>NC_090933.1:1374649178-1375251399 GCF_040938575.1 Ambystoma mexicanum | reverse complement strand
ACCAATTACACGCTTTGTCACTTCTGCGTGTAGGGCCATTTTCACCAATTACACGCTTTGTCACTGCCGCGTGTACGCGCTAAGCCCATTTCCACCAATTACACGCTTTGTCACTTCTGCGTGTAGGGCCATTTTCACCAATTACATGCTTTGTCACTGCCGCGTGTACGCGCTAAGCCCATTTCCACTAATTACACGCTTTGTCACTTCTGCGTGTAGGGCCATTTCCACCAATTACACGCTTTGTCACTTCCGCGTGTAGGCGCTAAGGCCATTTCCACCAATTACACGCTTTGACACTCGGGCGTGTCTTTCATTTTTTTTAACACGCAACATTTTCCAACGTGTGCCCTATTCAACGTGCACGTGACTTCATAGACGCGCATACGCTGGTGACGCGTTTACGCGCTAAGGGCCTTTCCTCGAATTACACGCAGACGTGTTGCATTTTCACGTGCCAAATCACTCCGTATCAAGCTGGCCACGCGTTCACACACGGAAGACCACGCTCCTGCCTAGCAGACCAAATTACTGCCCCCCAGAGCCCTGAGCACGCTCCCACCTGCCATCTGCTGCTGCCTGACTGCCTGCTGCCCACGTGCCCTGCCATTTGCTGCCTGCACATCAGCCAGGGGTGCTGTTGCTGTGACCACCCCTGCTGGAACCGAAGACTCCCGACTGCTTTTCCATCGCCCCACAGCCCAGCCCCAGGACCCAGTTGCCCACCCACTCCTGCCTCTGGGGTTGCCATGTCGGGCACTGCAACATCTGGCACCAGTGGCAACCCCCGGCCAAGGAGGCAGAGGGGCACCAGCTTCAGTGCCACCGAAGTTGGTGTCCTGGTGGAGCATGTCCTGGGGCAGTATGATGCCCTCTTCGGAAGGTTGCGCGCCGACAAAGAAGGACAGACTCGGATCTGGATGGACATCGTGACTGCCATCAACGCGGAGGAGGTGGCAGTCCGCGACTACGAACGTGTCAGGAAGCGCTTGGGAGGACTTCAGGTCCAGGACCCTCAACAAGGCCCGGCGCCTCCTGAAGGCAGCGGATGCTAAGGGGCGCCGGGGCCACTTGTCGGAAGATCAGATGAGGGTCCTGGAACGCATATCCCCAGCGCTCCACATCCAGGTCCTTGAGAAGCAGACCCGTCTGGAGTCGAGCGGTAAGTGTACATGCATACTGATTGTAAGCTGTGCGTGTGGTGGTGTGCCAGGAGTGTGCAGGTTGAACATGTATTTTTATGTGGCCAAGTAGGGGGGGTGTACAGGGCCGTGAGGGTGACACATGCGAGGGGTCTCATGTGTGACACATGGATGGTGCTTGTGTGTGTGGGCTTGCATGGCACAGGATGTGGAGGAATGATTGTCAGGTGTGACATGGATGTCGATCAAAACACTGCGACAGTTGGCAGAGGTGTACACATGCATGCAAGTTTGGTGTTGTGTGTGCATGTGTAGTGTACTCCCTATGTTGCATGTGATGTGTGGATGACCTTTGGCTGCTCATGCTGTTGTATGTGAATGGATGGTGCTGGCTGTTGCAATATGGCTGTGGTATGGCTCATGTGTGCAAGTTGAAATGACATGTGTGTTGGGGATTGTGATGCCATGTCTGAGGTTTACACATGCCACTCATGTATAACTGTCATGTGTGTATGAGGACATTTTACAGTACCCTGATGCCTGTGTTTTCTTTCTCCCTGTCTGCAGCGTCAACTGATGAAGAGGGCGGAGAAGGTGCTGTGGAGCACAGCGGCAGGGGTCGCACCACCAGCCGGAGACGCAAGGCCCGGATTCCCTCCCAGGTTGTGATCTCATCAGGGAGTGAGGAGTCCGGTGCCGCGTCCCAGGCCGCAGCTGCCGAGGGGAGGTCCAAGAGGCAGAGGTTGGAGTTGGACTCCTCGGCAGCAGAAGGGGCAGCTGGGACCCCACAAGGCCCAACGGAGGAAGATGGCACGGAGTCATCCAGGTTGGTGGGGGGTTTGGTGGAGGAGGAGGCCGTGCAAGCGACAGTGGCGGGGTCTGGAGGTGGGGATTCCACTGGTGCTAGTGGTGCAGTGCAGGATCAGGGACATGAGGCAGCACAGGCCGCCGCGGAGGTGCCTGTGTGCAATCCTGTCCCTGCTCCTGTCACTGCATCATCTTGCACCAGCGGGGATGCCTACCTCCAGACCCGTTCTCAGGGAGAGGATTGGCTTACAACACCTGGCCTTCCTCTCCCTGCGGATGTGGCTATCCTGCACCAGGTTGTGCCTGTCCAGGGTGGGGTGGCGTTGCGTCAACGGGCCATGCGAGCTGACCTGCAGTCTTTTCATGATGAGTCTGCACGTCTTCTCGCATGGCTCGTTGACCGCGTTGACCCACTGGGACAGCTCACCAGGGCTGGATTCCTCCGTTTCCTGGACCTTGTTCCGACCCCCTTCTCCACAGAACCCCCTATGCCCCAGTCGTCCTCCATGCCATCTTCCCACCCATGTGTCACCTGGGTGCCCTGTGGAGCTGCCTCCGACCGTGCGGTCAGGCTGGTGGACAACAGATCCCTGCCACAGTCGGGAGTCGGACGTACAGCAGGGGTGGCCACATCAACGACTGCACCCCAGCTGGAGGAGGATGTGCAGGCACCATCGGACAGGGCACATGGACAGCAGCAGCTGCAGCAGCAGGAGGCTGTAGGTGGGAGCCACGATAGCTCGGGGCCTTCAACATCGGAGGGGCAGGCATCGGCCGGAGGGCAGGAGGACCCTGGACGGGAAGTGTCTTCCGTGTGGCAGCGGTTGGGCCACACCATAGATGCGGAGCGGCGGCAGGCGGAAGAGGCGCGGCTCACGATGGTCAGGGCGGAGAACTCCATGCGGAGGGCCCTGAGGCGGGCCGAGTGCCTCGAGGCAATCCGCAGAGAGTTTGAGGTGAACATGTCGGCGTCCCTGCGGTCCCTCGGGGCCATGGAACAGGACCGCCTCCGGGACATAGACGAGGAGTTCGATGATGCCCTGGCCCGGAACACCACTAAGTGAGCCGCTGGACTGGCCCGTCACCATTGTATATAGTTATTTAGTGATAGGTTTCCTTTGCAGTTTATTTTTATTTGGAGTCGACGGACACTGCTCCACCTTTTGTATATAGTTCTATTTTAGATAGGTTTTTTGGTAGGTTTCATTTCTTCTCTTGGGATGATGGACCCTGAATACTTTGTACATAGTTGGACTTTGGATTTGGATATTTTTTTTTTACTGTGAATATTTTTTGCCATAGAGCAATGGTTTTCTATTTCTTTTTTCCCTTCATTTCCTTTTCATGGACTTGAACTTTGGAAGATATTTTTTCGGATTATCATTTATTGATTTTAATTTGAAAAGGGACAGCCTGCTTAATTTTGAAATTTTTTTACTTGTGTATTTTGGTTAATTTTGATTGCCATTGCTGTTGTTTTTAATACATTATTTGGACTTTTTCATTCTTCAATGTGTGGTTTCATCTCATTGTTTGTTTTCATGCATGTCATGATATGGGTTTTCAGGTTCACTTGCAACCATTGTGTGTGTGTGAGACACATGTGTTCATTTACATTGTTTCCATTGGAGTAGTATCATGGGCACATGTAATACATGGTTGTGTCTTTGGGCTGTGGTGGCTGGCCATGAGGCACATGCTTGAGGATTGTCAGGGCCTGTGGGCAGGGGGAGATGAGTGTGGGCCTGGTGGAGGCTGCCCCTGCACTGCTGGGGGGTGGGGGTGGTGGGAGACATGAGTGGGGGCCTGGTGGAGGGTGCCCCTGGTGGCTGGGGGTGGGGGTGGTGGTAGACATGGGTGGGGGCGGCCCCTGCACTGCTGGGGGGTGGGGGTGATAGGGGACATGAGTGGGGGCCTGGTGGGGGCTGCCCCTGGTGGCTGGGGGGTGGGGGTGATGGGAGACATGAGTGGGTGCCTGGTGGAGGCTGCCCCTGGTGGCTGGGGGGTGGGGGTGCAGGGGGACATGAGTGGGGGCCTGGTGGAGGCTGCCCCTGCACTGCTGGGGGGTGGGGGTGGTGGGAGACATGAGTGGGGGCCTGTTGGAGGGTTCCCCTGGTGGCTGGGGGGTGGGGGTGGTGGTAGACATGGGTGGGGGCCTGGTGGAGGCTGTCCCTGCACTGCTGGGGGGTGGGGGTGATAGGGGACATGAGTGGGGGCCTGGTGGAGGCTGCCCCTGGTGGCTGGGGGGTGGGGGTGATAGGGGACATGAGTGGGGGCCTAGTGGAGGGTGCCCCTGGTGGCTGGGGGGTGGGGGTGATAGGGGACATAAGTGGGGGCCAGGTGGAGGGTGCCCCTGGTGGCTGGGGGGTGGGGGTGGTGGGAGACATGAGTGGGGGCCTGGTGGAGGCTGCCCCTGGTGGCTGGGTGGTGGGGGTGATAGGGGACATAAGTGGGGGCCTGGTGGAGGGTGCCCCTGGTGGCTGGGAGGTGGGGGTGGTGGGAGACATGAGTGGGGGCCTGGTGGAGGCTGCCCCTGCACTGCTGGGGGGTGGGGGTGGTGGTAGACATGGGTGGGGGCCTGGTGGAGGCTGCCCCTGCACGGCTGGGGGGTGGGGGTGGTGGTAGACATGGGTGGAGGCCTGGTGGAGGCTGCCCCTGCACTGCTGGGGGGCAGGGGGGTGGTAGACATGGGTGGGGGCCTGGTGGAGGGTGCCCCTGGTGGCTGGGGGTGGGGGTGCAAGGGGACATGAGTGGGGGCCTGGTGTAGGCTGCCCATGGTGGCTGGGGGCTGGGGGTGGTGGGAGACATGAATGGGGGCCTGGTGGAGGGTGCCCCTGGTGGCTGGGGGGTGGGGGTGATAGGGGACATAAGTGGGGGCCTGGTGGAGGGTGCCCCTGGTGGCTGGGGGGTGGGGGTGGTGGGAGACATGAGTGGGGGCCTGGTGGAGGCTGCCCCTGCACTGCTGGGGGGTGGGGGTGCAGGGGGACATGAGTGGGGGCCTGGTGGAGGGTGCCCCTGGATGCTGGGGCGTGGGGGTGATAGGGGACATGAGTGGGGGCCTGGTGGAGGCTGCCCCTGCACTGCTGGGGGGTGGGGGTGCAAGGGGACATGAGTGGGGGCCTGGTGGAGGGTGCCCCTGCACTGCTGGTGGGTGGGGGTGCAGGGGGACATGAGCAGGTGTGCAGGGTAGTCCCCTGTTTTGTGGGCTGCCTGCAGGGGCAGTGGAGGGTGTACAGGGAACACCTGTGAGGACCCACCCAGCCTAATCGCGTGTGTAACTTCCCACGCACCCCTGTAATACACGTACCCAGCCAAATCGCGTGTGATAATTCCCGCGCACCCCTGTAATACACGTACCTGGCCAAATCGCGTGTGATAATTCCCGCGCACCCCTGTAATACACGTACCCAGCCAAATCGTGTGTAAAACTTCCCGTGTACCCCTGTAATACACGTACCCAGCCAAATCGCGTGTGATAATTCCGGCGTACCCCTGTAATACACGTGCCCTGGCTAATCGCGTGTAAAACTTCACGCGTACCCCTGTAATACACGTACCCTGGCCAATCGCGTGTTAAACTTCCCGCGTACCCCTGTAATACACGTAACCTGGCTAATCGCGTGTAAAACTTCCCACGTACCCCTGATATAAACGTTACCCGCTTTGCGTTCCTTGTTTGGCAGCCCTGTAAACTGGTCCAGGGTTAGCGCAGCCCTTTGCGATGATTTAGCGATTTTGATGGCTTTTCCTTGCGCGAGGGCATTCTTGGGGGCGTTACTGGCGCTGCTGCAGGGTTGCTGCGATACTCTGCGCCACGGCTGGTTTGGGAGCCTAAAATCCATGAATACGCTGTGCGCGGAAATCGGTTTTAGCGCACGTGCCTGGCGCAGACAATCGCACGCGGACACTCTGCGCCAGCTGCTTGCGACACTTTTCTGCGAAATTCTATGAATTACCCTGTCAGTGTGCTACATCTATCAAATGACTGAAGCCAATTGACACCCAGAAAATTCTGGTTTTGCAATTATCCTCATCCAGGACCTTCAAAAATGACAGTTAGCCTGAATCTAGGATTGTTTCCCTGATGCATATGGACTTAATCAACTAATTGATGTATTTATTGTGTGTTATAGTTTAAGAGAAACACTATTCACACAAAACAGCAATAACAAGAAAATAGCTACAAACACAATAATATCAATTACACATAAGAATCTTACAAAATTGTACCTAATTCACACCTCCTCACTAAAAACATGTCTAAACATGATCTCCACAATTCAACAAATCATTACTACAGCATCAACATATCATTAATACAGCATCAAAAATTACATAGCAGAATTTCATCACAAGTCACACATCTAAAACCATCTTTACACTTCATCACAACCTACTGCTAATATAAACGGCACGTAGTTGCTAGGTCTGGAAAAGATCAGGGGATACGTTAATGTCAGGACTGGCGGGATTCAGGGCTAGCTATATACATTTGGTTGTAGTCCCCAAGCTTCTTTCCGGGGCTACAACTAAAAGACCCGGGGCTATAGCCCCCTTAGCCCCCCCTAGCAATGCCTCTGCCGTAGTGTATAACAGCATTTGTTTAATACACACACATTAACAACCACACAATATTAAAAGTCACACTAATTCATCAAATGAATTACTCTCATCAATCACACATCCATAAAAACCATAATTCATCATCATTAATATGTTTCAGTGCAGCTCACATATCTCATTGCCACAATATAGGGTGTCATCAGGGTCACACACGAAGTGGTACCACGGCAATTCCCAAGAATGTATCCCATTATTAACCTTATTAACCATATATTACCCAAAGTGATAATTTTGAGCAGCCTCAATGGCCCGACTTTTCACAAACAAGTGTTTTAGCATTTCAACTTCCACAGCACAGACGCAACACAGCCTTGCATCTTTCTCAACTTTTGCTGTGGCCCCCAGAACATCCCTTGTTAAGTTTGATTAGCAAGATTGCTTCTCTGCACCTTTGAGAAGGATGCTTACGTAAGTAGGACGGATTTGTGTGAATTGATTTTATATTCCATCTAAAGTATCCATGTATTTTATATTTCAACAACATCTCCCTATTAACAATATTATTTTTTACTTTGAGGGAAGAAGTAGTCAACTCCTCTACAGTTGAGCCTAAAGTTATTAACACTGAGATAAACATTTCTTCCCATGTGGCCAATATTTTTGAAGAGACACTCAGCCAAACCTCACTTAATTTTGAATAGACTGTACCAGAGGGAGGTAAAAGCAGACCTCCGAACAGTTAGAGACATTTCCAATCTATGAGCGCCTTTAAGGATAGCCGACCTCGCTTGTGTTTTACTGCAGTCAATGGCGCATCCCCCGGGAATCATACGGCCTGCTTCCGACCTCCCCCTCGAGTTTGTCCCAGGCTACCACTCAGTTGATCACCTCAGCACCATAGGTGAACTTTGGCACCATGTTTATATGTACAACTTAATTAAATATGAACGAAACACAATTGCCCGAAGAAGACCTGGCAGCGGATGTGTGTGCCTCTTTGCAACTTTTTTTTTACCCCTTCCAAAAAATCATTGTACCCAAATATTTGGAACTAGATACTACTTCCAATTGTTCCCTCTTTATTGTCCATTTGAAAGCCTTTGTCTTTACTAACCTCCTAGGAGAGTTCACTATTAAGATCTATGTCTTAGGGATATTCATTTGTAGGTCCAGATTTTGTAAGTACCGATACACCTCTGTCAGTGAACCCTGTAGCCATATGGTCGTAAAAACAAACAGAACAATATCATCAGTATATGAATTAAATTGAATGAACATTGAGCCTCAATCCCCACCAGACATGTACCCAGATGTGAAATACACTTGCTGAAGAGGAAAGGGGCCACAGATAGAGGCAGATTTGTAAGTACTTTAGATAATCTGCTACATCTCCATGCACATACCAATGGCTTTAACGTCACGCCTATGAATTCTAAAGACCTTCTCAAAGACCGCTGGTGCAAGGACCTGGCACACATCCCTGCGTTGGCTACCACTGTCTTATTCTTGCTTTGTGTGCCCGCCGAACAGTTACCCTCATGGTATACACGTATAGCATCCAATTAACTAGCATAACTTGTGTTCCACATTTCCGAAGCTTATCGAGAAACAATGTACTGTCTTTCAGAAACACGTAGTTAATATTATCTATATTGTCTGCATTGTTAGATCAAAAAACCTTGAAATCAGCAATTCTGATATGCATCCAGCACCATTTACTTTACTACCTCTGACTAATCTACCATGAGGCTTCTTTCACCTTCCTCCTCCTCTGAAATCTTAACATCGGACTGACCTACTTTTACTGTTAATACTCGTTACTCGTTGAGACCAGCCATTACTCTATGTGACTAGCCTACCTACTAGCCAGTTCTATATATACTAACCTACATTCCTACTCAGCCACATTGCAACAATGTGTGTCTAGCACAGCATGTCAGTCAGCCCTACTGTTACTTTACGGTCCTAGCTTGCCATGTTAGCCATTCTATGTGTCTAGCTTGCCATGTTATTTAGCCATATTGCCATTCTATGTGTCTAGCTTATAATGTAACCTAGCCATATTGGTATTTTATGTCTAGCCTTATTGCTACCTAAAGGACTAGCCTATCGTGCCATCAAGCTTTAGCCTAGTCCTACGGTACACCACGGCTTTTGGATCAGCCTATTGTGCGCTTACCTTTATTAGCATACACCAAACCACTGCACTAACTAGCCTAACGTAACTCGCAGACCATTACTAGGCTACCCACCTCAATGTGACATTCTGACTAATGTAACCAAGCCATAGAGGCACTATATCATGGAATCGCCTATTGTGATACCATTGCTATATTGCCTCACAGCCTTACCTCTTTAGTACTGTACCCTGAATGTACCAATTATACTACTATGCTTGAGCAATGTCCTCATTTTAGGACACTATGTTAGACTGAATTGAGTCACTCTAATGACTTATCAGCCCTACCTTACAGAAGGTTCCTCTACTCTTGCCGGATTAGTAGGTCATACTATATATTTTACCAGCAAATAAAATGACCTCACTATCTATATCATTCTTAGGCATCCTCAGCTTTATTAACAGCCTGACCCTTATCGCCTCAACCCTCATGACAACTTTTCCACACTTAAACATGGACTCCCACCCATGCCAAAACACACCTACATTCAATCTAGCAATGACAACTAATCTTCCTTCCTCAATGGACATCCAGCCAACCAAATTCCTAAAACCCTGCGTTAACATACAATATCATCTTACACCTAAACTCCCGTCATTGTGCACCAACCAAGACTACGATGCACATCCCACTAAAATCAGTCCTCAAACTTCCAAAATGAAGGCTTGCCTTTTCCATGATCCGGCTACGACCCTATATCCAATACCTAAATGTCCACAAACAAACACCACTACTAGACCCTGCCTTACGCCACAGAGAAACAGGAGACTTGGCTCCAAAACCCAACATTACTTAACATCAGAGTACATCATTAATGTGACAGGCCCTATAAAAAATTCTACCTTAGACAAACTCCCCAAAATTACAAACAAATGTAATTCGGCAGCACCATCTAATAATATCTGTAATGCTCATCTGGTATCCACAGGGACGCCATCGGACCTGCCGGGACTCCTTCGAACCTGGATCCACATCACTCGGGTTCTTGTTCTGCCGAGGATCTAATCTGGAATACAGGAGTTTTGATTTAGCCAGCAATCTCTTCCTCTCTGGGCCCACCTCCCTTGTGAACTCAACGACCCCGTAGAGCTGTCCTCACCTTGGATTTCGATATGGTGCGCTCTCCGTCCTGCAGTCCTGTGCAGGTGTGCGTCGTGGATGGACGCTTCACCGCCGAGTTTGCTTCACTGGCGCAGGCCCGTGATGTTCTGGATGGTAAACGGCCGGAGTATGCGGAGCGATGAGTAGATGTTGTCCGAATCGCCGTCGAGTAAGTATGCGTGTTAATCAGCCTTGCCTTTTCTTGCAGGTTGATGGAAGGCTGGAACAGGAATAAACCAACAGCGAGTTCCGCTCAGGTAAGCGTGCTTCCGAATGTTGTTTAAATGAGAGATGCGAACGCTTACTAATGCTGTCTTTCTATTTCCTTCCCCAGGTTGCGGCTTCAAGGAGAGAGCGAGCATCCGCCGAGATGCTGGAGATTCGGGACACTGGAGCAAACAACAGGAGCTGGAATAACTAGCAGGTAAGGATGGCTAATGATGTCCTTCTTTTTTCTTCTTCTTGCAGGTGCAGGCCTGGAATACAGAGGACAGGCCGCGGTGAACGTCACGCTGTGAGTGCAGAGCAACGCGAAGCGTGTTCTGCAGATCGGGCGTGGTGTGGGATGTTTTTACCCATGCATCCGAGCCCTACCACAAAATCTGTGCAGTACTGGCATTGAAAACATCATGATGGCCAGAGCTTCCCAGAAAATGCCCAGGGAAATGCATGAAGAATAGGCTGCCACCCATTTTTGTCGATGTTATGGGCACAGAAGGGCACTGCCTAAAACCACCATTGGACTACCCACACAGTAGCCTGAAACCATTGGGAATGGCAATGATGATTGACAAAAGCAACCTAGAATTGTGGGGAATTAATTTTCTTAAATCCCAAAAATGGTTGCATTACCAGTACTCACTACTATCAGAAAGCCGTTGTTTTAAAACAACACCAGACATTTGTGTAAAACTGGATATATGGACCCAAAGCAGGCCAAAGAAAGACTTACTGAGAGGTGGATACAATGTAAAGTTATATTCTGAAGTGACTTGAATGTTCATAACAAGACTGGCTGAGCTCTGCAGGTCTGCAGCAGCCTAACTGAAACTGGATTTAAAACTACCAAAAATCGAAAATGTTTAAATTAACTGAGTGACCTACTTTTGAGTGTCACATAGTTTGTCACTGTTAAAATGTCATAGTTTTGAGCTTAGAATCAGCATTCTAGCTGCATATGTAAAAATTGTTAGTTTTATTTGAATGCAGAAAACTGGGTAACTAAAAGTGACATTAGCTGGGGCCTGGCTTAATGAAACTGAATTCTGCCCACCAGCTACCCCTGACAGGAGTTGAGACTTGCACAACAGCTGTGTTCCCAGGCCTAGCTGCCTTTTGCTGTTCCCACCAAAAGGGATATGACACTTCTCTGATTGAATTACCTGGGCTCTGTAGGAAATTGAACAAAGCCCTGTCCTGACTCAGGCATATGTTTTATTGGTGGGAGTCGTAAATGTGGCTTCCTCCTGGAAGGAAAGGGGAGGAGCACTGCCTGTGAGAGCAAGCTAGCTTGGCAGAACTGGAAAAAACAGAAATTCAACCTTGTGCTGGGGGGAAACCACACCCCTTTGGGGCAAGAACATAAATCTAAAAAGATGGATCATTCATAGAGCGGACTTGTGAAAATGTTATAAGTGATATCATTATTCTTGTGATTTTTCTGTGCACATTTGAAGACGTGTTAGGACCCGGTGGTATGTTCAGGGGGGTTTTTAGCAGAAAAGAGGATATTTCTCTAAATGTATGTATGTTAAAAATCTGACACTCCACCACCTAATGCCCACATGCTTTGCGAACATTTGTGTAAATTCGGGGACAAATCCAATATTGGTAACCCGACCAAAAAGTGAAATATGTTGCCATTTCTGAATGCAAGCCCCCAGGAAGAGCAGAGTTTGAACAGGGGATACCTCATGTGATATGTGATGGGTGCATGTCATTTTAAACAAATGTGTACCTGTGCAAATATGCATTTGGATCAGATATAGAGTGTGTGTAAAGTTGACAGGAGTGGGTTCTCTGTATCATAAACAGACCTCATCATGATGACACTTCATTTCATTCCTCCAATCAAGGGGAAGAGGAGGAAGTGGCCAATGACAAGTGGAGAGGGGTAGGGCCTAGAAAGCTAGCCTCTCCACCCACTTTCAAAACACATAAAAGCAGACAGTCAGGACAGATAGGGACATTCTATTCCATTTGCTGCGGGACGCTCTGCCGGGAAAATCCATACTTTACCTCCATCAACCTCCAGAGAGCCAACATAGAGACTTCAATCTATCCACCTTCAGAGACCAAGACTTTACTTCAGAATGTGTAGCAGAGAGGTCAACTACAAGCTAAATCCCTCTTTAGCAGGCCTCAAATCTTTGCCACTATTCACAGCCAGGCGAGCTGTTTGAATTCTTTGCAAGAACTCTTGTCATTTGCCAGAAAGCAGTGTTGTATCCAGAGAGAGACCAGCTGAACCGGAGACCGCTGTATCCGGACCGACAGACCTGATCAGAACCAGAGACCTAGACCAGACCAGCAGAGTAGAGCTGACCCAGACGCTGTGCGCAGAGACCGTCTGTGGCGAGTGAAGAAAACCTGTTGACCAGATCTGTGGCGAGGCCCATTCTATTTCTAAATATATTGTGAGTACCTAGCAGAACTGTGCAGAACCAATCTCTTAGTTAAAATAATCTAATCCAAGCTATTTTAATCTAAGTAGAACTGCCTCCTAACTGTCACCTGTCATTTGCAAAGCTGTCACCTGTCATTTTCTAGTTGCAAGCTGTAACCTGTCGCTTTGAACTTTTAAAATTTCAAATCCGAAAAACAACCTTCACAAAATCGTTCATAACTCCGTAACCGTTTGGGCTAGGAACTTGGTTTAACTTTCCCCTGAAGCTTACCTTTCCAACAAGCCTAGTACCGACCTCCTACTCCTTATACTTTCTCCGTAATCACGATTCTCGCACCCGCGAATTTTGCCGCGATTTGCGATTTGGCCCGATTTCTTTACTTGTAAAAAGATAGCTGTTTTGCCTGAACTGCTAAATTCGTTTGCCTCTTAAGAACCATCCCTGAATCATTGCTGGGTGACCCTGGACTAATATTAACTAGATACCACTCACCCTGAACCTCTAGAGGGAATTAAAAGCATTTTAGCATATTTTTCACTTCATTGCCAGCACATATCAAAGCACTTTTGCCTGTGTTTCAAACTTCTGTAGTCTAAGCTTGCTGGGGTGAACTGAATTACATTTGATTGCATTTCTGAGAACTGTGTGCTTTCCTTCCATTTCCTTGCATTGCATAAAGGGGGGAGTGGATTGCCAGAGAAAAGTGATTACATTGTTTTGTTGAAATCATATTGAGTATTTTCTGTATTGCATTTTCATTCAACATTGCATCCATCTGAACTTATATAAAGCATTCTCTACCACCTTATTCTTCTGTTCCTATTCACAAGTGTGCTAGTGCCAGACTATCCATTATTGATTACTGCTCAGATTAAGTGTGATATCCAATTATTAATTTATCATAAAGTGTGATATATATATATATATATATATATATATATATATATATATATATATATATATATATATATATATATATATATTGTTTAAATTCTCAAATAAACCTTTTAACTTGCAAAACAGAACTACTTCTTGGCTCAGTGGGGTCAGGGGGATTCCAAGAGAGGGGTGTTATATAGGGGTAGTCATCCAGAATGCATGAACTGGACATAAAGATATATCAATAAGGGTTTCCATTCAGTATCCCAGACTAGGCATTGACTTAGCTGTAGTGTTGAATTGAATCCTCTTACAAATTCTGGGTTAGATTTACCATTTGTGCAGATTAATACAGCGTGCCAGCTGACCAGATACACATATCCGGTCAGATCACCACGCTGTGTTACGCTGTAAAGCACTCATCTAAGGAACGCTCTAAGGAAAAGTTCTGTTTTGCAAAAATAAAATACAAACTTCTGTAAGTCAGGACAGAGACCAATCTCTAGAATGACGACCTTAGTAGACATGAAAATAGCCAGAGAGCACTTCTTACATAAGTTATTTGTGAGAGGTGAGTGGACTCATCAGGACCAAACGGTCTGGTTGCAGCCAATCGCGCAACAGGTCACTGAAACAGGGTCAGATATATGGGGAGATCAGGGTCCCCTACATGTGGCCCTGAGTGAACTATATTTGGCCCCGAAGGCCAAGGATGAGCACCACAAGATTGCCAGGGTAGCGGCATATTTATATTTACATATGGGAGCCATGCAGGACAAATGTGCTGAAGGCCAAGATCTGGCGAGTAGGCAACTGCTGGCATTACAGAAGGCCCAATCTGATCTGGACTCTTCTGAGCAGAGGCTGCTCAGGAGCCAGGAGTCAGAAAATGACAGCAGACGGTACATCACTAAAATAAAGGAGGATATGGATGTGCTGCAACAGGAAAAGGCGGACCAGGATACCAGATTTCTGGCCTTGCAGAAGGAGCACCAAGAAGGTTTGGACTCCCTACTGCAGAGCCAGAAAAAGCTGGAGCAACAGTTAGACTTCAATAGGGCATGTGCTGAGCAGGTAGTCACCCTGCAAAGCCACCTAGATAGGGAGAAGGCAGAGAGCAATAAACTGATTTTGAAAGACCTGGATACCCAGGCAGAGTTTGACCAGGAGCGCCAGAAAGCTGGTGCCTTCCAAAGGCAAAGGGACGACCTGACGGTACAGATGCAGACTCTTAGTCAGGAAAGGGACACCTTAGGCCAGGAAGTCTGCCACTTAAAAAGAAAAATGGAAGAAAATCACCTGGCCCACCAGGGACTGGGTGACCTCCAAAAAGAACACCAGAACTTGTTAGAGCACACCAGGAGGGTGGAGGATGCTCTAGCAAGAAAGGAGCAGGCCAATAGGGACACAGCTCAGGAGGTAACCCTCCTGCAGCAGAGACTGGCCCAGTACTCCAGGACCAATCAGGAGGCACAGAGAGAAAACGAGGCTCTCTGTCAGTACAATGATAGGCTCCAACAACAGGTAGCGATGCAGGAGAGACTGATAGAGTCTAGTAAGGCCTTAACTGAGGAACTGAAGGTGCAGGCTCTTGCATTGCAACAGGGAGCAGGGGCGGATAGAGACCAGGTTTGCTGGGAAAGGGAAACTCCTGAGCATAACCTCAGGAGCCCTAGTACCAGAGCACTTATCTCTTCAGTCCCTGGACTCTGCCACCCCCATGTCCCCTGGCGCACATGAGCACCGGGCCACAGGGATGGCAGATTACTATCCAGCCAGAAGCATGGGGCTCATAGGCCAGTACCTCCCAGGAATGGATGGGCAGGCATCCGGGTATGGGCACCCAAACACAGTGCAATTTAGTGGGGAACCCCAGGAGAGTAGGCCCATTAAGGGCATCCTGAAAACCTCTGCCCAGTTAGGTCAGTGGGGGGGTACCCATCAAATCCTGGCAGCAAAGAGGAATCTGAAGACTCCTCTGAACGGTACAGGACACAGGAGACCAGGTCCCCACATTCTGCCAGCCATTCCCAGGCTCGCAGAATCCGGGAAAACCTGGAAGATCAGACAGGAACCTCTGGGAACAGTGCCTCTGAGTCAGAGGACGAATGGACAAGGGTTACCCGAACCAAAAAGGCCAATAAGGCAAAAAGGGCCTTGCTTAAGGACCCATTGAAACAGATTAAGGCAATCAGGAGTGTCATCACGCCTTATCATAAGAACGCCAAGTACTCTGTTTGGGAACACTTGGAGCTCTATGAGCAAATGATGGAGACTTTTCATTTGAAGGACAGCCAAAGCTGTATCCAATATGTAAAGTGGACATTCTCCCCAGAATACTCCAGTTTCTTTGCGGGGCTGGAGGACCAAACTAATTTAAGGTGGTCCACCTATAAGGCGGCCATCTTGAAACATTTTTCTGTTCACAGAAATCCTCAAGAGGCTCGCAAGGCAGCCTACAATTTGCAATGTGGGGAGGATCAGTCCCCACAAGAATTTGTGCAAAACTGAAGCGTGCTTTTGCGCAGACCACCAGAAGGGTGCGCACAGACAGCAGAGAATTTGTCAATACATTTTTCCATGCCTTGCACAAATATATAATGACCCAGCTCGTGAGAGATTTTCATGAGAAAAGATCTTTAGACTGGGTCATTGAACAGGCTACCCGGATCTATGAGGTGCAGAAGCCCATAGAAAATAAAAACAATACCCAGAAAAATCCCAAAACCAACAGCACCCCTGCTGCTGCCAAGGTGGCAGAGGTAAAGGTTGCCCTCGTTTTGGATTTGGAGATGGGGGGGGCCTAAAAACCTACCTCTCACCTAATAATGCTAGGCCCAGAAGGTCCTCGGGCCAGTCACAGACAGGGAGCCAAGGAGGCAGCCCCACAAATGGGGTCCCTCGCTCTCCTGATTATGTAAGTCCCCGTTACAAGGGAAATCGACCCATCCTGGGTTATATGTGGACTCCTCCAGCCCAAGGGGGGGGGATCCAGCCAAGCACCTAACCCAGGGAACTTCCCTCCTAACTTCCCACCGGAGGGCAGAAATTCTCCAAATCCTAGGCAGAACTTTTTCCCCAGGTATCCACCCAACTTCCAACCCCAAAATCATCCATCCTTCTTTCCCCAATTCCCTGAGCCCAGACAACCTAATCCGGGAGAGGGGAGGCCAAGGGTGGAGGGGTACCCAAATCTTCCCAATCCGGGGTATTACCAGAGAAGGGATAGCTACCCTTCCCGGGATCAGCCCAGGGGAGAAAACAGGGCCCCGTATCAGCCTGAGCGGGTTTCCCAGTTAGAGCGCCAGGTTCAGAACATGGCACAGGAGCTGGGTCGCGTGCTAAGGGCTCAGCAGAACCCTCAGATGGGCATGCCGGCACAGAATGCCCCAAACTCTGGACCTGGTGCTCCAGAACAATGACGGGGGCAGCACCCCGATAACACACCGGTTCCCAGGGAGGAGGCACAAGGGGAAGGGGGGTGTAAAGCCTTGGAGGAAGCTTCCTTCCCAACTTGTAAACAGCCCCTGGAAAACCAGGAACCGGAAACAAAATCTCCTGCCCCTGAAAGCCTGCCTCCCAAGGAGCAGAGGGGGGTAGGAGAAACAAAGGACCGAAACAGACCCGTTTTGTGGAGGAGGTACAGGTCTTCCAATTTGAGAGAGAGGGATCCTCAGAAGATCCTGGGAAAAGGATCTTCTCCTTCAGAGATGGGGGAACTCCTCCCAAAGAAAAATGGGTCCCAAGGGATGTCAATTCAGACTGGGGAGATATGGAGACTGAGCTACCGCCACCCATCATCTCATCCCAGAACCCACAATACCGAAATCCCCTGGTTCAAACCCATCCTGGTGACGGCCTCCAAGAATGGGGGGGGCAGCCCAGAACCGGAACCAGGGGAACCCACAATGGCTCTGATCTCTAGTTGCCAACTTTTTCTTTCAGATTCCCAAGGCTCTACACAGAATTCTGCCCAAATCTCTTCTCTAGCAATGTCCAAAAACAGAAAGTTAGCCCACCAGTTGTCCAAAAATGTGCATTATCTGTGCCCCCTTGAGGAGAAGGAGGGAAGATATTATGCCCCAGTACAAGTACAGGGGCAGGGTACGATTTCAGCGCTGGTGGACACGGGATCTCAAGCTACCCTTCTGTCCAGAAGGGCCTTTGATGAACTGAATGCAGGCAGGGGAGGGAATTACCAAATTCCCCTCACCTCACTTCCTGGACAACTCCAGAACTTTGACGGGAAGGAAATTCCCGTCGAGGGGACGGCAGATTTGGACATTAAAATTGGGCGACACAAGTTGAAACACCCGGTCATTGTTGTGACTCCAGAGGGCACCCCTTGTTTACTAGGGAATGACCTCCTGAGAAGGTTGTCCCCCCTAATAGATTGCGTAAACAAGGTCCTCTGGACCCAGACTAGCCGACCCATGAAATTAAAACAGAGTGTCAACCATGTTAGTTTAAACGGCACATGCCACATGGTTGAACAAAAATCTGACCAAGTAGAATTCCACTTCCAGAATAACCAAATTCCAGATGTGACAGTAATAGCAGTAGGACAACAGACTGGTGATGGGGGGTCCTCTCTATTTCTGAAAATCAACCTTCCTTCCAGTCTAAAGTAGTATTCCACGCTGGAAGGAAACACTCTGAAATTCTATACTAATCCACAATCAGAAACTCCCACTCCTATAGTCCAGAAAGATGTGAAATCAGCTCAGAGCCTGGCTGATATTCAGCAAATTGGAGAGCAGTTGTTCATCCCTGTTCAGTTAAATGATGGGAAGGACTCTGTTCTCGCCCGAGTGTGTGTGAGCAACGGTAAGAGCTTCATCAGCGAAGCCATGTTCCGCCAACTCCCAAAAGATCCAGCCATTCCTGTTAGGCAGAAACCTGTGCAGTTCCCTCTGGGACCACTGCAAAAGATTTAGGACTACAGGTGTTGGCGATGAACCCACTTGGTAGCACTCTGCACCACACAGATTCAATTGGTAGCTGTGGCTGAGCAGTCAGACTTCTCTCAAGAAAAGTTGGTCAGTATAGGGAGTATACAAGATAGGGCAATTCGTCACAGCAAAACAAGCAAACACGCAACGAGGCTTAGTGTAAAGATAGTAAGTTATTTATTTATAACAGAACGTCTATGAAAAACACTAAAGAAAACCACGGCAAACAAATCAAAACACAATTACTCTGCGGAATGGAAAATCCTCAATCCCCCTGAACACAATATTGACAACTCTAGGTTCTAACGGTACCACTTATTTTCAGACAGAGGTGTATACCTCAACCTAGATGACACTCGAATATTAGTTAGGATTGGGAGAGAAAAGATAGGCAGGTAATGAAATCAACACGGTTCACACTGAAGCGGATAAAATGCAAGGCAGGAAGGCAATAATCACGATAGGTCATAAAGTTCAGCGGCCAGGCCCACTCGGCCAGAGGCAAGGCACGATGTCCCAGAAAGTCTCTACTGACGATGCATTCAAGTCTTTGTTAGCAAATTGTTTAGCGACAGATCGAGCCAGTTCCGAACAAAGAATGAGTAAAGCTTGGAGGCAACCCAACGGAACGGAGAGGATTAAGACACCTCCCTCGGACCGATCGAAAAGGGAAGCCAGGCGAGTACGGTACCTTGTTGTGGAGGGCAGCTCCGGCGGGGGCAGTTGTTCCTGGTGGTGGATCCACGATGGGTCTTGGCTAAGAGAAGAGATGATCTCGTCGGCTAAGAGAAGATAGTCCGGTGCACCACCAGGGAAGAGACCAGCCGCGGAGTGCTTCGTCACAAGGCACCACCTTTCGGTCGCGGTACAGGGGTAGTGGCTATCCGGTTGCCGGGTGCTCTGCACGGGCAATTCGACCACTGCGTCCTGGGGCGAATAAAAAGCACAAAGAAGACGGGTTGTTCCCACCAGCCAGGGGAAGAGACTCTCCGGCAGGGAGATCTCCTCTGTCGTCGGGAGATTGTGAGACGGTTCTGCAGGGCTCCACCGGAGGTGCCGTCGTGCAGGTCGGCTCAGCGTTACCCTCGTCGGATTCTTTAGGTCCAGTGGCGACTTCTGAAGATCCAGTCCCAAAAGCCCTGCTTTTATGCAGACGACCCCCATTCATTCAGCCTAGCTGTCAATCAACACATGCTAAGTGGTGAGCGGGAAGGCTCACCACCTGGGCCAATCACTCCAGAGTGCGACCTGAGTTGGCAAGGCAACTCGGTCCAGGGTGTCTAAACCCCCTCCCACACCCCTGAGGTAACCCAGACAGAATGGCACCACTCTGGAGGGTCTCTGTCCAGAGGCCCGCCAAAAGTGGAACAAAGGGCTCAACCTTTGGTTTAGGAGTCACAGAGACAAACACAGACGCCATTTTTCAAACCGAGTTCTGGCAGAAAATACCACTCGATAAACCTATTTAAGATAAGTAGATCGGTGGTACGTTACAGATTAACGAGAAAAAGTATCAATCTCTAACAATGGGATGAATCCCATAGGGTTATGCTCGGGGTCGGACATAACAAGTAGTTTCCACTGCCACCAGCCAAAACTCGACGAGGGGGGACGGGACAGTGCCCCCTCGAGTAACAGATCCAGGAGTAATCGAATTACCCCTACTAGTACGTCCACAATAAGATGGTTGGTACTGGTTCTGTTAGTACATTTAGGTCTAGTAAGGCCAATGGTGACTTTACATGCCCGGGGAGACAGTAGTCAGTCCCCGGGTATGGAGTCTATGGTGGGGGGACCTGCTAGGGCGCCCCCGTGTCACGACACGTAGGGTGCAGTGTGACACACATAGAAAAACATATGAGACCCTATGGAGTAAAAGACCCCATAGCCCATCGAACACATTGACATATTAAAAGAATTACCCACATACATGTCCAAGAGTGAGAGAAAATGGTCACACTCTTGGCAGGATGGAAAAAAACAAACTCCAGAAATCCAGCAAAGCTGCTGGGGGACTCACTAGGTTAGGAAATTCAGCCTAATCAGAGAATTCTCCCTAACACTCGCCCCCCCCCCAGACTAAGGGACAGGAGGATTTAATCCACTCCTGGATGAATCTCATACCTCTAGTCGATGACATACATCCTAGAGAGACCATCAGCATTTTGGTGGTGACACCCTGACCTGTGCTCAATGGTGAAATCAAACCCTTGCAGGCAGATCGACCATCTCAGTAGTTTCGGGTTTTCCCTTTCATTTGCATCAACCATCTCAAGGGTTGGTGGTCAGTCTGAATAACAAAAGTAGAACCATACAAGTACGGCCTAAACTTCTTCAGAGCCCACACGATAGCAAAGCACTCTCTTTCGATTGTTGCCCACCTTGTTTCAGGATCCTTCAGCTTGCGGCTGATGAAGCAAACGGGGTGCTCCCTACCTTTCCCATCCAGTTGACTGAGTACGGCACCTATCCCTACATTGGAAGCGTCTGTCTGCACAATGAAGTGTTGGCGGTAATCAGGAGCTCTGAGTACTGGGGCTTGGCAAAGAGCCTTTTTCAGGTTTTCAAAAGCCTTATTGCACTCCTCGTTCCATTTAACCTTTTTAGGAAATTTGGGCGAGGAGATGACATTCAGTGGAGAAGCTATGGTCCCATAGTTCTCTATGAAATTCCTGTAATACCCGGAGAGGCCTAGGAAGGCTCTCACCTGGGTCTGAGTAGTCGGTGTTGTCCAATTTTGCACAGCTTCAATCTTGCTGAGCAAAGGCCTTATTTCTCCACCGCCTACCTCATGCCCAAGATAGACTACCTTACTCTGTCCAATTTGGCATTTACTCGCCTTTATGGTCAGATTGGCTCATCCAAGAGCCTGCAAAACATCTCTCAGGTGGGTTACATGTTCTTCCCAGGAATTGCTGAACACTGCGATGTCATCCAAGTATGCCATGCAGAAGTCCTCCATCCCATTTAGAACCTGGTTTACCATCCGTTGAAACGTAGCAGGTGCATTTTTCAGTCCGAAAGGCATTACCGTAAACTGGTATAAACCAACGGGGGTAGAAAATGCAGTTTTCTCCTTGGCATGGTCGGTCAGGGCTATTTGCCAATAGCCTGACGTCAAGTCAAATGTGCTGAGGAACTTGGCGGCGCCAAGCTTATCCACCAACTCATCTGTTCTTGGCAAAGGGTGGGCATCAGTCGTGGTGACTGCGTTAAGAGCTCTATAATCCACGCAGAATCTAAGTTCTTTAGATCCGGCCTTTGGTACTAACACAACTGGGCTAGACCATGGACTAGTAGAGGGCTCTATTACCCCGTGATCAAGCATCTTGCTGACCTCACCTTTGATGTGGGTTGGTACATTTTCTGACATGCGGTATTCTCTGCTTTTGACAGGCAGACAGTCACCAGTGAGTATGTCGTGCTGGCCCCAAGGGGTCAAGCCTGGTGAAAGCGAGAACAGAGAGGCAAAATGATTCAACATAGACTTGCACTCTTCTTGTTGCTCGGGTGTCAGATTGGAGGAGAGATTTACTCCTTCAATTTTTTCATCTAAAGGTAAGCCTCTGAGTAGATCCAGAAGAGCTTCACTCTCTTCTTCTTCCTCGGATGATGCTAGAAGCAACGCTCCTACATCAGGTCGTGAGACATACTGTAATGATTACGTTCAGTATCTTAACGTTTCCAGAAATAATGATGGTTCCCTGTAAACATGCACCCACTGACCTGGTCCTGTAGCCCGAACGTGTGTAATTTGAAAAGCCCCCCCAGGGGAATCCCCTCCTATCCCGTGATATCTTGCACAAGGAAGGAATGAATTCCCCAGGGAAACCCTCTGGGGAAGAAAACCCTGTCCGCCTCAGTTGTTGGAAGTCTTCTCTGTGAGCAGGTAAGGGCGGGTCTTTTGTACAGTTCCAGGTGACTGGATGCAGGTACCGTAAGAAAAATAAGAAAGGCACAAATTAGAGAAAGGTAGGTATGCGCTTAGATACAGAGTAGAAGCGGATATTGGTTGCCTAATAATTACCCGTTATAAAGAAGATTGTGATCTATATTGCCTCAAGATTGCATACGTTCGGATTTCATTTGTTGGACATTAAGAGTGAAGACTCGTGGACAACGTGATGTAACTTCGGGAGCCTAATATATACAAAGGAAGCGTGAGAAGACCAGAAGGTAGGAAGAAACGGGCAGATCGTTCTAAATAAAACGAAAAGAGAAGGAGAAAAGGGTACCTGGCAGCAGCTTCGAATCGAAGCAAAACCCTTACGAACAACGCGGCTGGGACAGGAGTGAAACAGCTGACTCGAATCAATGTGTGTGAACTGTCCAACCTGGAGCGAATGGAAGCGGTTGCAGTAGAAAGGAGTACAACAAAAAGGCTTCTATAAAAATAGAGACAGAAGGAGAGTTAGCAAGGAATAAATGAGGATGTAAATAGTAGTAAGCCTAGGGACGAACTTACGAAGCGCTGACTGGGGAGAGTAGCAACGCACTCGAGCGTTGTGCCTGCCGCAAGATAACCGGATCTCTGCTGAGGAGGAGGAGCCTCCACAGCCAGCCACTTTGGCAAGGCTGGAATACCGCCCTCGGATGGCGCCGCCATCTTGGGAGAAAAAATGGCCGCCACCCGTGATTGGGACCAACGACGCCACAATGACCATCTCCTTCTATGGAATATGACAGTATGCCCCCTCCAAAGAGCTGACGTCCCCGGTTTGCCTGGATGAGACCGATGAAAGCGGCGAACCAGTTGAGGAGCATGAACGGCAGAAGCCGGTTCCCAGGACCGTTCAGCCGGCGAATACCCCCGCCAATCTACCAAGTATTGAAGACGGCCCCGGTGGTAACGGGAATCGCAAATGCCGGCAACTTCAAACTCCGGCCCCGAAGGCGTCGAGACAGGAGGAGGATGAGCATTCAGATGACGGGAAAGGCGATCCGCCACGTCCTGTTTAAGCTGAGAAACATGAAATACTGGGTGAATCCTGGACCAAGAAGGAGGAAGACGTAGACGATAGGCCGCCTCCCCCAGACGTTGAAGCACAGGAAAAGGACCAAAGTACTTAGGAGAAAGTTTGGAAGGCACCAGGTGTCGAGGAAGAAAACGAGAGGCCAGCCATACCCTGTCCCCGGAAGCAAAAACCAGAGCTGGAGAGCGTCTGCGATCAGCAATACGTTTGATCCGTTCCTGAGCGTTCTGAAGAGAAGATAGAGCCTTCTGGTGACCCTGTTGGATATCCTGCAGTAGACAGACCACATCCGGGAAAGAAGATGCAGACGACACCCCCACAGGGAAGCAGGTAGGATGAAACCCATAGGAACAGTGAAAAGGACTGGATCCCAACGATGTGTGATGCGCATTATTATAAGCAAATTCAGCCAATGACAATAACTCCGTCCAATTGTCTTGGGATGCCGAAACATAGCATCTGAGGTAGCCCTCAAGGGTCTGATTCAATCGTTCTGTCTGTCCATTGGTTTGCGGATGAAAACCCGAGCTTAAGGCGCGGGTAACACCAAGTATCTTGCACAGTTGCTGCCAATATCTAGACGTATACTGGGGACCTCTATCCGAAACAATAGTATCCGGTAAGCCGTGAACAGAAAAGATATGCGTAATAAAAATCCTTGCCATCTGCGCTGAGGTAGGTACTTTAGGCAAGGCCACGAAGTGGGCCATTTTAGTGAAATAGTCAATAGTGACCATAATGGTCGTACATCCTGCAGATTTAGGAAGGTCCACTACAAAGTCTGTGGAAATGATTTGCCATGGACGAACCGGCACGGGCATTCTCGTGAGTAGACCCAAGGGGGAACATCGAGGTACCTTTGATTGTAAACAGATGGCACAGGCAGCCACATATTGTTTAACATCTTCCACAAGACTAGGCCACCAGAAGTTGCGGCGGACCAGTTCCATAGTATTGTTAACCCCTCGATGACCAGCTATGAGTGAGTCATGACACATTGTAAGAACAGACTTTTGGAGTTCCGCCGAGGGTAAAATCAGTTTCTGATGTCGGTAAGCACAATCCTGAAATATAGCGAGTCCCAGTGCCCGAAACAGGTCAGGGTTATCCTGTTGGAAAACCGACGTAGCCCTTGCTACGGACTGTAGAAAACTAGAAATCATATGCACAAAACGAGCATTGGGAAATAAAGGTTCGGCCCGGAAACGAGCCCACTCCGTAGATTCTTTCCTAGACAAGGCATCAGCCTTTAAATTACATTTGCCAGGAATGAAGGTAAACACGATCTCATATGGAGAAAAAAAATGAGCCCAACGGGCTTGTCTGCTATTGCGAGTTTGTGCATTCTGAAGGGCTCGAAGATTGTGATGGTCTGTCCGAACCTCCACCGAAAACTGGGCTCCTAGCAGCAAATGTCGCCATTCCTCAAAAGCCCGTTTGATGGCAAGTAACTCCTTCTCCAAGACTGTATAGTTCAGTTCTGAAGGAGAAAGGGTCTTAGACATATATGCAACGGGACACTCCACCCCCTGTTCATCTTCCTGAAGAAGGATAGCTCCAAGGGCAAAGTGGGAGGCATCCGACTCCACGATAAATCGCTTACCCTGATCAGGAGAGAGTAGAATAGGCCCTGTCATGAAACAGTCTTTCAGGGAGGTAAAAGCCTCTTCTGCTTGCCTGGACCAATGGAATGGAACCCCTTTCTTGAGGAGAGCAGTCAACGGTAAGATGATCTCAGAGAATCTGGGAATAAATCGCCGATAGAAGTTGGCAAACCCCAGGAATCGCTGGATATCCTTAACGCAATTCGGAGAAGCCCAGTCTCGGATAGCAGAAACCTTCCGGGGATCCATAGAAACCCCCTGAGCGGATAGAATGAATCCCAAATATGCCACACTATCTTGATGAAACTCACACTTGTCCAGCTTACAAAACAAATGATTGTCTAAAAGGCGCTGTAGCACATCCGTGACATGTCCAATGTGTTCAGTGGGAGTATTAGAAAAAACCAAAATATCATCGAGATATACAATAACTGAATGCAGGAGAATGTCAGAGAATAAATGGTCCATAAAGCGTTGAAAAACTGCCGGTGCATTGGACAATCCAAATGGCATCACGCGATACTCATAATGACCAAAAGGTGTCCTAAAAGCCGTCTTCCATTCATCACCCGACTTGATGCGGATGAGATGGTAGGCTCCTCGCAGATCTAGCTTGGTGAAAATCCTGGCACCTTTAATGGCTTCAAGGATGTCAGCGATGAGGGGCATCGGATAACGATCAGGAACCGTAATCCTGTTCAATCCGCGAAAGTCTATACAAGGTCGGAGTTCAGCAGAGTCTTTTTTGGGAATAAAAAATAAAGAAGCCCCAGCGGGGGAGGTGGATTCGGCAATGAGACCATTGTGCATATTCTTGCGAAGATACTCCTTAAGAACCTCCTTTTCTCTTGCGGATAGCACATACAAGCGACCAAATGGGATAGGGATGTCCGGAAGTAGATCAATGGCACAATCATCCCTACGATGAGGTGGCAGTTCAGCATATTCAGTATTGGAAAATACTTTATGGAAAGATTGGTAAGGTTCAGGAATCTCCTGAACCTGATTTAACACAGTGGTTCTTAATCCCTCTTTTTCGTGTGACGAGGCAGAAAGTAGTTCACCAGTACCACAAATAAAACAATGAGCTTGACAGTGAATAGAACCCAAAAAAAATTTCCAGCTGACCAATTGATATAAGGGTTGTGCACTCTAAGCCAAGGCAAACCCAATATCACAGGATAATGGGCAGTCCGGATAATGTCTAACGTGATGACTTCCCTATGATTTGCCATAGACATCTGTAAAGGAACTGTCTGCTCCTTAATAGGACCTGAGACCAACGGACTCCCATCAACTGATTCAACGGGTATAGCCATAGATTTGGAAGAACGGGGAATTCTAAATTGGGTCGCCCAAATGTCGTCAATAAAATTGCCTGCTGCCCCGCAATCCACCAAAGCGGGAACCTCAATTAAACCCAAGGAATCACAAGAAAAAGTAACCTTTAAGACCAACATGGAGGTGTCAGGGACGTCTGTACCGTGGGATGAAATGGAGGAAGAAGGGGAACCGCTCATTGATTCCCTAACCGCGGTTCCCCTGACGGTCGGGTTTGAGCGTTTCCCTGCTTCTGAGAGAGAATGATTGGACAATTTTGTAAAGAATGCTCCTTGGAACCACAGTACATGCATAGCCCTAAGGTGCGACGTCTAAGTCGCTCCTCAGCGGACAAAGGACCTCGGGCAGCTCCTATTTGCATTGGTTCGTCAGAGAATTTTCCCTTGGGGGAGTTCATTGATCTTTCAGGCAAGGATCTTTCTGGCTGAGACCTAAAATTCTTTTGCCGTTTCCTTTCCTGACGTCTTTCCATAATTCTGTAGTCCATCTGCATAACCATTGATATTAATTCGGCCAAATTAGGCGGGCGAGGAACTCTAGAGACCTCATCCTTTAGTTCCTCACTTAAGCCCCGCCTAAAAAGCGTAATCAGGGCGTCATCTGCCCAAGACGTGCCTGCTGCCAATTGTTTAAAACGGGTAATATAAACCAAGAGATCCAAAGAACCCTGATGGAAGTCTAATAGTTGTTCTTGAGCAGATACTGTAACCTCCTGCCTCCCGAACATGGTCTTAAGACTATTCACAAAGGCGGGATATGAATCTAGAATCGGATTATTTGAAGTGACTAAAGGGGTAGCCCAGGCTAAAGCGGGACCGGTAAGGTGAGCAATCATGTGTCCCACTTTATCCCTATCAGTGTGAAAGAAAGCCGTTTTAAAGGTAAACTGCACTGTGCAAGTTTCTAAAAACTCTCTCAACTTATGCGGGTCTCCATCAAAGCGTCCCCCTGGTAAAGGTCCAGGAGGTAGCTCGGAACAACTAGGGGACCTCCCCATGTGTTGTCGTAACACCGCATTCTCTTGTTTAAGTGCCTGGACTTCGGCCGTTAGTGACTGGACTGCCGCCAGTAATTGTTGTTGTTGGGCCGGATCCATTTCAGTGAGAGCGCAAGGGAAAAACAATTAAGCCTGGAAACCGAATGGAAGTAGAAAAAGAGACTAAGATAATCTCATATATAATACCTCTTTTTTTTTTTTAGGCGTTGCTAACTGTAATGATTACGTTCAGTATCTTAACGTTTCCAGAAATAATGATGGTTCCCTGTAAACATGCACCCACTGACCTGGTCCTGTAGCCCGAACGTGTGTAATTTGAAAAGCCCCCCCAGGGGAATCCCCTCCTATCCCGTGATATCTTGCACAAGGAAGGAATGAATTCCCCAGGGAAACCCTCTGGGGAAGAAAACCCTGTCCGCCTCAGTTGTTGGAAGTCTTCTCTGTGAGCAGGTAAGGGCGGGTCTTTCGTACAGTTCCAGGTGACTGGATGCAGGTACCGTAAGAAAAATAAGAAAGGCACAAATTAGAGAAAGGTAGGTATGCGCTTAGATACAGAGTAGAAGCGGATATTGGTTGCCTAATAATTACCCGTTATAAAGAAGATTGTGATCTATATTGCCTCAAGATTGCATACGTTCGGATTTCATTTGTTGGACATTAAGAGTGAAGACTCGTGGACAACGTGATGTAACTTCGGGAGCCTAATATATACAAAGGAAGCGTGAGAAGACCAGAAGGTAGGAAGAAACGGGCAGATCGTTCTAAATAAAACGAAAAGAGAAGGAGAAAAGGGTACCTGGCAGCAGCTTCGAATCGAAGCAAAACCCTTACGAACAACGCGGCTGGGACAGGAGTGAAACAGCTGACTCGAATCAATGTGTGTGAACTGTCCAACCTGGAGCGAATGGAAGCGGTTGCAGTAGAAAGGAGTACAACAAAAAGGCTTCTATAAAAATAGAGACAGAAGGAGAGTTAGCAAGGAATAAATGAGGATGTAAATAGTAGTAAGCCTAGGGACGAACTTACGAAGCGCTGACTGGGGAGAGTAGCAACGCACTCGAATGTTGTGCCTGCCGCAAGATAACCGGATCTCTGCTGAGGAGGAGGAGCCTCCACAGCCAGCCACTTTGGCAAGGCTGGAATACCGCCCTCGGATGGCGCCGCCATCTTGGGAGAAAAAATGGCCGCCACCCGTGATTGGGACCAACGACGCCACAATGACCATCTCCTTCTATGGAATATGACACATACGCTTTAAGTCGGTTGGTGTGAAAGACTGTCGGAGCCTCCTTGGGATTGCCCAAGTCCACCAGATAGTTAACCTCGCCGAGTTTACCCACTACTCGGTAGGGTCCCATCCATTTATCTTGCAAGGCCCTCTGCCTTGTTGGGATCATAACGAGAAGGAGCTGGTCTTGAGCGAACTCAACCATGTTAGCCTTTTGATCGTGCCAGTGCTTGACCAATGCTTGTCCAGCTTTCAAGTTATCGCTTGCTTCTGTCATCAGGTGTGACATTCTCCTCTGGAGACCTATCACGTAGTCAGTCACTCTGACTGGCTTGGGGGAAGGAGCACTCTCCAACCCCTCCTTAATCAGGGCCAATGGACCTCTGACGGGATGACAATAGAGTAGTTCGAAGGGAGAGTAACCTACTCCCTCCTGAGGGACTTCTCTATAAGCAAAGAGGAGGCATGGCAATAGAAGGTCCCACTTACGCTTGAGGGGTTCTTCTAGAGCACCTATCATGCTCTTCATGGTTCGGTTGAACCGTTCTACCAACCCATTGGTTTGTGGGTGGTAAGCCGTTGAGAACTTGTAAGTTACTCCGCAGGTTTTCCACATGGCTTTCATGTAGTGGGACATAAAGTTTGACCCCCTGTCAGAGATTACTTCCTTAGGAAACCCGACCCTAGTAAAGATACCAAGGAGGGCCTTTGCCACAGCCGGAGCCGTAACAGTCCTCATAGGAATGGCCTCAGGATACCTAGTAGCATGGTCTACTACAACAAGTATAAACCTGTTGCCTGAGGAGGTTGGAGGATCAAGGGGACCAACGATATCAATCCCTACTCTCTCAAATGGGACTCCCACAACGGGGAGAGGCACTAATGGTGCCACATTCTTGGACCCAACCTTACCAGAGATCTGGCAGGAGTGGCAGCTCCTGCAGTGTTTTTCTACTTCGGCCCCCATCTTTGGCCAATAGAAGTAGAGCGAGAGCCTTTCCTTAGTCTTCTTGAAACTCAAGTGACCAGCCAAAGGAATCTCGTGGGCTAACTGCAAGAACTGTGGTCTGTTCTCTTGGGGTACTACAAGGCGTTTGTAGTCTCCAGGTGCAGACTCGGTTGGTTCACTGTAGAAGAGGCCATATTCCCAGTGCAACCTATGTTTCCCAGGCTCTTGCCCTTCAGCCTGAGCTTCTGCCTGATGGCGAAGACCTTCCAGAGTTGGACATTCTCTCTGTCCCCTACTGAAGTCTGCCCTGCTGGGTCCACCTTCTGCCAGTAACGACTGCAGCTCAGGATGGTCAACAGGATCCAGATCTCCAATGAGTTCTTTGCCTTCCATTAGCTCTTCCTCAGAGTCTAATTCCACCACACAGGGTTGTACCTCCCTCTCAGCCTCAGCTGGAGGTGGAGTTACGGGTGTGACGTTGGACAACCGCGGGGAAGTCCGTGTCGGCTGCATTGGAATGCGGGCTGCTGGTTTCGGGTTAGAAGTCTTAGGTTTCCCTTTTGCTTCTGGGTTCCTAGAGACAGCGGCCGCCAGTTCCAATGGAGCAGGAGTGATTTCTTTCTTCATCATCTCCCCGAGAGTACCACGCATGGTCCTCTCTCTTGCAGGTCTGGTTAGCTCCTGTAACCATTTACTAGGAGGTCTGGGAGTATGCGATACAACTCCGAGAGTTTTCAAATCGTTACCCAACAGTACGCGTCCTGGTACCTCACTCTGTATGCTGACAGGTATCTTTACAGTCATGTCGTTACACTGGATGAGAACTGGTAATTGGGGAAGCATCTGCACAGGCCCTCCAGCTAACTTGGTGAGGCGTTTGGGTGCCTTAGCAACATCCTCAGCCTGAAAAAACGATTTATCCACCACAGTTATGCTGGCCCCAGTGTCCCTAATGGCAGGAGTCTCCTGACCATTCACCTGGACACTGTCCTTATAATACTCTTTAGTATTATCGGGGATAGAATTATAGACATCTAAATTCTGTTGTTCCCACAACCCCAGAGATACTAAAGAAACGCTGGCTGAGACTCCAATGGGTTCGTCAGCTAGCAGTAGAAAGTTTCCACTTGCCATTTGGACTTCCTCCTCTGGAGCGAAGGCTAAGGAGACAAGCTGGACCCCTGAAGGTTTACCCTTACATCTGGGATCTCCTTTCACATGGTCAGCCGAGCCGCAAACAAAGCATTTACCGAATGCTTTCTGGAATGGTGGCTTGTTCTGACCTCCTTCCGGTTTGGCACCAGAAGACACACTATTCTGCTGTGGTTTTCCCGGTGGCTTACCTTTCTGGTTTTGTTTGGGGCCCTCTTTGGAATGTGAGTTATTCGAATTCTCTTTTGAGTCTTTTTTAGGCTGTTTTCCCTCGTCCTTTTTCTGAGTTGCCCCAGAATCCTTATGAGTGGCCCTGTTGGCAACCCATAAGTCAGCAGCCTTAGCTAGGGCCCTGGAATCCAATTCCTTCGAATCAGCCAAGTGCTGTCTGAGCTCAGGAGAACAGGCATCATAAATCGACTCCAACATAAAAAGATTTCGCATACCCTCGTAAGTGTCAACTTTGTAACCCTTAATCCATCCCTCTAAGTTTTTCAACCCTTCACTCACCCAGGTAGCCCAAGGGGTACCATCATGCTTTTTGAGGGTTCTAAACCTCTTAAGATACTGGGAAGGGGTCTTCCCGAATCTAGCTATCAACGCTAGTTTCACACTTTCGTAATCCGTCTTATCCGCCTCCCCCAATTCCATTACCACATCAGTCGCAACAGGAGGGAGCCTAGAGAACAACCAGGGAAGCAACGCGTTCCCGGTGATGTCCTGGAGCCCATGATTGTATTCAAACAGTTTCAACCAATCCAACACATCCAATCTCGGTTCATACATACCCACTAATTCCCTCGGCATCCGGGGTCTTTTGGGACTGGAGCTCCTAGAGGAACCAGAGGAGAGAGAAGCACTTTCCATAGACAACTTTTTCATTTCTAACTCGTGATTAAGCTCTATTTCTCTGAGTCTCAACTCAGCTTGCTTCTGCTCAGCCTGGGCATTCATCCGTCTGAACTCGAGCTCTTGGTTTCGTTCAGATTGAGCCAAGAACCGTTTATATTCTAATTCGAGCTTCATTTTTTCAAGTTCAAAATAAGCAGGGTTACTTGTGGGACCTGGTATGGGCCCCGTAGGCACAGTTGGTAAGGCAGGTAGAGGAGCGGGGGAGACAGTTTCGTTAGCCTCGCCGTCCTCGTCAGCCTCTTCATCGCTATCATCAGAATTACGATTCAGATCAACACCATTACTGTTATCTACAGTTGCTGGAGAGTTTGGTTCCTCTGAACCAGTACCCAGACTTTGGTTCGCCAGCAATCTCTCTATTAGTTCTAACTTCTTGCCTTTTACAGAAAGATTCTCTTGTCTACAGAGAGCTCGCAGACTCTCGGTATTTTTACCTGACAAAGATTCTTGGCTGTAATTTTCCATCGTAGACATGTTTTTTGAAAGTTGCTTTTGCAAAGTTTTGTGGTTAGTTGTCCTACAGCGTCGAAAAGCACTCTAAACTGTATACTCAATACTAATCCCACCGCTGTACACCAGTGTTAGGCGGAAACCTGTGCAGTTCCCTCTGGGACCACTGCAAAAGATTTAGGACTACAGGTGTTGGCGATGAACCCACTTGGTAGCAGTCTGCACCACACAGATTCAATTGGTAGCTGTGGCTGAGCAGTCAGACTTCTCTCAAGAAAAGTTGGTCAGTATAGGGAGTATACAAGATAGGGCGATTCGTCACAGCAAAACAAGCAAACACGCAACGAGGCTTAGTGTAAAGATAGTAAGTTATTTATTTATAACAGAACATCTATGAAAAACACTAAAGCAAACCACGGCAAACAAATCAAAACACAATTACTCTGCGGAATGGAAAACGCTCAATCCCCCTGAACACAATATTGACAACTCTAGGTTCTAACGGTACCACTTATTTTCAGACAGAGGTGTATACCTCAACCTAGATGACACTCGAATATTAGTTAGGATTGGGAGAGAAAAGATAGGCAGGTAATGAAATCAACACGGATCACACTGAAGCGGATAAAATGCAAGGCAGGAAGGCAGTAATCACGATAGTCATAAAGTTCAGCGGCCAGGCCCACTCGGTGAGAGGCAAGGCACGATGTCCCAGAAAGTCTCTACTGACGATGCATTCAAGTCTTTGTTAGCAAATTGTTTAGCGACAGATCGAACCAGTTCCAAACAAAGAATGAGTAAAGCTTGGAGGCAACCCAACGGAACGGAGAGGATTAAGACACCTCCCTCGGACCGATCGAAAAGGGAAGCCAGGCGAGTACGGTACCTTGTTGTGGAGGGCAGCTCCGGCGGGGGCAGTTGTTCCTGGTGGTGGATGCACGATGGGTCTTGGCTAAGAGAAGAGATGATCTTGTCGTCGAAGAGAAGATAGTCCGGTGCACCACCAGGGAAGAGACCAGCCGCAGAGTGCTACGTCACAAGGCACCACCTTTCGGTCGTGGTACAGGGGTAGTGGCTATCCGGTTGCCGGGTGCTCTGCACGGGCAATTCGACCACTGCGTCCTGGGGCGAATAAAAAGCACAAAGAAGACTGGTTGTTCCCACCAGCCAGGGGAAGAGACTCTCCGGCAGGGAGATCTCCTCTGTCGTCGGGAGATTGTGAGACGGTTCTGCAGGGCTCCACCGGAGGTGTCGTCGTGCAGGTCGGCTCAGCGTTACCCTCGTCGGATTCTTTAGGTCCAGTGGCGACTTCTGAAGATCCAGTCCCAAAAGCCCTGCTTTTATGCAGACAACCCCCATTCATTCAGCCTAGCTGTCAATCAACACATGCTAAGTGGTGAGCGGGAAGGCTCACCACCTGGGCCAATCACTCCAGAGTGCGACCTGAGTTGGCAAGGCAACTCGGTCCAGGGTGTCTAAACCCCCTCCCACACCCCTGAGGTAACCAGGACAGAATGGCACCACTCTGGAGGGTCTCTGTCCAGAGGCCCGCCAAAAGTGGAACAAAGGGCTCAACCTTTGGTTTAGGAGTCACAGAGACGAACACAGACGCCATTTTTCAAACCGAGTTCTGGCATAAAATACCACTCGATAAACCTATTTAAGATAAGTAGATCGGTGGTACGTTAGAGATTAACGAGAAAAAGTATCAATCTCTAACAATGGGATGAATCCCATAGGGTTATGCTCGGGGTCGAACATAACAAGTAGTTTCCACTGCCACCAGCCAAAAACTCGACGAGGGGGGACGGGACAGTGCCCCCTCGAGTAACAGATCCAGGAGTAATCGAATTACTCCTACTAGTACGTCCACAATAAGATGGTTGGTACTAGTTCTGTTAGCAAATTTAGGTCTAGTAAAGCCAATGGTGACTTTACATGCCCGGGGAGACAGTAGTCAGTCCCTCGTAGACATGTTTTTTGAAAGTTGCTTTTGCAAAGTTTTGTGGTTAGTTGTCCTACAGCGTCGAAAAGCACTCTAAACTGTATACTCAATACTAATCCCACCGCTGTACACCAGTGTTAGGCGGAAACCTGTGCAGTTCCCTCTGGGACCACTGCAAAAGATTTAGGACTACAGGTGTTGGCGATGAACCCACTTGGTAGCAGTCTGCACCACACAGATTCAATTGGTAGCTGTGGCTGAGCAGTCAGACTTCTCTCAAGAAAAGTTGGTCAGTATAGGGAGTATACAAGATAGGGCAATTCGTCACAGCAAAACAAGCAAACACGCAACGAGGCTTAGTGTAAAGAAAGTAAGTTATTTATTTATAACAGAACGTCTATGAAAAACACTAAAGCAAACCACGGCAAACAAATCAAAACACAATTACTCTGCGGAATGGAAAACGCTCAATCCCCCTGAACACAATATTGACAACTCTAGGTTCTAACGGTACCACTTATTTTCAGACAGAGGTGTATACCTCAACCTAGATGACACTCGAATATTAGTTAGGATTGGGAGAGAAAAGATAGGCAGGTAATGAAATCAACACGGTTCACACTGAAGCGGATAAAATGCAAGGCAGGAAGGCAATAATCACGATAGGTCATAAAGTTCAGCGGCCAGACCCACTCGGCGAGAGGCAAGGCACAATGTCCCAGAAAGTCTCTACTGATGATGCATTCAAGTCTTTGTTAGCAAATTGTTTAGCGACAGATCGAACCAGTTCCGAACAAAGAATGAGTAAAGCTTGGAGGCAACCCAACGGAACGGAGAGGATTAAGACACCTCCCTCGGACCGATCGAAAAGGGAAGCCAGGCGAGTACGGTACCTTGTTGTGGAGGGCAGCTCCAGCGGGGGCAGTTGTTCCTGGTGGTGGATGCACGATGGGTCTTGGCTAAGAGAAGAGATGATCTTGTCGTCGAAGAGAAGATAGTCCGGTGCACCACCAGGGAAGAGACCAGCCGCAGAGTGCTCCGTCACAAGGCACCACCTTTCGGTCGTGGTACAGGGGTAGTGGCTATCCGGTTGCCGGGTGCTCTGCACGGGCAATTCGACCACTGCGTCCTGGGGCGAATAAAAAGCACAAAGAAGACTGGTTGTTCCCACCAGCCAGGGGAAGAGACTCTCCGGCAGGGAGATCTCCTCTGTCGTCGGGAGATTGTGAGACGGTTCTGCAGGGCTCCACCGGAGGTGTCGTCGTGCAGGTTGGCTCAGCGTTACCCTCGTCGGATTCTTTAGGTCCAGTGGCGACTTCTGAAGATCCAGTCCCAAAAGCCCTGCTTTTATGCAGACAACCCCCATTCATTCAGCCTAGCTGTCAATCAACACATGCTAAGTGGTGAGCGGGAAGGCTCACCACCTGGGCCAATCACTCCAGAGTGCGACCTGAGTTGGCAAGGCAACTCGGTCCAGGGTGTCTAAACCCCCTCCCACACCCCTGAGGTAACCAGGACTGAATGGCACCACTCTGGAGGGTCTCTGTCCAGAGGCCCGCCAAAAGTGGAACAAAGGGCTCAACCTTTGGTTTAGGAGTCACAGAGACGAACACAGACGCCATTTTTCAAACCGAGTTCTGGCAGAAAATACCACTCGATAAACCTATTTAAGATAAGTAGATCGGTGGTACGTTAGAGATTAACGAGAAAAAGTATCAATCTCTAACAATGGGATGAATCCCATAGGGTTATGCTCGGGGTCGAACATAACAAGTAGTTTCCACTGCCACCAGCCAAAAACTCGACGAGGGGGGACGGGACAGTGCCCCCTCGAGTAACAGATCCAGGAGTAATCGAATTACCCCTACTAGTACGTCCACAATAAGATGGTTGGTACTAGTTCTGTTAGCAAATTTAGGTCTAGTAAAGCCAATGGTGACTTTACATGCCCGGGGAGACAGTAGTCAGTCCCTCGTAGACATGTTTTTTGAAAGTTGCTTTTGCAAAGTTTTGTGGTTAGTTGTCCTACAGCGTCGAAAAGCACTCTAAACTGTATACTCAATACTAATCCCACCGCTGTACACCAGTGTTAGGCGGAAACCTGTGCAGTTCCCTCTGGGACCACTGCAAAAGATTTAGGACTACAGGTGTTGGCGATGAACCCACTTGGTAGCAGTCTGCACCACACAGATTCAATTGGTAGCTGTGGCTGAGCAGTCAGACTTCTCTCAAGAAAAGTTGGTCAGTATAGGGAGTATACAAGATAGGGCAATTCGTCACAGCAAAACTGCAAACACGCAACGAGGCTTAGTGTAAAGATAGTAAGTTATTTATTTATAACAGAACGTCTATGAAAAACACTAAAGCAAACCACGGCAAACAAATCAAAACACAATTACTCTGCGGAATGGAAAACGCTCAATCCCCCTGAACACAATATTGACAACTCTAGGTTCTAACGGTACCACTTATTTTCAGACAGAGGTGTATACCTCAACCTAGATGACACTCGAATATTAGTTAGGATTGGGAGAGAAAAGATAGGCAGGTAATGAAATCAACACGGTTCACACTGAAGCGGATAAAATGCAAGGCAGGAAGGCAATAATCACGATAGGTCATAAAGTTCAGCGGCCAGACCCACTCGGCGAGAGGCAAGGCACGATGTCCCAGAAAGTCTCTACTGACGATGCATTCAAGTCTTTGTTAGCAAATTGTTTAGCGACAGATCGAACCAGTTCCGAACAAAGAATGAGTAAAGCTTGGAGGCAACCCAATGGAACGGAGAGGATTAAGATACCTCCCTCGGACCGATCGAAAAGGGAAGCCAGGCGAGTACGGTACCTTGTTGTGGAGGGCAGCTCCGGCGGGGGCAGTTGTTCCTGGTGGTGGATGCACGATGGGTCTTGGCTAAGAGAAGAGATGATCTTGTCGTCGAAGAGAAGATAGTCCGGTGCACCACCAGGGAAGAGACCAGCCGCAGAGTGCTCCGTCACAAGGCACCACCTTTCGGTCGTGGTACAGGGGTAGTGGCTATCCGGTTGCCGGGTGCTCTGCACGGGCAATTCGACCACTGCGTCCTGGGGCGAATAAAAAGCACAAAGAAGACTGGTTGTTCCCACCAGCCAGGGGAAGAGACTCTCCGGCAGGGAGATCTCCTCTGTCGTCGGGAGATTGTGAGACGGTTCTGCAGGGCTCCACCGGAGGTGTCGTCGTGCAGGTCGGCTCAGCGTTACCCTCGTCGGATTCTTTAGGTCCAGTGGCGACTTCTGAAGATCCAGTCCCAAAAGCCCTGCTTTTATGCAGACAACCCCCATTCATTCAGCCTAGCTGTCAATCAACACATGCTAAGTGGTGAGCGGGAAGGCTCACCACCTGGGCCAATCACTCCAGAGTGCGACCTGAGTTGGCAAGGCAACTCGGTCCAGGGTGTCTAAACCCCCTCCCACACCCCTGAGGTAACCAGGACAGAATGGCACCACTCTGGAGGGTCTCTGTCCAGAGGCCCGCCAAAAGTGGAACAAAGGGCTCAACCTTTGGTTTAGGAGTCACAGAGACGAACACAGACGCCATTTTTCAAACCGAGTTCTGGCAGAAAATACCACTCGATAAACCTATTTAAGATAAGTAGATCGGTGGTACGTTAGAGATTAACGAGAAAAAGTATCAATCTCTAACAATGGGATGAATCCCATAGGGTTATGCTCGGGGTCGAACATAACAAGTAGTTTCCACTGCCACCAGCCAAAAACTCGACGAGGGGGGAACGGGACAGTGACCCCTCGAGTAACAGATCCAGGAGTAATCGAATTACCCCTACTAGTACATCCACAATAAGATGGTTGGTACTAGTTCTGTTAGCAAATTTAGGTCTAGTAAAGCCAATGGTGACTTTACATGCCCGGGGAGACAGTAGTCAGTCCCCGGGTATGGAGTCTATGGGGGGGGGACCTGCTAGGGCTATATATATAATATAACTTTACATTGTATCCACCTCTCAGTAAGTCTTTCTTTGGCCTGCTTTGGGTCCATATATTCAGTTTTACACAAATGTCTGGTGTTGTTTTAAAACGCCGGCTTTCTGATAGTGGTGAGTACTGGTAATGCAACCATTTTTGGGATTTAAGAAAATGAATTCCCCACAATTCTAGGTTGCTTTTGGCAATCAGCATTGCCATTCCCAATGGTTTCAGGCTACTGTGTGGGTAGTCCAATGGTGGTTTTAGGCAGTGCCCTTCTGTGCCCATAACATCGGCAAAAATGGGTGGCAGCCTATTCTTCATGCATTTCCCTGGGCATTTTCTGGGAAGCTCTGGCCATCATGATGTTTTCAATGGCAGTACTGCACAGTTTTTGTGGTAGGGCTCGGATGCATGGGTAAAAACATCCCACAAGCCCCCCTCTTGCGATGGCCATTCTGTTTCACTGATGGAACTCGCAATACCTAGGATGTTTCCTCATCTTCTTCCAATAGATGGCACAGTTCAGCATCTTTTCCTCCATCCGGTACTGATCGATCGGTTCTCCTCGCCGGTCCTGATGGGAATATTGGGCGGTACCCTGGGCCCCTTGCGTCTCTGCTCCCGGTCTCCGGATCATCCTCCCTGGCCAGTCTCAAGGTTTTCTTTCTCCTAGGACGACAAAGGAAGAGCGGCAATACCTATTCATAGACATTTTTCCCCCACCATTGATATAGTGGGGTGGCATATATATTTTAGAACTCAACAGATATGAACATGCACATTTCTTTTTGCATTCAAAAACGAAAACACCCACATTGAGAAACTCAGAATTTGATAGGCGATATGTAGGATATTTTAAGTTAGAACTGAATTAATCTGAGACAGTACCCTCTAGGATTCCAGAGGATTCCTCCAGTTGTTGCAGAGTGTGCCTGGGATGGCAACACTTGAACTGGTTAATGTGGACCCACTTGTCTTCCCCCTCTGCCAAACCGCCTTTGGGGATGCAGATCTTGTAGGCCACAGGGGAGATCTTGTCTATAATCTCAAAGGGTCCCTTCCATGTAGGCAAACATTTTCGCTGTTTGGCCTGGTTCCTTTGGAAATTGTATAGATAGACATGGTCCCCCACCTGATATTCCTTCCTGGAAGTCTTCAGGTCACAGTCGGTCTTCATGCTATCAGCTGATCTTTCTAGATTCCGCTGAGCATAAGCAAAAGCATGTTGAAGGTGTTTCCTTAAATTCTCCACATACTCATGAGTTGTGGAGGCATTTATCAGTGTCTGCTCTTGGGTCCTGTAGAGCAAATGCCGAGGAAGCACCATCTTGCGCCCAGTCATCAACTCAAATGGTGACATTTTGGTTGCAGATGAAGGGGTAGATCTGATGGCCATTAGGACCAGAGGTAATCGGATATCCCAACTTGGCCCAGAATCTGCCACAAACTTCTTTAATATGCTCACAATGGTCTGGTTATATCTCTCTACTGCCCCAGAAGAAGCTGGCCGGTAAGCAATATGCAACTTCCTTTTGACCCCCAGTATCTCCCACATCTTTGTCATTACTTCACTGGTGAAGTGGCTACCCCTGTCTGACTCAATCCTTTGAGGTAGACCGAAACGGGAAAAGATGTGGTTAATCATCAGGGCAGCTGCAGTTTCTGCCTTGCAATTTGGGGCTGGGAGACATTCCACCCACTTGGTAAACAAGCATGTCACAGTCAACATGTACTTATTCCCCCTAGCAGAGTGAATCACGGGGCCTACAAAGTCGATTTGTAAATCTGACCATGGCAGTGTCATCCCCCTCTTTTGGAGAGGCGCACGGTGCGTGAGGGATGATAGCTGAAATTGTGCACACACAAGACACCCCTTCAAGTATTGGTCAAGGTCCTGCCCCATATGTGGCCAGTAGGCAACCTCTCTTAAGATCTCAAGTGTTGTATGAAACCCCCTATGACCGGCTGTAGCCGCATCATGGGCGTGACTTAACATCAGGCTTCGGAAGGAGGTAGGAACCACCCACTGATCGTGGCCAGCTTTGGATTTCCTTACCAGCAAGCCGTCTTGGATTCGGAACATTTTTGGACATTTCATCAACACTCTTAGGTCCTCTTTCCCAATGTAATCGGAATCCGTCAGGGGAAAGTTCTCAGGGTCCTCAAGGTGTTGGTAAAACTTACCAATAATTGGATCCCCCTTCTGAGCTGTAATCAAATCAGCATCAGGGGTCTCCTTACTCCATTGTGCAATTGAAAGGTCATTGTGAGCATTTGTCTGGGACCTAGTGATAGCAGTGACCTGGATTTCCCCCAACAGGGACTCAATCTCAATTAGATCCCCTTGGATGGCCCCGGTTTTGGCCAGCTGATCAGCTAAGTCATTTCCAGTTTTGTCTGGTCCCTCTACTTTGGAATGACCCTTGATCTTTTTCCAGTAGATGGTCATCCCATTCGATGTGACCACATCATCAATGTTTTGGATCAACTTCCCATGTTTCAAGGGTTTGTTGTTAGCACATAACATGCCTCTGGTTTTCCAATTAACCAGGTGCTCCACGAACCCGTTCCGTACATAATCCGAATCTGTGATTATGACCAGTTCGTGGAGTTGATGCTGGACAGCAGTGAGGATGGCCTGATGCACAGCCATCAATTCTGCCACCTGACTACTTCGGGGACCAATTTTGTATCCAGCAGAGGGTTCTGGGGACTCATTCACCCATGCATTCCCTACGCCGGCCACCAGTTCTTTCTCCCCGTTGTTTTCAACATGGTAAGAGCATCCATCCACATAGACAGTGGGCATTCCCTCACACTTGTCCTCTTCAAAGACTTTGTGTGGGGAATTAAGGTATGCCTCCATGTTGTCCTTGATTTTTAGACTTTCGTCCTCGAGACAGTTTTCTCTGGCACAATCATGCAAGTCAGCCAGAACTTGCGCGAGGGGACTCTTCTTGTTTTGGCCATATCGGACTTCCACAGGAAAGCCTTGCATTGACAGAATCCAGGAAGTAATTCGGGAATTACTCACATTTCCGGCCCGGATTCTGTCACTTTGGAGATATTGCAGAGGCTGGTGTGGAGTCTCCACTATGATGTGTTCCCCCTGGATAAACGGGCGGTAATTCTTCAATGCCCACACCGTAGCCAGGAGGGCCTTCTCACACTCGTTTAATTTTTCCTCCACAGAGGATAAAGTTTTGCTCGCATAGGAGATTATTTTATTGACCTTGTCATGCTTTTGGTATAATACTGCCGTCAAGCACGTATTAGAGAACCCCGTCTCCAGAAAGAACTCCTTGTTTCTGACAGGGTAAGCTAGGAAGGGCGCTTGTGAGAGGCTTCTTTTGAGTTGTCTTACTGCCTCGGCTTGTTCTGGACCCCATTCCCACTTGACCCCCCCCTTCAAGAGATGAATCAGGGGTCTGGTGATCTCTGCGTAGCCCTCAATGAACTTTCTGCTGTAATTAGTCAGTCCAAGGAGGCTCCTTAGTTCCCGCAGAGTTGTGGGGTCTTTCAATTTTTGGAGGGCTTCCACTTTCTTTTCCTGGGGACAGAGACCCTGAGGAGTAATCTCATGCCCCAAGAAATTAACACGGGTTCGACACCACTGTGCTTTCTGAAAGGAAAGTTTTGCTCCGGCGGCCCTCAACTGTGTCAGAACATAACGGATCTCCGCTATGTGTTCCTCCACAGATGAACTTTTGATGAGGACATCATCTACATAAGCCAGGTTACCCCTCGCACCCAGGTCGGGCATGGCCTTATGTAGGAAAATATTGAACTCATTACCGGAGTTAAGGTATCCGAAGGGAGTCCGGGTCCATGTGTACTGCTGGCCCCCAAAGGTAAAAGCCAGTTTGTATTGGTCCTCCCTGCTGACAGGCACGGTCCAGTATCCATTGGTCAGGTCTATTGCAGTGAATACCTGTGACCCCTGAATCTGGGCCAGCCCTTGGTCAATGTAGGGAAGAGGCCATCGGGAAGTATGGACCCGTTTGTTGAGCTCCCTGAGGTCGGCGCAGAGTCTCCACTGGCCGTTTGGCTTCAATATTCCCAGCACCGGATTATTGAAGGTGCTGTGGACTGGACGGATTATTCCCCGGGACTTAAGGTTCTTAATTATTTCAGTAAGGGACTCCATTGATGCGAGAGGCAAGCGATATTGCTTCACAAACACTGGAGTCATGCCAGGGTCCGTGGGGATTGTTGTTGTGTGGATGTCGGTGCGGCCACAGTCATATGAGTCTACCGCAAAGAGATCTTGGAAATCCAAGAAAACTTGTTTCAACTTTTGCTTTTGTTCCAGAGTCACACAGGCATCAGCTAGGTTGACTCTCTCTTCCACCATCTGCCTGAAGCCTGGAAAGACTTCTGGTTTGGCTATTTCAGCGGCCTCCTCCAGCTGGGTGGAGAAGTCCCTGGTCAGAGTGCTGATTTGGACTGGAGGCTTCAGGTGGGAAAGGCAGCCTTCATGGACCTGGAAAATCACCTCATCCCTCCTGAAGTCGCAAGTCACATCTTCCTTACCATAAGGGCAAGAAGTGTACACCAGGAAGTTCCCCCCATGCCGGGTAAAAATCCTGTCTGGTGTTGTATTGTCCTCACTGTCACTGTCAAAACAGTCCTTGGGGATTGGTCCTAACAGTTCATTTCCTAAATCGATGGAAAAATGTCGGTCATCAACCGCCATTCCAATAATGGTGCCTGCGGCTAGAGTAATACTCTTTAAGTCGCTGTTATCCACCTCTATTAGAATGGTGTCATGTTCTATGTTGACTAATGGAGTTGGGTTTACCCCCAACCCTTGCTGTTGGAGAGAAGCATTTAGATGTATATAAGCATCAGGGTTTTGCAAATATTGTCCTCTTTTAACTTTCACTTCCAGGGAGAATTGTCGGGTCCTTTCTGGGATGGTGACTTCCTCTTTAATCTGAATTTCAACTGCATAAGGTAGCAATTGAGCTGACCTAAATGCTTTTTCTGGATCATCAAAGCCCATGGGATTATCCGCTAATCGGAACCAAGCTTTGAAGTTTATTAGGTCCAAACTAATGGCAAAGCGATTGAGAATGTCACTGCCTAAGTAAAAAGTGGCAGTGACGTCTCGCACGACCCAACAATTGTGGACTATGCTCTTGTTGCCAATGGAGATTTTGAGCATACACCTGCTTGGCAGGAGATGTTTGGAATTGGGTGCTTCCAGGTCCATTTCCCATTTGTCTATCAGTTTGAATGTGGGAATGGCTGGATCTTTTGGGAGTTGGCAGAACATGGCTTCGCTGATGAAGCTCTTACCGTTGTTCACACACACTCGAGCGAGAACAGAGTCCTTCCCATCATTTAACTGAACAGGGATGAACAACTGCTCTCCAATTTGCTGAATATCAGTCAGGCTCTGAGCTGATTTCACATCTTTCTGGACTATAGGAGTGGGAGTTTCTGATTGTGGATTAGTAAAGAATTTCAGGGTGTTTCCTTCCAGTGTGGAATGCCACCTTAAACTGGAAGGAAGGTTGATTTTCAGAAATAGAGAGGACCCCCCCATCACCAGTCTGTTGTCCTACTGCTATTACTGTCACGTCTGGAATTTTTTTATTTTGGAAGTGCAATTCTACTTGGTCAGATTTTTGTTCAACCATGTGGCAGGTGCTGTTTAAACTAACATGGTTGACACTCTGTTTTAATTTTATTGGTTGGCTAGTCTGGGTCCAGAGGACCTTGTTTACACAATCTATTAGGGGTGAAAACCTTCTCAGGAGGTCATTCCCTAGTAAACAAGGGGTGCCCTCTGGAGTCACTACTATGACCGGGTGTTTCACCTTGTGTCGCCCAATTTTAAAGTCCAAGTCTGCCGTCCCCTCGACGGGAATTTCCTTCCCGTCAAAGTTCTGGAGTTGTCCAGGAAGTGAGGTGAGAGGAATTTGGTAATTCACTCCCCTTCCTGCATTCAGTTCATCAAAGGCACCTTCTGGACAGAAGGGTAGCTTGAGATCCCGTGTCCACCAGCGCTGAAATCGTACCCTGCCCCTGTACTTGTACCGGGGCATAATATCTTCCCTCCTTCTCCTCAAGGGGGCACAGATAATGCACATTTTTGGACAACTGGTGGGCTAACTTTCTGGTTTTGGACATGGCGAGAGAAGAGATTTGGGCAGAATTCTGTGGAGAGCCTTGGGAATCTGAAAGAAAAAGTTGGCAACTGGAGATCAGAGCCATTGTGGGTTCCCCTGGTTCCGGTTCTGGGCCGCCTCCTCCTTTTTGGAGGCAGTCACCAGGATGGGTTTGAACCAGGGGATTTTGGCATTGTTGGTTCTGGGATAAGATAGTGGGCGGCGGTAGCTCAGTCTCCACATCTCCCCAGTCTATGTTGGAATCTTTTGGGACCCATTTCTCCTTGGGAGGAGTTCCCCCATCTCTGAAGGAGAAGATCCTTTTCCCAGGATCCTCTGGGGATCCCCCTCCTTCAAATTGGAAGATCTGAACCTCCTCCACAAAGTGGGTCTGTTTGGGTCCTTTGTTTCTCCTACCCCCCCTCTGCTCCTTGGGAGGCAGGCTTTCAGGGGCAGGAGATTTTGTTTCCGGTTCCTGGTTTTCCAGGGGCTGTTTACGAGTTGGGAAGGAAGCTTCCTCCAAGGCTTTACACCCCCCTTCCCCTTGTGCCTCCTCCCTGGGAACCGGTGTGTTATCGGGGTGCTGCCCCCGTCATTGTTCTGGAGCACCAGGTCCAGAGTTTGGGGCATTCTGTGCCGGCATGCCCCATCTGAGGGTTCTGCTGAGCCCTTAGCACGCGACCCAGCTCCTGTGGCATGTTCTGAACCTGGCGCTCTAACTGGGAAACCCGCTCAGGCTGATACAGGGCCCTATTTTCTCCCCTGGGCTGATCCCGGGAAGGGTAGCTATCCCTTCTCTGGTAATACCCCGGATTGGGAAGATTTTGGTACCCCTCCACCCTTGGCCTCCCCTCTCCCGGATTAGGTTGTCTGGGCTCAGGGAATTGGGGAAAGAAGGATGGATGATTTTGGGGTTGGAAGTTGGGTGGATACCTGGGGAAAAAGTTCTGCCCAGGATTTGGAGAATTTCTGCCCTCCGGTGGGAAGTTAGGAGGGAAGTTCCCTGTGTTAGGTGCTTGGCTGGATCCCCCCCCTTGGGCTGGAGGAGTCCACACATAACCCAGGATGGGTCGATTTCCCTTGTAACAGGGACTTACATAATCAGGAGAGCGAGGGACCCCATTTGTGGGGCTTCCTCCTTGGCTCCCTGTCTGTGACTGGCCCGAGGACCTTCTGGGCCTAGCATTATTAGGTGCAGGTAGGTTTTTAGGCCCCCCCATCTCCAAATCCAAAACGGGGGCAACCTTTACCTCTGCCACCTTGGCAGCAGCAGGGGTGCTGTTGGTTTTGGGGTTTTTGGGCTGGTTTTTGTTTTCCACCGGTTTCTGCACCTCGTAGATGCGGGTGGCTTGTTCAATGACCCATTCTAAAGATCTTTTCTCATGAAAATCTCTCACGAGCTGGGTCATTATGTATTTGGGCAAGGCATGGAAAAAAGTATTAACAAATTCTCTGCTGTCCGTGCGCACCCTTCTGGTGGTCTGCGCAAAAGCATGCTTTAATTCTTGCACAAACTCTTGTGGGGCCTGATCCTCCCCACATTGCAAATTGTAGGCCGCCTTGCAAGCCTCTTGAGGATTTCGGTGCACAGAAAAATGTTTCAAGATGGCCACCTTATAGGTGGACCATCTTAAATGATTTTGGTCCTCCAGCCCCGCAAAGAAACTGGAGTATTCTGGTGAGAAGGTCCACTTTACATATTGGATACAGCTTTGGCTGTCCTTCAAATGAAAAGTCTCCATCATTTGCTCATAGAGCTCCAAGTGTTCCCAAACAGAGTACTTGGCGTTCTTATGATAAGGCGTGATAACACTCCTTATTGCCTTTATTTGCTCAATTCAACACTACAGCTAAGTCAATGCCTAGTCTAGAATACTGAATGAAAACCCTTATTGATATATCTTTATGTCCAGTTCATGCGTTCTGGATGACTACCCCTATATAACACCCCTCTCTTGGAATCCCCCTGACCCCACTGAGCCAAGAAGTAGTTCTGTTTTGCAAGTTCAAAAGGTTTATTCGATAATTTAAACAATAGATATATATATCACACTTTATAATAAATTTATAATTGAATAGCACACTTAATCTGAGCAGTAATCAATAATGGATAGTCCGGCACTAGCACACTTCTTTATAATCAATGATGAGTGGTTATAGGATGGATAAGATAGCAACAATACTTTGATGGTTTCAAATGGATGCAATGTGGAATGAAATGCAGTACAGAAAATACTCAATATGATTTCAACAAAACAATGTAATCACTTTTCTCTGGCAATCCACTCCCCCCCCTTTATGCAATGCAAGGAAATGGAAGGAAAGCACACAGTTCTCAGAAATGCAATCAAATGTAATTCAGTTCACCCCAGCAAGCTTAGACTACAGAAGTTTGAAACACAGGCCCAAAATGCTTTTATATGTGCTGGCAATGAAGTGAAAAATATGCTAAAATGCTTTTAATTCCCTCTAGAGGTTCAGGGTGCGTGGTATCTAGTTAATATTAGTCCAGGCTCACTCTAGCAATGATTCAGGGATGGTTCTTAAGAGGCAAACGAAATTTAGTAGTTCAGGCAACAGCATCTGTCTTTTTACCAGTAAAGAAATCGGGCCAAATCGCAAATCGCGGCAAAATTTGCGGGTGCGAGAATCGTGATTTTGGAGAAAGTATAAGGATTATGAACGATTAAATAAAGGTAGTTTTTCAGATTTGAAATTTTAAAAGTTCAAAGCGACAGGTTACAGCTTGCAACTAGAAAATGACAGGTGACAGCTTTGCAAATGACAGGTGACAGTTAGGAGGCAGTTCTACTTAAAATAATCTAATCCAAGCTATTTTAATCTAACTAAGAGATTGGTTCTGCACAGTTCTGCTAGGTACTCACAATATATTTTAAAATAGAATGGGCCTCGCCACGGATCTGGTCAACAGGTTTTCTTCACTCGCCACGGACGGTTTCTGCGCACAGCGTCTGGGTCAGCTCTACTCTGCTGGTCTGGTCTGGGTCTCTGGGTCCGGATACAGCGGTCTCCGGTTCAGCTGGTCTCTCTCTGGATACAACACTGCTCTCTGGCAAATGGCAAGAGTTCTTGCAAAGAATTCAAACAGCTCGCCTGGCTGTGATAGTGGCAATGATTTGAGGCCTGCTAAAGAGGGATTTAGCTTGTAGTTGACCTCTCTGCTACAAATTCTGAAGTAAAGTCTTGGTCTCTGAAGGTGGATAGATTGAAGTCTCTGTGTTGGCTCTCTGGAGGTTGATGGAGGTAAAGTATGGATTTTCCCGGCAGAGCGTCCCGCAGCAGATGGAATAGAATGTCCCTATCTGTCCTGACTGTCTGCTTTTATGTGTTTTGAAAGTGGGTGGAGAGGCTAGCTTTCTAGGCCCTACCCCTCTCCACTTGTCATTGGCCAAGCTTTCCTTTCTCTCTTGATTGGGGAAAAGAAGTGGAGTGTCAGAGCGATGTCATTTAATGGCTTGCAGAGAGGACACTCTAGTGGTGAGTACTGGTAATGCAACCATTTTTGGGATTTAAGAAAATGAATTCCCCACAATTCTAGGTTGCTTTTGGCAATCAGCATTGCCATTCCCAATGGTTTCAGGCTACTGTGTGGGTAGTCCAATGGTGGTTTTAGGCAGTGCCCTTCTGTGCCCATAACATCGGCAAAAATGGGTGGCAGCCTATTCTTCATGCATTTCCCTGGGCATTTTCTGGGAAGCTCTGGCCATCATGATGTTTTCAATGCCAGTACTGCACAGTTTTTGTGGTAGGGCTCGGATGCATGGGTAAAAACATCCCACACCAGTCAACCAGGTACTGGAGACGACCCCGATATTAACAGGAGTGACAAATACTGGACACTTCAAACTCGGGACAGGATGCGGTGGAAACAGGAGGTGGAGATGAAAATCTGTGCTGGAAGCCATCCGGAGGAGCAGGCTTGATCTGTGACAGGTGAATAACTAGGTGAATATGGGACTATGAGGGAGGCAGTTGGAGACGGAAAGCTACGGGCCTGATTAACCGAAGGAATAGGCCTGAAAATAGGCAGGGGACAATTTAGATGGAACAGGATGAAGTGGTAAAAACGGGGAGGCTAACTACGCCAAGCCCCCATCTGAATACTTAGGAGCAGTCTGTCTGGCTGATGCGGTCCAGAGAATCCTGGAGGGCCTTGCAAGCCGATTGGTGACCTTGCTGAATGTCCATGACAAGGGCATCCACACCGGGCATATGGGAGGTGGAAGGAGTTGCAGTTGGAAAGCAGTTACCTACTGAAACCCATATGTACAAAAGAATGGACAAGATTTTAATGTTGTGTGAGGTGAGTTGTCATATGCAAACTCTGCTAATGGTAGGAGGCTAACCCAGTTGTCCTGAGCGGAAGAGATAACACAATGTAGATAACTCAGTCTTGCCATTAATCTGTGGGTGGTACCCCGAACTAAGGGCACAACAGATGTTCAAGAGGGAACAAACTTTGTGCCAATAATGGGAGGTAAACTGAGGACCCCTGTCGGAAACAATATATCCGGCATTCATGTTTAGCAAAAACGGACTGAATGAAGACACTAGTCTTGTGTGAAGCGGTCGGAACCCCTGGTAATACCACAAAGTGAGCCATCTTAGTAAAATAATCTATTACAACCAGGATGGAGGTATGTTGTTCCGAAGGAGGGAGGTCTACAAGAGAAAAGTTGAGATGATCTGCCAGGGTTTGTCAAGAATGGGCATGTGGGAAAGAAGTGCAGATGAATGATGTTGGGGTCCCTTACTCTGCAGACAAATAGAACAGGATGAGACATACTCTTGTATATCAGTAGTCATGGTGGGCCACTAAAAATGCTGTCTTTCAAGGGCATAAGTATTGAAAACACCTCTATGTCCAGCTGCCAAGGAGTCATGACACATGTACATTATCTCAATTTGGAGAGCGGGAGTAGGGATTACCAATTGATGATTGTGAAAGTAAAACCCTTTCTCCAAAATCAAGTCAGACCGTTGAGCCAGATCTTTACAGAATGAGCCAGGGTCTCTTGCTTAACTGTGTGTAAAAAGTATGTAATGACATGTACAAACAAAGCCTTAGGAAAGATCTTTTCTGACTGAAACAGTACGGTGGGAAGATACTTATGGGACAAAGCATGAGCACATAGATTTAGTCTACCAGGAAGAAAAGTGAACAGGATATTGCATGGTGAAAAGAAGTGAGCCCATCAGGCCTGCATACTGTTTGTAGTCTGGGCATATTGTAGAACCTTTATATTTTGATGGTCAGTGCGAACCTCGATAGGAAATCTGGACCCTAACAAGAGGTACCTCCTCTCTTTGAAGGTCTTTTTGATGGCAAGTAACTGCTTTTCAAGCACTGAATATTTCAACTCAGAAGGACCTAAAGTTTTTGAAAGATAGGCTATCGGAGATTCTTGACCCATATCATCTTCCTTCAGTAGGATAGCCCCTAGGGCATAGTGAGAAGTGTCTGTCTCCGAAATGAACTCTTATTCTGATCTGGCATGATGAGTATAGGTTCCATAGAAAAGGCTTGTTTTAGACGCTCAAACGATGACTGAACGTGGGAATCCCATAGAAACGGAACATCCTTCTTCAGCAATCTCGTGATTGGCAAGATGGTCTCAGAGAAGTTAGGGATGAACTTTCTATAAAAGTTGGCGAATCCCACAAACAGCTGGATTTCTTTGACTGAAGTAGGTGGAGGCCAATGAAGCACTGCAGAGACCTTAGATGGGTCCATGGATTTTACTTGCGCTGATAGAATGTACCCAAGATAAAAAACCTGGGAACGATGAAATTCACACTTCTGCATCTTACAGTAGAGGTTGTTTGACTGAAGGCGTCTTAGGACTACTTGTACGTGCTTGATGTGGTCCTCTTCTATAGAGGAGAATATCAGAATATCATCTGAGTAAATCACCACATAATGCAATATTAAATCAGCGAATAAGTGGTCCATGAACCTTTGAAATATTGCTGGTGCATTAGAGAGCCCAAATGGCATCACATGATACTCATAATGTCCGAACGGAGTGTGGAAAGTCATCTTCCTCTCGTCCCCTTCTGAAATCCATATTAAATGGTATGCCCCCCTGACATCAAGCTTGGTATAGATAGTAGCCCTGTTAACAGCTTCCAGCATATCCGGGATGATCGGCATAGGATACCGATCTGGTACCGTGATCTTATTGAAACCTCGATAATCCAGGCATGGCCAAAGTTCGTCTGAGTCTTTTTTGGGACCAAAAAACAACGAGGAACCCGCTGTTGGGGTGGACTCTGCGATTAGTCCTTTCTGAAGGTTTGTCAGGAGTTATTCCTACAATACTTGTTTCTCTTTTTGTGAAAGCATTTACATGCATTCAAAAGGGATAAGTTCATCAGGTACCAAATTGATAGGACAGTCATCATGTCTGTGTAGAAGTAGCACTTCAAATTGGGGCAAAGAGAAAACTTCTGTGAATTCTGAATACCAATTAAGACTACACATCTAGCTGAGAAGCACAGGGAAATTTTCGTGAGGATCCGGAGGCAGGGAACAAATTCCAATAGCACCTTGAGTTAAGCAATGAGCAACACAATGTTAAGAACCTAAGAAAATGGTTCCAGCTGTCCAGTTAACTTAAGGGTTGTGTAGGCGGAGCCAAGGTAATCCCAAAATTATGGGAAAATGGGCAGTCCTTATTATATCAAATCTGATCTGTTCAACGTGAGACAAAATCTTGCAGAATAACATGTGAGTCTGTTCCTTAATAGGTCTGGATGCTAAAAGATTTCTGTCCACTCCTTGTACTGGTATGGACACTGGCCCATTGGTCATCAATGATGTTGCCGGCAGAACTGCAGTCTACCAGAGCTGGAATATTCTGAATAAGTATGTCTTCAAATTGTAGTTGTAATAGAATAAATACCATGGAACCTTGTGTAGTCTTCATATTGGATGTTACGGTTGGCCTGGAGGGACCTTGTACATGTTCCCCTTACGAGTGGGTTCGGGAGTTTCCCCTGCTTCCTAAATTCAGATCTCCGAGGTGGTGCCACTGGACATTCCCTGACTAAATGCTCAGACGAACCACAATACATACACAATCCCTTACATCATCTGTGCTCTCTTTCTTTGGTTGTCAAGTGCCTCCTTGTAGCACCCAGCTGCATAGGTTATTCCATAGGTTGTGGCCATGTTTGTATTGGCACCATATCAGTACCATTGCAACATGCATTGTACCTTCCTTTTCGTCTCTCATGTTGCCTCTCTTGTAAACGATAATCAATCTGCATAGTAAGAGTTATCATTTCCACCAGGTTGGTGGGTCGAGCAACTCTGGATATATCATCCTTTAGTTCTTCTGCCACCTCTGAAGAGGGTTAATAGAGCGTTGTCCGGCCATGCGTTTTCAGCTGACAAAGATTTAAACCCAGTGATATAATCCAGAACACTCTTTGATCCTTGGCGAACATTCAATAGCTTTTCTTGGGAAGATAAGATATTTCCTGACAATGGAACATATTCTGTAAACTGTTAACAAAGGCAGGGTAGGCATCTAGTATAGGGTTGCTTGCTGTAATAAAGGGAGTAGCCAAGCAAGTGCAGGTCCTGTAAGATGTGAAATTAGATAGCAACCTTATCTCGATCCGTCGGGAAGTAAGTGGCTTTGAAGGTAAACTGCATGGTACAACTGTCTAGAAATTATTTTAGTTTATGTGGGTTGTCATCATATTTTCCCCTGGTAAAAAAGAAGGTGGTAGTTCTGGACCAACCATGAGTCTGGCTACCTTGTGTCTGAGAAATGTGTTTTCTTGCTTAAGATTCTGCACCTCATAAGTGAGAGATTGCATGTCCTGCATTAGCTGCTGCATCTTATCCATGTTGCCGGGATTAGTTACGTCACTATCTGTCATATGGATATTAGATAGTCGTTAAATACTCAGTAGAATATAGATAAACTCCATCAACCTGGGTCAAAATGAAGCAACAGCTGTCTGAAGAGAGCTGAAGGTAAGAATCCACTTGGATGCTCTGTGAACCCCAGCCTAAATGAACAGTGCTGGGAGGAGCAGAGGACCCAGGGAAACAATCTCAGGTATAAAACCCTGGATCTTGATTGAAGGAAGAAGTGTCACTGGGATGTTAAGTCTGGAGTCTGTAGTCTGGAATTTCCCTTATTCCTCAGGTAGTGCTGTAGTGCTGTGTTGCTCTAGGGTGTCGGCTGCCATGTGGAATACTCTGGGACAATCTTGAGGGCCAATAGCGTTATACTGTGAAGGAGTGGTATAGACAATTTGGTTCAGAAATCAGAAAAGAGCAGATATGTATATGAGAAGTAGAAGAGGGAATACACCTATAAAAGGCTCTCTGGATTGCTCAATGATGTGTATTTGTAGCTGGAGGTCGAACCCACAAACTCTCGTGTTTGCTAGATCTATCATACACAGTGCACTCCGGCTACAATTGGAGGAAATGTTAGTACGACCTGCCTAGCTCATCTGGAAAGTCACTAGCGCTTACCCACTGTGGGCAATAAGAGATCCGTCTGAGGGTGGGAAGCAAACATAGCTTTGGAAAGTGCTTAACTGCTTCAAAGTGGCCGTTCGAACTCAGAGTGCAGAACAAACTTGTGAGCACACTGGACACGGGGCAAAGGATTTGGAATCACTACAAGTGCAACAATAGTTAACAGGACTGAAGAAAGGATAGAGACACAAATAGTCAAAAATACACATACTAGCTGTGAACTTACGAGCAGTGGCGCATCGAGCCACGGGCTTCGCCTTGATATGCCAGCCGCACAGACTGCTGGGAAGAAGCATGGCTGACAACTAGTACATGAACAGCATTGACTGAAGGAACCAAAGCAGTGGCCATCTTGGGTGAATACATGGATACAGAATACATGGATACATACCATGGATACAGAACACATGGCAAGTGGCCAAAAGGGGCTGTCGCAACCCACGCCTGCAGTGGACCATGACATGTAGCAGATTACCAATGTCACAGCATCAAACCAAAGGACTTTGTCTCAAACCTCTGGAGCATCTCTTCACTTGCTTACCCAAACCAGTGGTTATGAGGGGTCTTGAAATGACCAGAATGCCAAACTGATGCTGAAGAACCATCGGAACCACATAGTCTGAACGCGGCACTAGTACCTCACTGAGAACCCACTGTACACTGAACAGATGTCAGCTCTCCTCTTGACATAATACAACTCTCTGCACCTGAACCTGGTTTGACCTACACCGCAGTACAGCTGGAATCCTGGTTGTACACTGTCGGAGAACATCAACAATGTACTAATTAGAAAAAAGGTACTATTGACTTATACACGCACCACTGGACCAGCTTAGGGCCGCAATGATTGGTATGGTCACATTTGCAGAATTTTAAAATATATACATCAACTCATTGTTGTTGTTTTGATCCCTTTTTACCCTTTCCCCATTACCCAGTTTGCTACATCTCCCTATCTTTAGCGAATTCTGTGTTCTCTCTACAAGGATGGTGTGAGGAATTCGACCATCCACACGGCAGGTGTGCACTCACCTGGGCTTTTTGGAAATTTGGTAAGAAATGGAATGATGGGAGATCAACTGTGTGGGCCAAATCTGCACACATTTTCCTATGCTCGCCGCACAACAAGCACATTGTCAAATGTACTCTGGGGGCACACAGCCTACAGGGGCTGTCCTCCCTATCACCTTTAGCTGGAATGTGACAGCCAGGAGTATATGAAAGCATCTCTGGAAGGGGGAAGGCAACACTTCCCTAATGAAATGGCCAGTCTAAGTAAATATAAAGGCTCCATGAATCTGCCCTGCCCATTGTAGTTTCGTGTGGTGGCAGTGCATACTGATGAGAGTTAATTGAAGTAGGCCTGCAAAGAGGGCTGGTCACAGAACTAACAAAGGTCAGGAAACCAGAACACATGAGAGTGGTGGACATCTAAACACAGACATATTTATACCGTTTTTGAAACTTTGTCCAGCCCCTGTCCAAACTAATAATTCACATGCTAGAGTGTGTGCCCAGTTCGCATGTCAAACATTACACTATTGTACAACGGATTAAACAGGTTTGCATGTCCATGAAGTCACAATGATGATGTTGGTTTTCTGATCCACTGTAAGCCTTGTTCCAAGAATTGCTACAATGCAGTTCAGCCAGAACACACAACCAGGGTTTGTTTTCCATTGTCCCATTGTTTATACGAGTATGAGGCTTGTGAACGCAGACAACACTTGGATGGCAGTTCATACGAAGCACAATGTTTCTTTGCATTGGTCAAACAGTCTGCTCTCGGTCAGACAAAACATTAACGAAAACTCAAAGGTGGTTCAGCTCGACTGCAAGTTGAAAACACAGTGCTCCATTTTAGGACATGAAACAAGAGTTGAAATCAAAATGGATGATGATTCTTAAAATGGCGGCGAAGTTGATCAAAAATTGGAACATCAAGAACGCGGTTTTCTGTGTAACGCAAATGGGCTTAGGCCAATAATCAAAATAAGGAGGTATTATATGATTATGGTTTAACAGCACAACTGTTTACTGTAGGCATCCCCTGCAAGGGTCTCCCCTTTCGGGGGGAAGAAGTATGTGTTTTGATGGAGACAAAAAGTCTCCAATCTTGAAGGGAGACCTGTGCTTTGATCAAGAGCCACAGAGCGCTCAATTAACCAGAGAGACACTTTGATCCACAACAGACAGAAAGATGGGTGGGACTTAGTAGTGCATGTTGTCACCCCTTACCTTTTCTGTTGCAAAGCACTCTGGTTAGGACCCCATGCATAACAGAAAATTGTCAGTGGGAACCCAGGATTGGTTCATCAAGGTAGGCTTAGCCTGCACCAATCACTGGGGCCTATTCGGCTTTAAAAGAGGGTTGAGCCTCTCTTTTGACTGATCATCCAATGACTTTGAAAGGAGTAAGAAAAAGGACACATTTGGTTCGTGGCTGAAGGTCCAGTCTTCCTTACAGCTTCTGCCAGTGAAGGAAGGTCAGGATTTCCAAGAGGGAGCAAGATCCCTCTGCTAAACATTGTCCAGGGAACAGAGGGAGATACCGACCTCAAAGTACCCATCTACCAGCTCCAGAACCGGTACCCAGACAACACACAGCATGCCCTGCTAGGTTCTGCCAGCAAGCTTCTTAGGTGGGAAGTGCCAGAGTCTCTGACCAAAGGACAAGGCTGTTGCCTGCAAACACTCTCTTCAGATGTAGGCCATCCACCTGAAAGGATGACAGGTGCCCAGCGAAGAAGCTAGGAGGAGTGTCACAAAAAACATCAACCAGCGTCCATCTTTTAAGGACATTTTCAAGGCAGTCGAGCCCTAGAACCGCGATCAGCTGCACCACTGACTGTTGTCACGCTGCAGTCACTAAAGCTGTCCGAGACGCCTAGACCAGTATTCCAGATCCACCAACCAGCACAGAGACAATGATTCTTGATTCCGAGCTGCCATGCAGGCCAGCCTGCAGCTGTCCGTCCAGCCTTGCTTGCCGACATGCCTGCTGCCTGATGCGCGCTGCTGTTTCCCATCTTGAACTCTGTCGCAAGAGCTGCAAAGTGTCCTGAAACCATATGAGTGCTGTCTAGAATCAAGATCATCTCAAGGACCAGGTACATTGTGGTTCTGTCCCTTGATCCTGCTCCGAAGGCCCCTAGTGACATTTCTGACCCCCTTGCTCCCTTGGTGCTGAAACTAAATAACCTTGAACAGTTAAGACTGATTGCTTTATCAACAACTATCCTTGGTCAGTATCCAGAATGCCTCCCTTTCCTTCATAAAACTGTGTGTCCTCTGTGTTCTGAAACAGGGTAGGTTGTATTTTGTTGTGTGCTAAAACTGTCTGTTGTAATAATAATAAAGTAGATATTGTTTTACAACCTTGACTGTGCAGTCCCTTTTATCATCGGGTAATAATTGTATTTTTGCTGGGTTGCAATTAACCAATGTTTCACTACCTTGCGGAGTTAAGCCTGCCGTTCCGTCGACGTTACCAAAATTGGACAAGGAGGTTTATAATTTACTTGTGTTTCCAATCTTTTTGGATCCCTTCTGGATACTAGAGGTGTGGGGCTGATTGATGGTTTAGAAACCGATATTCATCCCTAGAGCACTGGTGTCCCAGAAGTTGATTAGTCAGAGATGGGATTCTATTGTGTTTGTATAGTTATGTGTACATCGGTGTGTTTAATGGAAGTGTATATATTTGCCATACTATTTTCATTAGACATGTTTATTTTGTATTGTTGAACATGATCAGACTCACCCTGTCCCAGAGCCCCTCCAGTGGATATCACAGCATCTGCAGGACCAGATCAGCCAAAGATTCCTGTTCTACTGTATCAAACCAGTTGAAATATATTCACAATATGCTCACCGAACCCGAACCAGAGTGACTTGCCAGTGTTGCTTTTGGCACTTCATCAAACTTCAAACTACTATCGCATTGCATCTGTTGAACTAGCTCAACGTGCATTGTGCCAAGCGTAGCACACCTGTTCAGCTGGAACAGCCTTTTCTCTGCTGTAGACCAAATCAAACTGTTGCCTCTTCAAACCTTTCATTGGATCACCAAGGTCACCAAACCAAACCGACAGACTTGGACTTGAACCACTGGAGCATAGTATCACTCACCGACCTGAACCAGTGTATACCAATGTCTCAAACTGACTCAACTTCCGATCTAACCCTGTTGAGCCCTCTGCACTGTGTGACCAAATTGCCACACTCTAAGTACATGTGGATCCTGCTTTGATCCAACTAGACGTTTGCATGCTGTTTGACCCAGCATGACTCTCCCCACCAAGACCTGGTGCAATCCTCACCTCAGTACAGCTTGAAGACCGGTTTGACACTGTTGAAGCGTCTAGGGGCAGCAAAAAGGTACTATTGACCAATACGTTCCCTCCTGGACCTGCTTTTTCCCTTAGGGACTCGTTAGGTCACTTTTGTATCATTGTTCTCTGAAAGAGTAATACTATTACTTTCAATGTCTTTGCTTCTTGCCTTTTCACTCCTGTGTCATTACCCAGAGTGCTTTATATCTGTTATCTTTTGCATATTACATGTTATCTCTACAGGGGTCTGTGTTTATAGTGTTGTTATAGTTATTTTTTACATTTGTGTGTTTAATGATGGGTATGCATTTTTATTGACCCTTGAGTGGATCTTTGTTTATGTTGGACTGTTGTACTATTCCTGCGACATCACATTCAGAGCACTCTTATGACTACAGCCTTCGCTCACCCCGCGTTACAACACACGGCGAAGGAGGTATATCTCTTGACAGTGCCTCTTTCACCTTGATGATTGGGATCACTATTGGTTTGTAGATGTTTGGGGTTTGAATCGGCAGTTAAGCCACTACGCATCCTTTTTTTGTGGCAACTGCTGGCGATACATCCGCCCACCCCTTATTACGTATATAGCCTGCATTTCACTGCACAAATCTGTAAGCTGACATTTCAGGTCTCTTCTGATTGGCATTTTGGAATGTTTCTATATTTATTTTCTAAATTATGTAGCGCTTTCGCCAAAGCACAGAACACAGTTTAATGAACGTTAAAAAAAGATGAAAACATGATGGAAACATATATAAGAAAGAGTTAGAGAGATGGCAGATAAAATGACTTTTTAGATGGGTTCAAAATATATGAAAAGAGGAAGACGTTGGCTGTTTTCGAAACCCTCAAAGGCAGTACGTGATGTTCAGGTCTTGTGAGATTATAAATCTGCGTCATTAAGGCAATCTATCATGTTCTTTTATTTCCTGCTTGTACGTAAAGGGTGTCATAGAATGTTCAATCAATACCCAGAGGGTGTGGGAGGGCGGGAGAGGGACCGAGGCTGGTGTTTGATGAGCTCTGAATATATAGGGCAGATCTGAGTTCCCCAGTTGAGAGGACGAGCTGCCTTCTGCAAAGACTTTCAGAAAGGAATGGACGCTTTGAGGTTTATGATCAGAGACGTTGCTTTGTACATGAATTTCTCTGAACGGTTGTTCTCTCGTTGGAAAGGCGCTTCAGGAGTTGGACAAGTTCACGTCAGCGGTAGCGACTGAAGACACCATGCATACTCTCTTGGCTTGAAGCGAGCAGTAATAGATGCCTAAAAACCGTATTGACCTTATTCCTAAAACCTAAATAAAACATCTAAAACAGGCAGAAAAGTGGATAATAAAGTGCTGTGCGCGCTTGATTTAAGTTCCTTGCTACATTTGCGTCAGTGACCTTTATTTCTGCTATCACTTCTTCCACGATAATCTCGAATGGAAGACTCCAGAGGCCTCTTGCATCTCACAAATGAGGGCAGAGCTTCAGAGAAGAGAAATTACTCCCAGTATCTCTTGGTCTCCCCCTCTCTCTCCATTGCACTTTCTCCCTCTTGCTCTCATTCTCCCCACTCTCCACCTTTAGAATGAGAAATCTTACTTCATTTCGAATATGAAGTCATGTTATGGAATGAAAGCCAAATGCAGTGTAGGAGCATGTGAGCATTACACTTTAAACATGTCGTGTTTCATCCTTTCTCCTGAGCCCTAAACACAGAACAAGGCTGCAAGTTGTGTTGCCCTGGAATAGAAAACGTCAGGCTTGGGGGTTCAGGGGAGGTTGAGGCTCTTTTAAAAACGGAGAAGACTGACTGATTTTATTTGAAAGCATACAAAGTTGTGGCACTTGGAGCAGGGAAGCACACAATAAAATAAAGTTTGGAAACCCCTACTCAAGTGTTTTATGGTGTATGACTTCCATTTGAAATGGTTGTAGTAATATATGTTATTATTATCCAATGACACTGTACTTGACATGGGTATTAATACTTCAGGCATGATATGGCAGATGTTGACAATATGCCATGTAAACTACAGGGTACAGCAGAAACTGCATTGTATTCTGGTTCCTGATTAAGGATCTCAACGCGTCTTTAAACAGTAGTGCCCTTGTTTTCAACTTTTAATGATGAAAGGGTGAGTAAGACCTTGCTTGGAGCACATTGTGCCCTCTTATCTCCTCCCTAACCGAGGTGCCCAGGGATGACATCACCAGGGCACCAATCTTGAATCTGAATTTTGAGGATTTGTTTGCTTATGTTTTGTGTCTAGGTGCAAGTAATATGGGGTGAATGACCGGGGTGAGGCCAGCAGTGTTCTAATTCTTTGCCTGGCTCATTGGCATTGCAGAGCGTTGAACCCTATTCTCATAAATGTGTCCTTCAAAGCGTGCATCCCTTCATGCTCTTCTATCAACTCCCATTCAGGCTCCGCAGCTGGATACAATTAGTGCTTATCTGCACACCATGGGTGCCTCTTACCTTGGTTTCTCTCCTGGGGAACGGGAAAGGGGATTTGTGGTTCGAGCTGAGCTAAGAGAGCCTTACTCCTCATCAAGACCTGTGTTCTCCTCTGCTCTTTGTGTATTAGGCCATAACATCTAAAATGGTGTTACTTCTGTCTAATTGACATACCAACCTCGCTGTTACCATATTACCTTGCTGACTCCATCTTCTGCATATTTACATTCTTGCAGCACATCACACTATGCTACGTCACTACAATAAATCAACTAAACAATGGACTATAATACTGCCCTACCTATAACCTCTGCAACTGCAACATTAATACATATGTTGCTCTTCCTGTGTTGTTATATGTGATTGTGTAATATGTGACAGACCTAATACAATGTATGTGCTGTCAGTGGCACTCTCCTTCTGTAATGCTGCTGTCTAGTAGGTTGTCCCGAACCTGAACCTCTTCGCCTGACTGGAATCCCCCCCCCTTTAGTTAATACTCCATTAACTAACCCTTCTCACTTGCTTCTATAATCATCATCCCAATTATCAATAACACTGGAACGTCCCAAGTGACGCATGGGATTGCCACAATAAATGATCTAAGGCCAAAAATAACTGGAGAGACTCAAATAATATGGCAAAATACTACATTATTATCAGTTAAATAAAGTAGGGAAACCTGGTGAACAAACAAATTGCAATTCACACACTTTCAATGCATTTCAATTACACAAAAGATTGTATACCTCAATATACATTAGCTATGACACCACCCTACGTGGCTAACAGTAAAAACCTACTGGGTGGAGGGATTGGTTAAGGGAAACAAATACGTATAGTTTGTATAGGTATTAGCATCATCATTGGATGCCTCTTATCTGGTACAGACGCCTTGACCCTCCTCTAACCGTTCCATGTGATAATATCCCAGCAAAAATGTCACCTTTTTTTGCAGCAATATTACCACTTAGCACCTGCGGGGGACACCCCCGCAATCCCCACTCCCATTTACCCCATAAATCATCCCCATAAATAAAGTCGCCTCTGCCGTTTCCCAGCGACTATATGTATTGTGACATTATTTATGGGGATAATATTACCTGATTTCCCTTCTAACTACGCAAAATACAGATAATAACATAATCCCAGCAGCGGAAAGACTTCTCCAACAATGTACGGTCCACCATTACATAAGCCCTCATGATTGGTTGGCACTCTCATGCCAACCTTGGACATTCGGCTTGTTGGCAACATGTAAGCAATGAAACCATGTGCAAGAGAACAACATCAGGAAACTGCCTTTCTGAGCTAATTAGCCTACCATCTCTCACCAGTAAGGCCCTAAACCAAGTCTTCTTCTCTGTAGTTGACCTTACTGACTGATGGCTTCCTCTGAACTTTAAAGGGGGTGAAGGTACATTGCTATCTTCGTCTGGAGCCTTATGAAAAGGCCTTGTTTTCTAGTCCTGAATTTTCTTCTTCTATTAAATGTTCTTTGATTTAATTATATTGGAATTACAATAATGGCCCCAAACCAAATTACCGAACAGACTCAAGGAATATGGCAAAGTACCACTTTATTATCAATTCAATAAAGCAGGGCCAACTGGCAGACATCGGAGTGATGCTTGAGGTCTTTTCCCCCAATATGCATCATCTATGACCTCATTGTACATGGCAAAATACAAAAACTATCAAGGGTAGGGATTGGTGAAAGGAGCATATCTACTTATAGAATGTAGAAGAATTAATGAAACATAAGCTAGACTTTACCTGTAGGGCACCCTCAAACTACCTCTAAACACATATAGTACTAATTATAATGGACATAACAACAGTGGATTGGTTCCTACAACATTGTATGTTAGGTTGTCCCCCAGCCTGACTGATTGATTGGTATGCTATCCTAACGTTGGACTATTGGCTCTTTGGCAGCCAAAACGTGAAATCCTATCAAACTACTCCCCATTTTCCCAATTTGTCCATCATGTTTCATCGGTAGCCACAAGCCAAAGTCTTCCGTTTATAGTTGACCTATTTGCTGCTCACTGTCCTGAAACATTCAAGGGAGTGTGCGCACACCACTATCTTAGCTTAAGGTTCTAATGAATAGCCATTGTTTTTGACTTCTGAGTCACATGTGAAAGGACCACAAAAGTGTCAATGTCAACCTTTCATTTACTGCTATTTGATTTAATTATGTGGGGTGCTGTTGCTCCTCGTGGCCTCTCGAGACTTGCTCACTCTATTTCATGTGAACTTTGTACACTTTTAATTGACCAACAGTTTGGCGCTCACACATGCTTTCATCTTCATCCATGTATGAAGAATGTCCCACATTCAGAGCTTACTGATGTAGGTAGGGTTGCCTACCTGCTGAGGAAGTATTCCTTGCATAGAAACTAAACATAATATGGCGAAGTGTTTAACATAGCTTATGTCCTGTCAATGTTGAATGCAATATAGACATTGGCACTGCATAAAAGTCAGGCGGTGGACCATGGTGCTATTGGCCCATCCTTATCACAGACATGCATGCTGTTGGGGCGCCTTTGCCACACAGCTTGCAAACCCAATACATGTTCGCTGCATCCTGTTTTAAGTACTCAGTCCAAGGTGAGTGGGGCGGTAATTCCCCATTCACCATTTGCCCTTCTCCATTCCCATTTTTGCCCCATAGGGCATAATGGGGATGGGGAAGGCGCTAATTACGGCACCGTAAATCATGGTGCCGTAATTAGCACCAAGGTCGCTTAGCGCCTTGGACTTTAACGCCTGCAAAAAGCAGGCGTTAAAGTGTGAATCAGGCGTTAAGGGTTAAGGGCGCCGACGGCGCCGTTAAACCCTTAATGCCTGACTTGTAATGAGGGCCCTAAGCTCTATGTATGCTATGTAAAGATGTATTTCCATAACATAACCTATTTATGGATCAGCAAAAGAAGCATGAACATCTGATCCCCCATCCTGATTCCCATCAGTAAAGCTGCCTGAAGATTCAATATTACTGTTTTTGTGCTCATCTATTCTGCCATATCCATTAGGCATGCCTCCTCCTAGGGTCTGGCCCATGGTGACACAGATTAATATCTTTCAAATGTGTGCTGCGTTGTGTGGCATATTTGTGTTGATTGCATCCCTGTGGACATTTCAATATCTGAGAAAAGTAAGGTTTGTATAATCCTAAATTAGGTGCCAGCAAATCAACTAAGTTAGCTGAGAAATTGCTGTGCATTAATGACAGCAATTAATCAGCAGAGTCCGTTTGTTTTTAGAGAGGTTGAGCAGGGAAATAAAGAGAGCTCATTGCTTGCAATTGGTTCACTATGAAGAATGTAAGATGGCAGACCACCCTCACGAACCATTACTTAATTAATCGTAGTAATGTTCCACCGATTGAACTCTGTCATGGATTGCTAGAGAACGGTGTTCTGTGAATAATGGCTCAGGGATAGTAAAACAAGAATGTCAACTTTCTGTCTTTGAATGCAATCTTATATCTCAGTGTTATGTTTTAAAATGAACATAGTATGGATCAGGATGCATGTATTCATTGAATGCGTTCTTATGTCCATTGCCCGTTCTGGAGGTTGTAGGGGAGGACTGGCCGCGAGGCCCTCCTCACCTACAGCTTTCTCCCCAGGTGAGGACCATGACTCGGTGGGCGCCCCCTCACGCCACCCGGGCCCAGGTGGAGGAGGATTCACCCGCCGACGACATTGCCCACACGTATCCTTTCCTTGCATTTACCAAAATTTAGTTAGGCCTAGACGCCATCTTGTCTAGCAAACATGGCGTGAGTTCAGCACACTGTAACGAGGCCCCCACCTTTGGAGGGCCTTTCATGCATCTCTGCCGCCTCAGCAGCTCTGGCAGATCCGCTGCGAGCGCGTTCCCATGAGAAAGTCGGAGATGAGCTAAACCCGAGATGCCAACACGGCAACATTCTATCAGTCACAATGTAATATTGCACCCCGTATGACCCAGACCGCAAGGCCGGGGTAACGGGGAAAAAAGCTGAAGCATCACTATCTGAAGAAGGTAGAAAACAATTCAAGTATTGGTATTAATGAACTACCTCTGTTTAAAATGTGAATAAACTATAAAAATGTAACGTTATATGATATCCCTCCAGGTCTGGACTAGTGCTGCTATAACCACGGAGAAAGATGTTGACCAAACGTGTAACCTCTATCTGTAAAAGTGTTTTTTCAATAGTATGTAGAAACTTGAACTCATATATGTTTTCTGAATCACCCAAAGCGGCGAGCATCAATCTCTGTAGGCCATAACCTAGATATCCCTCGTATAACGTCTAATGTACATACAATACGCACACAATGTAGTGAATATAATGTTAGGTAATGAAAAGGTACTGGAACCGACTGTATTAAAGAAATGTGTAACGAAATTGAAATATATATGTGTGTCTAAATAACGTCAAAATAAGGCAGAACAGTATAAAACTTCTGCATTCACTGATCAGCAACGCGCGAGGAAAATACCTTTGTGGATATATGCAAGGCCATTCCCTCTCCCACCCTACCAAGCCTGCCAGATAAAAAAGCTAAGACTTGTGCCGCGCTCCCTCACCTCCCCCAACCAAGCTGGCGTTACTTCAGAGAGTCAGAGGCCCCGGCGCCGCAACCAAGGCCACAGCCCGCCACCTGTGTTATTTACAGCACGGTAATAAACCCACGTTTGAACCCACTGATCTACCAGCACCCTCTCATAAATCCCACAAACCCCCCTAGACCCCCCAAGAATCCTGACCCCGTGCAAGGACGATCCCCATCATCGGGACAAGACACAGAGACCCATTTATGTAATAACTTCTAACGCAGCAGACAGACATGTATCATTCGGCCCAGGCCCCAGAGCCCCGTCCCGCGACCTAAAATACCGGTCAATAGGACAAAGGTAAATCTCACCCCAACCGACAACCACCAGACCTCTCACGAGGTGCATTCCTCATGTGTTGCGTTTATTTTATAAGATAAGCTGCTGAGCGATTTATTAATGAACTTAAATGTCGTTTTCTGAATAACTGCAGTGTGCATGGCCTAGGGCAAATGAAACAGGAAAGGTATTCGTCATTGTCACAGGCTGCCCCAGCATACCAACACCGCGCGGATGACCTCAAGCCGGCCTGCCAGGCCCAACCCAACCCACGAGGCTGACCAGTGACGTCGTCACGCCAAGACCAACCACGCTGCAGCAACACCTATAGTTAGTCGACGCCACCCAATCCCAATTAACTTGTGCCCCCTATAGTGTTTAGGTGTTGATGACGTTTTTTGTATTAGAAATACGCCTGTCTTTGCTATTGTCAGACAGAGCGCTCTCGTAGGTTGCAGAGTTCTTTGCATGCCTTATTTTTGGATAAACTCCCACTTACGCTCACCCGCACTCTGTCTTGGCCTTATTCCCACTACGGGAGAGTCCCTTATTGTCTCTCATTGCGGGGAGGATCGTGCTGAAATTGGGGGCGCTTCCTTTCAGTGGTGACCCCGACGTGATATCTCCAAACTATTTTTCCTAACTCCTTCTTAACGACCCCCTTGTGGCACGAGAATCTCCGGTCGAGAAGGGATACGCACGGTGAGCCGTCTCCGGGAGGCCGCCCGCCAACGGCGACCGGCACAATAAGAAGTGCGCACTCAATGAGAAAGGGTACGGGATCCCGATTGGAAAAAAATCCCCTTTGAGTGCCGCTCGCCGGAGCCAGGGGCTGACCGTTGAGTTACCGGTGACGCCGCCTGGACGGACCCAGTTTCGGAGAGTATCGGTTCAAGACGGGCACGTGAGTACCGAGTGCGAGTGATCGTCAAGGGGAAAAGAAGGGGAATTGGGAATAGAAGAACGGGGAAAGGTAGAGGAGGAGAATTGCGGGGGTCTACTAAAGACGGGTCTTGAAACTTTCTTTATTCTTTCTTTGCATATGGCCATTAGGAGTAAGAAATAAGTGACGTGGTAGAAGTGACGGAAACCTAGCTCCGAAAGGGGGTGGAAGGCGGCGCCGCATAGTGCTATCTAGACTAGTACTGGGAATATATGAAGAAGTCAGAAATAAGTTATTGGTGTCTAGCAAAAGGAGACACCGGGAATATTTTTTAGTGATTGTGCTCTCTCTCTATTTCTTTTTTTTTCCATTTCCACGGGGTAGGGGGTGAAAATGAGAAGGGTATAAAGTAGTTAGACTTGTAGAAGGAAAAAAAAAAAAAAAAAAAAATATAGAACATCTTAAAAAGTGGGGACTCAGTAGTGGCACGTACAGACGTGAACACAGTAACCTTAGCAGGAAAACAGGGACAGCTGGCTAGGGAGGAAAGGGAGGAAAAAGACAAAAGTGTGAGTGGAAAGCATTGTGAAGGGTGCGCGCACCGTACGAGTGGTGGAGACGAACGGGTGGCCGCGAGGTGGTGCCAGAGAGTGTGGCCATAACCAGTACTTGACCAATTGCAAGTGAGATCACATAAGAGTGCCTGGGAATGGGAAGGAGATGAGATATGGTGAGTGAGAAGGGATTTGCACAGTGAATAACAGTGGGTGATAATTTTGAGAGGTCCGCTCTTGTCTGTGCCATAAAGATATACATACGCATATCTACACCTAATCAAAAGTAACGAAGGTGAACGCGGTAGTGCTAGCGATTTAGAGGATGGGGGCTGAAACTCCCTTGTCACACATTTGTAAGAGCTTGCCGGGATATGCTGAACGCATAAATAAATATCATGATCAGTGGTTAACAGAATTGAAAGGGGAGGGGTTGCCCCAGATTTGGCCAGAAGGAGGGTCTTTTGACAAAAGCGTTCTTGATATGGTATGTACATGTATTCGCCTCAAGTATAAGGGGAAACAATGGCAGAATAGGAAGGAGATATTAGATCTCTGGAGATTGTTTGAGGAAGTACCCCCACCCAAAGCTCCAGCACCAAATATTGATTTACCTTCCACCACAGATAATCCACTAATGATCCCGCGAGAGGAAAAGGAACAGCTAAGTACAGAACAACCTGCGGAGGTGATTATGTTGTACCCAGTATTACCTAAACCAGCCCCTGCAGCAGGATATAGCGACCCGATTTATGTGCCTCCCCCGTCGACCAGCACACCACAAAGACCAACTGCACCCCCACCATACGAAAACACCAGAGAGCGCGCCCAGGGAGGCACACAGAGGGTGGATATAGAGAAGTTAACGAGTGACTTAGAGTCGAGGCTTACAGTGGCGAGGGATGAACTCTCAAGAATAAAAGACATATGTGAACGCACAGCATGCGCCCCTACACAATCTGGACGCACGTCTAGAGCGTCGAGCGAAAATAGACAAATTGAGGAGGGATGGAAAAAGGGGGAAATACTGTTCAGAATTGAGGAAGAACCGACAAGAATAATAGAAGTGGGGACAGCAGAAGGAAGCATTGGTGATGTCTCACGAGAAAGAGGGATCAGAGAGGATTTGTTATGTGATGTCAGAGGAGGGGTGGATGAGAGTGATAGATTGAGCATGGCAATAGGAGGAGAAGGCGAGGAGCTAGATGGTGCATGTTCACTGGGGACTATAGAAGATGAATGGATGGGACGACTAAGAAATAGGGTGGGGAAGATGGCGTCATTGGAGTCAGCAGTGACTAAGGAAAAGGAAGCTGCAACGGCAAAAGGGAAATTACAACTCCCATTACTCCACAGAGGGGGCGGGAGGCCAAACTATATACCGTGGGCTCAGATGGATAAGGCTAATTTAATGAAATTACTGCCTCAGCTGTCAGGAGGGGCAAGCAAGTGGATATATGCATTTGAGAAACATACCGCTGGTATACCGCTGGCAGTAGGCGATGTGAAGAGCCTACTAGTATCCGCAGTAGGGGATCAGGCAGACAGAGTATGGGCTAAAGCGGGTTTTCCAGCTGTAACTTTAGAGTGTGATCGCCATGATGGGGCTTCCTTTAACACTGTGCGAGCAAGGGTGTGGGACGCACTGCGGGAAACCTTCCCAGATACCCCTGATTTGCAGTCAGTAATGCAATGTACCATGAATGACGGGGAGGACGCTATGGATTACATTCTCCGGGTGCAGGAGATGTGGAGAGCGGAAACGGGTACGCCCTGGCACCAATCCACATCTCTATTTTATTTCATCATTAAGAGAGGGCTCCCAAAGGAAGTGCAAAAGGCACTCGATAAAATAGCAGGCGTTGAGGCAAAAGGCTGGCCAGAGATCCAAAGCATAATAGTACACCATTGTAAACGGATCAAAGAAAGAGAGAGGGAAGTAGCACAGAAAAGGTTGGCGGACGAGGCAAAGTTGGTACAATCAAAATTGGTGAAGGTCGCAGCAGCGGTAGCGGGACTCCCACTCATGAGGGAGGGAGAGGAAGGAGAGGAGGGGCAAATAGCAATACAAGGAAGAATAGCAGCGAATTGGGCAGGACAAGGGCAACGACAGTGGACAGAGCAGGAGCAGAACGGAGGTCCAACGTGGCAAGAGTGGGCCCCAAGAGGGGGAAGAGGTGGGTACAGGGGTCGAAGGGGAGGACAAGGGTATGGAGGAATGGGAGGAAATGGGTGGCAGGGTCCCAGAGGTCCACAGGGGAGCTGTTGGAATTGTGGGAGATGGGGGCACTACTCAAGAGAATGCAGGAGCAGACAAAACAACGGTTTCCAAGAGACAGAACAGTACGGACACCCCCATCCAGGAAGCCCCTACGGCCTCCCCATGGGACAATACCAGCAACCAGACAATGTAGTACAAAGGAGTAACGCACAACTACACGGACATCAGTACCGAACACAAAACTTCCCACAGAATAATGACAATGTGCACTACACTCCTGGTAACACTTTCGCCACAGTAGCTAATGGGGCACCCGCCCCCGCACCTTACAGTGGAGTGTCAGTAGTTTCGGGGAACATTTTCGATCAGGGGGGGCAATGAGACACCCCGCATAGGACAGCCCACAGAGAGCACTTGCGTGTCCAGTACTATCTACGACCCACAATGCATCAGAGGAACCATTGATAGGAGCGCAGATAGGAGACAAGCAATTCATATTCATGGTGGATTCGGGAGCGGAGAAATCATGCATTAGAGAGGGCCGGTTCCCGTTATCTAATAGAACGTTAGAGACGCAGGGGTTCTCTGGGGCTGTAATTGAAGTTCCTTACACAGAGGTATTGGATGTGACAGTAGGGGGTAAAACAGTGAAAGCACCCTTACTGTACTATGAAAACTCTCCCATCAACTTACTGGGGAGAGATCTCCTAAGCAAACTAAATATGACAATATCGTTCACAGGGAGCGGCATCGTATGTTCGACGCCAGGCATATGCCCCCTCCGCATACTAGCAGTAATACATGGCCACACAATCATGCAAGAGATCAGAGGGGTACCAAGAAATGAGGAGATGTTTGTTGAAGGTATGAGAACATTGGCTCTCATAGTACCAGAACTAAAAAGGGTGGAGTGGAGGATCCCAGCAGAATTCCTTTTTCGTCCCATAGCAAGCCCTGACACTGCTCTTGGGTCAGTACTATCGTTGGATTTGCATGCAGTACATGTATCAACAAACAGAATATGTGTGATTGGTGTTGACATGGAAGGATGCGAGTGGCGGACAGTATTGTGTACAAATGCAAATATCCCGCTGAGAGAGCTCTCGGACGAGGAGCTATTTTCTGACACTGAGGGAGATGGTGAAATAGTGATGGAACTAGCAATGCCCTGCGACATTGTAGTTACAGCCAGAAAAACTAAAGTTGAATTAATGGCGGTAGTAGGAGCACCGCACACATTTTTTGATGAGGACATGAGTTCAGTACCCACTAACTTATGGACAAATGGCCCCCACGATGTAGGGTTGCTGCATGAAGTTCAGCCTGTGGTGATAAAATTAAAACAGGGAGCAATACTACCCCGGGTGAAACAATACCCACTGTCGCGAGAAGCAGAAGAAGGGATCAGAGAGACCATAGATGCACTGCTAGCACAGGGTATAATAGTGCCCTCAAACTCCCCATGCAACACATGCATTTACCCAATCAAAAAGGCGAAGGGGGGTTCATGGAGGATGATACAAGATTTACGCCCACTGAACGATGTGGTAATGAAGGAGTTCCCTTTAGTCCCGAACCCGGCGACAATACTATGCAACATTCCAAAAGCAGCATCACACTTCACAGTAATTGACTTAAAAAATGCATTTTTCTCGATTCCCTTAGCAGAAGAGAGCAGGTACTTGACAGCATTTACATTGGGAGGAAGGAGGTTCGAACACTGCAGACTACCACAAGGATATTGCGAGAGCCCAAGCATATTTAACAGGGTACTACATGAAGATCTGGGGAATTTGTCTGTAGAAAGCACAGTGATTCAGTACGTTGATGATTTATTGGTTTGTGCACAGGTTGAGGAAGAGTGCAGAAAGGACTCGATAACACTCCTGACATTATTGGCCAATAAAGGGTACAAGGTGGACAAGGGGAAGTTACAATACTGTCTGACAGAGGTCCTATACTTGGGTCAGCTGATATCAAAGGATGGCAAGCGAATTATACCAGACAGGGCACAGGCGATTAGAACAATTGGGGAGCCCAAAACAGTAAAAGAGATGCAGAAATTTCTGGGTATGTGTAACTATTGCCGAGCATGGATATTGGACTATGCGGCGTACACAAGGCCCTTGTTACAGGCACTGAAAGAAGCACAACAAGAACACAAACACATAGAATGGACAGAGGAGATGAACACAGCATTTAACTCACTAAAAGAGCTGATATCAAGCGCTCCAGTACTAGCAAATCCAGATTATGGGCGCGAATTTTTCTTATTTTCACACTGCAAAGGAACACTGATGACAGCAGTACTGACACAGAAAACATCTTTAGGGCACAAACCACTTGCTTACTATAGCGGCACCCTAGACGCAGTAATGCAAGGTCATTTCGCGTGCGAGCAATCCCTAGCTGCAGCCGCGTTCGCGATTGAAAAAAGTGCCACGATAGTGATGGGCTGCCCGGTGACACTGTTTGTGGAACACTCACTTTTTGCAATATTAGAGCGAACAAAGAGCACATTGACAACACAACGCGCCACAGCATATGAGATAATATTGTCCAGCGCTAACATCCATATAGTAAGATGTAAAACAGTGAACCCAGCCACATTCATCACAGAGGCATGCACCGTAGAGGACATGCAAAACCACAACTGCGCCACGTACACAGGTGACGAAAGCAAGGATCAAGTGATTTTTGAAAATGCCCTGACCGAGGGTGAGGTGTATTTTGTGGACGGGTCAGCATCAATAGACATGGAGACAGGAGAAAAGCATGTGGGTATGGCAGTGGTACGATTAGAGGAAGATGAATATGAGATACTGGTACAACACCGCCTCCCATCACACTATTCAGCGCAAGCAGCAGAACTAATAGCGCTAATAGAAGCATTGCATGCCGCCAAGGGGTGCGCAGTGACCATATATACAGACTCAGCATACATGACAACAACAGTTCACGGTGGGTTGGCCCGGTGGGGGCGGAGAGGGTTTCGGCGAGCAGACGGAACGCCAGTTCAGCATGCAGAATTATTGAAAGAACTGATTGAGGCCCTGCAAGACCCCACGGCAGTGGCCATCGTAAAATGTCAAGCTCATACCACAAATACAGATTTTATATCTTTGGGGAACGCGGCAGCAGACGCCGCTGCCAAAGCAGCTTCATATTTACAAAAAGGTGAAATAGGAGAGTACATGTTGCACCACACAGCAAGCCAAGAGGTCCCCACAGGATACAACATGATGTCCACACAGGAGATAATAGAGCTGCAAGAGGGAGCTAGTGCAGAGGAAAAATTGCTGTGGACTAAGAGAGGATGCAGCAAATCACCGACTGATTTATTGTGGCGACAAGAGAGTTCAGGAAAAGTGGTAATGCCAATTACGCTGTTAGAAATAGCATTTCAACAACTACACTTTCCCGCACACAACACAAAGAAACACATAATGGCAGAGATACAAGAAGATTGGTTTGCACCTTGCCTCCAGGAACACGTCACAAGGTTAGCTCTAGAATGCACGACATGTCAAATTTACAACTCAGGTATGACATTGCGCACACTAAGGGGTACGATACCAAAACCAAGTGGCCCATTCAGAGAGCTCCACATTGATTATGTAGACATGGGAGAAAGGTGTAACGGGGCTCGATACATGATTGTGGTTGTATGTCCCTTTTCGAGGTGGGTGGAGGCAGGCCCATGTGCCCGCCCTGACGCGAAGGGTGCCGCGAAGTTCCTAGTGCGGGAAGTGTTTCCGCGCTGGGGAATTTGCGACGTTATTCGCTCAGATAACGGGACGCATTTTGTTAATGAACTATTTAAAGAAGTGACTACATTATTGGGAATACAGCACAAATTATGCTCGATTTATCATCCTCAAAGTAATGGCGTCGTGGAGAAGATTAACGGGCTGTTAAAGAGCAGATTATCAAAACTTTGTTTTTCCCTTAAAAAGACTTGGATGTACTGCCTGCCTTTGGCCTTGTTTGAACTGCGGAACCAGCCAAGTAAGGACCACCATTTGTCCCCGCACGAGACCGTCACGGGAAGAAGAATGCACACAGCGCATTCGCCTCTCCGTGAGCGTTCTGATGCACACAGAAGCGCAGCTATATTGGGGGAGGAGTTCACAGAATACCTGCGAAAACTGACACGGGCAGCGCGCGTAATTGCAAAGCAACTAGCCCCCCCCTCTACAAGAGAGGAGGGGAACGCGGCTGAACCAGACAGGTTGCCTGAAAAACCACTACAGCTAATGCCTGGTGACCTTATATATGTCAGAAGTTTTGTGCGGAGGTGGAATGCACCACGTTTCCATGGCCCCTATGAGGTAGTGTTTTGCACGCCCACAGCAGTAAAGGTGAAGGGCCTGCGATATTGGGTGCATTTGACAGACGTACGTAAAGCTTACAGCGCTGCGGAGAGTGAGGTGCAGGACGAGGCACAGGCAACAGCGGACGATGAAGTTGTGCGGAATGAATGATTGGAATTTTGTGTGCATTATGAGATGAACAGTGAACACAATTGGCGCGCAACAAATGTCCTGGACTAAACATGTACATATGTATATGTAAATTTTCTTTTTTATTACAATTTTTGAAAGTTTTGCGTGGGGTTCTTTTTTTTTTTTCCTCTTCTCCTGTGTTCTTTAAGATGTTTTTTTATTGTTGTGTTTTTAAACTGTCATTTTTTCTTAGTATTTATATATATATATATATTAGGTAAGGTACGAATAATGATGATTGAAAGGCTACCTTGTCTGTCAACACACCCCCTCCCTCACCCAATTATATATTTTATCAACGAAACGTTACAACGTGGAAATGTTTACATGCTGTACTTAATGAACTCTTGTGTCTCAAACAGGATTTATCATGGCATCGAATGGGCAGCCTGCAACTAATAGATATGTTAGATTTAGAGAAATGTTAGTGGCTAGATTGACATATTCATTTGAATGTGGTTTATCAGTGTGTGCTATTGTGTTCTTCATCTCAATGTTTTGTCTAGTATTACACTGGGTCATAGCGTTCATCTCTACCGAGATGAACGAGGGGGGAGGGGGGAACAACACCACCCTTGCCCCTGGAACGAAAACAATTCCGACTGTAGGTATCAAAGAAGGTGATTTCTTGGTCTGGGATGGATCACACTTTGTGTGGGGATACTATACTACACCACCCACTGCTGTCCTGTCACAATCGAGAACCAAAAATGCAAATAATGACACAATGTCCCAACCTGAAACATATAACAACCGCACGATCCTTCCCGCCCCAATTCCAAACAACGATCTCTTGTTTATTAAGGAGGATGGAAAAGTGATTATGATGACAGAACACAAGTCCCTATATGAAGAATTAGAAAAGGGGGGTGGGAAGGAGGAAGGGGGGCCTGGTTTTTCACCTACTATAACGAAAAAGTACAGAAGAAGGGAGAAAAGTAGGCGGAGAAGAGAGACTGGTGGACAGGGGTATGATGAGTATTATGGGCTAGGGTTAGACAAAATGGAAGACCCACGACACCCTCACCAAGCAAATAAATGGTATGCAGATATGAGCATAACAGCCAAACAGACAACCAATGAGAGCTGCTATGTCTGCTCGCTTATCCCCCATGCATCAGGCACACCTAAAGTATTGTTGCCACGAGAATTGCCCATTGTGGATGCCCAATGTCTCCTTCATCTCACGCTGTGTAGAATAAAGAACACTTTTCAAGCACACGATGTCTCTTTCAGAATGCTACAGAACAACAAAACGTGCTATTCACAAGCGTCTGGAGTGATCTGTCTTAAAGAACCTTTCTTTGCAATACAAGGGACACTGTTTTTCGAAAACAAATGGAAAGACGAAGAAGTACTGTGTAAGGCAGAAGCACTGAAAGGTGTCCAACCGGACAAGTTGCGGTGGATGGAAAAAACGTGCTTGCCAATATGGAAAGAACACATCCCTAAACTAACATGGGTAACAGCGATGGAGAAACCCTTCAAGCTACAAAGTGAAATACAAAACGAACTATGTTTCAAGGGAGAAGGAAAAATGGCAATGGGAACGAATAAGAACTGTAACAAAACTCTCACCATCCCAGATATGAAGAAAGGAACAGCAGCACTAATGGACACATACTGGGTATGCGGAAACAAGGCGTACTTGCACCTTCCCCAATCATGGAGTGGTAGCTGCTCAATGGCCACTTTGCATTCAACACTAATGGTGATTCCAGAAAGCCACATTGACAGAAGTAACATGATGAAAGGAGGCTTGAACCAGGATGTAGCTTCTCCAACTACACAAGCGCACCTTTATGTCCTGTCCTCCGGAGGGAAAGGAGAAGAGCTCTCACGGAACAAGCGAGCCTCGAACTACATATCGCAAGCATCATCTGATTTATTGGCACAGATCCCAGACAGGTATCGCCTGTTCAGCTCCGTGGAAACATTCTTTGCCTCGTTAGTATCAAGTGTCCAAGCAAGAGCAAATGCAAAATGGCTCCAGATCACCCGGTGGGAACTGATCCAGTTGGCCAATGACACTGAAGAAGGGTTCAACATAATAAAGGTGGAACTACGAGCTCTGCGACTAATGACCATGCAGAACAGGTATGTTCTAGACCTGTTAACAGCGATCGATGGAGGTGTTTGCCGAAAAATAGGAAGTGCGTGCTGCACGTTCGTACCTTCCGAAGACGCAGAAAATGGGTCCCTGTCCCACGTTATTGAAGCAGTACATAACCTGGGCGAGAAGATGAAAATGGAAGGTGGAGCTGAGGATAGCTCGTGGTTCGACAATATCTTCTCTTGGGTTCCCTCATGGCTTGGAGTGACGATGAAGTTCCTGATACCAATAGTGGTGATCATCCTTGTGATGTTCTGCCTGTGCCAGGTGGGCCTCCGATGTTGTGCTAACGCAGTTCCTAACGGTGCAATGATGATGGTGACAATGGGCAACTCTGGTGGTACAATTAAGGCAACACAAGAAGTACATGTGCAGACAGGAACAGATAACACTCCCAGGTACCAGTTAGTGCCTATGTGCCGTGACAAGTTCATAGTAGATAAACTATGGCACACCACTATCAAAGAACCACGAGACGTAGAACTGGAATGGTATGAGGAGGTCTGGGTATATCTGGAAGAAACTGGCGACTGTATATATTTAACATGTACACCAGACGAGTATGCTAGGAGAGGTGAGAGTTTAAGGGGGGTGTGCAGAGCATGGATGCCTATAAAAGGAACCCCTGCATGGGATGACGCAGTGATAGAGGAACAAGAATGTAGAAGATTGGAAGAACTAAAGAATTCGTTACTTTAGTAACGAAAGGGGGGAAATGTAGGGGAGGACTGGCCGCGAGGCCCTCCTCACCTACAGCTTTCTCCCCAGGTGAGGACCATGACTCGGTGGGCGCCCCCTCACGCCACCCGGGCCCAGGTGGAGGAGGATTCACCCGCCGACGACATTGCCCACACGTATCCTTTCCTTGCATTTACCAAAATTTAGTTAGGCCTAGACGCCATCTTGTCTAGCAAACATGGCGTGAGTTCAGCACACTGTAACGAGGCCCCCACCTTTGGAGGGCCTTTCATGCATCTCTGCCGCCTCAGCAGCTCTGGCAGATCCGCTGCGAGCGCGTTCCCATGAGAAAGTCGGAGATGAGCTAAACCCGAGATGCCAACACGGCAACATTCTATCAGTCACAATGTAATATTGCACCCCGTATGACCCAGACCGCAAGGCCGGGGTAACGGGGAAAAAAGCTGAAGCATCACTATCTGAAGAAGGTAGAAAACAATTCAAGTATTGGTATTAATGAACTACCTCTGTTTAAAATGTGAATAAACTATAAAAATGTAACGTTATATGATATCCCTCCAGGTCTGGACTAGTGCTGCTATAACCACGGAGAAAGATGTTGACCAAACGTGTAACCTCTATCTGTAAAAGTGTTTTTTCAATAGTATGTAGAAACTTGAACTCATATATGTTTTCTGAATCACCCAAAGCGGCGAGCATCAATCTCTGTAGGCCATAACCTAGATATCCCTCGTATAACGTCTAATGTACATACAATACGCACACAATGTAGTGAATATAATGTTAGGTAATGAAAAGGTACTGGAACCGACTGTATTAAAGAAATGTGTAACGAAATTGAAATATATATGTGTGTCTAAATAACGTCAAAATAAGGCAGAACAGTATAAAACTTCTGCATTCACTGATCAGCAACGCGCGAGGAAAATACCTTTGTGGATATATGCAAGGCCATTCCCTCTCCCACCCTACCAAGCCTGCCAGATAAAAAAGCTAAGACTTGTGCCGCGCTCCCTCACCTCCCCCAACCAAGCTGGCGTTACTTCAGAGAGTCAGAGGCCCCGGCGCCGCAACCAAGGCCACAGCCCGCCACCTGTGTTATTTACAGCACGGTAATAAACCCACGTTTGAACCCACTGATCTACCAGCACCCTCTCATAAATCCCACAAACCCCCCTAGACCCCCCAAGAATCCTGACCCCGTGCAAGGACGATCCCCATCATCGGGACAAGACACAGAGACCCATTTATGTAATAACTTCTAACGCAGCAGACAGACATGTATCATTCGGCCCAGGCCCCAGAGCCCCGTCCCGCGACCTAAAATACCGGTCAATAGGACACAGGTAAATCTCACCCCAACCGACAACCACCAGACCTCTCACGAGGTGCATTCCTCATGTGTTGCGTTTATTTTATAAGATAAGCTGCTGAGCGATTTATTAATGAACTTAAATGTCGTTTTCTGAATAACTGCAGTGTGCATGGCCTAGGGCAAATGAAACAGGAAAGGTATTCGTCATTGTCACAGGCTGCCCCAGCATACCAACACCGCGCGGATGACCTCAAGCCGGCCTGCCAGGCCCAACCCAACCCACGAGGCTGACCAGTGACGTCGTCACGCCAAGACCAACCACGCTGCAGCAACACCTATAGTTAGTCGACGCCACCCAATCCCAATTAACTTGTGCCCCCTATAGTGTTTAGGTGTTGATGACGTATTTTGTATTAGAAATACGCCTGTCTTTGCTATTGTCAGACAGAGCGCTCTCGTAGGTTGCAGAGTTCTTTGCATGCCTTATTTTTGGATAAACTCCCACTTACGCTCACCCGCACTCTGTCTTGGCCTTATTCCCACTACGGGAGAGTCCCTTATTGTCTCTCATTGCGGGGAGGATCGTGCTGAAATTGGGGGCGCTTCCTTTCAAGGTTCTGTGAGCAACCTTTTAAACTTTGGTGAGAACTTTTGAATCCGGGCTCATCCATCAGGAGGCTTAGAATAATACACCTTTGAGTGGGGCTGAGTCTAATCTCACCTTTTGATTCTAGTATGTAATTCGAATGAGGTATATGAAAAGGAATGTGCAGATGTTTGATCAGGGTCTGTGTCCATGGCCCATCCTTATCACAGACATGCATGCACACAGCTTGCAAACCCAATACATGTTCGCTGCATCCTCCAAATGGAGAAAAAAAGTAAAAAAAAGAAGAAAAATAAAGACTACCACCTCAATACAGATCTTGTTGCTGCAGTACAAACGAGTGGCATTTTAAATTCTTCCAATGTTCAAAATATCATCTAATTAAAGTTTGCATTTGACTGAGCTAGTTAGGGCAAATGAGACATAGACATGACAGCATGGTGTGCGTATTTGTATTTTATGTAGGTGTACTGAGGAATTGCACTAACCCTGTTACCACTATCCACACATTGGGCCAAATTGTAAGGTTGCCGGTCCGTTAACAATGGTACCGGACCGGCAAACTACGAGATCTGCTTGTGGGTGCCTTTTCACTCGCCAGGTCTGACCTGGAGGACAGACCGGCATACGCGAGCAGACCATGTTGGATGCACCCTCTCCATTTCTATTGAGCCCTACGGGGCTCGAATGGGAATGGGAGCATTTTTTTCCGGCTCCCGATTGCTTTTCCAAGTGCGACACACCGAGCGCCGTTCTTTCCCCTGGATCTAGCTCTGCTAAAATGCGTGTGGAATCCTCCATAGTCCATAGATTCCTATGCATATACGTTGGCGCATCGCTGTAATCTATTCACTATGCAGCCAGCCTTTAAGAATACTTTATCTACTTGCGTTGCTGCATCTGGACACTTGTAAAATTACTTAATATCTTCTTCATTATTTCTGCAGCACGAGCATCTTCATCTCAGGCCCGAAATGTTACTCATCTTTAACTCCTCCTCCTTTGTTTCTATGGAATGTCTATATTTTTCAGCCTCTTCTTCTGAGTGTGTCAGCTCTACTCTGTATGATGTCACCAGGCTTCACTTTTGCTCAGTTTTCACACTTCTTCCATGATTTCATTGAAATGGACATCATATTGTCGTGAATGCTTGTATGGCTTCCGCAATGGGAATCTTACTTCCACGATCCTTTTTGGTATCAGTATTTTCACTGGTATTGCACGTGTCTCACCCTCTGGCTCCCAACATATAGGCAGCATGGGGGAGGAGCTTTGGGTGCGGGTACTTGGCTCCACCTCTACAAAACACTCCTCCTTTCTTATTCTTCTCGTTCTATCTGCAGCTTTCGACACCGTGGATCATTCTTTGCTCTTGGAATCTCTCTCTTCCTTTGGTCTTAGAGGTTCTGGTCTTTCTTGGTGTTCTTCTTATCTGTCTAACAGAACTTTCTCTGTCTTCTGGGGTGGTAAAACCTCCTCACCTTTCCCCCTCAACCACAGCGTTCCCCAACGGTCGGTCCTGGGTCCTGTTCTATTTTCACTATATACTTCACTACTCGCTCCCATTATCTCTTCTTTTGGACTTTCACAACACTTTTACACCGATGATACACAACTTTTTCTATCGTTCTCGTCTTTCACTCCTGAAGTCACCATACTCTTATGACCTGCCTTTCTGCCATTAAATCTTGAGTGACTTCTCATTTCCTCACTCTAAACGCCGATGTTAGGGAAAGCAGCTTTTCTGGATTTCTAGGATTTATTTTTTCACCTGGTAAGGGTGTGAGCCATTTTTCCCACTCTTACATGTATTTTGCTGTGTGTTTTACCTTTTTGTGTTCATGGACTTTGGAGCCTCACCTACTCCATAGGCATCATCTGTTTATTGTGTGTCACACAGCACCTTAGTGCAGTGACACAGGGTTGTCTTTTTCAGACTTCCCACTTTAAACTCCATTTTCTGAGACTGACTACTGTCTCCCAGAACATGTAAAGTTGCCATTGACTTTATTAGTCTTTTTAAATTCACAGACCCAGTACAAACTATCTTCCATAGAGTACTGGACAGGGTTAATAGTTATCCCTTTTTGTCTTTTTTCTCATGGAACATTATTTTGTTCCCCTTTCTTTAAGATTTGGCTGGTGGCAGTGGTATCTACCATATTTTTCCTGCCACGGTCTATGAAAATAGCCTTTGGACTGTTTTAGGCTAAGTTAGTAGCCTCGATCTTTAATCCGCTGGACCCATTTACTTTTATTTGGTTCCGGCTGAGTTTATTCGACATTTCTTTTTGTAAAGGTCTTTCCCTTGTTTTACTCTGCACGCCAAAACAGGTTTGGTTCCTTTGTTCGCCGTCCTTTGGTGGGCTTCTGCACAGAAGCCCTCCTTAGGCACCTGAGAGTCTAGGTAGACAGGATGTGAGGGAGGGGTTTTAGGCCCCCTGCACAGGGTCTCCTTGGAGAACCAAGTCACACTCTTGTTTGATTGGCTAGGTGACTGTCCTGCAAGGACAGCCACCCTGCTGTGTGATTGACAGCCAGGCTGTGTGAATGAGGGAAAACTGCATATAAAAGCAGGTCTCTGGGACTTGGAAGGCAGAGTCACCACTGTATCGAGAGAACCGAAGAGAAGCTGAATGAAAAGGATTGCTACAACTACTGAACCTCCCGGTGAAGCACTTATGCGGGTCCGAATCTCCTACACTTTGACGTCAGAGAGGATCTGCAAGGATCTTCTCCCCTTGAGCTGGTGGGACCAACCAGTTTGCCAACACCAAGCAAGGCCTCCCTCCCCTGGTTGAATTTGCTGTGCATCGCTGCAGTGAACCGGATAGCCAGGAGGACCGGACCCTGTTTGGGTTTTAAGGAGCGCACCTTTTATTCGTTGCTTTGTTCTGCTGATAGTTTCTTGTAGGGGCAGTGCAGGACCCTCCAGTCTTCCTTCTTTTTGTCAGTCTGACAGTCGCTTCAGGAACCATGAGCCTGCAGGATCTGCCAGGAACTTCTGCCTCAGCTACAGCATTCTTCTTCTTCTAAGGTACTGTTCAAACCCGGTTGTTCATTCCGTCTGACTGTGGTGAAAGTGTTTTCAATCTTTTGCCAATCCGAGGGCTTGTCCTTCTATACCCTTTTAAATAACCTTTCTCCTGCCCAACTTCGTTTCAAACTCTTGGCAAAGACTTAACCGTGAACTACTCTGAACTGTGTGATCCTCTGCAAAGACTCTAACCCATTAACATTGGCCCAGGCCTGTTGATTTGAATCCTCATTGTAGTAAGCCTTTTCTAGATTGCCCTGCCTACTTATTTGTTGGTGCTTCTTGATTGTGAATAACTGTGTCTTTCCCTCCCTTTTTTAAATTGCTGGAGTGCTATTTTGCTCACACTTCATTTTGAGCTTAACTTCACTCCAGAATTCATTGGGTGCAGTGTAGTGTATTAAGATTGTGATTTTCTGCTGCTTTACTTAGTGCACTGTTTTACAAATGATTGTGTAAATAAATGTATATTCTTTTACTCAGAAACCTTGATTCAGTGTTTGTTTGAACCATAGTAATTGCTGTCCTTTGTGTAACTTCTGATACTGCTCACTTTACTCTTGAGATAAGTCTGGCTACTCAGCCATCGCTACCACTTTACTGTGTAGGATTGGCTTGTACCAAAGGTGAATTTGTACTGTCACTTTTAGTCTTAATTATGTGCGGTGTTCCCAAAGGGTACTGCATAGGATTCTGCCTAACAGCCTGGAAGACAGAGGTCTTATTCCTACCTGCTAACACTCCCCCCGTAACCCTTCAACACTGTCTATTTCCTTTCCTCCATCTACTCTTTCTATTTCTTCTACTGCATGCAATATTGGTCTTTAGTTGGACTACAATATTTCTTTGACTCACCACATTTCTGTCACGTCTCTTTCCTGTTGCTTCCATCTCTATAATTTTTGCAAAGTTTGTTCCTCTCTTACTTTCCATGCTACTAATCTTCTTATCTCTTCTCTCATTTTATTTTGACTTTTCTACTGCTCTGTCATGCTCTTTGCCCTCCCATGCTCTCGCATTGCCCCTCTAAAATCAATCTAGCATTCCTCTGTTCGTCTACTCTGTCTTCTTTCCTATCATGACTCTATTTCACCATCAGTTGTCTCGCTTGGCAGGCTACCTTTCCATTCCCAACCTAAATTTCACTTTTGGTGCTTAGTCTTTAAATGTCTCTATGGGCTAGCTCCTGACTATCTTGCTGCACTCTTGTCTTTCTACAATCCCTCTCGTCCTCTCCTCTCGTACTGTCTTTTTAGGCTGATCGTTCCCCGCCCCCCCTGTGCCCAGTCCCGTTTCCGATCCTGTCAGCTTCTTGCCCCTTTGCATCATTGTAACACTCTCCCCCTCTCTCTTCGGTCTATCACTGTTTACTCTTTCTTTCTTGTCTCTCTGAAAACTCATCTCCTTCACTGCCCCTGATAGCTCACTACCAGAATTGATGTCTGACATGTACCATTGATCACTATTTCTGTAACCTTTGATTTTAACTTTGTGCAGAACTTTGGATTAAGGCACTATATAAAATACAATAGAAATACAAATACAAATACAAAATTCACTGGAGTTCCCTGATGCCAGGAACCTATTTGATAGGGTTAGAAAATTGCTTAAAATGCTGTTATTAACGTATGTATACTTAGTCAGGTTGTCCTATTCATATTATAATGTTGTCCTCACTGTAGCTCCTGTGTTAACTGTGCCACTAGTTCCAGATGTGGTGTGTCTAATAGAACTCCGGCCTGGGGCACCTGGTCGCACAGGCTGTTCATTAGTCTGTTGGACACAACTTCCGAGACTTCTGTGGGTTATGGTCCTCGCCATGTGACGCCTGACAGTTGATGTCTTGAGTCAAAGTTATTCCATAAAACATAAAGGAATTGTCTCTTCAATGGTATCATAAATCGGATAATTTGCACGCATATAATCTAGGTAGATATAGGGTCACTTCTCAGCATAGGCTAACTCTTTGTGAGTACAGAATGAGAACATGTTGGTTCATTTGACCCTACTGACGTTTTTGTCTGACATCAATCGTGATTAGGGTATGAATTTCTTTATTGTACAGATTATCCCCTTTGGACAAGGTTTCCTGGGTAAATATGGTTTTTTCAGCAATTCTAATTTCAACAGAGGCTAATTAGCCATTTAGCTTATCCATGGTTGTCTAGTCACCGCACAATACTTATTCTCCTTATTGTTTTTGTTATTTTTCTTCCTGAATCCGGAATTAAATTGATGTCACTCTGAAACGGTAACTGACTATTTGCAATTAATTCAAATCATGGTGTCATGCAATTCACACTATGATTTTGGTAATCACCCCCTTCACCCCCCTTGTTTTTGTCCAATCGTTATGTTATGTATGTATTGATCAAATTGTACATGCAAATTACTTTTAATTGATTGACAATTGCTGTACAGCCTCAGTGGAAGAGCTTTGCTCGAAACACGTGTCAGGCTGTTGAATGGAATTAAAAATACACCACAACTGTTTGATGTATTGTCTGTAACTTTGGCGCAGTTCACTGGTTAAACTCATTCTGTTCTTTATTGAGGGTTCTTGGTCTAGGCATCCTCAACCTAACAGTTGAACGCTGCCGCTTTTACAATCATAGTAATTGGCATTAGCGCTGCGGTCATAGTGGCCTTCCTGGACCCCCCCTTTTCTTTCATGCATGAGTCATTCTGCTAGAAATACCCTGCTCCACTGTCCATTCCTTCTTTTAGCCTAGGATAATGCATTGCCTGCTCCATAAACTACTAAAAACATTCTAGCTGTTGGCAAATTTGAATTGCAATGCTATGCCAGTTCTGCCCATGCCAGACCTGTAATGTTCTCCACCTTTTCCCTTAATTCCTCTTTCCCACAACACCAAAACAAACCACACATAATCTCGCACAATGGCACATTGTGGCCAACTCCTAAAAATCACATCTATGCTCAGTGAACACTGTTTCCAAACTGAAGCTGCCAACAGCACATCACAGCTCGCTTGCTTTTTTTCCTGGTCAAATCTAATAACCAGCAACCTTCCATCTTTGCATTACAGATCCACTTGAGGGCTGGAATACACACAGGTGGCATCAGTTCTAGGTATAAAAACCTTTAACATTAGCATAACATGAATTACTATGGTGGGCCTGCCTTGACACTTCATTGCACTCTTTCTGTTTGCATCACAACAGTTTTTTCTCTATACACGTACTTCTCTACCTGTAACAAATTGTGGTGTTTTGTCAGCCCTAACCATCACTCTCTCACCCTCAGAGCCTTCACTGTCTACGCCCCAATACTCTGACACCTCCTCCCCATCAACATCATACTCGTCCATGGTTTCTACAGTTTAGGATGGAGGTCCAGACCCTACACTTCAAAGAACGGCTCCTCCCTAAAACCTATGTCCAAACACTTGCCTCTATGCACCCAATCTGAGACTGGGTGATCTTAGCCCCACTGTTTCTTCCCCTTGTTGCTTGTAAATTCCTTGCTGACAGATTTACCACCTTCCCCATGCACTGTTGTTAGCCCCCTACTTCCTTGTTTCTCTGCTTCCATCAGCATGTTCTTCCCCCGTGATTGTAGAGTGCTCCACTGATTCTTGAAGCTAGGTGCCCACTAAATAAATACCCTAAGAATAGTAATAAAAACACTACTACTAATGATAATAATAATCATAATAGGTCATATAGCAGCTACTTGTCCAATGAGTCTTTATCTGAACTTTTCTGTTTTCATAACATTTTATTTGGAAAATTAAACATTTCTGTGATATCCCGAGCTTCGTCCGAATGCATTGAGGTTGATTTGCTTACATCATACAATACTTGGGTGTACATTTCTGATATACTTTTAATCTACACTTATAATGTGATATGATATGTTATTTATAATGTGCTTAATACCCAGAGGTTTCTAAGCGCGGACCCGGGGATCGAATCTGTGTCGCTCCATGTTGTCTTGCTTCCAAGCCGAGCACGTTGGCGCTGAGCTGTCCTCCAAGACAATTAAAATATTTAAAATAATTAAAATTTGGTTTTCGGTCTCGAAGTAAACCCAATTATCCAGGTTTTGCTGCACCAGTGATGTGTAACGAGGAGACATGATCTCCATTTTGTCTTGTTTAAACTTGTATCCAACAATCTTGCCAAACGGTAAGTAACAGTGTCGTGGACTAGGTCAGTCCTCAGATGTTATGAAGATCAGATAAAAATCCTCTATTCCTGTTGATAAGCAGGGACGTCATTTAGGGGTGCCAGAGGTCGCAACTGCGACCTCTGAGGTCTCCCTTGTGACCTCTGTTTTCTCCCTTGCGACCTCTATCTTATAAAAAAAAAAAAAAATAGTTTTTGTTTTTGGTAATGCAATCCTGGGCTGTGGCCAGCACCATGTGGCTCTTTACTTCTGGAGTGGCTGGCCTTCTTGTTTCTTGTACAGGCCCCTTTAAAAAAAAGAAGAACAATAAGAACAGGAGTGTCACAAGTCTAACACTTTTAGCAGTGACCCTAAATAAGAAAGAATAGGAATACGAAATAATGTGTCTTTCTGGAATTCTATACAATAATTGCTAGACTCATTAAAGGTTTATTTCAGGCACACTTCATGGGGTGAGTCACTGATTTAGTCTGTTCTTAAATGCCTCAACTCAGCCTTCCATCCTTCTGAGGTCGATAAATGAGTATCAACACAGGTTGGGTGATATTGGGTGTACATTTTTTCTATATAAAGCGCTTAAGCATAAGTGCTATATAACAACACATCATTACCATGTGGTCGTGGATGTCTGCTTGCATTCACAGTAATTTAGTAATATGGGCCTATATAGACTGATCTTAATGATACATATGGCGATCCATTCTTGTATGAAATGTACATCACATTATAGTGATATCGTAACCATATTTTTCGTAGTGTACAATGCTATGTGATGCCACTTCCTGTTTTGTCAACGGGTGAAAGGTTGTGTTCCATTGCTTGCCGCGATATCAATTCGGGGCGGGGTCAAATGACTTCACTTCCTGTGATGTCATTGGGGTCAAGGGTCGTGTGATGTCACTTCCGCTACCCCTGGCATTTTGGTGAAATGACGTCCCTGTTGATAAGTATACCTTAAAGTGAGCTCAACGCCATTGGTAGCATTTAACCTGAGAGGCTTCTCTCCAAGCAACTCCAAAAGCTTTATAGCGTCAGTTCCCGGCTGCATTTGTGTTTGGTGACAGACCGTGGTGTCTAGGGTATCCAGTGGTCTGTTCCATTGTCATGACATGATGAGCTTTCTAAGGGCATACCCTTATGTGTAGATTTTTGTTGTTTTAACTTCTACCTTTGAGCTGCCACATATTTATTCTCTCGCCTCCCTTACTTCTCCTTACATTAATAACAGGTAGTTATGGTCGTCTTTCAGGGTCAACCTTTAGACTATCAATGCATGGATCGGGGTACAGGCTGTCTTGTGTTCCATGCTTTCCTTCACCAAACCCATTTTTCACAATGCCGTGGGCGTTCTACTCCCTTGGAGCCAGCTGAAATATTGGTGGGTTATTGATCACAAATTGATATTGAATGACATATTGTCTAGCGGTGAATTTCTACTGGTGAATGAACTATACACCAACAGCACAAACAGAAGAACGAACACCTAGCCATGAACAGATGCGCGCTACACATCGACTTCTTTCTACTAACCTCTGATGCAGTCCCTTTAAATGGCACAACTCAATTGAATGATCAGCCAGAATTATCGCTGCTATGATGATGCAATTGCAGTCGGTATTAGCCACTTCGCGTTGCCAATCTCGATAAAAAAAACATTCACGCCAAATCCTTTGCCGACCATGGAAGAGCAGGATAAGTGCATTAGGGGCAGTCCTCAGCTGCGCCAGTGGAAGGCTTCCTCCTCTGTATTATGTCCCAGCATTCTGACCATCAATAGGTGTATTGCACTTTGCAAAATGAAGGTTGCATCTGCTGGGGACATTTCCTACGGTTGTTAGTCATAGTGCTGCAGTGATAGAGATGACAACTTTATGGCGCAACCTGTAACTTGACCTTGTATGAATTTTCCTTAAAATGCTTCTTGCCAAATGATGTTGTGTAGGTCAATTTCAAGGCTATGGCAGATATGTCCACGCTATGGGATCTATGTACAAATGGAAGGCATAGTCCCCAGACCCATTTTCTCTGATTCATGCACAAAGATGGATACAGTAAGAGCAGGCCGATGTGTTGCTCGCCTCCAGAGCTTAGCTTTGGCTGTGAGCAGGACCCATGATTCACGGAGGGGACCTGCGTGAAGCGGCCAGCTGTGCTCTTCCTGCAGGAGGAGCATAGAATACCTATTTCAGTATATGGGACATGCCTGACAACTACCTATGCATCAGCCAAGAGCATCCACTATGGTGGAGGGATGTGTTCAGCTCAAACGTCCACGTCGGTGGTGGGTGCGAATTTCAAGGAACTCACCTTAAAGGGCCTATCTCATACATTGCACTGCTTCATTTTAGGATTAATGTGTTTATTGGCCATTCCACAAAAGTCTGAAAACCTGGTTACTTGCCCAACTGCTTTCCCTTACACAAACGATGTACCACACTGGAGCAATCTGATAGGTGCTATCGCGGTATGAAGCGCTATGCGGCGCTATGCTGCGCTTAAGAAGCTTTTTCATGTAACTGGTCGGCAACAGTGCCCTGATTCCTGAGGGTTTAGGCGCTTCACACATTCTAATAAATAAATAAATAAATAAATACATAAATAAATAAATACACAGATAAATAAATAAATAAATAAATGCTCATGCTGTGCATAAGTGGATTGGTTTTGGTCATTGCAATGAAGACAGGGTTCCAAACACATGTTTGCCTCCACTGTGCACTCCCCTGCATCTGACCTATGATTCTGTAGGTAAGCTATATGAAAATGGTATCTTGGCTGCATTCAGTCTCTGGATTGTGATGTTACTACACATGGTACAGCTGCACAGATCAAAAATATGCATGTGAGAAGAACGGCCTTCCCAAAAGCATCCATGCATGCATGTTTATATCTAAGAATCCCTTACACGCTGTTATGGTCATTTTTCCCAACGATCTTTAACATGATATTAGCAAGTAGGATCATGTTTGTAGGGTTATAGTGTACATTTGTGTGACTGGACCCTTATAATCTGGACCATATATATAGCACAATTCAAATGAATATGAAAATTCTTGTTGGGGCATCCCTGAATCAGTGCTTACAGCACAGCACCCCATAAATATACACACCCCTGTGATGTAAATGTATAAACCACTCAGACCTGAGGCATGAGAGCGCTATAGGAACTCAGAAACATTATAAGAAACCGATTACACCATACCATGTTCTCACTACCAGCAGGACAGACACAAAAAAACAAAAAGCGTGTGGGAGGAAAGTTGGAAAGAAGTCAAATAACCGAATAGAAAATTCAAGGGGGGCTGGGGAGAACATATGTTGGAATGTCAAGAAGAAGTGAAGAGCAGCAATTAGGTCAAGAAAACACCCAGGCGAGAAAAATAATCTCAGTAGCTGGGAACAGTGCGAACTGGCGTATCATGCTGATATTATACAGTTCATACCAAAAAGGGAATGAACGAAGAAGAAGAAACATGGCACCTCAATTACCAGCAGAGAACAAGAAGGATAACAAGTCTGGACAGGGGCGGGGGGGGGGGCAATATAAAGAAGATGGACAGGGGCAGCCATGTGAAGAAGGAGGAGGAAAGAAGAGGTTCCATCTTGCATGAATTGGGAAGGAGAGAGAGAGAGCACAGGCAATCAGAAATCGCATAGAAGTTGGGCAGAAAATGAGAGAAAGAGCAAAGATCTGGTAACTGTCGGCATAGAAATGACAATCCCGTCCACACCAATGGATAATCAAAGAGGAAAGGCTGGTATAGTAGGTTAATAGGAGAGGCTCAATGACTGGGGATGCCATAGAACAATGGGGAAGAGAACAATGCCCACCAGTCCAGGTTACTGGGAAAACATATGGAGTGCCAATTCATTGTTGAGAAGATCATGCATATGTCCTTCACATTTGACTATTATCATCTGTTCATCAGGAACATAGACTATTGAGTCTCATGCAATACAAGCGCCAGTGCACCAGATTACAATCATAATCATGTTCCACCTATTATAGGCACACAACATTACAAATCTGACAAGTCGCAGAAAACAGACAACATATAAAGGGCCTGATTCACAGAAGGTTTTCCTATGGCATTGTGCCATTATACAACGCTTCCATGAATCAGGCCCAAAGTGTCAATTCATTAAACTGTGATATAAACGGCTTTTGGGGCCTTCACAGTACATGGTTACTCACTATCCCATCAATCACCTTCCAGGTTATCCAGATTATATACATGGATATAGGTACTGCCATCATGTCTGTATTCAAGCAGTATAACCAAAACTCATCCTATTGAACACTTTCAAGGTCAGATACCAAGAGGCCAAGGTTGTTAACATAGACATCCCTTAGCTCTTCACGAGCTCTTAGGACATGTCTCTTTGCTTCCAGGATCTTACTGCACTTATATATCCTGAAGCTCCTTTTCTCCAATTTAAGACCCATGCTCGGTCCTCCAGAAGTGAGAGTGGGAAGTTGTCCAAAAGTATGAACCTTATAAGTTCACGCACAGGACACAACACCAAGTATTGCTGCATGCTAAATCGGGTATGTGTTAACCCTAAAAACTCAGAGTATGACTTTAGAGTCCTGTTCATAATCAATAATGGGATCTTAGTTACTTTAAAAAGCAATGTTTCAGCACATGGATATTATCAGACCATTCAGGTTCCCAATCTATCATTTGAATCAATTTCCTTGTTGAGGAATTATATTCCCTTATCAGCTGGCAGTATATTATTCACCACTCATCCTCGTTGTGCAAATAGCGGGCACAGGGGCTCTTTCATCATTTTTAAAGATAGTGCCCCTGATAATACCTGGCTTGCCCGGCTAATAACATCAGGTCTAATTCCAATCTGACAGCAGCCATGAGCAGACAAAGCGGGAGAGCCAATAGGCCCTTCCAAGACTTGCCTTCAAGAATATTTAACCAATGCAGCTGTTCATCCTTTAGCACAAAAGCCTCAAGAGCATACAGGGCCCTGGGGCAATAACATTGTTTGTAGTACATCATTATCCCATGTACACTATATCCTGCAGTCTCCCTGGCTAGCCTTTGCGTCATATTTCCCTCCATCATCGCTTTGATCTTTTTATATGCTATCAGATCTTCCAGCACTTTCAATGCTATGATGGGTACCGCCAAGTAACCATAACTGTCTACTTGGCTGATCGGACCTACAACTGTGTGCATTATCCTGGAGGTCCTTTTTTCCAGACAAAGCACATATATTTTGTCTTTTACGGGTTCAACATAAGCCATTTTCTTCGGAACACATCCCTAACTCATTCATTGCTCATTACTGGACAATATGTGATCTCATTTTAAAATGTCATTGGCGCATGACAAACATACAACATGACTGATACATATTATTGGGGGCTGGGGAGTATTCCTTACTGTAGTCAATCTCCCCGGCAAGTCTACTAAGTAAAGGTTGAATAGCAGGGGGTGCAAGCTCGCAACACTGCTTAAGCCCGTTTTTAACAGTCAGAAAATGTGTACTGCATTCACCCGCTCTACTCACCCTTAGACACACATCCTTCATGCAGCTGAACTATTGATTTCAACAATGTATCCGGGATACTGCAGTTCACCATTTTGTGCCACAAGAGTCCTCTTTCCATATAATCAAAAAGGACTTCATAATCGATAAATGCTGCATACAATGCGGGACTAGGCTTTTGCTATGCTACGCTTATCAACAGATTGAGGGATAATACATCATGAGTAGTAGCAGCTCCAGCTCTAAATCCTGGCTGGAACACACTCAGGATCTCTTCCACCTCTGCCTGTGCTTTACATTCTTGCAGTATCACCCTTGCAAACAGAGGCATTGCTAGGGGGGACTGGGGGGACTATAGCCCCGGGTATTTTGGTTGTAGCCCCAGATAGAATCTCAGGGTCTACAACCAAAAAGTTATCTAGCCCCGAATCCCGACAATCCCGACATTAGTGTAGCCCCATATCTTTTCCAGACCTATCAACACCCCTGCCTGCAAACAATGTACTGATACAGAAAGCATTGACAATAAGCAGTAATTTCTAGGATCTACACGGGAGTGCTTTCTGAGAACAGGCACAAGTACAGCCTGCTTCCAGGACCACAGCACAACTTGTAACTCCCTCTTTACAGACTTTCCTAAATAGCTTGTCCAATATTATGGACCACAACTCAACAACCTTCCTTAGGACCACACTACTAAGAACATCAGGTCGCCAGGCACTTGATTTCTTCAATATTTTAATGTCTGGCTCAATTGATTCTCAAACAAAAAACAGTCCAAATCCCTTAGCCTTCTTCTGCTGCCACTTGTTCTCACTTACCACCCCCATCTGTGGAGACTTTGTATAATCGATACACTGTTCGTACTAATATGGTTTGTTACCTGTTCCACCTTTTAACTGTGGAAGCACTTCAGATACCTCCAAATTCTCCTTGAATCCCCACTGACCAGAATTGTTACCCTAGTTTGCCATTGAGCATTTTTCTCCGAAAATCATCAACTTTTCACCCACCGTCTGTATCCTTTTTTACCTTTTTACTTCATCAACTATAGTAACAAAATCATGTCCAGCTCCCCTGACATGTTGAATGTTATTCTTATCTACCTGCTTTGCGTCGTGTATCTCTCCCCTGTTTTAGTTGCTGTATTCCATTCTGCAGTGCAATCCTACCTACTAGTTAACATTTTAAACAAGTTTACTAAATTGTCAAATTACCTATTCTCGATTGACCACAGCATGTGTGCTTCCTCCGGTACCAATATCTCACTCATTTTGGATAGTTTGGCAGCATCCATTGCCACGTTTAGCTTCAACATCAAATGATCACTGTATCTACTATCACATAACACCAAACTATCTATCAATGGGAGTCATAGCAGCATTGCAGAAGAAGTAGTCCAACATGATTCTGTTTCTGCCACTGGACCAGATCTTCTTGTACTACAGTTCAGCACACTTAGCAACGTTTGTTTTAGGCATTGCACATAAAAAAGTAACTTGGCTGGAGTGTGTGGGGGGAGGGGGGGGGAGTAAGGATCAAGGAGTTAGTTTGGGAGAGAATAGTATTATCTTAAAATCGATCTTTAGCTCTTGCCTTAATTTCAAGGTGGGTGTGGGGGTGTTTGTTCCAGAGTTAACTAGCGCGCCTTGATAAGGCTTGCCTTCATGTCCTTTGTTAATGAAAGACAGTTTCATATTAGTATTCCTGTCTATGCATGTCTTTAATTTCATATGAGAGTCAGGAAGGACACTTTCTGATCCTTCATGTTTTCTTAATCCAACTAAGATTGTCTTTAAAGGGACCAGATCATGACAAAATATTTCACCCAACTAACAATCGACAAAGAGTGTTGGATTATTAACACATTTGTGGTAAATACCTGCCAATCGGATTGCTCAGATCTTGTGCTGTATCTATCCACAAAATCATGATTTCCAAGTAATCTGATGGTTTTGCTCTCCCGTGCATCCCATCTTCTACACGGTCTTCACCTGCTTCAATGTTTTTAAATAATTCAATTAGCAGTACATGCCTGTTGCCTGCTGACTCCCTGGTCCACAGAACCCTGGCCATCTCCTCCACACCATGGTTGCCTCAAAACTAGAAAGGGGGTTCTCGCTAGAGCACCTCTTGATCTTTGGTCTTGGCTGCCATTTTATTTGTAACATATCTTTTGTGTTTGGACAATTTATTATAAAAGCAAACAAAAACAACTGTTAGCGGGTACAAATGGCCATAAAAACACTGCTGTGGGTAGGACATGCTGGTCATTTTTACAACTGGTCTAGATTAAAGGCCATTGGTGTGGTCAGATCCTGTAAACATGGGTTAAAAATGATGTTACCAGCCAGTACCCACACAGCAGTGGCTATAATCAGCAAGTTTGTCCTTAGCTGGACTGGGGAGCAAGAAGTGAAATATTTACTAACTCTGTAAGAGCAATTTTGAGGGCCTAACTCAATTCCTCTTCACCATCTGTTGGACCAACTGAGAAAGTATTACAGGTAACAGGAGAAGAATGGAAGCTTAACATCTGAGATTTTGCAGACGTATGAGTCATCGAAACTAGCAATGCTAGACTTGAGCACCAGACAGCTGATATATGCTTATCACACTGACATTCTGGTGACCTTGCCTGTGATTGGTCAGCCGTGGTTTGCCCGTTTTGCATGTCAGCTGTACCTGATTTATTCACGAAATGCTTGACTTGCATCCGCGCCTCTCACATACTTTGCAGCCAATGAAAAGCTTTCTCTGCCTTTTTTAAATATCTTTTAGGAATTGTGGTTTAACCCAAGCTTTGCTTCAGTAGATAGCTGAGTCAGAGACCTTGAGGCACATTAATGGACCTCACTATGTTCTCTGCCAGCATCTTGTAAGACATTGCAGCCAAAGACTCTCAGAGAGCTTAATGCATTTTTACTCTTTGCTGCAATTAAGTGCACAACCTTGTTTGTCTGTTGTTGGTTCATGGACTACACATACCTTTAAAACGAACAACTTTTTTCCTCCTCCAAATCCAAAACCCGTCAATACAAATTCCGGAACACCTTCAGTTCTCTTTGGTTGTGCACTTGCTCAACACATGAGTCCAGAACACTGGCAGGAAGGAATTCTAAAGTGTAATGAGGGGAGCAACATGATTCAGGATATGTTCCTTTAGCTTCCTGTTGACACTGCACCGGGTTCTATACCACATGTGCTGCTGCGCGTGTGGCGCTGCCTTTTCTGCAGCTTGCTTCCAGTTGCTTCCTGGTTTCTGCTATTGTATGCCACGTTGTGTGGTTTCACAGATGGCAACTTAACTTTGAATCCACTTTTACTCCACTGGCAAACTTCAGCAGCTGAAACGAGACCAATTTCATGACATCGTAGTTCATGTTAAATTAAACCATCATGCACCATTCTATGTAAGAGCTGAAAACGGTTAAAACCATAGAAAGAAATGAAAGCTTTGATGGACTCGTCCTCTGGCAGTGCACATAGTAGTATTTGTGAGTGCAATTGTGAAAGATGCTCTATTTTAATTGTGTATGTATTGTTTAAAGTGTATTGTTGAGATTAACCTTTCAAAGGTTCTTTTAGAACTATACACAAATAACCAAATAAATAACTACATATAACAGTTCAATTAAATCATTGTGGGGGGAAAACAAACCCAACTAATATATGACAGCATGAAGAACCATTTACAGTTGCACCGTGCAATGCACGATGACTAATACAATGATCCTATGTCGGTATTGCACAAGGGGGCTATTTTGCATCCCTCATTGCCAGGGGCTTTTGCGAAACAGGTAACTTTCTGTTATTACCCATGCCCACATCCATTGCCTCTCTCTCTGGGACATCCGCTGAACATTCTGCCCTTTCCCTCACCCTCCCTGTCTCGATCTTGCTCCACGGCCACATTTTCTGGGGGACACCCCAAAAGGTCCTGACACTCTCTGCTCCTACATTCCCTGCCTAGAACTCAACCTATGCAGAACACTTCTGCACTCTACACTGTGCCAGCTGGTCCTCTCTCCAGATGCCTCCTCTTCCTGAGCGCTGGCCCAGGCCGTGCTGTCCACTTTCAGTGTCCACGTAGTGTGCAGAGGACCGCTCACACCGGATTAAGTGGACAATGGGCTCTGTGCAACATGTGGTGTGCTCCAATACAACAGATTAAAAACATTCATATGAAGTGTCACTTTAGCTTCATGTGACCAATGATATGTGTGTAAACACCAGCAATCATATGATAGCAGCAAATATTCTGGACCGTGATGAATGAATGACAATTTATTTTCAGTTAACTTGATACCGCTAGTTATTCTAATACCAAATTGATTGTTTTAGCTTTCATATACTTGGAGTTAGCTCATTAATCACACACAAACATTGCAGATAAAGAGCAATGTAATCGTCGAAAGAAAAGGTTTTGTGGATTCGAAAAAAGAAAGAGAGCTGTGCGCTCTTGACCACTCCTTATATCTATGAGCAAAGTCACTAGTGTATTGGATCAAACAATATGTTGGATCTGACGGGTAGCGCGAACTCAGATATCCTCCAGCTCATCCACCAAGAGCTGGCAAAATTGAATAAACTAAATTAGGGGTTGTGGATAGAGAACATGCGCTCACGTCTAAACAAGTAATGTACAGATATCAAAGAACAAAGGTTTCCACGCATTAGTTAGAATCTCATATGAAGAACTTGGATTTATTCAAAATTTCGGACAGCCGACACGTGTTTCGACATACGGGTCGTCCTCAAGGCTGTATAAATCCAGTATTATATAAATGAAACACATTTAAAATACAAAATTAAAATAGTTTGACAATAATGTAATTGAGAATACAAATTATAGAATGGGCACAAGGTATTGAACATATTATCACCAATAAACATAAGAGAAACACATACCACAGTCCAGTTGCAGATGGTGGCGTTCAAGTAAGTGATGATCCCATACATAAAGCATTACAAAAAACAAAATAATGTGTGTATATGTAAGTGCCATGAAACCATAGCAAGTAACAAGATCCACAAGGAAAACTAGTTACCGTAACTGCTCTATTAGAAAACCCATTATGTAGCTGAGAATAAACTGAAGTGCATAAATTGGGTGTGGAGAGGTCTTAATACAATATCCTGCACAAAAGTGATTCAAGTGAAAACACGAGTTATGCTGGGGACAGAGAGCCTGATAGGATTTGCCACCACAAGTTCCATTGCAAATCCAACCTCGTATTAGTGTTACAGCTTAAAGTATTCAAGTGTGCCACGGTGTACTAAACGAGCCTTATACCCCAAATAGCCATGATTTTGTTTCTTTTTTCTCTCTTACTTGTTTAGACGTGAGCGCATTTTCTCTATCCACAACCCCTAATTTTGTTTGTTCAATTTAATAGTTGAACTTTACCCAATAATAGTTAAGAGGTTCCACTTACGTTACCAAGCCTTATACATAGAGGTCGAAACTGGCAATGTACCAGGAGGCTAAGTTGCAGATTTACATATCATTTCAGCATTTCTCAGATATCCGATATACAAAACACAAATCAAAATGGGGTTCTACTGTGCCTGTCTATAATCAATTTAGAGCATTGAATATCTTTATTTTTAGCATTTTCACAGTTGGGGAAAGAAAATATATTCCAACAAATGATCAAGCTTCCTGGGTGTAGCACCTCTATATGATGAGTCCACACAATCAGGCAGTTTTAATTCCTCAATTCTTCTTTCAGGTCACCATATATTTCTGAGAGAATGAACTACACTGACATATATCCTACATCCTTTCAACTTTGCTCATGCTATGTTTCATTTTGCCCGGTATATGTGTTTGAACGGTTATACTAGCAGCACGTTTTCCAGTTAACCATTAGAGCAAAAGTCCCTGATCCGAATTTGACATGCTTAGACCAGGGAAGAGACCTAGCACCCTCTTGACTAAGGAGCTCTCAGAGTGCTTCCTTGCATGCGCTTAACAGTGGCTTCCCATTATTCATACCAGTACATCAATGGGATTAATACCACCTCTGCATCTGTACTTGTGGAGCCGAGCTCCACCGGGACAGGGACAGTAGGGGTTCTTTAGTGTCCAAGTAATCACGCAATTATTCAGCTGTTGCCATGTTATGGCCAAGCAGTACCATTTGATCAATGCTTATCGAATGCCTGAATGTGCACAATGCATTACAAGTCCCCTAGAGGCTTGTATCATATTAAGGTTTTACCATCTTTTTAATGTTAAATGCACCAAGGAGAACGCACAGCGCTGCTTGTTAGCAAAGTGTTGGTATGGAAAACACACCTGGTTTACATCATGATTTCCGAACAGTACCCACTTGCCTGACAGTAAAAGTCCAGGATGAAATCTGAAAAAAAACAAAAGACCTACAGCGGGTCAGTCGCAGTTCCCCTCACAAACTTTCATGCTATTCTTTACATGCACAATACAGTGGACAACACTCGCAAACAATGGCACACTCAGGAATGAATCCATAAATGAAGTATGAGTTCTTCACAAAGCGTCTAGTTCCTAAGCAGAATTCTCCCAGACAGGAGGCACGAGCAGTCCTATGCGAGGAATAAGGTCAACATCATTAGGTGTCAACGAGTTAAGTGCAATTACAAATCTAAAGGATGGCATGGAAACACGTATTATGCACTCTCATTTCAGTTTATTTAAATAGCAGCAGGAGCACAGCAAAGAAAAAACGACTGCTCCCAACATGCTCAGTCGGTGCCCCTGGCGTCTTCCTCCGATCCATTATCAGTCGGTACTGCCCAACTTGCATCCTATAGTCTTGCTGTTCCCAAGCAAAAATACCTTGCTCTTTTTTAAACACAAATATACATTAGGTACTGAGATGAAGCAGGGGGAGACTGGCTTCTATTTATCTGAGCACACATTGTTGAGCACGGGGTGAGGGTGTGGCAAAGCGATTTGCGACTCGTATACTTTTGCTGGTAAGATTTTTCCTAGCCTAGACTCTCCAAATACCTGCTGAATGTTTCCTCTTTTTACGATTTCTGATCGCTGTGAGTGGTGCTCAACCAGACAGTCAAGCTCAAAGCCAGTTTCAAGTAAAGGAGCGGGTATTGGGCTGAACATATCTTTTGGAGTAGAAAGAGGACTTGCAGTGGTACATCTATATCGCCTGAAGAAGTTATTTCAACTGCAGGTCTCTACATGGGCCAGTCATGCCAGGGGATGCCCAGCTGTTCAATCACAGTATGGAGCAATTATAGACCCCCTCAACAAAACATTTACAATTCTTTCAAGTAGCTCTGCCAGCAGTCGCGCAGCAGGGCACAGAGAGGGACAGGACATTCTTTGTGGAACGGTGAGCATATGTCTTCTTCCTTTGGTACACATTCCAGTAGAGAGGTAGATTCAATTTTGTTTTCAGAAATTGGCTATAGCTTTCCAGGGATCCCTGAGTTATGGCTGCATTAAATGTATACCCCTTTGAATTGCTCGAGAATCTTTGTTAGCCATACCCACACACTGTCTTCACATTCAAAAATCAACATGGACACTCTTCCATCAGGTGATTGCGCATCGGATACTGAAGGAGGCAATTGAGACTTGTGGCCGGAGCGCTGCCATATTCCTAAGCAATATTGTATTGGTTCAAAGAAGAATACCTCTTTCCGTCCTGTTTTCATCCTAGGAGCCGTCAAACTGTATGAGCTCTTTCATCACTTTAAGGTTAAAAAAAAATGTGGTGTTGTGGTACAGTGATTGTTTTAGATGATTTGGATGCATACCCCAGTATTCCTATTGCACTGGAGCACTGAAGGTTTCTTTGCGTCTGGTGGCACGAACAATAGCTCTGCTTCAACTCTCCACCATTCAGGTTGGCCTTAGCCCATTGCTTTTTTTTTTCTTCAAATTAGTAGATAGAGTCATAGTTTATTTTTAGGAGCAGAGGACTCATGTTGATGATCTACCTAGACAATATGTTGATTGTCGTTCCCTCTCAGGCACTGTTGCTAAAGCATCTTAACTCCACAATCAAAACATTAAGTAGGTTGGGATTTCTCATCAACTGGCTGATGCCTACCTCCAATTGTGCCTCATTGAGGGACATCTATGTGACGCTTGCCAACCAATGGCAACTTACCCTTGAAGCAGCTTTCGGCTAAATTGGTATTGTTGATGTGGCTGCAGATGTATGAGCATGTGAGCAATTTTAGTCTGCCATTTTGCAAATATTAGCAAACAATCCCTGGTTCTACAGTACATTGTTTTCCAGCTTGTCCTAATAATCCATAGGGTGTAATGCAATGCCAAGAGCAGTATGAACATGCAACGGTTGGTTTGAAAAAATCTTGTGTGTCTCATTCCTCTCTTTCCGTAAGCCCTTTTATCCAGTTTCTACTCCCACTCCAGCTGATGTGCTAAGGAGTATCCGAAGTATTACACTGTGCACACCTTAATGTGCATATATCAGGAGGATAATAAGTTGAGTAATGTTGTCTCAAAAAAGTCTAACTTCTTACTGCACCTCCTCAGAGGTATTCTGCTCTTCCTCCCCTTCCCCCAGAAGGTCACTGTCTCTCGAGCCTTGGTTCTCTCTAGGTGGGATTAGTGTAACAGGCTCTTTCTACATCTACCTGCATCTACTCTCCACCCTTTGCAACTTATCCAGAACAGGAATGCAAGACTTGTCCTTGGCCTCAAGCCCTGGGATCATATCTCCCCAGCCCTGAAATCTCTCTATGGCACCCAGTGGCTGCAAGGATTAATTTCAAAATCCTTTGCATTGTCCAAAAGGCTTTCTGGGATCTGGGTTCAAAATACCTTCAGCTGTCCCTCCACAAATAGCTTCCCTCCTAAGCGCTTCACTCCTTTACCTCTAACTCCCTCAGGGTCAATAGTTTTTTTCAAAGAAAAAAGCTGGGGGTAGATCTCTGTTTTCGGCTGGGGCCTCCCTCTCCAACAGCCTCCCTGCCACTCTGAAACCTGAGAAGGAACATCTCTGGTTCTGGAAGCACCTCAAGACCGTCCTATTTGCTTCTGCCTTTGCTCCTCCTCTCCCCTGTCTTGGCACTGTGCACCTGGTTTACCCTCTGACTTTTAGGGCCAGGTACCAGCACACCCTGCCACCCACCTCCACTGCCTCTGGTGATCCCTTGCACTGGTGTCTATATCTGTAACCAAACAGCCCCCCCTTTTTGTCTGCACTTATCAGACACACCCTGTCTGTTGCCTTATACCTAACACTTGCCACTTGCTGGCTGCACTACCACTGTTTATTGCTTTTACTATTTATTTTTTTATTCATAATTTATCTGTATTCCTTTGCTCAGCATTTTCTACTTCTCCCCTCCCCCATGCACTTGCGCGTTCTCAATGTCACTGGGCCTAGTAAGATCATTGTTTTTGTACTCCCGTGCTCCCCTCCCTTGCCTTGACACACTATGAAATGTGTATGAGAGCGATACAAATAAAATATCAATATGAAATGTTGATTTTATAAACATGCAATATTTCAGAACAAATTCATAGCTCATATATTCAAAATAAAGATGTGTATTCAATAAAACAAATGTATTGTTGTAACCCAACACATTTCCAGAAATCATCTCTTCATCAGGGGCCTTGAAAGGTTATTTCTACAAATAATCAAAAGAAGACAATCTTATCTAGATATACATCCAGATATGCTCACAGTCACCTATTAAATCATTCATGAGTGTATAAACATCTACCTTAGAACCTCCATGATCCTAATTGCACCAATCCCCTGGGAGGTATAATTCAAGGGGCTGAATAATGCATGCACAGTGTGTTCTGACCCTGGTAACAAAAAATGATAAGATGATCAGTTATGTTGGTCTCTATAACTACTACATGTGAATAATATAGGCAATACTTGGTAATATGAGCAGTGTCTATTTTACAATCATGGTTGTCCTTGCCACGTTATATATTCGTCTATAGCAAGTCTCTATATGTTTCCTTTCTTTCTACCTTGTGTTACTGCATATTTACAGTTATTGACCAGTAAGTTACTTCATCTTTTTTGTATTCACAATTATTTTAGCTTTAGGTACATGTTAATATTAATGCTTCAGTTACATTGTCACCCTTAAGTATTTTCATATGGTTTCAGCATATGTTTATATGTCTTCTGGATGACATCACTCTGCCTCTGTCAGATTTCACTTTAACCTCCCAAGACGTCCATAGGTGCCTGATGACATTGTTCCATGCAGAATCCTTCCACACCTTCAGTGGTAGAGTGCTTTACGCCTCTCATACACTCAATGCAGTATAGGAACAATACAGGGGGTCCCATTTATTGCTCTTCTTCTACTATTTCTATATGATGGTGGTGAGGGGGTGGGTATTAATGTGAAAACATCCACCTGCTTCTCTAATGTTTAAAAACAAATACAGTGAACTACACATCTCTTTAGGAGATTTCTCTAATCCGTAGCGGAACCATCCAATTGATACATCTTAACTTAGATATTGGCACTATGGGGGCACACAATTGAAGTCTCCATCTGGAACCAGTAACAAATATCCACATCTATATCCTCAAGGCACACAGACCTCTGAGGAGGTGAGTGGATAGACTATAAATCTGCAAAATACTAGTATGTAATATTATCAAGAACTTGTGAGTGCACATCTTTAGAAGATGTCAAGACACTTTAATGCTAACCTTTCACTTCACAGACAGACCTTGGTTCTATTCTGATGTTTGAATGTACCACGTCCAGTTCAGCCATCCTTACTAAGCTCGTAGTGTCACAGCTAAAAGGCTAAGTGAGTACCTCATTGGAACATTTTAAAGACGGTTTGATTAGGGACTATGTTTTATTGATTGAGCTCTTATAAACCCTTTGGTATGAATCCTATTCATAGAAGAAAGACCTTCTGAGCACGTACGATACTGAGTGGTGATGATTCTGGCTTTCCAATCTCTACATTAGAAGATTGCAAGTGCATCTTCTTGCAAAAGGAGAGGTTAGGCATTTGCCAACTCTTGCCTACATCATTTATGTGTAGCAGTTATAAAGACTAAAATAGCTGATCATCTGATCATTTTTGGTCCTCAGGGATGGAACACACTATACATGCATTATTCAGCCCCTTGAATTAAACCTCCCAGGAAATGTATGCCCTTAGTACAATGGAGATTCTAAGGTAGATGTCTATAGACAAATATATGATTTAATAGTTGCAATTATAACTTAGAAGTGAACTCCCTTATGGAGTACACTGACATAAAGTGACTTTATTTGTCTGTGAACATATCTGGATTAATACCTACATACGATTATCTCCTTTTGATTAGTTCTAGCAATAACAACCTGCCAAGACCCCTGATGAAGAGATATTTTCTCAAATCGTGTAGGGTCTCAAGAATACATTTGTTTTATTGAATACACATCATTATTTTGAATACATAAGTTATGAATTTGTACTGAAATATTGCATGTTTACAAAATGATTCTTTACCAACTAGGTTATTAGACACTATTCAATTTAGAGACTTCTATTAAGAATGTGGCTACATTTTGGCCAGTGATAGTGCGCAGCAATGTGAGTTCCCTACTTTTGGGAATATATCCTATTCTCCAGATGTGCTAAAGAGGACATGAGAGATGCCGGATTGGAAATGGAGTATTTTGGAGCACACTCGGTTAAGGGACCCAAGGCTTCTAGGGCTTTATTGGGCAGGAGCATGGCTAGAGGTTTTTCTCAGGTCAGCCAACCTTTTATTTGAATCCTACTGTGCACACTTCAATGGCTGTTGAAGCACAACTTGGTGCATAGTAAGAGCGTATATGCCATCATTTACAATGCTGATTAGTTCTAGTTTAGGATTGGACAGTTGGGCTTCTAATAATTGCACAGACATGAGTATTGTCCATTCCAGGACCCGCCCATTTCTATTAACTTTGGTTTATAAAATATGTTCCAGAATCTGGGTACCCAAAGGGGCAGACGATCTTCTGATATGGGAAGTGGCGATCATGATGGGTCCAAGATGTCCTTTTGGCCTCCAGTGGTTGGGTGATGGAATACGATCAACAGCAGGAAAGAATAACACTTTAGCTGTAAGGTTCCTTATGGAGCGGGCAGCACAGTGATTGGTGGAGGGAGAAAGGGGAGGGGCAAGGACTGAGCATGTGGGGAGCACTAGTTTCATGTTTGTGTTGTTTTATTGCAACACATGTCCATACAATATCTGCACAGTATTGAAGTGCTCAAGAGGGACAATCTCTTACTCTCAAAAGCCCACAACTGTTTGGGGTGCGTTTGTGGTGTCTATGTCACTTGGGGGTACCCTTGGGGTGCTGATGTCTCTAGTGCAATGTGTGGTAAACTAAGCCTCATTCATAGAACAATGAACCACAGAAGGTAAGAAGTTTACATGTTTACATGTTTATTCTCCAGTTCTTAAGTAGAGAAAGCACTGGGACATCCATCCAGCCCAGCACATTAGGTCCAACTGACACCAATAGAACCCAGCAGTCCAAACCTCCGCCAACATTCCACATAGAATGTCAGTGACATCACCACACCATCATAACAACACATAACCCGTAATCAGGCCCCCTCACAGATTATGACACAATGCTCATATAGGGCCCTTTAATTTCTTGAACAACACTCATGTAGGCTACTTGTGGAGTGACACGTTTTCCAGTGTGAGGCAGATATTACAGACCATCTGCACAGTGACCACCGATGCTGCAGTACTGCTTCAGCAGGTGGAAGGCAGTGACTTTAGAGTGCGTGGTCCCCATAAGGTGAGGGTTGGTTATGCCCTTCCGGGATCCATTGCAATCTCTCCTTTCACTCACACCTCACAACCACTCAGCAATGCCCCTCTACAAAGTAGAAGCATCCCCCAAACTATCTCTTGTGCTAACAAAATGCATTTAAGAGAATTATTTAGGACTTTAAACTTCCATAGATGAGATCTGATGGATCCCCCCTCGCCCCATTGAATAATTTATTTTTTACTGCAATGTCATCCTGTTAGCAAACATTTCCAGTCCAAACACACAGCTCTCTGGCTGTCTTAAATCTCATCTCCTCTCTCACTGATCTGTTGGTTGTGTGTCTAGAGCTTGCTCACTTGTATTGTACAGTTGATTACTCTGCTCAGCGCTTAGGATTCAAGCTCTATAAAAATGCCATATAATACAAATACAAAATATCCTACCAGGTGCTGAACGTTTGCTATCTCAGAGACTAGAATCCATTTTGCATGGCCTATTTCAGAGGTCTGAGAGCCACACAATTCAGCAAGTCTGTAACAGAATGTCGGGGCTCCCCAACTCGGCAAGAGCGTCTCGGGAACTCCGAACATCTGGGAGCCTTCGGCCTGGGACATGTATATGACATTCCCTTACCTGAAACATGTCTTCTCAATAACATCCCCTTGCCCCCAAACACTAACTACTAGAGATCAGTTTTCATATCTGTGCCTAGGTCACTGGTCCTGTAAGCTGTCACTCCTGTCACCTAGTGATGGCTCTTCCCATGTTACTGAATCACTGGAAATAGACTATTGTTTAGTTTTCCACCACCACAGTCCCAGCAGGCCGACCCATTGAAACACAGTTCTGATGTCAAAACTCAGGGCCCAGAAGTCAGAACCTGTTAAACCCTTGTCTCTCAGTCCATGTATCATCCTGCAGGAGGGTAACAGTAGCCTTTCACTCTGTAGCTAGAATCTGAGCAGTGGGCTTTATTTTCACATCTTTATTATAACACCCTCTCAATGAGTGACGGTGAACACCTGAAGCCATCTGTTCCACCTTAACGGTCTCCCCCTGGAATGCATTCCATACCTGTCCATGCTTTTCATTCCAGTCCACAATCAGCCAATCCTCTCCAGCCTGCACTAATCCTCCACACACACACACACACACACATACACACTCGCACACACACATATTTTCTCCACTTTCATAACCTTTGATTTCATATAATACTTTCTGTATCTCCAAAATGGACACAACTGTTCATGCAAGCCATAATTGGGTTCTTCCTTTCATCTGATCACCTATCTGTAACACACCTCTCAACAATGTTATTTCCATGCAACATCTGGTTACTAAGTCAACTCTACCTTCATTCACCAGACAAGTAATTCACATTCACCATAGCTCAGTTTAAACCCAGGTGATCCACCGTTTCAAATACCAAATGGAGAAACCTTCTTTACTTGATATTTCAATATTTGGGATGTAAATAAGCTAACATTCAACATATCTTAGCCATAAACATGTGCTCGGCTAATCAATCTGCAAAGTCTCTTTTATTATACCCAACCTGTTTTCAATACTACTGTGCAAAGCACTGTTTCCATGCAACGTATTGTGCTTGTGATAGATTTTCTCTGAACTCAAATGTTTTGAATTGTCCATTCTGGATAACCATCAATAAATTACAACAATAAATGTGTAATCCACCCTCTTGTAATATAACATTCGAACCAAACCTCTGGTGTCACAGGGCAGTGGGCCACCTTCTGCAGTCCCAATGGACATGAAGAGATTCAGTAATACCTGCAGGCTCTTGCCCTAGTTTTATTTTGGGCAATTTCAGTTAATTGCAATATTGGCACATCACTAACCTGTACTTAATTACTCGCCGCATGTGAGTAACAATTCTTCAAAATGCTCCTATTTCTGAATCCTTACAAGACCTCTAATGGTTTACTATGAAATGCCACGTCCACACGAGTGTTTCTAACCTTTCATATATTAAGTGTACAGTGCACCATGCACACTAAACATCATTAAAACTCTATGGTGACATTTCAAAACATCATTTAATTTTCACTAATGCTTATACTCTACTACCGTCTCGTGCCTGGCCTTCAAAACATCCTACCTTATGTTCCAGTACGGTGAATCCTGCTCCCACCCCTTACAAAATCTTGCTCCCATATCTCCAATTAACATTCGCATCTATATTTTCCATCCACATACATAGTCTATCGGCAAATTAGATGCCCCAATCATTGGGTGTCCCGTGCACAATGTATGTATTCCCTGACTATTTATTTAGTGTCAAACAAATACTATTACAGTCCATTATATGTTATATTTGTAAAGGATTTGGAATTTTATGTACAGGAGTCAGGAAAGGATACTTAAATGGTCAACAGGAGAAGGCAATTCAGGAGAACATAACACCATATGCACTTCCGTTGGGAGTCCAATAGGGCTGTATTTTCTATGTACCCTTCAAGTAAAGAATCAGCTTTATTTTTGCTTAGCACTAAAGGGTATACGTCCATAATGACAGTCTCTACGGGAGTTCATATGGGGTGCTCAAGCAGTGCGGAGTATTGTAATGGGGCAGATGTATGTGCAAGTATCACCTATTGCCCCAAACCAAATACATATGCAAGTACCAACTCCTGCCCCTACCATTCACCAGTACCGTAGAGGAGAGGGAAGATACCAGCTGAGGCAGCCCTCCCACCCCGTGAGGCTAGAGGCAAAAGATGAGACAAACTGAGACAGATTCCATGAAACAGTGCTTTCAACAATCAATGCATATGCTTCTGCCATAAAGAATTAGTTAGGTTGCGTGACACTATTAGGAATCGCAGTTAGATAGCAGGAAGCACAAGTAGTGTGCTGTATATAGCATAGAAGGGAGGAGGATACCGGAATACTCACCACACTGACAGGGCAAATTAAATCATAGGCAGGTTAGATGCAGCACACATGGGCAGGGAAACCAACGTATGGCAGATGCACCAGGTGAATGCAAGACGATCAGTCACAAATTTAGGTCAACAACATGGAGGCGAGAAGCACAGGAGTACAACCATTTCCCCAGCACAGAGGCTTCAGCAGGCCTGGAAGTTAGCAAGGCCTCAGATGAGATACTAAATACATGAAAACACATTTATTTTGGAAGCCTGTAGCTGTCCAGACAGTAGATTGTAGCAAATGCCAAGGTCAGACGCAAGGAAGGGAGTGATGGGTGTGCAGAACGCAGGGATGAGATAACAGTTCCGAGGACGCAAAGCAGCAGCCTTCCAAGTTAATTGAATTAATAGGAGCACATACTGCCATTGTTGTCCAGTGCACGAGAATAGTATACAAAAAGACTCCATAGAGAATACACAAAGGGTGTACCAATCGGTCACAATGACTACAGCATGCACATAAGGATGAGCTAAAAACTCAGTAAATATGAGGAGAATCATTATCCAACATAGTCTCCTAACACGTGATCAAGACATTGACAACTCTGGCGGTAGCTGTACCGGTAAAATTGTCAGGCTGCTGCCGGAGTTGTGATTTGTTCGGGCACCTGGCTTGCCGGTAACAGCAGGGGATTCTAACATCACTGGTCCGGGAAGTCAGGCGCCGGGAACATGGTATTCCCCATTCCCACTTGAGTCCCATAGCACTCAATGGGAATGGGGATCATGGAAAAACCAGCACTGTTAATAACAGTGATGGTGTTTCCGTGAAAGTCCGCGGGCGGGTGCCGTTCCGCTCGCCAAGGCAGACCGGGCGGGAGGGCATACGGCCCGCAATCTTGTACTTTGCTGGTCCGGTAACAACGGCGCTGGTAACATATCGGCACCGTTGTAACTGTACAATTTGTTTAGCCTCAACGCACATAGTGGTAATACCGCCAATGGGGGACCAAAGTCCAGGTATGGGAAGATTCTCAGTAAAAGGCTTAAAGTACATGTGTGCATTTGGCCAAGACTAGGAATTAGGTGGGCTGGCTAGGCTCCAGTAAGCAATCCAAGAGGTCAGGCATGTGGACGGGTGCTGATGGAGAACACAACCGAGCGCTAGTATAGGAGAATCAATGTGTGTCCAGCTAGACTGAACATTATCATAGGTTGTCGCTGTATTCTAATGGCAGAGGTGTTGAGGCATGTCTGGTTTAAGGGCGAAAGCCATTCTGTATTCAGTTAGACCAAATGTGTTATTGTCCCAGGTAAAATCTAAAGTGTGTGGATGGATAGCCTTGCCTGCGGCAGATGTCCACCCAAGTGGTGCATTTATACATACCTTACACTCAGTTGGAGCTTTATCTTTGATTTATTTTTGTGATCTGGTTGTCTTTTCAAAGAAGACAAGCTAACCTAGTAAACTAATTCCTGGCACTATAGACAGGCAGCACTAAGCACAAATAGGCTGGCAATTGAGGATACCTGCATATATCATTACTAGCCACAGTGACTGATTATAGATCTTCTAATTGCAAAGAAAAGATTGCCATCATATATCTTCTAATGCGATGGACGGGATGAACATTAGAAGGTGCCGCCAAATGTCCACTCCTAGATTAATCCGGGTGCAGGGCCTAGCACACCCCTCAATCCGTCTAACCCTCACAGATTTTGTAAGTGAAATACGTGTGATAACCATCCCTATCTCTTCTAGAACCGTACATGTGCAGGTCTCAACAGTTCTAATGTGCCATTGACTTTGAAGTAGTTGGTTCTCCCAACATCTATAAGGAGGTGTTAGCTCTAGATTGGAGCGGTCATGATGGCTTAATACATCTTGTGATTGTAATAGACAAGTTGTTGTCCATGAGCTTGTGATTCCAAATTTCATGAACATTCTGAGCGCTTTATGACAATCTCCTTAGATATTTGACATGAGAAGGGCTACCAGAATGCGTCTTCAAGGTATGCAGCCGCATCGGCTGAAAAGATGGTAACCCAGTGCATATTTCATTCCCTTGATTGGCTATCCTGAAACATTTCTTTGCTAATGTGCAGGCTACCATAAGACTGTCAAGTTTTGCATAAGGGTAGCATGAGCGCATCAGTCAGAGTGAAGGAGTCCCTGGAGCTGATGTGTGATCATGTACAACGAGTGGCCTGGGGGTTGAGTTAGTAGGGCAGGCCTAGTTGGATGGGCTGGTGTCACAACAGCCAGAATCTGCCTGTGGGTTTATGTTTAAGAGATTGTCAGTGTTTGATGCGTTTAGGGTGGGCCGCTGTGAGAACAGCTGGCATCCACTGGAAATGTGACTTGTTGGTGTTTCGATGAGAGTGAGGCTGGTGCTTGCGAATGAGGGTGTGATGATGGACATGGGGTGGGGAAGAGGATTTCAGGTTATAATAGGGACTAGCCACATTTTGAGGGCCTTTCTGAATGAGAGGTGTTCATCAATGTGGCGGATGTGGAGAAGAAGCGAGATCCAGGTGGCAGGCTCTTGGATGGAGAATTAGTATCCTCCCAATCTGGTGGAGTTTAATGGGAGATAACAAGGAGAAGAGCAGAACCAGATCTGAGGTTCCTGATGGGTAGATAATATATATGAGATTATCCTGCAGGAATTTGGGTCAGAGTTTGTGGAGGGCACAGTGAATGATGCACATGGCTTTAAAGGTAGTTCTCCAAGCACTAGGGAGCCAGTGTTGGACTAATATGTTATCTAGTTTAGAGACCAGGGAGGAGATGAGCAGCAGTGTTTTGGATTCTTTAGCGTTTCCTGAGCTGGAATGCCAGCTTGCATAGGTAGGTTGGAGAGCGTGTCTGCCACATACTAGGATTTCTGTTATGCTAGAGTTGAGGAGGAGGTGGTTTATTGTCATCCAGTGGTCAATATCAGAAAGGCAGGAGGAGTGGTCAGGGTGGGTGGAGGCTTGCAATTTCTGTATCTTGAGGAAGATCTGGCTGTTGTCTGCGTAGTTGTAAAAGACGAGGCTATGAGATCATATGAGTACAAGGAGAGGGCCTAGGGGAAATATTGAAGAGGAGGGGAGACAGGGAAGCTCCTTGCGGGACACCTTTCACCATGGGGTGAGAGAGGGAAGAGAAAAGGGGGAGGATCATGATTTGAGAGCGATTCCAGATGAAAAAGGAGATTCGTGTTAGAGTGGATTATTTGATTTCTAAGGAGTGTAGCCATGCAAGGAATCTGGTGATATCTCACTCTTTCCCCATAGGTATCTTGTCCTCATGTGGCCAGAGGATGGCTACCTGATCCTGACCCTGGAGGTGGCTATATGAGGGAGGACCATATGGGGGAATCGACCCTCAGGCGGACGACATGGCATTGTGAGAGGAAGTCACAGATACCCCATTCCCTTTCAGGGATGTTCCCTTCCTTCCTCAGGCCTTAATGACACAATGGGGGTCATTCCGAGTAGGGCGGTAAGGGTTAACGGTCACCGTTAACGAGACCGGTGCCGTTAAACCCTTACCGCCCTTATGCTTTTTGCAGGCGTTAAGAAACCAACCCGCAAAGGGACCTAGAAACTAATTACGGCACCGTAATTTACAGTGCCGTAATTAGCGCCTTCCCCATTACCATTGAGCTCTATGGGGCAAAAATGGGAATGGGGAAGGGCCCTTGGTGAATGGGGAATTACCGACCCCGCCAACCTTGGAATGGGGCGGTAATTCCACCATTCACCATGGCGGAGTCGGAAAAATAACGGCGTCAACAAAGGCGCTAATAGCGCCTTGGTTAACGCCAGGGTCGGAATGAGGCCCAATGTCACAAACTCCCTAAATAACTTGTTAAGCCTATATCCAGTATTTCTCATTATCACATGAAAACCAGCATAAAAGGAACTAGGAAAAGGAAGATGCAAGGAGTAGTAATAATTACTCCTAAAGTAAACCAACACCAACCTCCTCAATATCAGAAACTGAGATGAGTGGTAGTAAGGATTACTCCTAAAGAAAACCAATAACAGTGGTCTAGATGTTGGGACAATCCCATTGGCCCAGCATGGTTCAAAACCATGCCGGGAAAGGAAACATTGAGTTCTCCACCACAAGGCAGATTATAGATGTCCGAATGGCAGAACAGAGCAAGAAGGAAGCCCGATGTGCAGCCTGTGCCAGGCAGCTCCACCGGGGGCCATGGCAGGATGCAAGAAAGCAAATTGTGCTATCCGAGTGCCGGGTAAGCCGGCATGCAATGAAGACTGAGTGCTTGTCAGAGGTGCTTGCAATGAATGCAAGAGACTCGAGAGCCAGAGAAACACCCAACATGGAAATGGGAAAGCTGCAGAAGTGCTGGAAACCAGCAACTGGTGAGCCAAGGGAAATTTTTGGGACACCAAGACACTGACGGGCACGAGAACAAAGGCCCTAGACAGTGTCATTTTGGTCTGGGAACCACAATACGAACTTGGGGGAAAATGAAAGAGAGAAATCAAAAGGGTATTTTGTTGCGAAGATCTGGCAGGGGAGTATACCAGATATACTAGTAAAGCAAGCTGAATTAACTTTTTGCAAAACGTACTAAACATTTGCTGCATAATAAAGCTGCATAATGTCCTAGCAGGAGAGTATACCAGGTAAAGACACGTGTGTGAACCAAGGTCAAGTGTGTAGAAGAAGCTGCATTAAAGTCCTGACAGGAGAGTACACCAGGCAAAATCAAGTATATATAAAGAACTATAAAAGAGGATCTCAAGGAAGACCCATACCCTTGGGGATATTGAATTGCATTTTAATGAAGAGGAAAACCTGGCAGGGAGTATATCAGCTGTCCTCTGAGTCTGAGACCCACACCCACACTTCAGTACCATTAAAAGAGAATATCAAGGAAGACCCATATCCTTGGGATTTTGAGCTATCTTGACTGTGAAGAGAAACCTGGGGAAGTGAGTCATTTCCCAAGGATTGGATTATAAAAGAAAGAGGAAGAAATTGTCCCCTTAAACTACAAAGAACTTGGAGTATTCTTTTGTTTTTGAGCTTTGCATTTTCTGAAGAGAAATCTGGAGAATAGAGTTATTCCCTGAAGTTTTCAAAATTGACCATTTTGAACGTTTGTGTTAAAGTGTGAACATTTATGTTGGATTTGAACATTTGTGCCCTTCAAGAAGTAAGAGGCAATTTACATAGCACCTTAGAGTTAGTTTTAGAGTGTGAGGGCAAGGAGAGGATTTTGGACACAGGATGTACATTTACTTTGGACATCTTGACACTGGAGAGAATATTAGCTTTGGTTGAGGTGGGGAAATACCTTCTAGATTAGGGCTAGGGAGGCATTTTCCAAACCCTTGTCATTTTAATAAAAGTCTGTAAACAAAACTATTCATCCTCTGTATCTGTATTTCATTCCTGGCTCTTCACAACTGTCTGTGATTATGAGGTGTTCAATGGTAACGAAGGCAGCAGATATCTCAAGAAGGATATGCGCTGAAAATTCCTCTACATCCGCTGTTACTTTTAAGTCATCCCGAGCTGAAGAACATTGCTTATTCATTATGAGCCAAGTGCAGATTTGAAACCTGCAGAACACCCCAGCACACACACAATGACATTTACAAAGGAAGGAGATAGGGCACACCGCCTGGAATGATGGGGAGTACTTTTAATTGAATCAGTCTCAGGAGGATAGCTCAGGGGCAACGTGCTCGCCTTGGAAGCAAGACGAGTCAGAACAATACAGGTTTGATCCCCGGGTCCGCGCTTAGAAACCTCATATCATATTAATGATTGCAGACAATGGACTTCCCTCCCCGCACCATATGTCTTCCTTAAAGCTTGACATCTCGTCAAGTGTCCAGAGTTGGTGAGTAAATGGCCAACCAATGGAAATCCATTTTGCCACACCACCTATAATGAGTCAGCAAATCAAGTGTATTTGTAATGATGTCACGAAAGCAGTATCTGCAATTGGCAGGACCCAGCAAGGGCCATCAGATATGTGTTAGCCAATGAAGGAACTAAGACCTGTACACTATGTAGCTTGGGATACTATCCAATCCAAAATACTCACAGGTTTTGTAATCAATATTGTAATAAGACACCATTGATGTAGTTAAAAACCTCTCACACTCATTGTAACACTAAGAGCTAATTGTAAGCTATCCCAGACAAGATTCTGTGTTTTGAATAAAACTGGGGTTTTCTATGCACTTTGATTACTCATTATTGAGTATTGTTTTTGAGGAACACTTCTTCCAGTAGATTCCCTCCAGCACTTCCCAGATCTGCCAAGGCATATTTAAATCCATATGTTAGTGACTGCATCACTTTTTATTTATAGAATGCCAAACGTGGGATGATGGTGAACTTTCCATATCTTCTATGGAGTGCTTGACCTTGGGCACTTGGCCTTGGATCTCAGATCCGAAACCCATATACCCTAATTTATACTCTGGTTCACCCCAATTCCTAAATATTTAATTGATGCAACCTTCTACTGGATTCCAAACCTACATGCCATTTGAAACCTTTGATTTTCTTCCCTCCCGCTGCTTTCAAAATGAATATGTTCAATTGTTTAACTTTGATCAGCAAGTCGTTCCCGACCATCTATTCTTGAAGGCGATCCAGTCTCCGTTGCTAGCCTATTCCTGCCCCTACCTGCAAGGCAAAAAACCTCGGGGTCATCTTCGACTCCACACTCTACTTCTCTCCTCATATATCTGACGTCTCTAAGAAGTCACACTACCAGCTGCACCTCCTCAGAGGTATTCTTCCCTTCCTCTCCTTCCCCCAGATGCTCACTGTCTCCCGAGCCCTGGTTCTCTCAAGGCTGGACTACTGTAACAGCCTCTATCTTAATCTGCCTGCCTCCACTCTCCGCCCTCTGCAACTTATCCAGAACAGAACTGCGAGACTTGTCCTTGGCCTCAAGCCCAGGGACCGTATCTCTCCAGGACTGAAATCTCTTCACTGGCTCCCAGTGGCTGCGAGGATTAAGTTCAAAACCCTCTGCATTGTCCACAAGGCCTTCTGGGGCCTGGGGCCTAAATACCTTCAACTCTCTCTTCCTAAATATCTTCCTTCACGAGCCCTTCGCTCATCCGTCTCCAACTCCCTCTTGGTCAGCCGCTTCTCGAAGCAACAAGCTGGGGGTAGATCTCTCTCCGCAGCAGGGGCCTCCCTCTGGAACAGCCTTCCTGCCTCCCTGAAACTTGAGGAGAACCATCTCCGGTTCCGGAAGCACCTCAAAACCTTCCTCTTTGCTTCTGCCTTCTCTCTCCCTCTCCCCTGCTAAACCTGCTTAACTCTTCACTGAATCTGCACTAAACCTGCAACTGGGCCACGCGCAGCGACCTCGGTCCAGGGCCCAGCCACTCTCCACTTGCACTGCCTCCCTGGCTCCCTCTGCACTGCGGGACTGTCACTGTATCCCTACAGCCCCCTTCCCAGCACTTGCTCTGCACTTACCTCGCACTTGCCACCAGCTGGCCCTTTTATTTATTATTTTACGCTACTTACCTTGTACTGCACTTCCCCCCCACCTCCTCCCCTTGCACTTTCTCCTTTTTTCCCCTTACCTCTGCACTTGCACGATCTGAATGACACCTGGCCTAGTAGGATCGTTTGTCTGTCTTCCCCTTGTTTCCCCCCTCCCTGCCTCGTCGCGCCTTGAAACACTTGTGTATAGGCGCGTTACAAATACCATATCATATCATATTGGCATTTGATCGACCAAAGCCAGCTTGTATGTGTAGTGGATCCATGGTAGAAGTCTTCCATTAAGTGTGGGGGGAAAGGCATTTACCTTCTGTTGACTAGCCCCCAAATCCAAAAGGTATAAATTAAGGTATACCAAAAAGGTATAAATTAAACAATATTGATGCCACTGGGGAGCCTTGTTTTAAACCCCTGTATGTTTAAATGTGATTAGACAATTGGCCCTCCAAATTCAGTCTGACCTGTATTGATGTTGACGAGTATAGTGCCATTTTTGGTTGTAAAAGTTGTAAAAGTTCAAATCTTCTAATTTCCCCCCCACAATTTAGTCCCGTTTACACTATCAAATGCCTGTTTTAAGTTGATAAATGCCAGAAAAAAACAATTGTTTGCTTTTTCAATATGTGCAACTTTAGTAGAATTAGGTGGAAAGATGGTTGATAGTGGCTATCCTTCCATCACCTTACACAACCACTTGTTGGGTAAAATGAAGGGAGGATATTTAGTGTAGGAAGTAGGTAGGTGAAATTGAGACCCTAATTGAGAATTTAAATCAGTCACGGGCGGCTGGTCCAGAGGGATTGACCAACATTATGCTCAAGGTATCCCCTGAATTATAGCCAGAGTTCATTCTCTTATTGATCAATCACATCCTGAGCATTGGAGAAATTTCAAACTCATGCAAATCGCCCATAATAATACCAATATTCAGGAAGGGCGAGCAAGAAGATCCGTTAAATTACCGACCAATAGCCCTCTTGGATATTTTGAGGAAGCTGTATATAAAATAACAGTTTATAGTGGCAGGGAACAACATTGAATATATTGAAAGAGAAAAAGCCGTTCATGTCCTGATGCATTACAGCCCAAAAAAAGAAGAAAAAATATGTTTAAAAAATAAAACTTACATTAATAATAAGTTATTTATATAGCGCCTTAATCCAAAGCACTTTACAGAGCACATATTTAAATACAATATCACCCAACCGAAACTGGTACTCATTTATTGACCTTTATTGGCTAATTATTCAACAGAAGCAATCTCGTGGATCCAATCCTTTCTGGACAATAGAACCATCAGAGTGTTCTCCCCAACTGCAGCAGCGCATCATCAGGGCGTCTGTGTTTCTACAAAACTCTCAATATTACAATATATTCACTAAGCCCCTCATTTGGGAATCACCTACACAAATTAAGCAGACGACACCCAAATCCTCATCCATATAACAGGGGACTATGAGACTGACACTAAAATATTGAACAAAATCTATCTTATTATACAAGCATGGATGGCCACACACGGCCTCTGCTTGAATGATGATAAGACTGATCTACTCCTCATGGGCTCTCAGTCCAGACTAAACTAATTATATAATCAGTTGAAATCCTTTAATACCGATGGTATCAAAATCAATGTGTCCAAGGATGTGAAAACTCTAGGGATCTACCTTGACTCCATCCCTAACGTTGAACAGACAAGTCAATGTAATAGCCTCTGCCACAGCCTATACATGCATACTTATAAATGCCTGTCACCATTCCTGTCAACAGGAAGTCGCACCACCCCGGCCAGCGTGCTAATTTCATCCAAATTAGATTATTGTAATGCATTATATCTAGTAACCAACAAACACAATTTACAAAAACTGCAAATACTACAAAATAATGTCCTTAGAACTGCCATGAACATCCCTAAAATACATAATATTTCTGTGTTAAGAATGCACAGTGGCTCTCAGTTAAGAACAGAATCTCATTTAAAACATTAGCACTCACCCATAAATGCCTCTCCAACTCAGCTCCAGAATATATTGCCTGTAAATTCTCAAGAAACCTCTTGAACCGTCCGACCAGAACCTCTCAGTTGCACTGTCTCAAAGTTCCAAAATTCAAGCTACAGAAAGCGGGAGGGAATAACTTCCCTGTATTAGCGGCAACACTTTGTAATTCATTGCCTGTACCCTTTAGAGCAACCCATTGTTTCAGTCCTTCAGGAACCATGCTAAAAATTGGCTTATAACTCAGGAGGTTTGATAATCGCTTCTATCCTGTACCTGATTTATATATACTTTAAACCCAGTTAATTCTGAGATAAGCTTGTACATTCTCCTTTGTACTGTACTCATCTCCTGTTAGTATTGTATATTATGTATCATGTACTTTATTCTTTTTTGCTGTATTGAATGTCAACTATACTCTGCGCAACCACTTCCTAAGCACCTAGATACCTGAGGGTGAGGTGCGCAAAACAAATAAATAAACAAACACACAAACAAAGCTAAATAGAAATGCAACTTCCTGGAAGATGGATCAAAATTAAAACAACAATAAAGAGAGGGAGAGGGGGACAAAGCAAGCTTAAAGGCTCTAAAGCAACACATATAGTTATGCAATTTGATTAGGCAATCTCTAACATTATAAAGTTCTGCATGTGTCAAACCACATCTGAAAGTGGTTAAGTGCCAAAAAAATGCCACCCCTCTCCCGATGCCATGTGATAGTAAGTGTTTAGAAATGAGGTTAAGATAAAAACAAGGCCCCCGGCCCGGACGGACTCACCTCTGAGTTTTACCAGGAACATGTGGCAGTCTTAGCACCGGCACTACACGGGTTCTGGGCCGAAGCACTCAGATTACACATCCTTCCCCCCTCCTTACGGGAAGCCTTAATAAAAGTCATCCCCAAACCGGGAAAACCCCCGGAAGAGTGCGGGCCCTATAGACCACTATCCCTCATTAACACAGACATGAAAATCTACGCCAAAATAATTGCTAATAGGTGTCTCCCCTTTATGACCCACATGGTTCATCCGGACCAGAGTGGCTTCATCCCGGGTAGGTCTACGGCGCTCAACATCCGCCGTCTATTTAACGTAATGTCCAGGATTGACCCGAGCGCTGATGCGGTGGCCGTAACTCTCGATGCCCAGAAGGCCTTTGACATGGTCGCATGGCAATACCTGTGGGCAGTCCTACAGAAGATGGGTGTGGGCCCAAACATGCTCTCCTACATAAAGCTCCTATATACTGATCCAGTGGCCAGGGTCCTTGTGAACTCTGTTCCTTCTCCCCTCTTCAAACTACACTGCGGGACCCGCCAGGGCTGCCCATTCTCCCCCCTCCTTTTTGCACTTGCCATCGAGCCCAAGGCAGACCATGTTAGGGGGCGCCACTCCAATAAAGGCATTTGGTTAATTGATGACCCGGAAGTAATCTCGCTATATGCATACGACGTCCTCCTCTACATAAGAAATCCCTCCACACACTTGAACCAGATTATTAGAGACGTCACCAAAATAGGCACTTTCTCCGGGTTTGAGATAAACTACTCGAAGTCTGAAATCTTCCCCCTCACTGCAGCGACACAACAGCCGACATGTGATTACCCCCTCCGCTGGGCTCCAAACGGGGTCAAGTACCTGGGAGTGCAGGTGTCGCTATCCAAAAAGGCCCTACTAAAGGACAACTATGAAGCTGCGGCTCAGCTCATCGTTTCCAAGTTCTCCAAGTGGCGACACCTACCACTATTTGGCAGCCAAACTGTCACTGATAAAGATGATAGTGGTCCCCAAGCTCCTTTACGTCTTTACTAATGTCCCGATCTGGCCCGGTAGGCAGTACTTCAAAGAGCTCCACGCGGAGTGTGCCCAATTCCTCTGGCACCCGGGGTCAGTCCGCATGAAGTGGCAACACATGACAGCTCCATATGATAAAGGGGGATTTACAGCACCAGACCTACAATTGTACTGGTACGCGGCCCAGGCCCAGCATGCCACCCACTGGTACGTTCTTCAGAAACCCCCTACGCATGTAAAACTAAAAAAAATGGCCGGAGAGGGAACTAACATTATGACCCTGTTGCTGCAACATGGGCTCCAAACGGAAGCCCAAGCGGACCCGGTGACTGTCACGATAAGGGCTTGGACTGCTATCTTGCACACCGAGCAGAAGCTGCCCCCGTACTATAAGTGGCTCCCTCTGTGGCGATTCCCGGGACTTGCCCCCACACACGACCGGCACCTTTCCCAATACTGGGAACAACTTGGTTACCGAGGCCTGACGGACCTCTTCCCAGAGGGAAAGTTTATCACCCCCAAACATGGCGCCCTGAACATACTAACTCCCTCCTTGAGATGCTTCAGTACTACAGGCTCCGAGCTGCGGTCCGGGCCATGTGGCCCTTGTATCCAAACGAACCCCCTGATTCACCCGAACTCCAGTACATTGCGAACTCTGCAGGATGCAAGGGGGTACTATCCACTCTGTACAAAATGCAGCTTGGGAGGAAGGTGTTCGGGTCTCTCAGGCCCCGAGAGGCGTGGGCTGGGGAACTTGCAATAGAAATACCTGAGGGTCTGTGGAGGAAGATGTGTGCACACACATGCACGGTCTCTCTGAGCGCCAGATTCCGCTGCATTCAATTTAAATTCCTCAACAGGCTTTACTACACGCCGTCTAGAGTGGCGAAATTCGCTGGTGCCCTGTCCTGCACATGCCCAAGGTGTAAATCTCCTGACGCTGACCACATTCACATGTTCTGGGCATGCCCTGCAATTCACACTTTCTGGGTGGCTGTGGCGGAGGCACTCTCCGAAATAACAGAGGCCCCAGTGGAGATGAACCCACTTGCACTACTGTTTGGAATTTGGGAGGGGGAAGGTGCAAAGGAAAGGTCTAAGTTCTTGAATGTGGGAGCCATTGTCGCAAAAAGGTGTATCTTGCAAAACTGGAAGAGGCACAGCCCCCCCACCTTCTCGATGTGGCTTAAAGCCCTTACTTGGACTCAAGTGTGCGAAGAGGAATACATTGGGTCGTTGCCTCCTGCATCTCGACCCAGAAACGTGTGGACAGAATTCCGCAGCTATCTGAATAATAGAGACGACGCGGAGAGGATGGCCTCCCCTCCCCAAACACGCTCTGCCACACCATGCCACTAACTCATGTCTCCTCGCGCCCAAGCTGGGCTGCTCCGAAAACTAAATGGTCTTCCTAAAGAGGAGGTACCCTACCTCTGTGTGTTGCTCGATGTTGTGTGATCGTCCCTGATGACTGTAATGTACCCTGTTGTATGCCTGTCTTAACTTTCTGCCAATAAACAAAGTTTAAAAAAAAAAGAAATGAGGTTAAGATTCATATGTGGGTTTACGAGGGGCATCAGGGAAAGATGAATGTAGATGGATGTGCACATTCCTCTGATGTCTAGGGGTGAAGCATTAGTAGGTTTTACTAACCACATTTTTTAAGAGGTGTATCATCAGAGCTAGTCCGAATCTGTCATCGTTTTTTTTGGGAAGTCATTCCAGCTTCTGGTAGCACAGAAAGGGAAATTGTTTCCCTCTTGCCACTTAATTGTGGGCTGCATGATATGTTTCGATTTCTTAGATGTTGGATTTTTAGATGAAGAGGAGTGTAGAAATATAGTGTGATAGAAAGACTACAATATATAAGGAAAAGTATTTTGATAGGCATGTGGTCTACAATCTGCAACTAGTTTAGGGCTGTGAGACCTTGGGCCTCGTTACGAATGTGGCGGAAAGGCAACAATGGCGCCGGTAGTGCTACCGGTGCCGTTGTTACCTCTCCGCCACGTTACGAGTTCTGCTTGCCGGTGACGGAATGCATGCATGGTCTTACCAGGCGTGCAGACCGGCACTCGCGAGCAGAACTCGTGATTGCACCGGCACCGTTATGAACGGTGCCTGTGCAACCATGCTCCCCACCCCCATTCTGCCCTATGGGCAGAATGGGTATCGGGAGGCCGGCCATACTGGCCCCCGTGAATGGGCAATTACCGGCCCATTACGAGATGATGGGCCGGTAATGGCCCATTCGCGGGTGCCTCGGCCGGTAGCGAGTTTGATGGTAATAAGGGCACGGCACAGTTACCGCCAAACTTGTAGTGAGGCCCCTTGTATCTAAAGACATGTATCATCCTGTATTATCGTGAATGAGATGGGGTTTGCTCATGTGTTCAGTCCTGTGTACATAGCATTGCAGCTAACATGAATACTTAAAGAAACCTGTCATCGGACTGCTTTCAGTGGCCTGTTGCTGACTAGAAGCAAATTAGAAATCCTTATGGAGCCCAAAGCTCATGGCATACATCAATGGGTCCCCACCGCTGGCAAACGGACATACTGTCAGAAATCTAGGGTTAACTTTTATCTTAAAAATTACATTACCTTCTTATATCAGCCAGAGGGATGGCTCAAATGCAGGGTTGTTGCGTTGTGAACCAAAGAATGCAGTGTAGCATGGGTCTGCAAACCTGGTTGGGACAGCCAGCCTTCATCGAACTGAGGATGATAAAATGTGTACAACAAGTGGTTAACAATAGTGACCCTAGTTATTACAGTTTATAGAAAGTGGAATAATCGGGTAGGACATGATATATAAATCACCATTATTATTAGACTTACTTTGAAAAATCCTCCCCTTTTTAGAAAATACTCTTTCGGTGGGAGCTTTCCAGGTATTAGTCTTAGCCAAATTAACTACTGCACTGCTGTGGTCCCGATTTATTTTCATGTCTCATACCAGTTTCAAATAGAGCTGCAAGACTGGTTTTTGAGATAAAAATGGAAGAACATATTTTGCCATTCACTGCACATCTACACTGGATCCAGATAGATGCGGGAGTGCATAATAAAATATACCACTGACTGCGCTATCTGGAACAAGTAAACAATATATTTGTCTAATTTAATTCCTCCTTATCTTTCCAGAAACCTCATATCGGAGAACAATAGACAATACAATAGAAAATGTGGGGCAACTCCCAATGATCAGACCAAGAAAATACAAGCCGCTAGGGAAAAAGACCTGGTGCACCAACTTTTGAGACAGAATAGAGTTTCATTTTGTATGAATCTTCTGCCACAAAACTCTCTGATGTCTTTCATACAAGATTCGGGTTTAAACACACAAATCGTCACTCATGACGTAATCAATATACTAGTTCTCACGAAGAGGACCTTGGTGCTAGGCCGCAGCCCTTCACTTCTTCAGCTACACACATTCCTACTTAATCAGTTCAAAGACGTTCACTGATGTGAGGACCTGTATGTGTTCTTTGGCATGCCTGGGAATTGGGATGCAATGGTGAGAAGAGAAAAGAGGCCTAACTGTTTGGTGTTATCTGTGAAAACACAGTCTGCGAGGATTCAGGCCTACTCATACATGCAATGTTAGTTTGTGTTATGATTATCATATGTATAAGCATACTATAGCCTACATAATTGAATCTTGGCATTGCTTAATCAACTTTTTCCCTTTTATGGTTTTACTATTCCCACTAATTACCCCTCCCCATGACATATCCCCCTCCCTATTACACCATCCCATGTTCATTTTCATAATCTAATATGTTTTTTGCAATCATCGTCTAGGAGGGACGGTGGTCTGGACATGCATCCCAACACAATAATACCTAACAATCCCCAAAGAAGAGGAAGAACACATTTTGCCATGTGTTGCACATCTACACTGACTCCAGATTGATGCAAACGTGCAAAATAAAATATATCCCTCACTGGGCTATCTGGAAAAAAAAAACATATTTGTTGAAGTTAATTCCTCCTTATCTCCGTTCCAGACATCTCAAAAAGTGGATACATCCTAAAGCAATATGTAACAATCCCCAAAGAGGAGGATTAAGATCGACGGTTATAGGACCTATAAACTGAAAAGACTTCCTGACTAAGCTATGTGTCAGGGAAAACTATTTGCACTTGAGTTGGGAACCTTTAGACAAGGCCAAGGGAACGAAGGTGTTGAGGAGACCAATTTTCTTTTTTTTTGTTTTTAAATGTTTTTTTTTGTTGAAATGATAATGCTTTCTTATGCCTTTCATGTCATGTTATGTGCCTATCGTGATTGCCAGGTCATTGCATACTTAGCTTGCTATATGTGTCTTAATTTCTTGTATCCCTCACTAATAAAGCAGGTCTAAACTATAATTCTGAATCCCAAATAATCTTATTTGAGATTAGTGTAAAAGGCTCCAGAAGGCAGATTTGCTGGAGCACATCAGCAGTTGTTGGGAATCTTTCTGAGAGGCAGAAGGATGGTGTGGATTGTTGTCTATTGCTGCTTGAGAGTTTTAGCTTTTACGTTCTTTTCTAGGTAGGGCATTTTGGGGTTTTTCAACCAAAACATCATTGCAAGTTGTACAAAATATATTTACAAGTAGACACAGAAAGAAAGAACATGTAACGGAAAGGATACTTAAGGTGTCCGTTGCCGTGTAAAAGCTAGAGCATTTGCTTTCATTTTCCACACTTACGTGACTTTTTAAAAGACAGCATAACATGTTGTACATTTAGGGCCCGATTCATAGAACCCAGCGCAGAAAAGGCACAAGCGCTGCGCACCGAGACGGATCGTGCGCCATCCATCCGCAGAGAAACAATTGCACGGTGCGTGTATTCATGGATTTCCCGAGGCATCACTAACCGTGGCGCGAGGAACATCAAGCAGCACCAGTAACGCCCCCAACATGCCCCCACGTACATTAAAAAGCAAGCAAAATGTCAAGTACGGTGCAAGCTCCCGCGCCTTCCCTAGACCAGCATACAGCCCCGCAGCTAAATCGCGTGAAAACTTGGTGCAGACGGGGTACGTGCTGAGTTTCCATGTGATTTGTCTTGGGTGCGAACGGGGTAAGCGCTGATTTCCACACAATTTGGCTGGGTTACGGACGGGTTATGCGCAGAGTTTCCATTTGATTTGGCTGGGGTACAGATGTGGTATGTGCTGAGTTTCCACACAATTTGGCTGAGGTGTGGACGGGGTATGTGCTGAGTTTCCATGCGATTTGGCTAGGGTGATGACAGGGTAAGTGATTTGGCTGGGATGCAGATGGGGTACGCGCTGAGTATCCACGCAATTTGGCTGGGGTGCGGAAGGGGTACACGCTGAGTTTCTATGTGATTTGGCTGGAGTGCAGACGGGGTACGAGCCAAGTTTCTACACAAATTGGCTGGGGTGTAGACGGGGTACATGCTGATTTTCCATGCAATTTGTCTGGGGTGCGGATGGGGTATACACTGAGTTTCCACGTGATATGGCAGGGGGGTGGATGGAGTATGCGCTGAGTTTCCACATGATTTGGCTGGGGTGCGGACGGGGTACATGCTGAGTTTCCACGCGATTTGGCTGGGGTGCGGATGGGGTATGTGCTGAGTTTCCACATGAGTTGGCTGGGGTGCAGACAGGGTACGTGCTGAGTTTCCATGCAATTTGGCTGCGGTGTGGACTGGCTACATGCTGAGTTTCCACATGATTTGACTGGGGTGCAGATGGGGTACGTGCTGAGTTTCCATGCGATTTGGCTGGGGTGCCGAAGGGGTATGCGCTGAGTTTCCACGTAATTTGGCTGGGGTTTGGACCGGGTACGTGCTGAGTTTCCACACAATTTATCTGTGGTGCGGACGGGGGAAGGGGTTAAGTTTCCACGTAATTTGTCTGGGGTGCAGATGTGGTATGCACTGAGTTTCCATGCAATTTGACTGGGGTGCGGACGGGGTACGTGCTGAGTTTCCATGCGATTTGGCTGGGGTGCCGAAGGGGTATGCGCTGAGTTTCCACGTAATTTGGCTGGGGTTTGGACCGGGTACGTGCTGAGTTTCCATGCGATTTTGGCTGGGTGCAGACGGGGTACACGCTGAGTTTCCACCTGCCTTGTCTGGGGTGCAGAAGGGGTAAGCGCTGAGTTTCCACGCAATTTATCGGTGGTGCGGACGGGGGAACGGGTTAAGTTTCCATGTAATTTGTCTAGGGTGCAGATGTGGTACACACTGAGTTTCCATGCAATTTGGCTGAGGTGCGGACAGGGTACGTGCTGAGTTTCCATGGGATTTGGCTGGGGTGATGACAGGGTATGTGGTTTGTCTGGAGTGCGGACGGGGTACATGTTGAGTTTCCACCCGATTTTTCTGGGGTGCGGATGGGGTACGCATTGAGGTTCCATGTGATTTGTCAGGGGTGGGGTTGGGGTATGTGCCGAGTATCCACGCAATTTGGCTGGGGTGTGGATGGGGTACACGCTGAGATTCCACACGATCTGGCTGGAGTACGGACGGGGTACACGCCGAGTTTCTACACAAATTGGCTGAGGTGCAGACGGGGTGCGTGCTGAGTTTCCATGCGATTTGTCTGGGGTGCGGAAGGGGAATGCACTGAGTTTCCACGTGATTTGGCTGGGGTGTGGACAGGGTACGCAGTGAGTCTCCACGCGAGTTGGCTGGGGTGCGTACGGGGTATGTGCTGAGTTTCCATGCGATTTGGCTGGGGTGTAGACCGTGTATGTGCTGAGTTTCCACGTGATTTGACTGGGGTGCAGACGGGGTACACAGTGAGTTTACATGCGATTTGGCTGGGGTGCGGACGGGGTATGCGCTGAGTTTCCATGTGATATGGCTGGGGTGCAGACGGGGTACGTGCTGTGTTTCCACGTGACTTGTCTCAGGTGCAGACAGTTTATGCACTGAGTTTCCATGCAATTTATCTGTGGTGCAGATGGGGTGTGTGCTGATTTTCCACGCGATTTGTGTGAGGTGCAGGCGGGGTATGCATTGGTTTTCCACATGACCTGTCTGGGGTGTGGACAGGGTACCGCTGAGTTTCCACGCAATTTATCTGTGGTGCAACGGGTACGTGGTCAGTTTCCACCTGATTTATCTGGGGTGCAGATGGGGTAATTGCTTGAAAACTCAGCATGTACCCCGTCCGTACCCCAGACAAATCGCATGGAAACTCAGCACGTACCCCTGTCCACACCCTATTTGCTCCAAAACAACACGCAATACCCGCACAAATCCATAGGAAGCAGACCCCTTGTGATGGGACACCCACACCCCAGACCCCAACACCCCAGCCTGCAAGCAGCCCACAACATTTGTAACAGCCTGTTAAAATCAGAGGTTACAGGATGTCAGATTATGTAAGATCCCACATAGAGGAGGAGGTCAACAAGATGCTTGATCTCGGTGTAACAGAGCCCTCTACCAGTCCATGGCCTAGTCCAGTTATTCTAGTACCAAAGTCAGGATCCAAGGAGTTGAGATTCTGTGTGCAGTCACCAAGACTGATGCAAACCCTTTACCAAGGACAGATGAACTAGTGGACAAACTTGGTTCAGCCAAGTACCTCAGTACATTTGACCTCACTTCAGGCTATTGGCAAATAGCACTGACAGACCATGCCAAGGAGAAAACTGCATTATCAACCCCAGGAGGCCTCTACCAGTTTAAGATAATGCCTTCTGGACTAAAGAATGCACCTGCTACATTCGAAAAGATGGTTATTAAAGTTCTGAATGGGATGGAGGACTTCTGCATGGCATCATTGGATGACATTGCAGTGTTCAGCTCTACATGGAAAGAACATGTTGACCACTTAGGATATGTTTTGCAGGTTCTTGAGCAGGCCCATCTGACCATAAAGGCAAGAAAGTGTCAAATTGGTCAGAGCAAAGTGTTCTACCTTGGACAAGAGGTAGGAGGAGGTGAAATCAGGCCATTGCCTAGCAAAGTATAAGCTGTACACAACTGGGCCACCCCTACTACTCAAACCCAGGTGAGAGCCTTCTGGCCTCACTGGTTACTATAGGAACTTCATAGAGAACTATGGGTCCATAGCTTCTCCCTTGAATGTTGTCTCCTCTCCCACATTCCCTAAAAGGGTCAGGTGGAATGTGGAGCGCACTCAAGCATTTGAAGGCCTAAAGAAAGCCCTTTGTCAAGCTCCAGTCCTAAGAGCTCCTGACTATAACCAAACCTTCATTGTGCAGACAGATGCTTCCAATACAGGTATAGGTGCAGTTCTGAGTCAGCTGGATGAGAAAGGTAGGGAGCACCCCATTTGCTTCATCAGCAGGAAACTGAAGGAACCTGAGAGACGGTGGGCAACCACTGAAAGAGAATGTTTTGCTATTGTGTGGTCACTGAAGAGGTTTAGAGCATACTTTTATGGATCTACTTTTGTGTTTCAGACTGACCACTAACCCTTGAGATGGTTGATGCAAATGAAAGGGGAAAACCCAAAACTACTGAGATGGTCAATCAGCCTGCAAGGGTTTGATTTTAACCAAAATGCTGATGGTCTCTCCAAGATGTTTGACTGAATGGAGTAAGGAGATTCATCGAGGGGTGGATTAAATCCTCCTGTCCCTTAGTCTGGGGTGGACGAGTGTTAGGGAGAATTCTCAAGAATGTTCTAATTTCCCTTACGTTTTGAGACCCCCAGAAACTTTGCTGGATTTCTAGGATTTGATTTTTTACCTGGGAAGAGTATGAGCCTTTTTTTACCACTCGTCCATGTATTTTGTGTGTGTTTTACTTTTGTTTTCTTTGGTTGTGGAGTTTGAAACCAAATCCATAGGCATCATCCTTTTCTGTGTGCCACACAGCACCCTCAGTGTAGTGGCACAGGGATGTCTTTCAGACTCCCCAAGGTTTAAATACCTTCTCTGGGACTGCCGACCGTCTCCCAGAGCATGTAAAGTTCAATTGACTTTACTAGTCTTTTTAAATTTACAGACCCAGAACACACTATCTTACTATAGAGTGTTGGAGGGGTTGCCTAGCTTCAGCTAAGTCTAAACACTCATGTAACAGTCAAATGTTACCCTTTCCTACTTTAAATGGCTTGTGGCAGCGGTTTAGATCAAACTACCATGATTTTTCCCGACCGCGAACAACGGTAGCTAAAAATCGGGTCAGCCATGTTTTTCAATATGGCGCCCCAGACATAGCTGTAAAAACAGACTCAGATCATCTTTTTTTGTCATTTCTTTTAGGAAAGGTCCTTCTTGTGTATGTCTCTGTGTGCCAAACCAAGTTTGGTCCCTTTGCTCGTTGGCCTTTGGCAGGCTTCAGTGCTGAAGCCCTCCTCGGGCGCCTGAGTGTCTGGGATAGACAGGATGTCAGGGAGGTGCCCGAAACTCACAGTGCTTAGTCTCCTCGAATACCTGAATGCACTCTGGCGTGATTGGTTGGCTGGCTGTCCGGCAAGGACAGCCACCCTGCTGTGTGAGTGAGAGCCATGCTGGAATTAATGGGGGAAAACTGTTTAAAAGCAGGTCTCTGGGACTTGGAAAGCAGAGTCGACCATTGAAACAGAAGAACCGAAGACGAGCTGAAGGAAGAGGACTGCTGCAACTCCTGGACGACCGGTGAAGCCCTGCTGCAGGTCCGAATTGCCTGAAACTCCATCGACATAGAAGCCCTTCAAGGTTAACTTCTTCCCTTGAGTTTGGTGTAAACAACCAACTCGTAACCCACCTGGACACCATCCACATTCTGGTCTAATTTTCTTCAGAGTGCTGTTGAAAACTGGATAGCCAGGGGGAAGGATACCAGCTCGTGGACTTTAAGGCACTCACACCTTAAACTGAGGTTTAGCCAAGCTTGTGGCCTCATCCCTGGGCAGTGCAGGATCCTCCCGACGTCCTCCTTCTTGTCCCCACGACTGAAGCTCAGGAACAACGAGGTCTGCTCGAACTGCCAGGAACAACTGCCTCAGCTACAGCTCATCTTCACTTCAAAGGTATTGTGCAAACGCGGTCTGGAAATCTTTTCGGCCATGGTGAAAGTTTGTGAAACTTTCCCGACTTTGAAGGCTTGCCCTTCCCTAAACATTTGTCTAAATTTTCGCCTAGCCAAATTCTTCTAAGATCCGGAGCAAAGACTTAACCGTTTACTACCAGAACTGTGCTATCCAATACAAAGACTCTGAACCATTGACTTTGGCCCAGGCCTATGAACTGAATTGTTGGTTGTAGTTTACTGAAACCCTTTGCCCTGCCTATGCAAGTATTTGTGCTGCTGATCCTTATAGCCTTGTCTTTTTACCCCTTTGAAACGTATCTGAAGTGCCATTTTGCTCCCACCTGAGGGGAGCTGAACTTGTTCCGTAACTTATTGGTTGTGTATTTGTGGTTTATTAGTATATGATATTGAGCTGCTCTTGCTAGTGTAATGTTTTAAAACTGACTGTGTAAATAAATGTATATTTTTTTACCAATAAAGCTTGAGTAAGTGTTTGTTTGAATCACTGTATTTGTTGGCCCTGTGGGTAACTTGTTCTACTGCTCACTTTACTCTTGAGCTAAGTCTGGCTGGTCAGCCATCGCTACGACTTTACTGTGTAGTACAGGCTTGTACCAAAGGTGAAATTGTACTTAGACTTGTAGTCTTAATTGTGTGTAGTGTTTCCAAAGGGTACTTCATATGATTCTGCCTAACACATGGCATAAGCTTCAATGAGCATGCATCACCTTAACAAATAACCTCATAAACACACGAGTGACCCTCCCATGTGTGAAGGGCATGACATGACATACAATCAAATGACATGTCATTCAGAATGCACATGTACACAAGTGTTCAAAGGGCCAAAGAGTCCAGGATGGGGGAAGAGAGTGAAGACAGACACACAAAACTTGTTGAGGCAGGTGACAATGAGACGGTGCCAGTGCATGGGAAGTGGTGATTGATGAAATGTAGTTTCAGAGTTGCCAGTTCAGCACATGTGAAGGGCATCATAACAAACACCCCCAAAAGTCAGGAGGTGCAAACTGTCGGTAGGTGTCTGTTGGCATACGTAAAAACAGTATAAAGATAGGGCATGCCTGGGAGCCAGTCAGGTGTGCAAGTGGCATGCGAGGGGACCTTTTGCCAAGTTCAGAGGGTATCCAGCTGACCATAGCACATTGACACAGGACTTCATCAGGGAAGAGGAGTATGAAAAGCCCAAGCACAGAGGAACACTTAAGTCATGATTGAGTACATAGCAATCATACCATGCCCTCCACCAATACATGCAGTTATAGGTTTATATTCCATGAATGTGTGTTCCACTATTCAGAAAGGTATCCTGGTAAAAGGGTTGGTTTACTCTGTGATTTCTTAACGAAGTGTCACTGCATGACTGACAGGGTCTACTACCCTTGAATTACTGACTGTATTCAAAAAGTATATGTAACCTGGCTTTACTCCCCAAGAATAGCTGATTGCATTCTGAATGTGTTATAGGTTTACGTAACCTTGAACTGCTGATTGCTATTCTTAATAAGATTATACTTTGGGTTGTGTTCCTTAAGTATTGAGTTTGTTTATATATATTGTAAAAGTACTTATTTATCCAAGATTTATCTAGGTCTACTTGTATTTAAATAAACCATTTATTTTTTATAATCATAGGGTCTCATCACAAGTTGGGTGGCATCCCGGCAGTAAATGCACCAGAATACTGCACACGCTGTAATCGTTATCACGCCTCGGTCCGGCACAATTTACGCCAGATCCCGAGTTGCAGTGCACTGTTAGTCCCCATTTATTTAGAGTCCATAGGACTATATGGGGCTTTTTGGTGCTATTACCGTCAGTGGTAATAGCACCGAAAATGGGCAGAAAGGGGAGGTTTTAACCTCCAGCAAAAAGCTGGAAGTAAACCTACTTTCGGCCAAAACTCAGGATTGGGCGGAGCGGTAATGCAGCGATAATAACATTACTGCTGCATTTATACTGCTCCGCCCAACCCCAGATGAGGCCCATAGTGTTTCAGTGTTTCTTTGGGCCACATGTATGCTACAATTTCTTTGTACCAAGCTACAGCCCTATGTCCCTCCTAAGATAAGCCTGGCTGCACTGTCTACGCTACCAAATGCTCTCAGGTGGTGCAGCCTTATACTAAGAGTGGAGTTTATGTACTGCCTCAGATTAATGGTTTTATGAAGCCCTTTGTTGGACTTATGAAAAATGGTCCTAATAATGGTCTTCCCTGGTCCCCCCCCTGCAAGGCAACCTAAGCTCCACTTATGTCTTGTCACGTCTTGAATGAAAAGTCTCTGCTTGCCATTACCTTGTGTTGCTTGTCACCCGCCCCCTCTGCCAGGCAGCCTAAACTCCACCCATATAGTCCTAGGCAGGACTGCTGAATTCACAGTATCTTGGTGAAAGCCGAAGAAACATTCCTGACAGTTTACAGAGAGACGTGTCCATGCGTATCACGCCACTCCGGCACAGAGGCGTCGCCAGGCTAGGGCCAGAGTGGGCAAGGCCCACCCAACACCTGTCAATGCCCACTCAGCAGCACTGTGTGGGCATTTAAAGATGTTAATGTCACTGCAGTGGGTCCAACTGCATTAGCTTCAGGGTGGGGCTTTCACACAAACTTTTGCGCCACTGTGTATACAAATACGCTTGCTACAATTGGTTGGATCAAACTTTTTTTGAAGTTTTTGTTTATTGTTATGTGGCCCTTTATGAGACACGTGTTTCGGCATCTGTTTTGCCTTTTTCAAATATGGGCAATTACTGTTTCCATCAACCAAATCCATTTTTGCACATGTTCAAAACGTTGGATCAATATAGTGCAAGATGTCAAATAAAATACGGAAAATTAGAAATAACGAAAATTGGATAAAAAGTAAGAAAAAATACAATCAGAAAAAATATGAAAAAACATACAGTTATGTTGGATGTAATAGGCATTGCCATACAATATACCAAAGGTCAAGTTGTGATGTTTATAACAATCATAGGATCACAGAGATGAAGGAATGGGGACCGGGAAGGATGGGAAGGGGTTTGGAGAGAGATGGCAGAGAGAAGGACAAAACAGAAATAATATAAGTAAACGTGTTTCTATATGATTCTGTCATACCAATAATTAGCAAAGTTCTTATTTGAAATGTTTTCCTTTGTGCTGGTATTCCAGTCTTAGTGACTCATATTTATATAGCTTGGTGAGATTAACAACTGTTATCCCATTGTCTAATCATATGCATCATGAATGAGCAATTCTATTAGTCAATTCTGTTATCTAATTTAATATGCACATACAAAGACTATTACGTAACTTAGTTTTTGGCAAATTTAATTTCCTTGTATAAGCATCTGCCCAATGAAATGGCTACGCGTATTGTTAATTTCCGTGATCTAATAAAATGCACATAGAGTGCCCAACATAGTTTCATATCCACCCATCATGCTATTGAGTGGAATATCACCCCTTACCATTGCTTGTCTCAAAGTATCTTCTGTGTCTGGTTTGTGGTTAAGATGTCACGGGTTAAATCCCTCCTACAAAATAATGGTATTTGTTATTGGTTGGTGGTAATCCAAACTGATCGTTGGCTCGGTTACTACTATATTAAAAAGATGATTGTCCCATTATTCTCTATGATTTGTAGAAAACTAGTGTTTTCCTCCTCACAGCCGTCTAATATTATCTTTAAATTGTGGTAATCGGACTGGCTCACTTAATGCGAGTGCATGTTTAAACACATAATTGGGCCTGATTATAAGTATGGCGGTACAATAACAACGGCACCAGTAGTGCTACCGGCGCCGTTGCTACCGTGCCGCCATACTACGAGTTATGCTCGCGGGTCTCGCTCTCCCCGCCAGGTTGGACATGGCGGGCAGTGCGGCACCCGCGAGCACAAGTCGTGGATGCACCGGCACCGTTATGAACAGTACCGTTGCATCCGAGCTCCCCATTCCCATTCAGCCCTATGGGGCCGAATGGGGATGGGGAGTCCCTTATTGCTGGCACCCGCGAATGGGCAATTCCCGAGTCCGCCGACCTTGGCATGACCCGGTAATTGCCCATTCATGGGTGCCGGATTTTCTTGCAATTTTGGAGGTAGCCTGCCTGTATTACAGGCATGACTACCTCCAAACTTGTAATGAGGCCCAAATTGTTTGTGCTGCGAGGTCTATTGTGAATGAAAAAGAACTCTTTCACATTCAAAAGCTATTGGTTTAGCCGTACAGGTGGTTACTAGAGACCCCAAGGCTTTACTGCAATTTCACTCGCGTGGTCTCTCATGTCGGATCTATTCATAGAGTCGGCGACTCATGTTGTCTATGTTTATAGACATTGCGATAGTCCCTTCTAAGTCCTTCCTCTATCGTGGCTGCTCAGCTCAAGACAGCGGCCATATTTTGGTATCACTTTCCATATTAATCATTATCCGTGGTGTTTTCTGTCCCATTGTCTCATTTGCTTTGTATAAAGGTTCATTTGGACCACATGCAATAATAAATTGGACGTGTTTTGTCACTAGTCAATTGATATATGTCGTAAATAGGATATTTAACATTCTTAAGTGACTTATGCAGAACCAGTCACTTTTGTTTACTTTTGGAAATAGGCTTTGGCATTAATAATGCATTTTAAGAATAGGTGCACGTAAATATATTGGTTTAAATATATTTCTCTTGGTAGACTTCTGATTAGAGATGTGTTTGCTACTATACCTGTAGTTAGTCGCAATGTGGGGTGTCGGATTAAGCCACATTGTGACCGAGTGTTAGAATATACTGTGGTTAGTTTCCTATTACAACAATGTTACAGACAACTGACTTACCTATATATTGAGGGAAAGTCACAGATGTGCTACTTACATTTAGGCTTTTGTTCTTATCCTACTTCTAAATGGCTAAAAAGCAAGACATTGGACCTCATTACGAGGAAGGCTTTAGAGGGTTAATGGTGCCGGTAGAGCTGCCAGCGCCGTTAACCCTCTACTGCCTCATTACGAGGTCTGCTCGTGGGTCCCGCTAAGGACGTCTGGCAAAACCAGGCATCCTTAGCGGGACCCGCTAGCAGACCAGGATTCTAACAACGGTCCCGTCATTAGCGGGCCCGTTGTTAGCATCCTCCCCATTCCCATTGAGCCCTATGGGGGCTCAAATGGGAATGGGGAAGTGCCGGGTCCGGGTTCCTGGTATAGGGAATTACTGGGTCCTCCAAGGTCGGAATGGCCCGGTATTTCCCCATTCCAGGAATCCGGACCCGGTACCCGGTATGGGGGTAGCCATGCCGCTAGAAGCGGCATGGCTACCTCCATACTCGTAATGAGGCCCATAATCCATAATGCAGATAGCAAATCCTTGTTAGACTCTCAAATTCATTCACTTGTTTCACAGTTCCAGATACAGTTCCGTATGTCAATATTATAGTTCCATAGTTACACAGCCTTACACAAATGTGGCTGAGTGTTAATTCAAAAAAGGTTTCCTAAAGAAAAATCCTAAATGCATTATGCATTACTATTCTCCAATCTCATATATTGCGAGAGGGCTATATATGTTGTCAAGTACATTTAGGGCCTCATCACGAGTTTGGCAGTAACCCTTAAATGCACTGGTAACGCTATTTCTGCCGCATTTAAAGGTCCGCCAAATCATGGGCTTGACGGATTTACCCCCAGCTCTGAGCTGGGGGCAAATCTGCTGCGTTTTTGCTGATTTTCAGTGCTATTAACACCAGCGGTAATACTGCTGGCGGTAATAGCGCTGAACATTACCCATTGGGCCAAATAGGGAATGGGAAATTACTGAATAGGTCCAATGGGGGATTGTAAGAGGATTCAATTCAGCACTACAGCTAAGTTAACGCCTAGTCTAGAATACTGAAGGAAAACCCTTATTGATATATCTTTATGTCCAGTTCATGCGTTCTGGATGACTACCCCTATATAACACCCCTCTCTTGGAATCCCCCTGACCCCACTGAGCCAAGAAATAGTTCTGTTTTGCAAGTTAAAAGGTTTATTTGATAATTTAAACAATAGATATATATATCACACTTTTTAATAAATTAATAATTGAATATCACACTTAATCTGATATGATAAATATTAACAACGGAGAATCTGGCACTAGCACACTTCTTTATAATCACTAATGAGTTGACATGAAATGGATAAGGTAGCACACTGGTAAATAGGTACAGAAGTATAATGTGGTAGAGAATGCTTTTATAGGGTTCAAATGGATGTAAGGTTGAATGAAAATGCAATACAGGAAATACTCAATATAATTTCAACAAAACAATGTAATCACTTTTCTCTGGCAATCCCCTCCCCCCCTTGATGCAAGGCAAGGAAATGGAAGGAAAACACACAGTTCTCAGAAATGCAATCAGATGTGATTCAGTTCACCCCAGCAAGCTTAGACAACAGAAGTTTAAAACACAGCCCAAAATGCTTCTATATGTGCTGGCAAGGGATGAGAAATATGCTGGAAATGCTTTTAATTCCCTTTCAGAGGTTCAGGGTGAGTGGTATCTAGTTAATATTAGTCCAGGCTCACACTAGCAATGATGCAGGGATAGTTAGCAGGTTAAACGAATTTCTGGCAAATGGAAGGCAAGCAGCAGCAGTTTTTACACGTGAAGAAATTTGCAAATCGCGGTAAAATTCGCGAATGCGTGTTCCGCGATTGCGGTAAAACTATAGGGGGTAGGAATGCGGATCTAGGTTCGTAGGAAAGTCACGATTCTAAGCTTTCAGATGAAAGTTACTGCAAGTCTCTAAGACAAACGGTCGCGGAGATATGAGCGATTTAGTAAAGGTCGTTTTTGGTTTTGCAAATTTTAAACGCAGCACTTTTTCAGTTTTAAAAATGATGGCCGGATAACACAATTGCTAAACTGCAGTTCTACTTAGATTAAAAATGGATTGAATTATATGATTTTAACTAAGAGATGTGTTCTGAGTTTTGCTGAGTACTCACAAGAGATTTTGAACCGGAAAGCGGCTTGGTCACGGATCTGGTCAGGGTTTTGGGATTGGACTCCGGTCTGGTCTCTGAGTACAGCACTGCTTTCTCTCTGGGTACAGCACTGCCTTCTCTCTGGGTACAGCACTGCTTTCTCTCTGGGTACAGCACTGCTTTCTCTCTGGGTACAGCACTGCTTTCTGGATTCTGGAGATTGATTAATTTGAAATCTGGATCTGTGGATGTTGTATGGTCCGGCAGAGTGCGTTGCAGCAAATGGAATTGAAGGTCTCTACCTAAGTTTCAGTGGTCCATTTATATGTTCTGCAAGTGGGTGGGTGTGTTGGTCATAACTAAGCTTGCCCCTCTCACTTGTCATTGGTCCAGCTTTCATTCATCCCCTGATTGGGGAACTAAGTTGTGTCAGAGTGATGTCAGCCATTTATGATCTCTTGAAAAACCTCCCCTGTCATCTGTGCACCCAAATCTATATATGATCAAAATACATATTTCAGAGTTACACAGTTGTTTGAAATTACATATACATGGTGTGGCTGAATTTAGCCATGTCTCTGTCCAAATCTGTTGTTTCTAAGAGCTTGCATTCAGAAATGGCACATAATTGACTTTTTAACTGATTTTTCAATTTCTGACATTGACCCAACTTTACATACATGTGCGCAGGGAGTATGGACATTAACTGATGAAGTTTCAGATTTTTAACATGCACACATTTAGAGTAATATCCTCTTTTCCGCTAAAACCCCCCTGAACATACCACCAGTTCTAAAAACCTCTTAAACTGTGGGCAGAAAAATCACAAGAATTATGGTATCATTTATAAAATTTTCACATGTCCGCACCATGAGTTATTCATCTTTTTCTAAACAATATTCTGGCTACAAAGGGGTGTGGTTTCCCAGGTCACATGGTGGAAATACTGGTTTATCCAGTTCTGCCAAGCCAGCTTGCTCTCACAGGCAGTGCCCCTCCCAGCTTCTGCCAAGAGGAAGCTACATTTTACGACTGCTGTAATAAAACCTTTGCCTGAGTCTGGAGAGGGCTTTGTTCAGAGCTCCTGTAGAGCACAGGTAATTCAATTATCAGATAGATGGCATATCCTTAGTGTGGCCAGCAAAAGGCAGATAGGCCTGGGAACACAGTTGTGACTCAAGTTTCACTCCTGATGGGGGTAGTTGCCAGGCAGAATCAAGTTCCTTAAGCCAGACTTTCAGCTAACTGTCATGTTTTTTTGTTGCTTTTTAAATTAACTTGCAATTTTACACATGCAGCTAGAAGGCTGATTCCAAGTGCAAAACTATGACATTTCAACAGTTACAAACTATCTGACAGTCAAAAGTAGGTCACTTATTTATATTAACATTTGGATTTTTAGTGTCTGTAGTACAGTTAAACTTAAACTGCTGACTCCATAGCTCAGCCAGTTTTTGTTATAGGCATTGTCTTATGATCTTCATTTCCCAGATTTTGTAGGCACACAAACTTCATTCTGCCAAATGTCTGCTGATGTTCAGTGAAAATTTTGCACATGTTGCAATGTTTGAAATAGGCATTTTGGCTTGCCTTCAGGGAGACCAAAGGTAATTTTAAAGCGCTTTGAAGCTAACAGGCGCTGCTGTTCTTCCTTGGGCACCCCATTTCACCCATGGCTCTTCCGGCCCAGCACGCTTGCACGGTTGGGTGGCAGGTCAGCCGACTATTTTGGTGTGTGCACAAACTGCACGGTTTTCCTGGATTTTGGCGCAATTGTGGGTTTTTTAGCCATGTTGGATTTTCTAAGCCCACAGCACCAAATGTTGCAGCATGATTACTTGCACGTGGGTCAAGACACCCAACAAGCTCCCCCACGCGACTGCACTTTGAATTTGAGTCGACGGGGAGTCGGGTGCACAAGGGTTTTGACCCACGCACCGGTCTGTCCGCATAATCTTCTTCCGGTAGATGGCACAGTTCAGCATCTTTTCCTCCATCCGGTACTGATCGATGGGTTCGCCTCGTCAGTCCTGATGGGAATATTGGGCGGTACGCTGGGCCCATTGGATCTTCGTTCCCGGTCTCCGGATCGCCCTCCTTGGCCCGTCTCCAGGTTTTCTTTCTCCTAGGACGACAAAGGAAGAGCGGCAATACCTACTCATAGACGTTTTTCCACCACTGTTGAGATAGTGGGGCAGCATATGCATTTCATCATAACGAAACATTACATTCTTATTTTGAAAAAAAAACAGTATAATTAAGAGACAGTTTCATGCAAATCACAATATTTTAGAGACTAGATGTGGTATGTTTTATGATTGGAACTGAATTAGTCTGAGACAGTACCCGCTAGGATTCCAGAGGATTCCTCCAGTTGTTGCAGAGCGTGCCTGGGATGGCAACATTTCAACTGGTTTATGTGGACCCACTTGTCTTCCCCCGCTGCCAAAGGACCTTTGGGGATGTGGATTTTGTAGGCCACAGGGGAGATTTTGTCTATGATCTCAAAGGGTCCCTTCCATGTAGGCAAAAATTTGCGCTGCTTGGCCTGGTTCCTTTGGAAGTTGTATAGATAGACCCGGTCTCCCACCTGATATTCCTTCCTGGAAATTTTCAGGTCATAATGGGTCTTCATGCTATCAGCCGATCTTTCTAGATTCCGCTGAGCGTAAGCAAAAGCATGTTGGAGGTGTTTCCTTAAATTCTCTACATACTCATGAGTAGTGGAGGCATTTATCAGTGTCTGCTCTTGGGTCCTGTAGAGCAAATGCTGAGGAAGCACCATCTTGCGCCCAGTCATCAACTCAAATGGTGCCATTTTGGTTGCAGATGAAGGGGTAGATCTGATAGCCATTAGGACCAGAGGTAATCGGATATCCCAACTTGGCCCAGAATCTGCCACAAACTTCTTTAATATGCTCACAATTGTCCGGTTATATCTCTCTACTGCCCCAGAAGAAGCTGGTCTATAAGCAATATGCAGCTTTCTCTTGACCCCCAGCATCTCCCACATCTTTGTCATTACTTCACTGGTGAAGTGGCTACCTCTGTCTGACTCAATCCTTTGAGGTAGACCAAAACGGGAAAAGATGTGGTTAATCATCAAGGCAGCTGCAGTTTCTGCCTTGCAATTTGGGGCTGGGAGACATTCCACCCACTTGGTAAACAAGCATGTCACAGTCAACATGTACTTATTCCCCCTAGCCGAGCGAATCACAGGGCCTACAAAGTCGATTTGTAAATCTGACCATGGCAGTGTCATTCCCCTCTTTTGGAGAGGCGCACGGTGTGTGAGGGATGTCGGCTGAAATTGTGCACACACAAGACAACCCTTCAAATATTGGTTGAGGTCCTGGCCCATGTGTGGCCATTATGCAACCTCTCTTAAGATTTCCAGTGTTGTGTGAAACCCCCTGTGACCGGCAGTGGCCGCATCATGGGCGTGACTTAACATCAGGCTTCGGAATGAGGTAGGAACCACCCACTGATCGTGGCCAGCTTTGGATTTCCTTACCAGCAAACCGTCTTGGATTCGGAACATTTTTGGACATTTCATCAACACTCTTAGGTCCTCTTTCCCAATGTAATCGGTATCCGTCAGGGGAAAGTTCTCAGGGTCCTCAAGGTGCTGGTAAAATTTACCAATTATTGGATCCCCCTTCTGAGCAGTAATCAAATCAGCATCAGGGGTCTCCTTACTCCATTGTGCAATTGAAAGGTCGTTGTGAGCATTTGTCTGGGACCTAGTGATAGCAGTGACCTGGATTTCCCCCAACAGGGGCTCAATCTCAATTAGATCCCCTTGGATGGCCCCGGTTTTGGCCAGCTGATCAGCTAAGTCATTTCCAGTTTTGTCTGGTCCCTCTACTTTGGAATGACCCTTGATCTTTTTCCAGTAGATGGTCATCCCATTCGATGTGACCAGATCATCAATGTTTTGGATCAACTTCCCATGTTTCAAGGGTTTGTTGTTAGCACATAACATGCCTCTGGTTTTCCAATTAACCAGGTGCTCCACGAACCCGTTCCGTACATAATCCGAATCTGTGATTATGACCAGTTCGTGGAGTTGATGCTGGACAGCAGTGAGGATGGCCTGATGCACAGCCATCAATTCTGCCACCTGACTACTTCGGGGACCAATTTTGTATCCAGCGGAGGGTTCTGGGGACTCATTCACCCATGCATTCCCTACGCCGGCCACCAGTTCTTTCTCCCCGTTGTTGTCAACATGGTAAGAGCATCCATCCACATACACAGTGGGCATTCCCTCACACTTGTCTTCTTCAAAGACTTTGTGGGGGGAATTAAGGTATGCCTCCATGTTGTCCTTTATTTTTAGACTTTCGTCCTCGAGACAGTTTTCTCTGGCACAATCATGCAAGTCAGCCAGACCTTGCGCGAGGGGACTCTTCTTGTTTTGGCCATATCTGACTTCCACAGGAAAGCCTTGCATTGACAGAATCCAGGAAGTAATTCGGGAATTACTCACATTCCCGGCCCGGATTCTGTCACTTTGGAGATATTGCAGAGGCTGGTGTGGAGTCTCCACTATGATGTGTTCCCCCTGGATAAACGGGCGGTAATTCTTCAATGCCCACACCGTTGCCAGGAGTGCCTTCTCACAATCGTTGAATTTTTCCTCCACAGAGGATAAAGTTTTGCTCGCATAGGAGATTACTTTATTGACCTTGTCATGCTTTTGATATAATACTGCCGTCAAGCACGTATTAGAGAACCCCTTCTCCAGGAAGAACTCCTTGTTTCTGACAGGGTAAGCTAGGCAAGGCGCTTGTGAGAGGCTTCTTTTGAGTTGTTTTACCGCCTCGGCTTGTTCTGGACCCCATTCCCACTTGACCCCCCCCTTCAGGAGATGAATCAGGGGTCTGGTGATCTCTGCGTAGCCCTCAATGAACTTTCTGCTGTAATTAGTCAGTCCAAGGAGGCTCCTTAGTTCTCGCAGAGTTGTGGGGTCTTTCAGTTTCTGAAGTGCTTCCACTTTCTTTTCCTGGGTACAGAGACCCTGAGGAGTAATCTCATGCCCCAAGAAATTAACACGGGTTCTACACCACTGTGCTTTCTGAAAGGAAAGTTTTGCTCCGGCGGCCCTCAACTGTGTCAGAACATAACGGATCTCCGCTATGTGTTCCTCCACAGATGAACTTTTGATGAGGACATCATCTACAAAAGCCAGGTTACCCCTTGCACCCAAGTCGGGCATGGCCTTGTGTAGAAAAATGTTGAATTCATTGCCGGAGTTGAGGTATCCGAAGGGAGTCCGGGTCCATGTGTACTGCTGGCCCCCAAAGGTAAAAGCCAGTTTGTATTGGTCCTCCCTACTGACAGGCACGGTCCAGTATCCATTGGTCAGGTCTATTGCAGTGAATACCTGTGACCCCTGGATCTGGGCCAGCCCTTGGTCAATGTAGGGCAGAGGCCATCGGGAAGTATGGACCCGTTTGTTGAGCTCCCTAAGGTCGGCGCAGAGTCTCCACTGGCTGTTCGGCTTCAATATTCCCAGCACCGGAATATTGAAGGTGCTGTGGACTGGACGGATTATTCCCCGGGACTCAAGGTTCTTAATTATTTCAGTAAGGGACTCCATTGATGCGAGAGGCAAGCGATATTGCTTCACAAACACAGGAGTCATGCCAGGGTCCGTGGGGATTGTTGTTGTGTGGATGTCAGTGCGACCACAGTCATATGAGTCTACCGCAAAGAGATCTTGGAAATCCAAGAAAACTTGTTTCAACTTTTGCTTTTGTTCCAGAGTCACACAGGCATCAGCTAGGTTGACTCTCTCTTCCACCATCTGCCTGAAGCCTGGAAAGACTTCTGGTTTGGCTATCTCCGCGGCCTCCTCCAGCTGGGTGGAGAAGTCCCTGGTCAGAGTGCTGATTTGGACCGGAGGCTTCAGGTGGGAAAGGCAGCCTTCATGAACCTGGAAAATCACCTCATCCCTCCTGAAGTCACACGTCACATCTTCTTTACCATAAGGGCAAGAAGTGTACACCAGGAAGTTCCCCCCATGCCGGGTAAAAATCCTGTCCGGTGTTGTATGGTCCTCACTGTCACTGTCAACGCAGTCCTTGGGGATTGGCCCTAACAGTTCATTCCCAAGATCAATGGAGAAATGTCGGTCATCAACCGCCATTCCAATAATGGTGCCTGCGGCTAGAGTAATACTCTTTAAGTCGCTGTTATCCACCTCTATTGGAATGGTGTCATGTTCTATGTTGACTAATGGAGTTGGGTTTACCCCCAACCCTTGCTGTTGGAGAGAAGCATTTAGATGTATGTAAGCATCAGGGTTTTTCAACTCTTGTCCCCTTTTAACTTTCACTTCCAGGGAGAATTGTCAGGTCCTTTCTGGGATGGTGACTTCCTCTTTAACCTGAATTTCAACTACATAAGGTAGCAATTGAGCTGACCTAAATGCTTTTTCTGGATCATCAAAGCCCATGGGATTATCCGCTAATCGGGACCAAGCTTTGAAGTTTATTAGGTCCAAACTAATGGCAAAGCGATTGAGAATGTCACTGCATAAGTAAAAGGCGGCAGGGACGTCTCGCACGACCCAACAATTGTGGACTATGCTCTTGTTGCCAATGGAGATTTTGAGCATACACCTGCTTGGCAGGAGATGTTTGGAATTAGGTGCTTCCAGGTCCATTTCCCATTTGTCTATCAGTTTGAAGGTGGGAATGGCTGGATCTTTTGGGAGTTGGCGGAACATGGCTTCGCTGATGAAGCTCTTACCGTTGTTCACGCACACTCGAGCGAGAACAGAGTCCTTCCCATCATTTAACTGAACAGGGATGAACAACTGCTCTCCAATTTGCTGAATATCAGCCAGGCTTTGAGCTGATTTCACATCTTTCTGGACTATAGGAGTGGGAGTTTCAGATTGTGGATTAGTATAGAATTTCAGAGTGTTTCCTTCCAGCGTGGAATACCACTTTAGACTGGAAGGAAGGTTGATTTTCAGAAATAGAGAGGACCCCCCATCACCAGTCTGTTGTCCTACTGCTATTACTGTCACGTCTGGAATTTGGTTGTTCTGGAAGTGAAATTCTACTTGGTCAGATTTTTGTTCAACCATGTGGCAGGTGCCGTTTAAACTAACATGGTTAACACTCTGTTTTAGTTTGATTGGTCGGCTAGTCTGGGTCCAGAGGACCTTGTTTACGCAATCTATTAGGGGTGACAACCTTCTCAGGAGGTCATTCCCTAGTAAACAAGGGGTGCCCTCTGGGGTCACAACTATGACCGGGTGTTTCAACTTATGTCACCCAATTTTAATGTCCAAGTCTGCAGTCCCCTCAACGGGAATTTCCTTCCCGTCAAAGTTCTGCAGTTGTCCAGGAAGATAGGTGAGAGGAATTTGGTAATTCTCTCCCCTTCCTGCATTCAGTTCGTCAAAGGCCCTTCTGGACAGAAGGGTAGCTTGAGATCCAGTGTCCACCAGTGCCGAGATTGTACCCTGCCCCTGTACTTGTACCGGGGCATAATACCTTCCCTCCTTCTCCTCAAGGGGGCACAGATAATGTACATTTTTGGACAACTGGTGGGCTAATTTTCTGGTTTTGGACATTGCAAGAGAAGAATTTTGGGCAGAATTCTGTGGAGAGCCTTGGGAATCTGAAAGAAAAATGTGGCAACTGGAGATCAGAGCCATTGTGGGTTCCCCTGGCTCCGGTTCTGGGCCGCCCCCCCCTTTTTGGAGGCAGTCACCAGGATGGGTTTGAACCGGGGGATTTTCTTGCTGTTGGTTCTGGGATGAGATGGTGGGCGGCGGTAGCTCAGTCTCCACATCTCCCCAGTCTGGATTTGCATCCCTAGGGACCCATTTTTCTTTGGGAGGAGTTCCCCCCTCTCTGAAGGAGAAGATCCTTTTCCCAGGATCCTCTGAGGATCCCTCTCCCTCAAATTGGAAGATCTGTACCTCCTCCTCAAACTGAGTCTGTTTGGGTCTTTTGTTTCTCCTACCCCCCCTCTGCTCCTTAGGAGGCAGACTTTCAGGGGCAAGAGATTTTGTTTCCGGTTCCTGGGTTTCCAGGGGCTGTTTACAAGTGAGGAAGGAAGCTTCCTCCAAGGCTTTACACCCACCTTCCCCTTGTGCCTCCTCCCTGGGAACCGTTGAGTTATCGGGGTGCTGCCCCCGTCATTGTTCTGGAGCACCAGGTCCAGAGTTGGGTGCGTTCTGCGCCGGCACGCCCATCTGAGGGTTCTGCTGAGCCCTTAGTATGTGACCCAGATCCTGCGCCATGTTTTGAATCTGGCGCTCTAACTGGGAAACCCGCTCAGGCTGATACGGGGCCCTGTTTTCTCCCCTGGGCTGATCCCGGGAAGGGTAGCTGTCCCGCCTCTGGTAATACCCCGGGTTGGGAAGATTTGGGTACCCCTCCACCCTTGGCCTCCCCTCTCCCGGATTCAGTGGTCTGGGCTCAGGGAATTGGGGAAAGAAGGATGGATGGTTTTGGGGCTGAAAGTCGGGAGGATATCTGGGGAAAAAGTTCTGCCCAGGGTTTGGTAAATTTCTGCCCTCCTGTGGGAAGTTTGGAGGGAAGTTCCCTGGGTTAGGTGCTTGGCTGGATCCCCCCCTTGGGCTGGAGGAGTCCACACATAACCCAGGATGGGTCGATTTCCCTTGTAACGGGGACTTACATAATCAGGAGAGCGAGGGACCCCATTTGTGGGGCTGCCTCCCTGGCTCCCTGTCTGTGACTGGCCCGAGGACCTTCTGGGCCTAGCATTATTAGGTGCAGGTAGGTTTTTAGGCCCCCCCATCTCCAAATCCAAAATGGGGGTGACCTTTACCTCTGCCACCTTTGCAGCAGCAGGGGTGCTGTTGGCTTTGGGGTTTTTCTGGGCATTACTTTTGCTATCTACCGGTTTCTGCACCTCATAGATCCGGGTAGCCTGTTCAATGACCCAGTCTAAAGATCTTTTCTCGTGAAAATCCCTCACGAGCTGGGTCATTATGTATTTGGGCAAGGCATGAAAAAACGTATTAATGAACTCTCTACTATCTGTGCGCACCCTTCTGGTGGTTTGCGCAAAAGCATGTTTCAGTTCTTGCACAAATTCTTGTGGGGCCTGATCCTCCCCACATTGCAAATTGTAGGCTGCCTTGCGAGCCTCTTGAGGATTTCTGTGAACAGAAAAATGTTTCAGGATGGCCGCCTTATAGGTGGACCATCTTAAATGATTTTGGTCCTCCAGCCCCGCAAAGAAACTGGAGTATTCCGGGGAGAAGGTCCACTTTACATATTGAATACAGCTTTGGCTGTCCTTCAAATGGAAAGTCTCCATCATTTGTTCAAACAACTCAGTGCTCCCAAACAGAATACTTAGCATTCTTATGGTAAGGCGTGATGACGCTCCTGATCGCCTTAATCTGCTTTAAGGGGTCCTTAAGCAAGGTCCTTTTTGCCTTATTGGCCTTTTTGGTTCGGGTAACCCTTGTCCATTCGTCCTCGGACTCAGAGGCACTGCTCCCAGAGGTTCCCGTCTGTTCTTCCAGGTTTTCCCGGATTCTGCGAGCCTGGGAATGGCTGGCAGAATGTGGGGACCTGGTCTCCTGTGTCCTGCGCAGTTCAGAGGAGTCTTCAGATTCCTCCTTGCTGCCAGGATTTGATGGGTACCCCCTCCACTGACCTAACTGGGCAGAGGTTTTCAGGATGCCCTTAATGGGCCTACTCTCCTGGGGTTCCCCACTGAACTGTACTGTACTTGGGTGCCCATACCCGGATGCCCACCCCTCCATTCCTGAGTGGTACTGGCCTATGAGCCCCATACTCTTAGCTGGATAGTAATCTGCCATCCCTGTGGCCCTGTGCTCATGTGCGCCAGGGGACATGGGGGTGGTAGGGTCCAGGGACTGGGGGAGATGAAGGCCCCTGGTGTTAGGGCTCCTGCGGTTATGGTCAGGAGTCTCTCTTTCCCAGCGGACCTCATCTCTATCCGCCCCTGCTCCCTGTTGCAATGCAAGAGCCTGCATTTGTGCTTTCAGTTCCTCGGTCAAGGCCTTACTAGACTCTATCAGTCTCTCCTGCATCGCTACCTGTTGTTGGAGCCTATCATTGTGTTGACAGAGGGCCTCATTTTCCCTCTGTGCTTCCTGGTTGGTCCTGGAGAACTGGGCCAGTCTTTGCTGCAGGAGGTTTACCTCCTGAGCGGTGTCCCTATTGGCCTGCTCCTTTCTTGCTAGAGCATCCTCCACCCTTCTGGTGTGCTCTACCAAGTTCTGGTGTTCTTTTTGGAGGTCACCCAGTCCCTGGTGGGCCAGGTGATTTTCTTCCATTTTTCTTTTTAAATGGCAGACTTCCTGGCCTAAGGCGTCTCTTTCCTGACTAAGAGCCTGCATTTGTGCCGCCAGGTCGTCCCTTTGCCGTTGAAAGGCACCAGCTTTTTGGCGCTCCTCATCAAACTCTGCCTGGGTATCCAGGTCTTTCAGAATCAGTTTATTGCTCTCCTCTTTATCTCTATCTAGCTGGCTTTGCAGGGTGACTACCTGCTCCGCGCATGCCCTGTTGAAATTGATCTGTTGCTCCAACTTTTTCTGGTTCTGCAGTAAGGAGTCCAAACTGTCTTGGTGCTCCTTCTGCAGGGCCAGAAATCTGGTATCCTGGTCTGTCTTTTCCTGTTGTAGGATGCCCATATCCTCTTTTATTTTAATGATGTACTGCCTACTATCATCTTCTGACTCCTGGCTCCTCTGCAGCCTCTGCCCAGAAGAGACCAGGTCAGATTGGACCTTCTCTAATGCCATCTGTTGCCTTTTTGCCAGATCCTGGCCTTCAGCACATTTATTCTGTATGGCTCCCATATATAAATATAAATATGCCGCTATCCTAACAATCTTGTCGTGTTCATCTTTGGCCTTAGGAGCCATATATAGTTCACTCAGGGCCACATGTAATGGACCCTGATCCCTCCATAAGTCTGACCCTGTTTCAGTGACCTGTCGCGTGATGGCCTGCAACCAGGCATCCTGGCCCTGCTCAGCCCATTCACCTCTCACAAATAGTTTATGTAAGAAGTGCTCTCTGGCTATTTTCATATCTACCCAGGTCGTCATTCTAGAGATTGGTCTCTGTCCTGACTTACAGAAGTTAGTATTTTATTTTTGCAGAACAGAACTTTTCTTGGAGTGTCCCTTTTGAGGAATGCTTCACAGCGTAATGCAGCGTGGTGATCCGACTGGATGTATGTATCCCGTCAGTTAGCACACTGTATTAAGCTGCACAAGTGGTATTCTAACCCAAACATCCCGGACGAGCCCCCAATTTGTAAGAGGATTCAATTCAGCACTACAGCTAAGTTAACGCCTAGTCTAGAATACTGAAGGAAAACCCTTATTGATATATCTTTATGTCCAGTTCATGCGTTCTGGATGACTACCCCTATATAACACCCCTCTCTTGGAATCCCCCTGACCCCACTGAGCCAAGAAATAGTTCTGTTTTGCAAGTTAAAAGGTTTATTTGATAATTTAAACAATAGATATATATCACACTTTTTAATAAATTAATAATTGAATATCACACTTAATCTGATATGATAAATATTAACAACGGAGAATCTGGCACTAGCACACTTCTTTATAATCACTAATGAGTTGACATGAAATGGATAAGGTAGCACACTGGTAAATAGGTACAGAAGTATAATGTGGTAGATAATGCTTTTATAGGGTTCAAATGGATGTAAGGTTGAATGAAAATGCAATACAGGAAATACTCAATATAATTTCAACAAAACAATGTAATCACTTTTCTCTGGCAATCCCCTCCCCCCCTTGATGCAAGGCAAGGAAATGGAAGGAAAACACACAGTTCTCAGAAATGCAATCAGATGTGATTCAGTTCACCCCAGCAAGCTTAGACAACAGAAGTTTAAAACACAGCCCAAAATGCTTCTATATGTGCTGGCAAGGGATGAGAAATATGCTGGAAATGCTTTTAATTCCCTTTCAGAGGTTCAGGGTGAGTGGTATCTAGTTAATATTAGTCCAGGCTCACACTAGCAATGATGCAGGGATAGTTAGCAGGTTAAACGAATTTCTGGCAAATGGAAGGCAAGCAGCAGCAGTTTTTACACGTGAAGAAATTTGCAAATCGCGGTAAAATTCGCGAATGCGTGTTCCGCGATTGCGGTAAAACTATAGGGGGTAGGAATGCGGTTCTAGGTTCGTAGGAAAGTCACGATTCTAAGCTTTCAGATGAAAGTTACTGCAAGTCTCTAAGACAAACGGTCGCAGAGATATGAGCGATTTAGTAAAGGTCGTTTTTGGTTTTGCAAATTTTAAACGCAGCACTTTTTCAGTTTTAAAAATGATGGCCGGATAACACAATTGCTAAGCTGCAGTTCTACTTAGATTAAAAATGGATTGAATTATATGATTTTAACTAAGAGATGTGTTCTGAGTTTTGCTGAGTACTCACAAGAGATTTTGAACCGGAAAGCGGCTTGGTCACGGATCTGGTCAGGGTTTTGGGATTGGACTCCGGTCTGGTCTCTGAGTACAGCACTGCTTTCTCTCTGGGTACAGCACTGCCTTCTCTCTGGGTACAGCACTGCTTTCTCTCTGGGTACAGCACTGCTTTCTCTCTGGGTACAGCACTGCTTTCTGGATTCTGGAGATTGATGAATTTGAAATCTGGATCTGTGGATGTTGTATGGTCCGGCAGAGTGCGTTGCAGCAAATGGAATTGAAGGTCTCTACCTAAGTTTCAGTGGTCCATTTATATGTTCTGCAAGTGGGTGGGTGTGTTGGTCATAACTAAGCTTGCCCCTCTCACTTGTCATTGGTCCAGCTTTCATTCCTCCCCTGATTGGGGAACTAAGTTGTGTCAGAGTGATGTCAGCCATTTATGATCTCTTGAAAAACCTCCCCTGTCATCTGTGCACCCAAATCTATATATGATCAAAATACATATTTCAGAGTTACACAGTTGTTAGAAATTACATATACATGGTGTGGCTGAATTTAGCCATGTCTCTGTCCAAATCTGTTGTTTCTAAGAGCTTGCATTCAGAAATGGCACATAATTGACTTTTTAACTGATTTTTCAATTTCTGACATTGACCCAACTTTACATACATGTGCGCAGGGAGTATGGACATTAACTGATGAAGTTTCAGATTTTTAACATGCACACATTTAGAGTAATATCCTCTTTTCCGCTAAAACCCCCCTGAACATACCACCGGTTCTAAAAACCTCTTAAACTGTGGGCAGAAAAATCACAAGAATTATGGTATCATTTATAAAATTTTCACATGTCCGCACCATGAGTTATTCATCTTTTTCTAAACAATATTCTGGCTACAAAGGGGTGTGGTTTCCCAGGTCACATGGTGGAAATACTGGTTTATCCAGTTCTGCCAAGCCAGCTTGCTCTCACAGGCAGTGCCCCTCCCAGCGTCTGCCAAGAGGAAGCTACATTTTACGACTGCTGTAATAAAACCTTTGCCTGAGTCTGGAGAGGGCTTTGTTCAGAGCTCCTGTAGAGCACAGGTAATTCAATTATCAGATAGATGGCATATCCTTAGTGTGGCCAGCAAAAGGCAGATAGGCCTGGGAACACAGTTGTGACTCAAGTTTCACTCCTGATGGGGGTAGTTGCCAGGCAGAATCAAGTTCCTTAAGCCAGACTTTCAGCTAACTGTCATGTTTTTTTGTTGCTTTTTAAATTAACTTGCAATTTTACACATGCAGCTAGAAGGCTGATTCCAAGTGCAAAACTATGACATTTCAACAGTTACAAACTATCTGACAGTCAAAAGTAGGTCACTTATGTATATTAACATTTGGATTTTTAGTGTCTGTAGTACAGTTAAACTTAAACTGCTGACTCCATAGCTCAGCCAGTTTTTGTTATAGGCATTGTCTTATGATCTTCATTTCCCAGATTTTGTAGGCACACAAACTTCATTCTGCCAAATGTCTGCTGATGTTCAGTGAAAATTTTGCACATGTTGCAATGTTTGAAATAGGCATTTTGGTTTGCCTTCAGGGAGACCAAAGGTAATTTTAAAGCGCTTTGAAGCTAACAGGCGCTGCTGTTCTTCCTTGGGCACCCCATTTCACCCATGGCTCTTCCGGCCCAGCACGCTTGCACGGTTGGGTGGCAGGTCAGCCGACTATTTTGGTGTGTGCACAAACTGCACGGTTTTCCTGGATTTTGGCGCAATTGTGGGTTTTTTAGCCATGTTGGAGTTTCTAAGCCCACAGCACCAAATGTTGCAGCATGATTACTTGCACGTGGGTCAAGACACCCAACAAGCCCCCCCACGCGACTGCACTTTGAATTTGAGTCGACAGGGAGTCGGGTGCACAAGGGTTTTGACCCACGCACCGGTCTGTCCGCATAATCTTCTTCCGGTAGATGGCACAGTTCAGCATCTTTTCCTCCATCCGGTACTGATCGATGGGTTCGCCTCGTCGGTCCTGATGGGAATATTGGGCGGTACGCTGGGCCCATTGGATCTTCGTTCCCGGTCTCCGGATCGCCCTCCTTGGCCCGTCTCCAGGTTTTCTTTCTCCTAGGACGACAAAGAAAGAGCGGCAATACCTACTCATAGACGTTTTTCCACCACTGTTGAGATAGTGGGGCAGCATATGCATTTCATCATAACGAAACATTACATTCTTATTTTGAAAAAAAAACAGTATAATTAAGAGACAGTTTCATGCAAATCACAATATTTTAGAGACTAGATGTGGTATGTTTTATGATTGGAACTGAATTAGTCTGAGACAGTACCCGCGAGGATTCCAGAGGATTCCTCCAGTTGTTGCAGAGCGTGCCTGGGATGGCAACATTTCAACTGGTTTATGTGGACCCACTTGTCTTCCCCCGCTGCCAAAGGACCTTTGGGGATGTGGATTTTGTAGGCCACAGGGGAGATTTTGTCTATGATCTCAAAGGGTCCCTTCCATGTAGGCAAAAATTTGCGCTGCTTGGCCTGGTTCCTTTGGAAGTTGTATAGATAGACCCGGTCTCCCACCTGATATTCCTTCCTGGAAATTTTCAGGTCATAATGGGTCTTCATGCTATCAGCCGATCTTTCTAGATTCCGCTGAGCGTAAGCAAAAGCATGTTGGAGGTGTTTCCTTAAATTCTCTACATACTCATGAGTAGTGGAGGCATTTATCAGTGTCTGCTCTTGGGTCCTGTAGAGCAAATGCTGAGGAAGCACCATCTTGCGCCCAGTCATCAACTCAAATGGTGCCATTTTGGTTGCAGATGAAGGGGTAGATCTGATAGCCATTAGGACCAGAGGTAATCGGATATCCCAACTTGGCCCAGAATCTGCCACAAACTTCTTTAATATGCTCACAATTGTCCGGTTATATCTCTCTACTGCCCCAGAAGAAGCTGGTCTATAAGCAATATGCAGCTTTCTCTTGACCCCCAGCATCTCCCACATCTTTGTCATTACTTCACTGGTGAAGTGGCTACCTCTGTCTGACTCAATCCTTTGAGGTAGACCAAAACGGGAAAAGATGTGGTTAATCATCAAGGCAGCTGCAGTTTCTGCCTTGCAATTTGGGGCTGGGAGACATTCCACCCACTTGGTAAACAAGCATGTCACAGTCAACATGTACTTATTCCCCCTAGCCGAGCGAATCACAGGGCCTACAAAGTCGATTTGTAAATCTGACCATGGCAGTGTCATTCCCCTCTTTTGGAGAGGCGCACGGTGTGTGAGGGATGTCGGCTGAAATTGTGCACACACAAGACAACCCTTCAAATATTGGTTGAGGTCCTGGCCCATGTGTGGCCAGTATGCAACCTCTCTTAAGATTTCCAGTGTTGTGTGAAACCCCCTGTGACCGGCAGTGGCCGCATCATGGGCGTGACTTAACATCAGGCTTCGGAATGAGGTAGGAACCACCCACTGATCGTGGCCAGCTTTGGATTTCCTTACCAGCAAACCGTCTTGGATTCGGAACATTTTTGGACATTTCATCAACACTCTTAGGTCCTCTTTCCCAATGTAATCGGAATCCGTCAGGGGAAAGTTCTCAGGGTCCTCAAGGTGTTGGTAAAACTTACCAATAATTAGATCCCCCTTCTGAGCTGTAATCAAATCAGCATCAGGGGTCTCCTTACTCCATTGTGCAATTGAAAGGTCATTGTGAGCATTTGTCTGGGACCTAGTGATAGCAGTGACCTGGATTTCCCCCAACAGGGACTCAATCTCAATTAGATCCCCTTGAATGGCCCCGGTTTTGGCCAGCTGATCAGCTAAGTCATTTCCAGTTTTGTCTGGTCCCTCTACTTTGGAATGACCCTTGATCTTTTTCCAGTAGATGGTCATCCCATTCGAAGTGACCAGATCATCAATGTTTTGGATCAACTTCCCATGTTTCAAGGGTTTGTTGTTAGCACATAACATGCCTCTGGTTTTCCAATTAACCAGGTGCTCCACGAACCCGTTTCGTACATAATCCGAATCTGTGATTATGACCAGTTCGTGGAGTTGATGCTGGACAGCAGTGAGGATGGCCTGATGCACAGCCATCAATTCTGCCACCTGATTACTTCAGGGACCAATTTTGTATCCAGCGGAGGGTTCTGGGGACTCATTCACCCATGCATTCCCTACGCCGGCCACCAGTTCTTTCTCCCCGTTGTTGTCAACATGGTAAGAGCATCCATCCACATAGACAGTGGGCATTGCCTCACACTTGTCCTCTTCAAAGACTTTGTGTGGGGAATTAAGGTATGCCTCCATGTTGTCCTTGATTTTTAGACTTTCGTCCTCGAGACAGTTTTCTCTGGCACAATCATGCAAGTCAGCCAGACCTTGCGCGAGGGGACTCTTCTTGTTTTGGCCATATCGGACCTCCACAGGAAAGCCTTGCATTGACAGAATCCAGGAAGTAATTCGGGAATTACTCACATTTCCGGCCCGGATTCTGTCACTTTGGAGATATTGCAGAGGCTGGTGTGGAGTCTCCACTATGATGTGTTCCCCCTGGATAAACGGGCGGTAATTCTTCAATGCCCACACCGTAGCCAGGAGGGCCTTCTCACACTCGTTGAATTTTTCCTCCACAGAGGATAAAGTTTTGCTCGCATAGGAGATTACTTTATTGACCTTGTCATGCTTTTGGTATAATACTGCCGTCAAGCACGTATTAGAGAACCCTGTCTCCAGGAAGAACTCCTTGTTTCTGACAGGGTAAGCTAGGCAGGGCGCTTGTGAGAGGCTTCTTTTGAGTTGTCTTACTGCCTCGGCTTGTTCTGGACCCCATTCCCACTTGACCCCCCCCCTTCAAGAGATGAATCAGGGGTCTGGTGATTTCTGCGTAGCCCTCAATGAACTTTCTGCTGTAATTAGTTAGTCCAAGGAGGCTCCTTAGTTCCCGCAGAGTTGTGGGGTCTTTCAATTTTTGGAGGGCTTCCACTTTCTTTTCCTGGGGACAGAGACCCTGAGGAGTAATCTCATGCCCCAAGAAATTAACACGGGTTCGACAGCACTGTGCTTTCTGAAAGGAAAGTTTTGCTCCGGCGGCCCTCAACTGTGTCAGAACATAACGGATCTCCGCTATGTGTTCCTCCACAGATGAACTTTTGATGAGGACATCATCTACATAAGCCAGGTTACCCCTCACACCCAGGTCGGGCATGGCCTTATGTAGGAAAATATTGAACTCATTACCGCAGTTAAGGTATCCGATGAAGAATTACTGCTACTTTCCTCCAATCTGAAAGCTGTCATGTTTTCAAGGGCTGATCCAAGAGAGGACCTGGCTAGGACACCTCTCCCCGAGCTATGCGGGAACATCATGCAGAAAGCTATTCTTCACCAAGGTTCCCTGGAAGCCAGTCCCGAAAGACTGTCGCCCGGAAACGGGGAAAGCCGAGGAATCTGAAGTGAAGCACCCGGACATCGAAGTCCATCATCGTCGTCCAGGATTCGAAGGACCGCTATAATCGCTGGAAGCCAATCGAGTTGTGAGGCCCAGAAGCGGGGCAGCTTGACACCGTGCTGCTCGACGACCGGAGCCGCATTGCTCCACCTTTGCTTAAGACATTTTGAAATCAAGGACCCCCTTGCCATCACCATCAACCGATTTGTCCCACCAGAGAACGTTGAGGTCGTCGACGAGCCGAGGAGAATCTGCCGGTGTAAAGACTGGAAGTGGGTGTCTGTACTCCTGCTCTCTATACGGCAGAGGAGAGGCACAGAGGACCCTAGCCAAGATTCTGCATTGTTGGTAGCAATGGACGAGCAATCAAGGCCTGGCTTCACAGGAGGTGATGCAGGCTCGTTCTTAAGTACAGTGTAGTCCCCAAGCACCCACAAGGGAATGTCCACATACTGTATTAGTTAAAACACAGTCTTTATATAAATAAGGTTCATGGTTATATACACAATCACGATAATACACTTTGTGCTCCGACAATTCTAAAATGGTAAATATCTACAGTTCTAGGTGGTACCACGATTACTCTGATTCCACTAAAATGCATCAACTGTACCCGGTTCAAATAGCATACAAATCAATACAGCAAAATGATATCAACCATAGATTTAGGAGGAAGACAAGTTGGTTAGACAATTGGCAGACTACTGGCCCCAATACCTACACACTGTTCTGTATGAGGAGACCCCCACCAGGGCAACCTGTGAATGAAGATGCACTACAAGCCCAGTCCATATATTGGGGGTCATTATGACCCTGGCGGTAGGGGTTTAATGGGTCCAGTAAAGGTGCCGGCCCCATTAACCCGCTACCACCGCATTACGAGGTCTCCTCGCGAGACCCGCTAAGGATGCCCGTTGTTAGCATGCTCCCCATTCCCATTGAGCCCTATGGGGGCTCAAATGGGAATGGGGATGGACCGGGTACGGGTTCCCTAAATGGGGAAATAACAGGCCCTCCAAGGTTGGAATGGTGGTAGCCATCCCTCAAATTGCGGCATGGTTACCTCCTACCTTGTAATGACCTCCATTGTCTATTAAAATCTTATCTCCTTGTATAGTTCTGCAACGCAAATGTACATTGAGTTGGAGAGTTCTTCATCGGGGAATCGTCGAGGAGCCACGGGTTGTGTAACTTCCGAGATGAAAAAAAGTAGAACGTTGTCTTTGAGGCAGCAGCTTAGGTCCTTGCGGTGCTTGTTGATGAGTGGTCGAATACATCCTGCAACAGGGGAGGCATGTGGTGCACCTCGACGACAATGGTTTGTTGCCGCAAAGAGTCAGTGAAGAACCTTGGCCCAGCAAGGGCGTTGGATCATCGGCGTCTGGCATCGGCGAACGGGACGTGACCACGGTTGGCTTCAGTAACTTCATCTGCGTCTCTGGGGTCTTCGGGTGGTGGGCAACCCACCGGCGGATTCTCCTCGGTCATCTGCGCCCTTAACTTTCTCCGGCAGGATGAAAGCAGTCGACGGGATTGAACAAGGGGGTCCTTGGATCAAATGTTCTTAGGCAAAGGGAGCACTGTGGCGCCGGTCAGCGACGGTAGTCGTCGACGGTGGGTGGCTGTCCGGGGCTTTTCTTCGTTCTTCTCGGCTGTCCCCTTCTCTAGTTGGCAGCCTTTCGTAGGTCTGTCTACCAGGGAGCTTTGGCAAAGATCAGCTGGTGCACGATGTTCCCTGTAGCTCGGGGAGAGGTCTCCTAGCCAGGTCCTCTATTGGATCAGTTCTTGAAGACACAGCTTGCAACAAAGGGAACAGCGGTTTACCTTCTTCTCCTGGTTTGGCTTTGAGAGTAATCATCAGTTTCGACTTCAGCTTCTGAACGATTTCTAGCAGTGAGAGGCCCCCACATATACTGTTAATCTCCTATTCAGCCAGTTAGGGGGAAGGGACAGAGTCAGGGCTTTCCGGGACTTTGGGAAAAGTAAGGTAACAGGCGATAGAAAGCAAACGGTCACAGGGGCCATTTTGTTTCCTATCAGGAATCCACAGATTCCAATGACAGGGCCTCGGCATCCCAAAATGGATGACGCTCAGGGCACCTGTCAATTCAGCCCAAAGCTGCCACCAGCCCATACCCTGCTCTGTGGGCCACACACAGGTGCTCAAAAACATACAATAGGAGTACAGGGTTGTACTCCCACCCATGGGTGCCATAAGGGTATCCCAATAGTCTGTTCACCAAACCAAATACAGGAAGTCTCACATGAACTCCTGCGTGGTAAACAAGACAGAACACATGATAAAAAGCAATAAAGGACAAGGATTCGGAGGCCCTGTCCCTCCGATGCATTTCCAACATCACAGCCGGACGTCCACAAAGATGCCAAAGAAGATCCGAAAGCCAGTCGTGGTCGAGTACCGATCGTCGGCACCAATCCAGACACCTGATGACCGCTGCCAGGGCAACGTTCTTCATCAAGTACTCTTTGCGGACACAAAATCTCATCATCGAGGTGCACCGCAAGCCTCTTCTTCACAGGATGTCCACGATCGATGGAGCACCTCAAAGGCCAAAGGAGTGTTGGGAATCACCATAGAATGGATCAGAACAGGATGATGACCATGATCCACAGACTACAGCCATCACACCCAAATAAGAATGTACACAGTACACAACACCACATTAATCGACATTAGGACAGCAGCATGCAACAAAGGAACATGTACCCCAAGATGTCCACACCATCGTTCATGGGCCATCATGTAGACGCAACACCCCACTGCATTACATTGCACCAGACACATATTTGTGTCACTGATCGTGCCCAATACATCCATGGACATGTCCAGATGGCCATCATTGAAACCCTGCCATGACAGCCAAGTACTGTTCTCCACCATGACAGTCCACACACCCACCTCATTTGGCGACACATGCAGCTGTTGTTGTCTGTCCCTTGACAGCAAGCCACATGACCCCTGTCACGAACTCCCTGAACAGGGCCATGGGGCAACCAGACAATGGTCATACCCATGCATGCGTATAGATGAAGCAGTCACCTGGCTTGCGTGAGGCACATATGTGCCGGCGAAGCAGGACTGGTGGGTGACCCCTCCACTGATATCTGGTGTCGAATGGGCCCATGCCATATGTGCAGATGGACAAAAAGTGCATCCCTACGTGAGCGGCTATCACCCCTGACATGGTACTGCTACAACCACAGGACGATGCGGTGAAGGCGGAGGGTGAAGTGCCAACAAAGGGTCATTGAGGCTGTGCACTTGAGGGACATGTAATGCTCTGTACTTACAGTGGACAAGGTCTCCAGGACACAAGCCAGTAGAGGGTGTCATGACATGGGCACACAGGGCAACGGACTCGTACATACTTGTACACCATGCACTGGCAGTAGTCAATGAACAAATGTGCAATGAAGAATGTCCACAACGGTTTAAGTTTGCGACACCAATTGTGTATTGAGAGAAAAAAAAAATAGTGCTTACATCAGCAACTGCCCATGCCCCCTCCCCCAACTCCAGAACACACTGTCTCCCCCTCCCCCAACTCCAGAACACACCATTTCCCTCCTCCCCCCAACTCCAGAACACACCATCTCCCCCCTCCACCCTCCCCCCAACTCCAGAACACACCATCTCCCCCCTCCCCCCTCCCCCCAACTCCAGAACACACCATCTCCCCCCTCCCCCCAAACTCCAGAACACACCATCTCCCCCCTCCCCCCTCCCCTCAACTCCAGAACACACCGTCTCCCCCCTCCCCCCAACTCCAGAGCAGTCATCCCATGTAGGATGTGGGGCCCACATGTGGCAGGAATGCCTAATGTCTCTTGCTCCCCTAGTCTGGGGGGGGCAAATCCCGTTGATGCAAGGAACGCCGAGTGCGTCTCTCCGGGCTGCATTGCGTGGCCTCACTGGTTGCGGATGTGTCCTCCTGCTGTGGCTCTGTACTTGGATGCCCTGCCTCAAGGGCATTTGCTATGCGATTAAGGACATGACATAGCCGGGTCGTGTTGTCAGTCAAAGAGTCATACAATCTTGTGGTGCAGTCGGTGAGGGACTGCCACATTTGATTGAGTTCTACATGCAATTCTGCCCTGGCCTGGCGATTGTCCTCAATGTAGTTCTGTATGAAATCAGTCAACCGATGCACTCGCTGGTGGTCAAAAGAAGGGAAACCATCTGAAGATCCACTTGCACCAGCATGCTCTGCAGGGGGCGGCATGAGTGGATTGGGGGGATCGGCATCATACCCCTGCAGGTTGAGTTCCAAACTGTGCACCGGTGATGGTGCATCCCCGGAGTCACTGCATGACGCCAGGGTTACGGAGCATGGCTCCGGGCTGTGCATTGTGTTTTGCCCATCCTCCGACATGGGCCCCCAGATGGGTGACGGGCTGGGCTCCCACTCATCCGGCGCGGTAGCAGCAGCCTCCCCTGAGACCCTGGAGTGCACCGAGCTGGGGGTTGGCACAGTTGCTGCCGCCGATGCTGTATGGCATGCTGGTCTGCCAGCTTCAAGTGGCCTTTCTGTGGGTTGGGGGGTGTTTTTTTTTTTGGCGCTGGCTTCGGCCTGACCCTGCCAGTACCCGTGGAGGTGCTTGGTCAGCTTCCCTGGGGCTCTGTGCTGTCATGGTCTGTGTCTGTGGGGGTAGAAGAGAGGGACAACATTAGTGTATGTGCAATGTCCTATTTGCATACATGGTTGCATGGACATTTCGGTCATTTACGGTTTGTTCTGTTTGGGGGGTAGCTATGGCAGTGGTACATGTGCATGGTGATGACATATACACATGTTTGGGAGTGACTCATTGTGCCCTGGTCATGTACATTTTGGCTAGTACAATGCCTACCACGGTGGACAGTGTACATGATGGGCTGTGCAAGTCAATGCACTATGGTTGATGTGCGTTATGTACTCGCACTTGGGTCATCGTTAGGCGGCACTTGCCTCAGCATTTGTTGGATGGGGGGGCGTTGGATGGGGGGATGGCAACACGAGAGGGTGCTTTCGATGGCCCCTGGGTCAGTTTAGATCATGCAATGGACATTGCCAGTGTACACTGTCGACACTCACCTCCTTCTGCAGAAGTGTTCCCCCGCACTCCATGGTCCCCACGCCCTCAATGGATTCAATGCCAATGAGCTCCGCACAGGTCTCCTCCCACGGCCTCCCAGTTGGACTGCGGTACTTGTGCCACCTCCCGTCTGCAGGGCCTGGCTGCGGTTGCTGGAGAGGAGGCCCGCACCCACACCCGCACCCGCAGGTCATCCCACCGCTTGTGGCAGTCCCTGGGGGTGCGGGGGGTGTTGCCGACAGCGCTCACCCTCTGTGCCAGTTCCGGCCAAATGTTCTTCTTGTGGAGGGTCGACTCCCTCCGCATGTCGCTCACTGAAGACGACATCGGCATGCTCTGCCAGGAAGTCTACCATGGCCTGGAGTTCTTGGGGGCAGAATCTCTGCTTGCGAATGCAATCCGCCGCCCTTTTTGGTGCTTTTGGCATGTTGAGCCGTGCCTGGTCCGGTTTCCAACTTTAGTTTCCTCACAAGGGTGCTGGCGGCTGCGGATGGCAATGGATTGTGTTTTTAAAGATGGCCGCCGCTCTCCTTCCCATTCCTGTGCGATGTCGTAATTTCTGGTTCCTTTTTTTCAGTGACCGTAATTTACGGTCTCCGTAAATTACGGTCACAGTTATGCACTGATGCTACTGCTTACAGGGCGGTGTTGGCATGGCAGAAAGTGCATGTCCGAGAACTCGGAATGGGCCGCAATTTTCGCTCTTAAACCAGCACGGTGTCGTACTTTCCGCCATGCCGGGAAGTACTAGTCCTTACCGGCATGACTCGGAATGAGGTCCATATTCTCTTTTTGATACAAGCTTTGGTCAGTGTTTCCTTGCTCCATAGTAATGTACTGCCTATTGTGTACACCCTGAATACTGCTCATCTCCCTCTTGAGATAAGTCTGACTGCTTAGCCACAGCTACCAACTAAATCTTTGTGGTACAGACTGATACGAAAGGGGATTTATTGCTCTCACCTGTAGTCCTAATCTGGTGTAGTGCTCCCTAAGGGCAATGCACTGGATTCTGCCTAACACCTGTCACCAAAGCTGCGTCAGTATGTTGCTGACCGGAACATTTTAGATCCCTTTAAGGTGGCCAGGCTGGCTGACAAGTGGGTCTCTCACCGGGTGTCCCCTAAGGAACCCAGTGGGAAGGACAAGGACAAAGAAAAGGGGGCCTCTCAGAAGTCTGAGGAGTCCCAAAAGCAGTCACAGTCGACTAAATCTAATCCTTCCTCTCCTAAAACCCACAAATCTAGTGGGATACGTCTTATGGGGGTGGGAGTAAGAGTAGCAGTCCTCCTGCTGCAAAAAAGGCCCCCAGTGGCTGCAGTACCGTACTTCACATTCCTGGCACTTGTTGGGACTATGGGGCTTTGGACCACAAGAAGGGTATCCCCAATTGTAAAGGTAAGGCACTTGGAGTCCAGGCTGTCAGCCTGACCTACCCTTGCTTCATGCCTGAGGTGGAGGCCACTGTCTTCCCCTCCTCTACAGGAATCACATTTGGTGTACCTGCCGAGATTTCCCTGGTGTCCCTTGGGGCCTGGGACCAGTATGCAGAAGTACTGGCTATAATCCCACAAAACACCTGTAGGTTTTTGAGACGTGTCCTCTTGAATGGCCAGCTTTCTACTGGTTTGAGAGACACTGGGGCAAGTATGACAGTGGTGGACAGGATCCTGCTCATGCCAGAGGAGAATTTAGGTGCTCCTCGGAGAACTGCCAGGTTAGCTGCTGGGCCTCTCAAATTATCTCCTGTTGCCATAGTCACAATCACGATTGCGTACAAGACAGCAAAGCTTCCCATCCTGGGACAGGACAATGTACCTGCCATCATTTTGTTGGGTAATGATCTAGTGGAGTTGGGGTTGATCTCTGATGGATTACCCCAGACGGATCTTTGGGATCACTGCGCCGCCCGTAACTGCAACGCCGAAAATGCCGACGGCAGTTATGGCGCGGTGTTAGGCGGAAACCTGTGCAGTTCCCTCTGGGACCACTGCAAAAGATTTAGGACTACAGGTGTTGCGATGAACCCACTTGGTAGCAGTCTGTACCACACAGATTCAATTGGTAGCTGTGGCTGAGCAGTCAGACTTCTCTCAAGAAAAGTTGGTCAGTATAGGGAGTATACAAGATAGGGCAATTCTTCACAGCAAAACAAGTAAGCACGCAACAAGGCTTAGTATAAAGATAGTAAGTTATTTATTTATAACAGAACGTGTACGAAAAATACTAAGGCAAATCACGGCAAACAAATCAAAATGCAATTACTCTGCGGAATGGAATAAAGCTCGATCTCCTGAAACACAATATCGACAACTCTAGGTTTTTACGGCACCACTTATTTGCAGACAGAGGTGTATACCCCAACCTAGATGACACTCGAATATATTTGTGTAAAAGGGAGAAAAGAGATAGGCAGATAATGAAGTCAACACGATTCGTACTGAAGCGGGAAAAATGCAAGGCAGGAATGCAATAATCACAATAGATCGTAAAAGTTCAGCGGCCAGGCCCACTCGGTGAGAGGCAAGGCACGATGTCCTGGAAAGTCTCTAGTGAAGACACGCTCAAGTCTTTGTAGCACAATGTTAGCGACAGGAGGAACCAGTTCAGAAAAAGAGTGAATAAAGCTTGGAGGCAACCCAACGGAACGGAGAGGAATCAGATACCTCACACGAACCGATCAACAACGGGAAGCCAGGCGAGTACGGTACCTTGTTGTGGAGGGCAGCTCCGGCGGGGGCAGTTGTTCCTGGTGGTGGATGCACGATGGGTCTTGGCTAAGAGAAGAGATGCTCTCGACGTCGAAGATCAGGAAGTCCGGTGCACCACCAGGGAAGAGACCAGCCGCGGAGTGCTCCGTCACAAGGCACCACCTTTCAGTCGCGGAACAGGGATAGTGGCTATCCGGTTGCCGGGTGCTGTGCACGGGCAATTCGACCACTGCGTCCTGGGTGAATAAAAGGTATAAAGGAGAAGTAGACTGGTTGTTCCCACCAGCCAGGGGAAGAGACTCTCCGGCAGGGAGATCTCCTCTGTCGTCGGGAGATTGTGAGACGATTCTGCAGGGCTCCACCGGAGGTGTCGTCGTGTAGGTCGGCTCAGCGTTACCCTCGTCGGATTCTTTAGGTCCTGTGGCGACTTCTGAAGATCCAGTCCCAAAAGCCCTGCTTTTATGCAGACGCCCCCCATTCATTCAGCCTAGCTGTCAATCAACACATGCTAAGTGGTGAGCGGGAAGGCTCACCACCTGGGCCAATCACTCTAGAGTGCGACCTGAGTTGGCAAGGCAACTCGGTCCAGGGTGTCTAAACCCCCTCCCACACCCCTGAGGTAACCCAGACAGAATGGCACCACTTTGGAGGGTCTCTGTCCAGAGGCCCACCAAAAGTGGAACAAAGGGCTCAACCTTTGGTTTAGGAGTCACAGAGACGAACACAGACGCCATTTTACAAACCGAGTTCTGGCAGAAAATACCACTCGATAAACCTATTTAAGATAAGTAGATCGGTGGTACGTTGGAGATTAACAAGAAAAGTATCAATCTTCAACAATGGGATAAATCCCATAGAGTTATGCTCGGGGTCGAACATAACAAGTAGTTTCCACTGCCACCAGCCAAAACTCGACGAGGGGGGACGGGACAGTGCCCCCTCGAGTAACAGATCCAGGAGTAATCGAATTACCCCTACTAGCACGTCCACAATAAGATGGTTGGTACTAGTTCTGTTAGCAAATTTAGGTCTAGTAAAGCCAATGGTGACTTTACATGCCCGGGGAGACAGTAGTCAGTCCCCGGGTATGGAGTCTATGGTGGGGGAACCTGCTAGGGCGCCCCCGTGTCACGACACGTAAGGTGCAGTGCGACACACATAGAAAAACATATGAGACCCTATGGAGTAAAAGACCCCATAGCCCATCGAACACATTGACATATCAAAGGAATCATACACATACATGTCCAAGAGTGGGAGAAAAGGGTCACACTCTTGGCAGGATGGAAAAAACAAACTCCAGAAATCCAGCAAAGCTGCTGGGGGACTCACTAGGTTAGGAAATTCAGCCTAAACAGAGAATTCTCCCTAACACGCGGCGCAGTGATCATATGGATCACCGTGCCCGCTTCCCCTGGCCTGTTTTACCCCTCCCAACTCCCCACCCCACTTACCTTTCGGGCGGCACACTTCTGTGTGTGCCGCCCGCACTCTGTGATCCCTGCGGTGGCAGCTCTTCCCACTAACGTGGGTTGGAGCTGACGCCGCAGGGTGCTTTTTTTTTTCTTTTTTTTTTTTTCTGTATCCCCCGCTTTCTGAAATGGTAAGCGGGGACACCCCCGCAGCCCCCGACCCCAATTACTGTGCCCAGGAAGACCGGGGGACACCCCCGCAACCCCCGCTCTGCTCGGGCACAGTCAATGTCACCCTCATTTTGTGCGCCTCCAAAGTCGCAGTGACTGTGCGGGCGCACAAATGAGGGCAACATTTTTGTATAATACCCCCCAGACTGCTGCTGCAGTCACTAGATCACAGGTCACACAGGGTCTGACTGCGAGTAAGGTACTCAAGCCAAAGGGGAGAAACAAGGCAAGACGGAAGAGCAAGAAGGCCACCTCTGTGATGGGGCTCCTTCTCTTCCTGCAGCTTCAGCAGCACCCACTGGGATTCAGGCTCCGGACGGGCTGGTTCCAGTGGTAACCTGAGACTCAACTCCTGAGGGAGAAGAGCCAGAAGACCCTCTTGCGGGAGAGGTGCTCACTGTGACTGCTGGCTGAAGGGGGGCCCTATAGGGGAGACTTCTGTAAGTGTCAGAGAGAGTGCCACTCTCTCTCTCTCGAGGGTCTAAGGAAACAGGACCAGACCCAGGCACAAGGTGAAGTGCCTAGGTCATTCATAATGTATTGGAAGGGTGAGCTCCTTTGTAGTGAGCCCACAAAGCCTAAACCTGGTCCCCTCAAGAGGTTGGTGGTACCCCATGTTTACAGGCCCTTCCTGTTGCAGTTGGCGCATGAGGTACCCTTAGTTGGTCATCTTGGGACCAAGCAGACTAAGCAGAAGCTCTCTGCACATTTCTACTGGCCCCGGAATGAAGTACAAGTGGAGAACCATTGCCGGACCTGTCCCACTTGTCAGTTGTCTGGCAAGACTGGAGGCAGTGTCATTGCCCCACTACAGCCTTTGCCAGTGGTTGGCACACCATTGGAGAGGGTTGGCATCAACATTGTCAGTCCCCTTGACCCTCCCACATCAGGTGGACACCGGTTCATCCTGGTCCTGGTTGATCATGCCACCAGGTACCCTGAGGCTATACAGCTTTGGATCATTTTTGCCAATTTGGTTGCCAGGGCTCTCCTCAGTATTTTTACCAGAGTTGGATTCCCTAAAGAGGTGGTCTCTGACAGAGGATCCAACTTCATGTTTAGTTGCATGCAAGCGATGTGGAAGGAATGTGGGGTAACCTATACGTTTTCCACCTCCTACCACCTCCAGACCAATGGTCTGGTCGATAGGTTTAATAAAACTCTCAATGGCATGCTGGGTGCTTTTGAAGAGCCCTTAAGGAGGAAATGGGATCTCCTCCTACCATACGTGTTGTTTGCCTACAGAGAAGTCCCTCAAGAGGGTGTTGGTTTCAGCCCCTTTGAGCTTCTCTTTCGACATTCCGTTAGGGGGCCACTCGCCTTAATCAGAGATAGTATGGAAGCCACCACTCCAGGTCCTGCCAAGCAAGTAGGGGACTATGTGTTAGGCCTCAGATAGAGGATGGCACAGAAGATGGGCCAGGTGACAGCGAATCTTACGGCAAGCCAGGAATTGAACAAATACAGGCATGACCATAAAGCATCACAAGTGCATTGGACCTCAGGACAGGAGATCCTTGTGATGGAGCCTACAAAGCCTCAAGCTTTGGCAGATAAGTGGACTGAACACTTCAGGATAATCTCCAAGATGGGCGAAGTCAACTATCTGGTTGACATGGGAGTCCCTGGGGTTGCCCCTCAGGTATTTCACGTCAACACGGTCAAGCCTTTCCACAGACGAGAGGAAGTATCATGCCTTCTGCTAACTCCAGAGCAAGAGGAGTATGAGAGTGAGCCCCTTCCTGATTTTCTGCGTAGCAACCCTCAGGATGGCTCAGTGGAGGGAGTCCATCTCAATCCAGATCTGACACCAGAGCAGCAGAGGGTCTGCAGGGCTTTGCTCTGGCAGTATGTCCCTCTGTTCTCACTGACGCCAGGCCTCACTCTGTGGTGTAGGTACGCAATTGACACTGGTGACAGTGTGCCTGTCAAAAGCAAGTGCTCCCGAATGTCAGACATGGTTAAGAACCACATCCAGGCTGAGGTTGCTAAGATGTTGAAACTCAGTGTTATTGAAGCCTCGGCCAGTCTCTGGTCCAGTCCAGTGGTCCTTGTCCCCATGCAAGTTCCCAGGCAGGTACCAATGATTGGTGGATTTGTGTAGACTACACAGGGTTCAATGCTGTCACCAAAACTGACGCATATTGCCCAGGGCTGATGAGCTTGTGTATACCATAGGTGCTGCCAAATTTGTAAGCACCTTTGACCTTACCTCCTGCTATCGGCAAATAGCTCTGATGGACCGTGCCAAGGAAAATACTGTGTTCTCAACACCTGAGGGGCTCTACCAGTTTAGTCATGCCTTTTGGGTTGAAGAATGCACCTGCCACCATCCATAGTTTAGTAAACCATGTGCTTGGTGGGCTGGAAGCCTTTTGTGTGGCCTACTTAGACGACATTGCTGTCTACAGTTCTACCTGGAAAGAGCATTTGACTCATTTGGATAGGGTGTTAAAGGACCTGAAAAGGGCTAACCTCACTATCAAGGCCACCAAGTGCCAGATAGTTCAGGTGAAAGTCACTTATCTTGGTCATGAGGTAGGTGGGAATCGAATCAAACCTCTCCCCAGTAAGGTACAGGATGTACGTGACTGGGAGACTCCCACTACTCAAGCCCAGGTTAGAGCCTTTTTGGGGCTCACTGGATTTTACCAGAACTTCATGGCGGACTATAGAACCATAGCTGCCCTCTGACAGCTCTGACTTCACCCAAACAACAGAGGAAGGTTAATTGGACGGAAGACTGTCAGAAGACCTTTGTTAGCTTGAAGGAAAGTCTATGTAGAGCACCTGTGTTGTGTGCACCTGACTACAGCAAACACTTTACTGTTCAGACTGATGCCTATGACACCGGAATTGGAGCGGTCTTGTCCCAGTTAGATGACAAAGGAAGAGAACATCCTATCATCTTCATCAGTAGACAACTTAAGGGTACAGAATTTAGGTGGGCTACGGTTGAAAAGGAATGTTTCAGTGTAGTTTGGAGCCTTAGGCGTTTTAGGCCCTACCTTACAGAGTCTACCTTCAAGGTCCAAACAGATCATAAGCCCCTAAAATGCCTTATGCAGATGAAGGATGAAAACCCCAAACTGCTCAGGTGGTCCATTAGCCTGCAAGGGCTAGACTTCACCATAGAGCACAGACCAGGGAAGAGTCACGATAATGCAGATGGCCTTTCCAGAAGGTATGTTGACCATCTGGATGAGGGTGTCAATCTCGTGGGAGATTAGACCACCCTAACCTCAGTCTGGGTGGGGCGACTGTGATGCTGGAAAGGCATTGGAAGGACAGCGCCTCGATATCCTGGTTCTGTACTCCTGTTATCATGTGTGTTCTTTGTTGTTTTCTGCAAAGGAGTCCATGTGGGACTCCTGACGGTGCAGCTCTTCCTCTTTTTGGTTGTGGTGAACAGACCCTTGGGATACCATTATGGCACCCATGGGTGGGGGTACAACCCTGTACACCTAGTGTATTTGGGCACCTGTGTGTGGCCCAAAGAGCAGGGTATGGGATGGTGGCAGCTCCATGCTGCATTTGACAGGTGCTCTGAGTATCCGTCACCTTGGTATACCCAGGCACTGCCATTAGAATAAGTTTATTCCTGATTGGAGACACGATGGCGCCTGTGGCCTCTTGCTTTCTATTGCCTGTTACCTCATTTTCCCAAAGTCCTGGGAAGCCTTAACTCTGTCCCTTCCCCTGACTGGCTGTTGGGTGGAAGTTCCATATATGGTATTGTGGGGAAGTCCAGGTCAGACTGGCTGGAGACTTTCCAATGACTGTATGTTGTGGGTACACCCTTAGGGTGGGACCTGGGTTAATGGAGTGTGTGACAAATATACATTTCATGTTATGGGTGTCTGGTTTCTGGTGTGTGACGCAATGAATGAGATGGCCCTGCCCGAAACTGGTATGAATGCAGTGTGGTGTGCTGAAAGGCTGGGGGCTTGCTCCAATCCACTTTCTTTGTTGTGAGTGCCTGGATGGAAGTGAATGGCCTGAATGCACTGCGAGCCTGATTGGCTGCCTGACTGCTGAATGCCCTTCTGAATGATTGGCTGCCTGAGCTTGGATCAGCAGTTTGAATAAGATACAAAACAGTATATCTGCGGACCTCTCATGTACCAGAATTGTTCAGAAGCTGAAGTCGAAACTTGAAGCTACTTATCCTTGAAGCTGAGCTGGAAGAAGAAGAATTGCTTCTGCTTTCCTTCAACGCAATCTGAAAGCTGTCCTGTCTTCAAGACTGATCCAAGAGAGGACCTGGTTAGGAGACCTCTACCCGAGCTACGAGGGAACATTGTACAGAAAGCTAATCTTCACCAAGGCTCCCGGGAAACCACTCCCAAAAGTCTGTCGACCAAAGACTGGGACCGCCGAGGAATCTGAAGTGAAGCACCCGGACATCGAAGTCCGTCATTGTTGACCAGGGTTCAGAGGACCGCCGTAACTGCTGGAAGCCCGTTGAGTAGTGTGGCCCAGAAGCGGGGACAGCTTCACGCTGTGCTGCTCGACGACAGGAGCTGCATCGCTCCACTGTTGACTAAGACACTTTGAAATCAAGGACTCCATTGCCATCACAGTCGACTGCTTTGTCCCGCCGGAGAAAGTCAAGGTCATCGACGAGCTGAGGAGAATCCGCTGGTGGGTTTCCTGCCACCCAAAGTCCACAAAGATACCAATGAAGATCTGAAAGTCAGAAGGGATTGAGTCCTGATTGTCGATGCCAACGCTGACACCCGACACCCGCTGCTGGGCCTACATTCTTCATCAGGTACTCTTTGCGGCAACAAACTCTCTTCATCGGGATGCACCGCACGCCTCATCTTCGCAGGACATCCATGATCGATCGTCGACAAGCACCGCAAAGGCCGAAGCTGCTGCCTCGACGACATTGTTCACATTTCTTTGTGGAATCTCGACACCTGGTGGCTCCTACTTTAAAGGGAGTTCACCCAAGAGGGATGCGTCGACGAACCATCAAACAACTCTGCTAAACTCAGGAACATTGGGGTAGTAGAACATTTTAAGCAGGAAACAAGACTCTCTTAAACATATATGGACTGGTCTTGTTAATACACTTTATTTACAGGTTGCCCAGGTGGGAGGATCCTCAAACAGAACTGTTTCATGGTAGTGGGACAAACTTTTTTGCCATTGTTTAACCTAACTTGTCTTCCTTCCTTAGTCTATTGTTGATTCATTTTACTATTTGATGTGTATACCTTTGAGCCTGTCAGCAGTTGGTGCATTTTAAAAGAGTCAAGAGTAAACTGTGGTACCACATAGAAAGTGTACATATTTATCATATTAGTATTGCCAAAGCACAAAGTGTGTTATTGATTGAGTATATGTAGCTTGAAGCCTCTTGTACACTTGGATGCCTCCTATCCTCCCCCCGGGCTCTTTCGCAACCTCTGCAGCTCTCTCTCCCTCATTAATCCCCCCTCTGGCCCAGCTCACTCTGCAGGACACACTCTGGATGTTCTGATCTCCTCATACCTTCCCCTCTCTGTCCCTCTCTCAACTCCTCACTCCTGGAGCGATCACTTTCTCCTCTCTTCCCACCTCACCCTCCCTACCCCTCAGGCCAAGCCACTTCCATCACTGCCACCCACCTTCTCGGTCTTCCGAGCCATGAATCGCGTGTCAGGTGAGGCTTTCGCCGCTACCCTATCACCACCCTCTCCCTTTGGCTGACTCTCACCCTGACACAGCCCTCTCCATGCTCCACTCTGCTATATCTGATACCCTTGATATCCTTGCCCTGTCATGAGAATCCGCCTGAAGCCCAAATCCAAGTGCAACTCCTGGTACGTCTCAGACCTTGTCACCGTAAAACGCAAGTGCAGGGTGGCCGAGAGGGAATGGCATGCTTCATGTACATCCTCTGACAAACTGGCCTGCCGCCTGATGCGAAGGCAATACCGGCTCTCTGTCCTAAGAAGAGAGCTCATATCCAAGCCTGCATCTCTACGGCATCTAACAACTCGGCTGAACTCTTTAAAATCTGCAAGGAACTGGCCAATCCTGCCACAGTCTCTACCTCTCCTGTCCCTTCCAAGGCCCTATGCATGGCACTGGCTTCTTACTTCATCTCTAAAACTCAGGTCATTCTGTCTTCACTCTCCTCCTATCCCTTCCCTCCCCCTATGTTAAGATGGATTTCTGAACTCTGACCTGGTGGGCAGATGTTCAGAAGGCCAGCCTAGTTTCTTGGAACATAGTAACCTCTGGACAAGCCAGACCAATCAAGGTAGCTATGGCATGCGGTCAAGACTTAGGGCCTCATTACGACCCTGGTGCTCCCGGAATGAATGAGGCCGGTACGGGACAGGCCCCCGTCATTACGGGAGCACCAATTACGAGGTTCCCTTTGCGGGACACGGATCAGACGTCTGGTAAAACCAGACGACTTTTCCGGGTCCCGCGAGGGGAAGAGGGAGGTAACAATGGGACACTTGTAATGTGCCTGTTGTTACCTACCTCCGCGTTCCCATTGAGCCCTATGGGGACTCAAATGGGAATGGGGAATGGTTCCTGCAAGGAGGACTTACCGGGTCCTCCTATGTTGGAATGAGCCGGTAAATCCTCATTGCAGGAACCCGGTAATGAAGCCCGGTTTGGAGGCAGCCATGGCGCTAATAGCACCATGGCTTCCTCCAAACTCGTAATGAGGCCCTAAGTCTCAGGAGGGGTGAGGGTGACTGAAAGACCTCAATGAGCACACAAAGCAAGGACACTTACAAATTACTCCCAGACAGGTGTATATCAAAAATATAAATACATTCATTACAAGGCCTTTGTAACTCAGACCATAGCAAAGAATCACAGCAATACTAGGTAAACCAACATAACACAATCAATACAATATATATACAAGACCATTGGGGTCTAAAGGGTTAAATGCACAAAATATGTCGACAACCTAGATGGGTAGGAAACAGGCAGTGCAGGTAGTCTTTAGGCCCTTTTCGACATCAGCAACACACCTAACTAAGAGGCAGTCCAAGCCCTAATAAGAGGGGAGCCTTGTGCTCAATAGTACATGCAATGCAAGTGCATGCGGTTGTTCCAATGGGCAAAACGGGGTTACTTCAGGGGTCTCTAGCAGCTCAGGAAGGTGAATGAGGCAATGAAAAACAAGTTCCCACTATTCAGGGAGGACCTCCACTTGAAGGCAGAGGCAGTTCCAGAGTGCGGGATGGAGTCGCTAGTTCGCACTAGCAGTGGAAAGGAGAGGGACGCCCAGGGGCCACTCGTGCGTAATAATGGATGGAGGTGCTAGGGGCCACTGCTTATGGTTAGGGTTACTCACCAGCCCCAGGTGCACTCCGGACCAAACTTCGCCAGTCGAGTCTACTTCGGTTGCGGGTTCTACTGCAGCAATATGACGGCTCTGCGGCTTTCAGTTCCTGAGATGCAGCGATGATTCCCAAATGGGACAGTGGAGATTTCTCCGCTCTGGGTGTATGAATTGCCCTAGTTTCACCGCAGCAGACTCTAGGGGCAAGAGGGTCACAAATGCAGCACACCTGCAAAGGTTGTTGTCGCGGCAGGGCAAAACAGTAACCGTGTATGCTCCGGTCCTGGCGCACTCGTCTCACTTCAGACCTGGGAATGCCAAGTGTACGAAGTTCGGTGTGAGGGTGCTGCGGACACAGGGATAGCAGTATACCAAATTTCTAGGGCCTCCTCGAAACGACAGCAGAGACAGGGCAAAGGTCTTGCATAAACTGGTCAGCCCACAGGTTGGCCCAGAGACACTTCCGAGAAGGCTTACTTGCAGAGTTTGTCAAAGGTGCTGAGCATAGTTGGTCCCACTATTCTAATGGGTCGAAGCATCTTCCCAGACCTTCTAGGATGACCAGATGCAGAGGGGTCTGACGGGATGACAGCGGGCTCAGGGTGCAAAACCGTCCAGCGGTTCACCAGCAATTCCCTGACTTGGCTTCTTGGTTTCAGGATCCTTGGATCATATGCTTCGTTCAGTGAGAACTCCAGAGATCGACATGGTATGGGTGTTTTTGGCCTCCTTCTGTCCAAAGTTCCCTTCGCGCCACCACAGAGAGTACCCAATGAGAGATCTGCTCACAAACACACACTTCATACATGGACCAAAAACGGACCACGGTGGTCCCAGTCATTCATGGCACTCCAGACTCTCTGGCACCCAGGATGTGTATTGGGGACAGACATCCCATCCCACATCCTGGAGGCACACACACAAGGCATGCAGAAGCCTGTGAAAGCTTGGCATTTCATGGGAAACTGCATGTCCAAATAAAGACTGACCCGGGTCGGCTCGACCTGGGGACGGCAAAGGGGCAAGATGGCCAAAGGACAGGACAAAGAACCTCGTGGCATGGCCATTTTGGAGCCAGGCCACCTATTTGTGCCAAACGCGGTTAACGCAGTTAACATGGCAGGAAAGGGTTAAAATATTATTAAAAGATAAGCTGCCACCAGCCCTGTCCATGACACATCTGCACATCTCACAAAAAGTCCATCGAGAGTATCTAGGGTCATTACAATTGACCAGGAGACACAAGTACACTGTACTGTAAGGTACATTGTGCACTTGTTACCTGCTGCAGAAAAGTTGCAACATTAGAAAAGGACTAAGGGACACAAAGTCTCCCAGCACTGACTGTCTTAAGGGCATGTCAGTTTCCCCATAAAAAGTGAGCGAAAGCCCAGAGGAGTGCAGCTGAAGGCTGGGCTTCTCTGGCAAAGTCAGTCTATGGTGTCTAAACAGCAGCAAAAAGTTTGGGGGTGTCCACATGGAGGGTAAATTACATACAATTATGAAATCTTTCCTAACACCCTACTCCCTGCTCTTCCTCTGGCCTTTCTGCAGCCGCCCCTCCTCCCCCCTTGTCTGCCTTCCCCCTGTACTCTGCAGACAAGGTTTCTAGACAAGTCTGATCCATGAAAGTCTCGTCGAAATAGGTACACCCCTGTTCCTCCAAAACTATCAGGGACCACATCGAATCCCTGGCTCCTGCCCTGGCTGATTTCTGCAATCACACCTTCACCACAGGATTCTTCCCATCCCCCCTGAAGCACTCCCTTGTGCACCCTCTTCTTAATAAACCCTCTGCCGACCCCTCATGCCCGGATAACTATCACCCAATTTCCATCACTCCCTTCCAGGGCAAGCTCCAGGAGAAACTGGCCATCTCCCAGCTTAATCTCCACACTGAATCTGTTGGTTGTCTTCTTGACCACCAGTTTGGCTTCAGAGCTCCCAGAGCACGGAAACTGCTCTCCTGAACATCCGTGAAGACCTGCTCTCCAACCTTGACTATAACACCCCCTGCGTCCTCATCTTGCTTGATCTCTCTTCTGCCTTTGACACTGTCGACCATGCCATCCTGCTCAACCATCTACGTGACAACCTGGGTATCACTGCTCAAGCTCTGGCATGGCTGACTTCTTTCCTCTCAGACCAACCCTCCCAGGTCCAACTTGGGTCCTTCCTCTCTGCTATCCTCTTCTCTACCTGTGGTGTCCCCAAGGGCTCATTTTCAAGCTACCCTCGGCCTCCTCCTCTCCTTCCCTCATCTCTGACTGTCTGTCTGCTATCCAGGAGTGGTGCGCCGCCAATGACCTCTGCCCTAATGCCAGTAAGACTGAGATTCTCCGCATCGGCACACCTACTCCCTTCTTTCCTGTAGCTCTCTGGCCGGCTTCTCTTGGCCCTCTTCGTGCTCCCACCTGCAAGGCTAAAAATCTCGGGGTCATCTTCGACTCCACACTCTCCTTCTCTCCTCACATCTCTGACTCTCTAAGAAGAAGTAACACTACCAGCTGCTCCTCCTCAGAGGTATTCTTCCTTTCCTCTCCTTCCCCCAGAAGCTCACTGTCTCCAGAGCTCTGGTTCTCTCTAGGCTGGACTATTGCAACAGCCTCTTTCTAAATCTGCCTGCTTCTACTCTCCGCCCTCTCCAACTTATCCAGAACAGGACTGCAATACTTTTCCTTAGCCTCAAGCCCAGGGATCGTATCTCTCCAGGACTGAAATCTCTGCACTGGCCCCCAGTGGCCACGAGCATTAAATTCAAAACCCTCTGCATTGTCCACAAGGACTTCTGGGGCCTGGGGACTCAATACCTTCAACTCTCTCTTCCTAAATATCTTCCCTCTCAAGCTTTTCGCTCATCCGCCTCCAACTCCCTCAGGGTCAGTCGCTTTTCCAAGCAATGAGCTGTTGGTAGATCTTTTTCTTCAGCTGGTGCCTCCCTCTGGAACAGCCTCCCTTAACCTTGAGGAGAACCATATCCGGTTCCGGAAGCACCACAAAATATTTCTGTTTGCTTCTGCTTTCTCTCCTCCTCTCCTCTGCTGACCTCCTGGCTGTAACTTGAAATGCACTGGCTACCTGGACACCCTCTGATCTCGGGTGCAGGTTCCTCCCCTGCCAGCGCCACACTCCTGCACTGCCCACCTGGCAACCCCCGCACTTGGGGACTGTTTCTGTATCCCTACATTCCCCCTACCAGCCCTTGACACCTGATGTCTGCCCTTACCCATGCACTTGCCACATGCTGACCATTACTTTACTTATTCTTATTATCTACTCCCATGTACTGCACTGTCCCTGCCCCCTTCCGACGCACTTGCGTGATCTGAATGACACTTGGCCTAGTAGGATCGTTGTCCGTCCTCCCTCTGTTCCCCTCCCTTGCCTCGTCGCGCCTTGAAATACTTGTGTATAGGCGCATTATAAATGCCATATCATATCATATCATATATTCTGAACCTTATGTATATAAAGAACTGTGTTAGCACATAATATAGTGTGTGGACAATCCTTTATAGGGCCTCAGGGACTACACTGTACTTAAGACCCAGCCTGCATCACCTCCTCAGAGCTTAAGCCATGATTGCTTGTCCTTCGCTACCGCATAGAGAATCTTGGCGGGGGTGCTCTGTGCTTTTACTCTGCCATATAGAGGGCAGGAGTATAGAAATCCCCCACCAGTATTTATACTGGCGGAAGCGGTGGGATGGTAATGGTTTTAAGAAACAGTGTGTAACCTTGCCACTTACAAAATATCCACACTTTGTTAAATTGAGGTTTAGTTGTGTACTGGATATAGCTGCCCTGGTGGACTACTCAACTGATCGTAATGCTCTTGATGAAGCGGGGGATGCAACCATTGAGGACCCTGCCCCTGGCGTTGTTATTGAATCTGTTTCTGGGAGTGCCACCACTCCGGCTGCCTCTATTCCAAAACCCAGCATTGTTCCTTCAGGGAATTCCCTGGAATTTGAATTATTGAGGATGAAATTGGCTTTTGAATATAAAAAATTGGAAACTAAAGCTGAACTTAAGAAGGAAGTGTTTGCACAGCAAGTGATACTCAAAAATAGGGATCTTGAACTCAAAGACAGGGATCTTGAATTTAAATACAAGGACACTGAATGTCAGAGAATCCAGCTAGAGAAAGCTAGAGTGGAGATGTCAGCCAAACCAGTTGAGTATGTCAGGTCCCCTGCCACCAAGTTTATGAAAGATGTGGTTGGTGTGTATGTGGAGGGTTCTGATATCTTCCAATGGATTGAAATGTTTGAAATGGCTTGTGGAATCCATGATGTTGATAAAAGATAAAAGAGATTGGGCTAAGTGTTTGTTAAGCAGAGTGCCTCAAACTGGATATGACTGCATTCTGAAACTGAGTGTGGAAGAAAGGAGTCAGTATGACTGCATGAAAACTGCTTTGATTGCCAAGTTTGGCAAGACACCTACCCAATACTTTAAAAGGTTCAGGGATTATAAAAAGAGAGAGAATGTGTCTTGGATTGACTGGGTGAGTGCTGCGCATATGAATATGATGGGCTGGATTGCTGGATACAAGGTGGAAACGTTTGTTGAATTGTCCCACCTTTTGTTTTTTGATAATTTTTCTGAAGCCTGTTGTTAGGGAGAATTCTCATTCTATGGCTAATTTCCCTTACCTACAGAGTCCCCCAGCAGGTTTGCTGGATTTGAAGGGTTTGTTTCTTTTTACCTGCTAAGAGGAGACTCTTTTTCCCACGCTTAGGCATTTTTGCTATGTGTGTTCTAGGCTATTATTGTGTTTAATGCCTATGGGATCTTTTTCTCTCACCCATAGGAACCATATTTATTCACATTTGTTACACAGCACCCTCAGTGCAGTGACACAGGGGTGTTGTAGCGACCCCCAAACATAGACTCAATACCCTGGGACTGACTACTGTCTCCCAGGGCATGTAAAGTCCAAATTGACTTTACTAGTCAATCTCTATGAACTAAACCAGTACAACTCATCTTAATATGGAAGTACTGGAAGGGGTTAATAGTTTTTCCCCTATGTTCATTTTTGAGAGGGTCCCTTAAAGTCCCCCTCTGCAAAGTTTCTAGCTGGTGGCAGTGGTTACTACCTTTTATATTCAACTGCAAATATTTTCCTGTGGGAATTTCCCATTGTTCGAGGCTACCACTTTTACTGACAGCCTCTAACATACCGCTGGTTTATTTTATTATTAACTTTACTCCGGTAGGTTTTATTTGCCAGAACTTTGATATAAATTATTTCTCGTGTCTTACTCTAAACTCCTAACCCAGGGTGGGATCCTTTGTTCGCTCTTTTGGCGGGCTTCTGCCAAGAAGCCCTCCTTTTGGTGCCTCTGAGTCTGGGGTGGGTCTGTTGTTTGGGAGGGGGAGTAGAACCCCTGGACAGAGTTGCCACAGCAACTCAGGTCGCACTCTAACCTGATAGGCTGGAGGGTCTCCCGCCAAGAAGACCACTCCACTGTGTGAGTGACAGCTAGGCTGTATGAATGGGTCTCTTTCTGCATAAAAGCAGGGCCATGAGGACTGGAAGAGCAAGACGTTGCCACTGGAACTACGGAACCGAAGGGGAGAGAAGCTACAGACCTCTTCAGCATCTACACCACCGGTGAAGCCCTGCCGGATCGTCTCACCACTTTTCTTCCACACGACGAGAGGAGATCTTCAGCGAAAGAGCCTCCTTCCCTTGAGCTGGTGGGGTCAACCAGTTCACATATCGCTTCCTCGGACCTGCCTTGGTCGAATTGACAGTGCACAGCACTTGGAGACCGGATAGCCAGGCAGCTATCGACCCGGACCACTATTAAAAGGAGCGTGCACTTTTAAGCTTCGTTTGGCAGCACCGCGCCTGGTTTCTTCCCTGGGTAGTGCAGCGACTCGAACCTTCCTCCACGACGAGAGCCTCTCTTCCTCTGCTGGACCCCTCAACCTGCAAGAACTACCAGGAACAACCGCCACCGGAGGAGCCACTTCTTCATGTTTAAGGTACATTGTTCCGCCAGGCCGCCCTTTCTCCGTGGTAGCCCCAAAGGTGTTTTAAATCCTTTGACTACTTGTTGGGTTGGCTGCCCTCTCTTTTAACGTTGTCTTTCGCCTCACATCTACCTCTTCAATATTTTTCTGCTAAAGACTCGACTGCAGCTACAAGAACATTTTTTGCTCCTAAACTCTTGGTCCTGTACCACTGACTCTGGCTCAGGCCTATCGACTCTGGCTGATTTGTTAGATCTATTCTCACTAGGTTTTCAATGAGAAATGTGTTGATGCACCTAAACCTTCTGAACCCCTCTTCCTTCCTACTGTTTTAATGTTTGGAGTGCCATTTTGCTCAGTTTTCATTCACTTATCTTTCTGCTAAAGTGTTACTGTGCATTACTTGTTCACAAAACTTCAGGGAAGTGTTGCTAGGGGGTGTCTGAAGGTATTTCGGTTTAACTTGTGCTTTCCCTCCCTTTTCGTGAATTGCTAGAGTGCCATTTGTAGTTGATTTTCACTGTGCCATTTTGCTCAGTTTTCACTCTACCGCAAACTTGTCTACAATTGAATAGGGAGTTGTATCTACTTTTCCTTGGTTGAACTTAACTTACTTTATTAACTGTGATCCATGTGTTTGAATTAGTGTATAAAATAAATATGTATTGGGGGTCATTCCGAGCATGGAGGTAAGGTACAAACCATGCCGGTAATGAATTACCGGCATGGTTTTCCGCTCCATGCCATTCCGACCCCTCAGACCGTTAATTACGGCACCGTAAACTACAATGCCGTAATTATCGGTCTTGGGTCGCGCGTGCGCCCCACCATGCCGAAATTAACGGCATGGCGTAAACCGGAGCCGATAACAAGTAAGTAGCACACGTAAATGACGGCCTCCTCAAGGCCGTAAAGTACCTTACCGGCATGCAGTACATACAGGCATCTCAGAGAAGGAGTAAAGAACCCTGAGCAGTGGGACCCAGAGCCACAGGTGGACACATGCAACACAGATGGAGGCCAGGAGTCTGCCACAGCAGAAAAGGAACACACCCACACACCACCCCCCTTCCACACCAAGATGACACCAATCGAACAAGCAAGGCCACTACCACACAAACCCCTGCAACAACAAAACGCCCCCCCACTGAGGAGACACAGGGGTAGAAGGAGGTGGAGACAGGCCCTGCATGCAGCACCAGTGCAGCCTCCGTTACCACTCCAGCAGCCCCCATGCACACGCAGCATGTCCGGCCACTCTAGGAGAAGTCCTACCAGATAGAGACCCCAGACCACCTAGATTGTGACACCGTCACCACCATATTGCGCCACAGACACAAGAAAAGCGAGCACCATACAAATGTACAGTGCCAACCCGGCACAAGTGATGGTGTTGCCTATGCCCAGGGCTTTAAGTGGGCCGGGGCCTGCCGGGGCTGGGCCCCGGCAGGCTCCGAAATTTCATTTTGAGGCGGGGCCCTGCCGGGGCCCAGTAATCTCCCCTGGCAGCCCCGGCCACTACACGAAAAGGCATTTTTTTCTACAGCCTGAAGCGCTCGCTCGTTTGCGAGAGCTTCAGGCTACAGAAAAAAATGCCTTTCAGCCATAATGGTGGCGCCGCACCTGCGAGGCATCCCTTTAATCAAGAGATTCCCGTCGGCCGGCGCCACCATTATGGAAAAAACGTGAGGCCGCTGAAAGCAGAGGCCTTGCTTTCTAAATACTGGAGCTGCCGCGCATTCGCGGGAGTTTCAGTATTTAGGAAAAAGGCCTCTGCTTCCAGTGGCCTCACCCTTTCAGCCTTAATGGTGGTGCTGCCCCTCCCCAGCTGGCGAGGGGCAGCACCACCATTAAGGCTGAATAGGCAGGCGCTGTCCCCTGCCAGGCAAGCCTACACCCAATAAATGCCGAGATCAGCACCCTCTCCCCATAGGGGAGAGGGTGCTAATCTCTACGAAAGGCTGCCTGGCAGGGGTGGCAGTAGCCCATTGAGCCCGGGCTCGTTAAGGGGACGTGGCCTAACGGGCCATCAAGACCCCCGCTGTTAGGCCACGCCCCCTCGATGAGCCCCGGCTCGATTTGTAGTGCCACTTAAGGCACTGCCTATGCCCCACACCCAAGCCAAAGGCACCCACCAGCACAAAGTGGCATGTCACAACCGTCCATTATGTGGCCACATATACAAGTGCCGTTACACCTCCACAAGCACACATGGGTCCACCAATCCCCAACATGGACCACCCATGACATACACAACAGTAAAGCTGGACCTAATGCAAATATGCCAAATGACAATGGTGCCCCTGACAGCACCCACAGGTCGTATATGGACCAGCATGGCATGCAGGTGGCGGACAGCAACTGCAAACAATACCACTCCCCCTACGTGCAGGTGGAATCCAAGGTTACCAAGAACCGCATACATGGGTGGGCCAGACACCAAACAACTACACATTACTCAAAGGGCCAGCAGTCCACCACGCTACCGCGCCACATGGTCCAACATGCAGGATGACCTGCCTGGCTGGCTGTTGAGTCATCTGACTGTGTCATGCAAGTGCACTGGTGCCATGGGGTGGGTGCCTGCATGAACCAACTGGGTTGAAACGATGAAGCCATTGTACGGTGTTCACCCCGACAACAAACCTGCCACAGAACCAGTGCAACAGCACATATGAACAGATTCTCACTTTGCTAGAATAAGGCACTCACATCACACTACATCTCCACCAACTGACAAGGGCTAATCACACTACACCAGCACCACTCATTTGCGGACACCACAACCGTAAGCGCATATCGGAGGACACACTGCACATGCACAATGTGGCATCCCCCAGCCTGGCACCACATTGGAGACCCATCCCTGGGAGTGGAATTCACGGAGGGCAGCAGGGGTACGAGATCACGTCACCGGCATGGCACGCCCATAGGAGTGTTGGGAATCACCATAGAATGGATCAGAACAGGATGATGACCATGATCCACAGACTACAGCCATCACACCCAAATAAGAATGTACACAGTACACAACACCACATTGATCGACATCAGGACAGCAGCATGCAACAAAGGAACATGTACCCCAAGATGTCCACACCATCGTTCATGGGCCATCATGTAGACGCAACACCCCACTGCATTACATTGCATCAGACACATATTTGTGTCCCTGATCGTGCCCAATACATCCATGGACATGTCCAGATGGCCATCATTGAAACCCTGCCATGACAGCCAAGTACTGTTCTCCACCATGACAGTCCACACACCCACCTCATTTGGCGACACATGCAGCTGTTGTTGGCTGTCCCTTGACAGCAAGCCACATGACCCCTGTCACGAACTCCCTGAACAGGGCCATGGGGCAGCCAGACAATGGTCATACCCATGCATGCGTATAGATGAAGCAGTCACCTGGCTTGCGTGAGGCACATATGTGCCGGCGAAGCAGGACTGGTGGGTGACCCCTCCACTGATATCTGGTGTCGAATGGGCCCATGCCATATGTGCAGATGGACAAAAAGTGCATCCCTACGTGAGCGGCTATCACCCCTGACATGGTACTGCTACAACCACAGGACGATGCGGTGAAGGCGGAGGGTGAAGTGCCAACAAAGGGTCATTAAGGCTGTGCACTTGAGGGACATGTAATGCTCTGTACTTACAGTGGACAAGGTCTCCAGGACACAAGTCAGTAGAGGGTGTCATGACATGGGCACACAGGGCAACGGACTCGTGCATACTTGTACACCATGCACTGGCAGTAGTCAATGAACAAATGTGCAATGAAGAATGTCCACAACGGTTTAAGTTTGCGACACCAATTGTGTATTGTGAGAAAAAAAAAATAGTGCTTACATCAGCACCTGCCCATGCCCCCTCCCCCAACTCCAGAACACACCGTCTCCCCCCTCCCCCAACTCCAGAACACACCATCTCCCTCCTCCCCCCAACTCCAGAACACACCATCTCCCCCCTCCCCCCTCCCCCCAACTCCAGAACACACCATCTCCCCCCTCCCCCCAACTCCAGAACACACCATCTCCCCCCTCCCCCCTCCCCTCAACTCCAGAACACACCATCTCCCCCCTCCCCCCAACTCCAGAGCAATCGTCCCATGTAGGATGTGGGGCCCACATGTGGCAGGAATGCCTAATGTCTCTTGCTCCCCTAGTCTGGGGAGGGCAAATCCCGTTGATGCAAGGAACGCCAAGTGCGTCTCTCCGGGCTGCATTGCGTGGCCTCACTGGTTGCGGATGTGTCCTCCTGCTGTGGCTCTGTACTTGGATGCCCTGCCTCAAGGGCATTTGCTATGCGATTAAGGACATGACATAGCCGGGTCGTGTTGTCAGTCAAAGAGTCATACAATATTGTGGTGCAGTCGGTGAGGGACTGCCACATTTGATTGAGTTCTACATGCAATTCTGCCCTGGCCTGGCGATTGTCCTCAATGTAGTTCTGTATGAAATCAGTCAACTGATGCACTCGCTGGTGGTCAAAAGAAGGGAAACCATCTGAAGATCCACTTGCACCAGCATGCTCTGCAGGGGGCGGCATGGATGGACTGGGGGGATCGGCGTCATACTCCTGCAGGTTGAGTTCCAAACTGTGCACCGGTGATGGTGCATCCCCGGAGTCACTGCATGACACCAGGGTTACGGACATGGCTCCGGGCTGTGCATTGTGTCTTGCCCATCCTCCGACATGGGCCCCCGGATGGGTGACGGGCTGGGCTCCCACTCATCCGGCGCGGTAGCAGCAGCCTCCCCTGAGACCCTGGAGTGCACCGAGCTGGGGGTTGGCACAGTTGCTGCCGCCGATGCTGTATGGCATGCTGGTCTGCCAGCTTCAAGTGGCCTTTCCGTGGGTTGGGGGGTGTTTTTTTTTGGCGCTGGCTTCGGCCTGACCCTGCCAGTACCCATGGAGGTGCTTGGCCGGCTTCCCTGGGGCTCTGTGCTGTCATGGTCTGTGTCTGTGGGGGTAGAAGAGAGGGACAACATTAGTGTATGTGCAATGTCCTATTTGCATACATGGTTGCATGGACATTTCGGTCATTTACGGTTTGTTCTGTTTGGGGGGTAGCTATGGCAGTGGTACATGTGCATGGTGATGACATATACACATGTTTGGGAGTGACTCATTGTGCCCTGGTCATGTACATTTTGGCTAGTACAATGCCTACCACGGTGGACAGTGTACATGATGGGCTGTGCAAGTCAATGCACTATGGTTGATGTGCGTTATGTACTCGCACTTGGGCCATCGTTAGGCGGCACTTGCCTCAGCATTTGTTGGATGGGGGGGCGTTGGATGGGGGGATGGCAACACGAGAGGGTGCCTTTGATGGCCCCTGGGTCAGGTTAGATCATGCAATGGACATTGCCAGTGTACACTGTCGACACTCACCTCCTTCTGCAGAAGTCGTTCCCCCGCACTCCATGGTCTCCACGCCCTCAATGGATTCAGTGCCAATGAGCTCCGCACAGGTCTCCTCCCACGGCCTCCCAGTTGGACTGCAGTACTTGTGCCACCTCCCGTCTGCAGGGCCTGGCTGCGGTTGCTGGAGAGGAGGCCCCGCACCTACACCCGCAGGTCATCCCACCGCTTGTGGCAGTCCCTGGAGGTGTGGGGGGTGTTGCCGACAGCGCTCACCCTCTGTGCCAGTTCCGGCCAAATGTTCTTCTTGTGGAGGGTCGACTCCCTCCGCATGTCGCTCACTGAAGACGACATCGGCATGCTCTGCCAGGAAGTCTACCATGGCCTGGAGTTCTTGGGGGCAGAATCTCTGCTTGCGAATGCAATCCGCCGCCCTTTTTGGTGCTTTTGGCATGTTGAGCCGTGCCTGGTCCGGTTTCCAACTTTGGTTTCCTCACAATGGTGCTGGCGGCTGCGGATGGCAATGGATTGTGTTTTTAAAGATGGCCGCCGCTCTCCTTCCCATTCCTGTGCGATGTCGTAATTTCTGGTTCCTTTTTTTTCAGTGACCGTAATTTACGGTCTCCGTAAATTACGGTCACCGTTATGCACTGATGCTACTGCTTACAGGGCGGTGTTGGCATGGCAGAAAGCGCGTGTCCGAGAACTCGGAATGGGCCGCAATTTTCGCTCTTAAACCAGCACAGTGTCGTACTTTCCGCCATGCCGGGAAGTACCAGTCCTTACTGGCATGACTCGGAATGAGGTCCATATTCTCTTTTTGATACAAGCTTTGGTCAGTGTTTCCTTGCTCCATAGTACTGTACTGCCTATTCTGTAAACCCTGAATACTGCTCATCTCCCTCTTGAGATAAGTCTGACTGCTTAGCCACAGCTACCAACTAAATCTTTGTGGTACAGACTGATACGAAAGGGGATTTATTGCTCTCACCTGTAGTCCTAATCTGGTGTAGTGCTCCCTAAGAGAACTACACTGGATTCTGCCTAACACCTGTCACCAAAGCTGCGTCAGTATGTTGCTGACCGGAACATTTTAGATCCCTTTAAGGTGGCCAGGCTGGCTGACAAGTGGGTCTCTCACCGGATGTCCCCAAAGGAACCCAGTGGGAAGGACAAGGACAAAGAAAAGGGGGCCTCTCAGAAGTCTGAAGAGTCCCAAAAGCAGTCACAGTCGAGTAAATCTAATCCTTCCTCTCCTAAAACCCACAAATCTAGTGGGATACGTCTTATGGGGGTGGGAGTAAGAGTAGCAGTCCTCCTGCTGCAAAAAAGGCCCCCAGTGGCTGCAGTACCGTACTTCAGATTCCTGGCACTTGTTGGGACTATGGGGCTTTGGACCACAAGAAGGGTATCCCCAATTGTAAAGGTAAGGCACTTGGCGTCCAGGCTGTCAGCCTGACCTACCCTTGCTTCATGCCTGAGGTGGAGGCCACTGTCTTCCCCTCCTCTACAGGAATCACATTTGGTGTACCTGCCGAGATTTCCCTGGTGTCCCTTGGGGCCTGGGACCAGTATGCAGAAGTACTGGCTATAATCCCACAAAACACCCGTAGGTTTTTGAGAAGTGTCCTCTTGAATGGCCAGCTTTCTACTGGTTTGAGAGACACTGGGGCAAGTATGACAGTGGTGGACAGGATCCTGCTCATGCCAGAGGAGAATTTAGGTGCTCCTCGGAGAACTGCCAGGTTAGCTGGTGGGCCTCTCAAATTATCTCCTGTTGCCATAGTCACAATCACGATTGCGTACAAGACAGCAAAGCTTCCCATCCTGGGACAGGACAATGTACCTGCCAACATTTTGTTGGGTAATGATCTAGTGGAGTTGGGGTTGATCTCTGATGGATTACCCCAAACGGATCTATGGGATCACTGCGCCGCCCGTAACTGCAACGCCGAAAATGCCGACGGCAGTTATGGCGCGGCGCAGTGATCATATGGATCACTGTGCCCGCTTCCCCTGGCCTGTTTTACCCCTCCCAACTCCCCACCCCACTTACCTTTCGGGCGGCACACTTCTGTGTGTGCCGCCCGCACTCTGTGATCCCTGCGGTGGCAGCTCATCCCACTAACGTGGGTTGGAGCTGACGCCGCAGGGTGCTTTTTTTTTTTCTTTTTTTTTTTTTTCGTATCCCCCGCTTTCTGAAATGGTAAGCAGGGACACCCCCGCAGCCCCCGACCCCAATTACTGTGCCCAGGAAGAGTGGGGGACACCCCCGCAACCCCCTCTCTGCTCGGGCACAGTCAATGTCACCCTCATTTTGTGCGCCTCCAAAGTCGCAGTGACTGTGCGGGCGCACAAATGAGGGCAACATTTTTGTATAATACCCCCCAGACTGCTGCTGCAGTCACTAGATCACAGGTCACACAGGGTCTGACTGCGAGTAAGGTACTCAAGCCAAAGGGGAGAAACAAGGCAAGACGGAAGAGCAAGAAGGCCACCTCTGTGATGGGGCTCCTTCTCTTCCTGCAGCTTCAGCAGCACCCACTGGGATTCAGGCTCCGGACGGGCTGGTTCCAGTGGTAACCTGAGACTCAACTCCTGAGTCTCCCCTATAGGGGAGACTTCTGTAAGGGTCAGAGAGAGTGCCACTCTCTCTCGAGGGTCTAAGGAAACAGGCCCAGACCCAGGCACAAGGTGAAGTGCCTAGGTCATTCATAATGTATTGGAAGGGTGAGCTCCTTTGTCGTGAGCCCACAAAGCCTAAACCTGGTGCCCTCAAGAGGTTGGTGGTACCCCATGTTTACAGGCCCTTCCTGTTGCAGTTGGCGCATGAGGTACCCTTAGTTGGTCATCTTGGGACCAAGCAGACTAAGCAGAAGCTCTCTGCACATTTCTACTGGCCCCGGAATGAAGTACAAGTGGAGAACCACTGCCGGACCTGTCCCACTTGTCAGTTGTCTGGCAAGACTGGAGGCAGTGTCATTGCCCCACTACAGCCTTTGCCAGTGGTTGGCACACCATTGGAGAGGGTTGGCATCAACATTGTCAGTCCCCTTGACCCTCCCACATCAGGTGGACACCGGTTCATCCTGGTCCTGGTTGATCATGCCACCAGGTACCCTGAGGCTATACAGCTTTGGATCATTTTTGCCAATTTGGTTGCCAGGGCTCTCCTCAGTATTTTTACCAGAGTTGGATTCCCTAAAGAGGTGGTCTCTGACAGAGGATCCAACTTCATGTTTAGTTGCATGCAAGCAATGTGGAAGGAATGTGGGGTAACCTATACGTTTTCCACCTCCTACCACCTCCAGACCAATGGTCTGGTCGATAGGTTTAATAAAACTCTCAATGGCATGCTGGGTGCTTTTGAAGAGCCCTTAAGGAGGAGATGGGATCTCCTCCTACCATACGTGTTGTTTGCCTACAGAGAAGTCCTTCAAGAGGGTGTTGGTTTCAGCCCCTTTGAGCTTCTCTTTCGACATTCCGTTAGGGGGCCACTCGCCTAATCAGAGATAGTATGGAAGCCACCACTCCAGGTCCTGCCAAGCAAGTAGGGGACTATTTGTTAGGCCTCAGATAGAGGATGGCACAGAAGATGGGCCAGGTGACAGCGAATCTTACGGCAAGCCAGGAATTGAACAAATACAGGCATGACCATAAAGCATCACAAGTGCATTGGACCTCAGGACAGGAGATCCTTGTGATGGAGCCTACCAAGCCTCAAGCTTTGGCAGATAAGTGGACTGAACACTTCAGGATAATCTCCAAGATGGGCGAAGTCAACTATCTGGTTGACATGGGAGTCCCTGGGGTTGCCCCTCAGGTATTTCACGTCAACACGGTCAAGCCTTTCCACAGGCGAGAGGAAGTATCATGCCTTCTGCTAGCTCCAGAGCAAGAGGAGTATGAGAGTGAGCCCCTTCCTGATTTTCGCGTAGAAACCCTCAGGATGGCTCAGTGGAGGGAGTCCATCTCAATCCAGATCTGACACCAGAGCAGCAGAGGGTCTGCAGGGCTTTGCTCTGGCAGTATGTCCCTCTGTTCTCACTGACGCCAGGCCTCACTCTGTGGTGTAGGTACGCAATTGACACTGGTGACAGTGTGCCTGTCAAAAGCAAGTGCTCCCGAATGTCAGACATGGTTAAGAACCACATCCAGGCTGAGGTTGCCAAGATGTTGAAACTCGGTGTTATTGAAGCCTCGGCCAGTCTCTGGTCCAGTCCAGTGGTCCTTGTCCCCATGCAAGTTCCCAGGCAGGTACCAATGATTGGTGGTTCTGTGTAGACTACACAGGGTTCAATGCTGTCACCAAAACTGACGCATATTGCCCAGGGCTGATGAGCTTGTGTATACCATAGGTGCTGCCAAATTTGTAAGCACCTTTGACCTTACCTCCTGCTATCGGCAAATAGCTCTGATGGACCGTGCCAAGGAAAATACTGTGTTCTCAACACCTGGGGGGCTCTACCAGTTTAGTCATGCCTTTTGGGTTGAAGAATGCACCTGCCACCATCCAAAGTTTAGTCAACCATGTGCTTGGTGGGCTGGAAGCCTTTTGTGTGGCCTACTTAGACGACATTGCTGTCTACAGTTCTACCTGGAAAGAGCATTTGACTCATTTGGATAGGGTGTTAAAGGACCTGAAAAGGGCTAACCTCACTATCAAGGCCACCAAGTGCCAGATAGTTCAGGTGAAAGTCACTTATCTTGGTCATGAGGTAGGTGGGAATCGAATCAAACCTCTCCCCAGTAAGGTACAGGATGTACGTGACTGGGAGACTCCCACTACTCAAGCCCAGGTTAGAGCCTTTTTGGGGCTCACTGGATTTTACCAGAACTTCATGGCGGACTATAGAACCATAGCTGCCCCTCTGACAGCTCTGACTTCAGCCAAACAACAGAGGAAGGTTAATTGGACGGAAGACTGTCAGAAGGCCTTTGTTAGCTTGAAGGAAAGTCTATGTAGAGCACCTGTGTTGTGTGCACCTGACTACAGCAAACACTTTACTGTTCAGACTGATGCCTATGACACCGGAATTGGAGCGGTCTTGTCCCAGTTAGATGACAAAGGAAGAGAACATCCTATCATCTTCATCAGTAGACAACTTAAGGGTACAGAATTTAGGTGGGCTACGGTTGAAAAGGAATGTTTCAGTGTAGTTTGGAGCCTTAGGCATTTTAGGCCCTACCTTACAGAGTCTACCTTCAAGGTCCAAACATATCATAAGCCCCTAAAATGCCTTATGCAGATGAAGGATGAAAACCCCAAACTGCTCAGGTGGTCCATTAGCCTGCAAGGGCTAGACTTCACCATAGAGCACAGACCAGGGAAGAGTCACGATAATGCAGATGGCCTTTCCAGAAGGTATGTTGATCATCTGGATGAGGGTGTCAATCTCGTGGGAGATTAGACCACCCTATCCTCAGTCTGGGGGGGGCGACTGTGATGCTGGAAAGGCATTGGAAGGACAGCGCCTCGATATCCTGGTTCTGTACTCCTGTTATCATGTGTGTTCTGTGTTGTTTTCTGCAAGGGACTCCTGACGGTGCAGCTCTTCCTCTTTTTGTTTGTGGTGAACAGACCCTTGGGATACCATTATGGCACCCATGGGTGGGGGTACAACCCTGTACACCTAGTGTATGTTTTTGGGCACCTGTGTGTGGCCCAAAGAGCAGGGTATGGGATGGTGGCAGCTCCATGCTGCATTTGACAGGTGCTCTGAGTATCCGTCACCTTGGTATACCCAGGCACTGCCATTAGAATAAGTTTATTCCTGATTGGAGACACGATGGCGCCTGTGGCCTCTTGCTTTCTATTGCCTGTTACCTCATTTTCCCAAAGTCCTGGGAAGCCTTAAATCTGTCCCTTCCCCTGACTGGCTGTTGGGTGGAAGTTCCATATATGGTATTGTGGGGAAGTCCAGGTCAGACTGGCTGGAGACTTTCCAATGACTGTATGTTGTGGGTACACCCTTAGGGTGGGACCTGGGTTAATGGAGTGTGTGACAAATATACATTTCATGTTATGGGTGTCTGGTTTCTGGTGTGTGACGCAATGAATGAGATGGCCCTGCCCGAAACTGGTATGAATGCAGTGTGGTGTGCTGAAAGGCTGGGGGCTTGCTCCAATCCACTTTCTTTGTTGTGAGTGTCTGGATGGAAGTGCATGGCCTGAATGCACTGCGAGCCTGATTGGCTGCCTGACTGCTGAATGCCCTTCTGAATGATTGGCTGCCTGAGCTTGGATCAGCAGTTTGAATAAGATACAAAACAGTATATCTGCGGACCTCTCATGTACCAGAATTGTTCAGAAGCTGAAGTCGAAACTTGAAGCTACTTATCCTTGAAGCCGAGCTGGAAGAAGAAGAATTGCTTCTGCTTTCCTTCAACGCAATCTGAAAGCTGTCCTGTCTTCAAGACTGATCCAAGAGAGGACCTGGTTAGGAGACCTCTACCCGAGCTACAAGGGAACATTGTACAGAAAGCTAATCTTCACCAAGGCTCCCGGGAAAGCACTCCCAAAAGTCTGTCGACCAAAGACTGGGACCGCCGTGGAATCTGAAGTGAAGCACCCGGACATCGAAGTCTGTCATTGTCGACCAGGGTTCGGAGGACCGCCGTAACTGCTGGAAGCCCGTTGAGTAGTGTGGCCCAGAAGCGGGGACAGCTTCACGCTGTGCTGCTCGACGACAGGAGCTGCATCGCTCCACTGTTGACTAAGACACTTTGAAATCAAGGACTCCATTGCCATCACAGTCGACTGCTTTGTCCCGCCGGAGAAAGTCAAGGTCATCGACGAGCTGAGGAGAATCCGCTGGTGGGTTTCCTGCCACCCAAAGTCCACAAAGATACCAACGAAGATCTGAAAGTCAGAAGGGATTGAGTCCTGATTGTCGATGCCAACGCTGACACCCGACATCCGCTGCTGGGCCTACATTCTTCATCAGGTACTCTTTGCGGCAACAAACTCTCTTCATCGGGATGCACCGCACGCCTCATCTTCGCAGGACATCCATGATCGATCGTCGACAAGCACCGCAAAGGCCGAAGCTGCTGCCTCGACGACATTGTTCACATTTCTTCGTTGAATCTCGACACCTTGTGGCTCCTGCTTTAAAGGGAGTTCACCCAAGAGGGATCCGTCGATGAACCATCAAAGAACTCTGCTAAACTCAGGTACATTGGGGTAGTAGAACATGTTTAGCAGCAAACAAGACTCTTTTAAACATATATGGAATGAGCTTGTTAATACACTAAAGGTATAGGTTGCCCAGGTGGGGGGATCCTCACACAGAACTGTTTCATGGTATTTGGACAAACTATTGTGCCATTATTTAACCTAACTTATCTTCCTTCCTATGTCTATTGTTGATTCACTTTACTATTTGGTTTCTATGCCAATGAGACTGATACAACATAGACTTTATACATATTCATCATATTAGTATTGCCAAAGCACAAAGTGTGTTATTGATTGTGTATATATTCTGAACCTTATTTATATAAAGAACTGTGTTATCACATAACATAGTGTGTGGACATTCCTTTGTGGGGTCTTGGAGACTACACTGTACTTAAGAACGAGCCTGTAACACCTCCTAAAAGCTTAAGCCTTGATTGCTTGTCCTTCGCTACTGTATAGAGAATCTTGGCTGGGGTGGTCTGTGCTTCTACTCTGCCATATAGCAGGCAGGAGTACAGAAACCCCCCACCAGTCTTTACACCAGCCTAGCACATATTCCCCGCCACTGACCCCTGCTAAATCTCACATACCACAGACTCCTTTCCTGCCACCGGCTGTCGCTGATCCTTTCTTCAAAGAACGCCCTGTGACTACCCAGCCTGGCACCTATTCCGCTCCACTGACCCCTGCTACCTCTCACATACCACCTATTCCCTTCCTGCCACTGGCTGTCACTGATCCTTTCTTCAAAGAACACCCTGTGACTACCCAGCCTGGCACCTATTCCGCTCCACTGACCCCGGCTACCTCTCACATACCACCTATTCCCTTCCTGCCACTGGCTGCCACTGATCCTTTCTTCAAAGAACGGCCTGTAACTACCCAACAGTCACTAATTTAGTAGCACAAGAGTGCCCTGTGACTTTTCCAAACTCTCGTCCTTGTAGCCCTACTGGGTGCTTGCACTATCTGCACATGCCATATATCCACTCTGCGCTCCCGAGGTCGATGCCATTCCTGCAACCTCTCTATCCCCTCCCACTATGGCCTAGTGCATCAAAAGAATTATTTGCGCCTCCTCCCTTTTTCAGTGCCTCTGGCCGTTCACGTTCCTACCTTGGCAATCTGCCTAAACCTACTCCCTTCGTACTCCCACTTAAGGGACCTCCCGCTCAGCCCTCTGCCCCTTCTCACAAACACATTGCCCTTCCAGTCTTAAGTCGTACCCTTCCTGCAAATAAACCCTGTACTCCCTTCCTCTACTGGGCTGCCAATGATTTCTCAACCTACATTCCAGAATGTGCCTGCCTAGCACAGTACTGGATGTCCTCTCTTACCCTATTGTGGATGAGGCCAGAAGACTAAGACTAGACTCCCAAACGAGTGACCCTCACTTCCTTCCCATTCCTCCATAAGCATCCCTGCTACAGCTAGCTTGGCCTCCTATATCTTGGCTGACCAGGGTGTCCCTCTCAACTGTGTACTCATCAACGGACACTCCTTTGGAGCACACGCCATCACGATACATGATCCCATCAATGAGCACCACCTCAACATACTCGCTATGACAGAATCCTGGCTCCATAGTACCTTCGGCCCTTTGGTCACACTAGTCATTCCTCCCAGCTATACGATCGATAGGACTGCACCAACTCAGCCTGAGGAGGCGTTGTTCTTATTGCAAAATCCTCACTCTATGTCCACAGCTTTCCCCCTCCTCCCATCTCAGGCCACAAAACACTGCTCCTCAAATAATCCACTAATCCTCCTCCTTTATTGCCAATCCAACTCCACCAGTAACCCTGAATCTGATATCCCCCTTTTGATAACACCCTTCCTCAAACCTGCCACCAAATGCCTAAGACTTGGAAACTTTAATCAGGGTTAAAATGATCCTGCGGATCACAAACCTGCTGCACTGGACCAGTCGTTCCAGGACATGAATTTCCCCTAACTAATCCCTGCCCCCACCCATGCAAAAGGACGCATGCTAGACTGTATACTGACCACTAGCACCTCCATCGACATATCAGACTTCAGCCCAGTGCCTTCGTCTGACCACCACCTGATAGAATGCAATCTACTTGATCCCAAACCCTTCCTGAACACAACTCCCATGCTCAACAAGACACTGGCCAGAAGCAGCTGGAAACTATTGCATGGGACTCAGAAGCCCACTCTACTTTCGCTACTCACATCCCCTCACTCCTAAACTGATAGTCCAGAAGGCCTCGATAACCACTGTCAGAGCCTCCTACTGATACTTTATGAACATGCTCCTCTGAAACTCAAAACCCTAAAACCGTTTAAGCCCACAAATATTTTGTTCTCAGACGAGATTGTCACTCTCTGCATAAAGACCTCTCCTTAAAAAGCACACCAGCTCCGCTAACACCATCAGCCTTGCCACTCGACCATAGCCTCCTCTTATGACAACAGAATTTCCAATGCAAGCTCTTACTCGAAAGAATTATTCTCCATCCTGAGAAAATTGGAAATCCCTGGCTCCTCCAATAACCACATAAGGATAAACAAAGTCTGGTGAACCACTGTTCAAGTTGCCCTCAGTGCCAAAATTGGCATGCCGCGTAGCAAAATCACTGTCAAGAAAATACTACTCAAAACCAAACCCACCGCCGGATCACCCTGCTGTCTCCAGACCAGTTAATCTCCCCCACGCTAAATGATTTGCTCCCAATTCTCTTTCTCAAAAGTGAACCAAACTACTGTCCTGGACACTTTCCAGTCTCTAAATCCCTCCAATTGTAAGGGTGACTCCTGCCCTGCCTATATCATCAAACCCTGTGCTGCCACTGTTACCCCAATCACTGACTTCATCAATGTCTCCTTTAAGACTTGTGTGGTCCCGGACAGCATTAAGGCAACTTGGGTCCCTCCTTATAAAACCCTTTTTGGACCCAGCTGTGCCCGCCAACTATTGTTCCATCACAACCGTGAACTTCCTGCTCAAAATCCTAGACCTCATTGCCTACTCACAAGTTCACCAATTCCTTGAACACCACTCACTCCTGGGAGCCAGACAGTCTGGTTTCCATCCTAAACATAGTACCGAAACAGCCTTACTCGACCTAAAAATGCAGCTTTGACAGTACTCGGAATTCCGGTAACTTAGCCATTCTTCTCCTCCAAGATCTTTCAGCTGCTTTTGACTTGGTGGACCATGGCATGCTCTTTCTTCATCACCTTAGTTCCCAGTTGGTGGCACTTGAATTGTTGGGTGGGACGCATCCTTGTTCCTGAAAATGAGGAAAAGTGTGCTTTTTGAAGTGTAAAACACAGAGGTTTTCCTCTGTGAAATTATGATAAAGGGTTGTTTATTTTGCATATTTCTTTTAAGTCTGCTCTTTTATTACTGGGCCGGGGCAGGCACAAGTGTGAAATTGAGAATTCTAAAAGCCCCTTTCCCTGACAAGTCATTGGAAAGGAGCCATTAGCATTCCAAAGTCCCTCATTCGCTGTATACTCCACAGTGATTGCCTGCATCACATAAGCCTGATTGATTTCTAGCTAGTCTGCAATGTGTCTAAATTGACATGAAAACAGTGATGTAATAATGCATACACACTTCATATGATAAATGATATGATATGGCATTTAAAACGCGCCTATACACAAGTGTTTCAATGCGCAACGAGGCAAGGGAGGGGGACAAAGTTACGCTCTTACTAGGCCAAATGACATTGAGACAGCGCAAGTGCAGGTGAGAGGGGTGGGGAAAAGTGTGAGGGGCAAGGGCAGTGGGGAAGTGCAGTACATGGGATCAACAATAACAAGAGGTGTGACCAACGAGTGGCAAGTGCAAGTGCAGACAGAAGGTGTCCAAAGTGCAGGCGGGGGGACTGAAGGGTTACAGAACAGCAGTTAAACATGGGTCAGTCTAAGAGATGGGCGAGCGCCGTTCTGAAGGGACAGGCGATAGCCTGCATTGCCCTCAGCCGATCAAAAGAGAGTCGGGTTCAGATCCACGAACCCGGAGTGGTGGAGACTGGCGCCCTCAAGGCATCCAGTGCGGTAACACAAACAATCCTGGAGAACCCGGCAGGAGCCCCGGGGAGAGTTCTCTTTACTTTTTGAAGGGCAGGACACCCTGGAATGGGTTCACCTGAGAGAGGGGCCTGAGGCATGGAAAGCGTCGCAGTTCAGGCGGCATCCGGTGACCTCACCCTGGTCCTTGAAAATCCGGGGGAGATGGTGTAAATCTCGCGCCGGGCCGTATCCATATCCGCAACAGGTCTCCAAGGTGGCCCAAGTGCAAGGGTTGCCGGAGGGCAGTGCAAGTGTGCACCTGGGAGAGAAAGGGACCTGGGACCGAGATCAGAGGGTAGCCAGGTGACCAGCACAGTTTCAGCCAGGAAAACAACAGGGGAGAGGTAGAGAGAAGGCAGAAAGAAAGAGGAAAGTCTCTAGGTTCTTCCGTAACTGGAGATGGTTCTCCTCAAGTTTCAGAGAGGCAGGGAGGCTGTTCCAGAGGGAGGCCCCAGCCGGAGAAAGAGATCTACCACCAACTCATTGCTTGGAGAAGTGACTGTCTTTGAGGGAGTTGGAGGCAGAGGAGTGACGAGCTCATGTAAGAAGGTATTTATGAAGAGAGAGTTGGAGGTATTGTGGTCCCAGGCCCCAGAAGGCCTTGTTGACAATGCAGAGGGTCTTGAACTTAATCCTCGCAGCCACTGGGAGCCAGTGCAGAGATTTCAGTTCTGGAGAGATACGATCCCTGGGCTTGAGGCCAAGGACAAGTCTTGCAGTCCTGTTCTGGATGAGTTGAAGAGGGAAGAGTATAGAAGCAGGCAGATTTAGAAAGTGGCTGGTGCAGTAGTCAAACCTAGAGATAACCAGAGCTCTAGAGATAGTGAGCTTCTGGGGGAAGGAGAGGAAAGGAAGAATACCTCTGAGGAGGTGCAGTTGGTAGTGTGACTTCTTAGAGACGTCAGAGATGTGAGGAGAAAAGGAGAGTGTGGAGTCGAAGATGACCCAGAGGTTCTTAGCCCCACAGGTAGGAGCAGGAAGAGGGCCAAGGAGGGTGCAGGTGTGCCGATGAGGAGAATCTCTGTCTTACTGGCATTAAGGCAGAGATCGTTGTTGGCACACCATTCCTGGATAGCAGACAGACAGTCTGAGATAAGAGAAGGAGAAGAGGTGGCAGAAGGGAGCCTGAAAACGAGCTGGGTATCATCCGGATAGCACTGAAAGTTGGGGCAGAGAGCGTCAATGCGGTGGGCAAGAGGTGCCAGGTATTGGTTGAACAACCGGAAAGAGGTTAGACCCCTGGGGAACACCACAAGTAGAGAGTGAGATAGAGGAGCGGAAGGACCCAAGTTGGACCTGGGAGGGTCGGTCGGATACGAAAGAGGTCAGCCAGGCCAGGGCCTGATCGGTGATACCCAGGTTATCACAGAGATGGTTGAGCAGGATGGCATGGTTGACCGTGTCAAAGGCAGAAGAGAGATTGTGTAAGATGAGGTCAGAGGGGAGATTAGAATCGAGGTTGGAGAGCAGGTCTTCACGGATGTTCAGGAGAGCAGTTTCCGTGCTTCTGGCTGCTGTGAAGCCATACTGATGGACATGGGATAACCAACAGATTCAGCATGAAGATTAAGCTGGGAGATGGCCAGCTTTTCCAGGAGTTTGCCCAGGAAAGGAGTGTTGGAGATCGGGCGATAGTTAGCCAGGCAGGAGCGCTCGGCTGAGGGCTTCTTTAAAAGAGGGTATACAAGAGAGTGCTTCAGGGGGGAAGGGAAGACTCCAGTGGCGAAGGAGTGGTTGCAGAAGTTGGCCAGGGCAGGAGCCAGGGAGTCAATGTGGTCCTTGATGGTTTTGGAAGAACAGGGGAGAACCTGTTTTGACAAGACTTTCATAGAACGGACTTGTCGAGAAACCTTGTCGGGGAGAACAGAGGAAAGGCAGAGAAGGAGGGAGGAGGGGTGGCCATAGAGGGTCAGAGGTAGAGTAGAGAGTAGAGGGAGGAGGAGGAGAGGACGAGAGAGTGGACAGGATGTCCTGAGTTTTATATATGAAATTAGAAGCCAGGGCCGTACAGAGGGCCTGGGAGGGGACAGGAGAGGTAGAGACTGCAGCAGGATTTGTCAAACGGGAAATTATATCGTGCCTCCTATTGTGATGAATAAATGTATATTGGCCTACGCCAAGCTTCTTATAAGCCACTTGCGAGGAAATCCGCATTGCAAGGTCCTGACCTTAGATCAGTGTAAACTGCCATTTTAGGTCTATCCGCCATTTTAGGTTCTCTCTGTAAAGTCACCCTGTGAGCTAAAATGGTGGACAGTGTCATTCCGAATGTAACATGGCCGTCTTGACCTCTGTGTACGAACTAATGTGTAACTTGCCTGCAGGCCACATGTTAGGGTCATGAACTGAGACCTTGTCCTTCACTGACCTGTGTGTAGAGGATTACATGTGCAAATGAAGCTAATCCGCGAGCATATGTTAAACACAATGTATCCAAATACTGAACTGTGGATACTTGTTTGACTACATTGTATACAACTGTTTGAGAAGGCTCTACGACAAATCCTAAAATATACTGTTGCCATTTAGGCTTGGTGGCGAATGTATTAAAGGCAAACCCTAAGTGTACAGATGTGTGAACTCGGCACGAACCCAAGATCCATAATGTATTAACCAATATTAACTCGCAGAAGGGTTGAACATCATGTTTTCGAGGGTATATAAAGTGAGACTATTCTAATGTACAGTCCCACTCACTGAGCACACCGAACCACGCTGGAGTTCGCTGTGTTGTACTGAGGGCCAATAGCTATCTGTTGCTTTGTCCTTTGAAACTGTTCAGTATAAAATAAAAATCTTTGTATGTTCCTTTGTAACCCGTGTTCGGTGTATTTCCTTTGGGGTACTCAGCCTCGATATCTTCTCTTTGTTTTCACAGATTGGCCAACTCCTTGTAGATTTTTAAGAGTTTTGCTGAGTTGTTGGATGCCGAAGAGATGCAAGCTTGGATGTGGGCTCTCTTCTTGGTGCGGACAGAGAGCCAGTATTGCTTTTGGAACAGCCGGCAGGCCTGTTTGTCAGAGGATGCACAAGAAGCAAGACATATCCTTTCGGCCACCCTGCACTTGCGTTTAAGAGTGACGTGGTCTGAATCGAACCAGGAGTTGCACTTGGATTCGGGCTTCAAGTGGATCCTAATGCCGGGTGCAAGAACATCAAGGGTATCAGAGCTAGCAGAGTGGAGCATGGAAAGGGCTGTATCAGGATGTGAGTCAGCCAGAGGAGGAGTAGGGGGAGAAAAAATGAAAAAATGGCAGAGAAAACCTCAACTGACACACACTTCATAGGTCGGATAACCAAGAAGGTAGGTGGCAGTGCTGAAGTTGGCTTGGCCTGAGGGGTAGAGAGGATCAGATGGGAAGAAAGGAGAACGTTATCACCCCAGGAGAGAGGGATAGAGAGGGGAAGGTCTGAGGAGATCAGAACATCCAGAGTATGCCCTGCAGAGTGAGTCGGGCCAGAGGGGAGAGTAGAAAGTCACAGAGGCCGCAAAAGAGTCTAGAGGAAGGACAGGAAGCATCCAGGTGGATGTTAAATTCCCCAAGAAGGAGGATTTGAGTGGTGGACGTCAGGAGGGAGGAGAATAGGTCCACCCACTCAGAGAGGAAGGAGGTGATCTGACCAGATGGCCGATAGATAGTAGCCACAGTAAGAGAGTGGCCAGGATAGAGAGAAAGCCTGCACACAAGGCATTCGAAAGAGGAGTAGGCCTGAGTAGGAATGAAAGAGGCAGGAATCCACTCTGGGAAGATCTTACTCCATAGTTGGTAAGTGGCACTTTACCTGCTTGCATTACTTATGCCAAAATTGCATAGTTTCCCCCGTTCTTCATTAGACTCTATGAAAACAGGTCAGCTTGTTTCTTTGCTTTGTTGGAAAATAATTTTAGAAATTATACTTCCTTTTTTTGCTGGTTAGAAAAATGATATGACTACTCATCTGACTGGACTAATGTTTACCATTTCAAATCTTCTTGGACAAACTGAGCTACTAGGTATTATCCCAGACATCTCCTGACAAGATCTCCAATTATATTTATGATTTAATGTTTTGAAAGCTTTATTAATAATTGAATTACATGATAAAGAGATACTAAGCTGCACCCTTTTCTATCTTTTTCTAGTAATTGATTGTGAAATATGATTTTGCCCCTGAAGAAGAGTCTTTGCTCGAAACGTGTCGGGCCCAGAGATATTGTACAATAAATATTTTGTTTGATGTCTATATAAGTTTTGTGAGCTTGTTATTCACTCTGACTATTTAATTGTTTATTGAAAAATGTGTTATGAAATTTAGTAATACAAAAACAACTAAAGTTATTCATCTGCTCCGCAGATACCAGACAGTGTGCAGGGGATGGGAGTTCCTAAATTCTTAGGAACAACCACTTCTTGTCGACATGGTAGGAGCACCCATCCACATAAACTGTGGGTATCCGCTGACACGTGTCTTCCTAATAGACTTTGTACAGGGAAGTAAGGTACGCCCCCATATTGTTGTTGGTCCTTAGACCTTTGTCCTCGAGGCAGTTTTCTTGAGCACTGTCATGAAAGTCAGCCAATCCTTGCACTAGAGGACTCTTGTTGTTTAGGCCATGTCTTACCTCCACAGGAAAGCCTTGCATGGACAGAATCCACAAAGTAATTCTGGAATTACTCACATTCCCTGTTCAGATTCGGTCACTTTGGAGATATTGCAAGGGTTGGTGAGGAGTCTCCACGATGATTTGCTACCCCTGGATGAATGGGCGGTCATTTTTCAATGCACACACCATTGCCAGGAGTACCTTTTCGCAATCGTTGAATGTTTCCTCCACAGAGGACAACGTCTTGCTTGCGTACAAGATTACTTTGTTGACGTTGTCATGCTTTTGGTATAATACCACTGTTAAGCAAGTATATAAGAACCCCATCCCCAAGAAGAACTCCTTGTTCTTTATGAGGTAAGCCAAAGAATGGGCTTGGGAATGGCTTCTCTTTTGTTGTTTTAATGCCTCAGATTGTTCTGGACGGAACTCCCACTTGACCCGGCCTTTAATAAATGGACCAAGGGTTGTGTGACATCTGCTTAGTCCTCAATTAACTTTCTACTATAATTTGTGAGTCAATGAAGGCTTATTTGTTCTCACAGAGTAGTAGGGTCTTTCAATTTCAATAATTCTGCCACCTTTTTTGCCTTGGGGCTGAGACACTCAGGCGTGATTTCATGACCTAAGAGGTTATGTGGGTTTTACACCACTGTGCCTTCTGGAAGGACAGTTTTGCTCCGGCTTTCTGCAACTGGGTCAGAACATAGCATATTTCAGCTATGTATTCCTGCACAGTTGAGTTCTTGATTAAGACATCATCTGCATAGGCAGGTTTGAACTGTTTACTTCAACTAAGTAGGTGCAGCAAAAAATTGTTGAATTCCTCAAAAACACACCAAGGGAACTGCGTCCTCCATCTAAAATAAATGGGTGGATGGCAACCACCTGCCTGTTCCATCAACTTGTACCGTGTGCACAAGTTAGAAAATTATATATCACATTGAGAAAAATATAAGGACGGTCTAGAAGTTAGAGGTGGACGTGCTTTTGTAGCTAATAACTGGTGCTTTGGATCATGCATCATCCCAGACTTCAGGCCTAGGAGTACGGATAGGAGAGGTGATGGTATGTGAGGAGAGACACACATCCTTGGGTATTTGGCTTTTTACCCACCCAATGACTGCCCAATGGCATGCCATTCCTACCCATTACCTACCTACGCTCCCAGCATAACCCTCTCCTGGGATCTCTTGGGACTTGCTCAACCGTGCATGACATCACGCTGTTGGCTTTTATGGGGATGCAATTGTTATTTCCAGGCCAACTTCAGAAAAGTAATGTATTAAATGTATCTGTAATCCTGGTGTAAGAAAAACGTCTTATCTGGGTGCGCCTTCAGTCACCTGATTTATAAGCAATATGTGTGTCCTTCCATCTATTCCTTGCACTAATATAAAAAAGAAACTAGCAGTGGCAAAGAAAGCGGTTGTGGCTCTGCTATAGACATTAGAAAGGCACTTGCAAGGCATTGCCATTATATGCCAAGGTACTCAAAACATTTACCAGCAGTTGCCATCTTATACCCAGGTAGCACCATTATGGTAGACTCTGGCACGTGCCTATTCCATGTCTATGCAAAAGTCATCTGCAGGCTTATCCAATACTTGGTTGATCTTGAATGTGTGCCTGGCATGAGTGGCTTGTAGCAACTATAAATGTACTCATTTGTCTTGAGAGATTGTTATGCCAGCACCCGCACCTAAGATGAGAAAAAGGCTAGCGCCCGCCCGTCACTTCAGACTCAAAAGTAGAAACCACCGACCAGAAAGCAACATTGGCACCGGTTGGGCACGCAGGTGCGGAGGCAGTCAGATAATGGGCGTAACACAGTTTCACTTGAAAGGCAGAAGGGAGGGCACTGACATGTAGCAATAGAAAACTGCATCTTACAGATATCGATTGAAAAGTGTTAGTTATGACGACAAAATGTGCACCAAAACATCCTTAAATGTGACTAAACCTTATGGTATTGGAAAAGTGATTGATGTACAAAGCCGCTCTCTGCTACCAAAGCCTATGTCATGCTTATTGCCTCATTTTGGTTCACGCAGAATGTGCCTTTCAAATTTTGCCACTGTCAGTCTATCTCTTCCTGGGTCAGACCAGTCCGTCTGTGCACTTGGGGTGCAGTGGTAGATTCGTTAAATATATTTCTGAACTCTTTACCTGGGCCTTCAAGCCACATTGTGTGGACAGTCAGGTCAAGCAGAAAAGCGGCCTATTGCTCTGCATTAGGCACCGGACAGTCAGGTGGCCAGGAACGTGGGTGGAATTCCTTAGGAGCCGCTCCTGTTTTCTCCTGGCCACCAGAGCATCCTTTGTGGGAATGTCTTTCTTTATTTTTTTTACATATTTTTATTGTTATTATTAAACGGGTGGAGCATATCATTAGCATAAACATTACATATGAGTCAAATCCGCCAGATCGGTCACTGCCGCAGATTCCCGACACACTGCCACCGTAACCCGTTCACACCCGGGCCTAAGTATAATCGTGCCAGGTGGGTTTTGTAGGTTAGGGCTGGGTATTTAAGATCGTATTCCAGTAGTGACGACCAGATCAATTGAAATTGGTGGAATTTTCCAACCCCTGCCGCAGTCACTTTCTCCACAACCTGCACATCCCAGAACTTAATCCACCATAGGATCTTGTCTGTGCCTCCAGTGCTTTCCAGCGTCGAGCGATGGTGATGCGCACCGCCAGTAGCAAATGTGTCAGTAGTTTAGCGCGTGCCCCGGATTTTGGGTATATTTCCTCCACCGGGGTCCCCAGAAGCAGGGTCTTGGGAAAGACCCGGAGTTTGCTGCCCATAATAGCTTTTATGGTTTCCACAATAGTCTCCCAGAATGAACTGATCCGAGGGCAGCTCCACCACATATGCAAATACGATCCTTGTGCCACACAGTTTCGCCAACAGATAGAGAGAATTGAGGCCTGGAATTGGTGTATCTGTGTCATGGGAGAGTACCATCGGAACAATAGTTTCAAGGCATATTCATTGTTGTCACACATCTGGACGAGGTGTGGGCTCTGGCCCAGATATCCAGCCATTCTGTATCATCCAATTGGTAGCCCAGGTCTGTTTCCCATCAGGACATAAAGTCTGGTCTGCGGGAGGTTAACAGATCATCCCTCAAGAGTTTGCATAGATTGTTAGTTCGTGTGGACTTAAAGTACGGGTGGCTTTTTTGTTTGATTGTCGGGTGTGTGATCCAGTGGCACACTTGAGAGTAGGAGAACCTATCTGACTCTGACAAGTGGAATTCCTTTTTGCAATCTTCATATGTGCTGGAATGGCCCTACTCAACTAGTTGTGCCATTGGGAGTAAGCCCCCCCTTTTCCAGTTCCCAAAAGCCCCTGAAGGCATACCTGGTGTGAAGGTGGGGCTGCAGAAGACTGCGGAGAGTGGGCATGTACCCCTGGTAATCTTCTTCCTTTGAATGCCTCATCCCAGGATTTCAGGGTGACCTTTGTTGACGAGAGTAGGAGCGGCCATTGTTTACGTGTCGTGTGGGGGATAAACGGCAAGACACAGAGGCGGAGAGATCATTGAGATTGCTTGATCTCCATCCATTTTGGTGCTGGAGCTGGGCATGTCATTCTTTTTGTCCTGCCATTGTCATAGGCCATATTTTCCTCTTTGCCCGCACACCCGTCAATGTCCCGTGCAACTCTCCCCTAACAGAATCCTACACCCCTCCCCTCCAGAGCCATAAATTGCTTCCCTTGTCTGCCTCCTCACATCACTCCCCCATCATCCCAGACAGGTGTTGTATATATTATGGATTTTCCTGACGCTGCTATCATTCTGGTACCTGGCAATAGATGACAACAGCTGGCAAATGGTTTTTAGTACTGGGACATATTAAGGCAGTGCCTGGAAAATGTCTCATCTAATGCCAATGCTTGTTTTAATGGGAATTCAGTCCACTGAACACATGTTATTACCAGTTAGAAGACTGCTTAGAAATAACAATGGCATCCTCTAAAAAGCACAGAGCTAATTCAAACTGATCCCAGGGGAGGGAGTGCTTTGGGTGTGATGGGTCAGGATGTGGTTGCCCAGGGCTATAATGACTAGCATGGCCATGGGCGTTCAGTGGGGATGGAAAATGACCAATAAGACCCCAGGGTGTGTCCCTCATCACATCCTATCTATCTCCTATGTCCACTTGCCATACCAATAGTTTTGGCTTATGGGTAGTGCATACAACACTGCCTAATAGCCAACACTAAGGAATGTCCCAAGTAGCAGTGTGCATGGATGTTACATGGAACCTGTACATGTACAGCTCTATAAAGAGTTTTAGAGCATACACGCAGTGGGCATTTAACGGAAAACTGGAAGCGCCATTTTACCGCTTACCCCAATGGGAGGCCTTGACACACGCTATGCAGTGACACACAGAGAAAAACAATATGGCATGAAATGAAACCCAGCTGTTTCCGGATTAACGGCCGGGCATGAGCTTCATAACATGAATATGAGAAGGCCCAGGATCACTAAAGCCAACATGGCATTTCCGCCAGTTTACGTTTAAAATATGTTATTTAGCTCATCGCAGCTTGTGATATAAATGATAGCAAACATGCGACACACTTTCATGGGCCCACTTAAGGTCAGTCGCTAATTTCTCTTCAGTGGCTGGAGCAAGGTCACAAGGCCAGACCAGTGCCAACATCTGCTGCTTTCTTTAAAGTAAAGCGGCCTGGGATCTGTCATCATAAAATATGCTCGCCCTTTGCGGACAGAGATCTGGGAAGGGTGCACGTGCCAAAACCTCCACCTTTTCCCAAAGAGGGCTAAGGCTGACAGGACAGGGCCGTTTTCAGTCTGCGGACAATGCAACTGAAAAAGGTTAAAACTACCAACCAGACACATCTTTTAGTAAAGTGAACTGTCAGTACCCTCCAATATTTCGAACACATGAGTTCACATCCCTAGTAAAAAGTCGAGGCCTTCAAAGGATCACCTCCCAGATGCCATGTTCCCATAACTGTAAATGGATGCCACTGTTTTTCACATTTTAAAGGATAGTTCCGGGACTTTTTTTTTATTGTCCCTACGGTTCGGCCATGTGTTTTTAAGCATAAATCGGTAGATCGTAGAAAACTTTCCTATGGACCTTACCCGACTTTTCGTCCATTAACACACTCGAAATCAGCTGCCATTTTCTGATAATCCTATCATTTCCCCCCATCGCCCTGGCTCACCTGCGTTTGCGGCACTAAATCAAATCCCCCGCCCCTGAGCCTGACATCAGCAGACGCGTACCGCCCATTTCCCAACGCCAAAGCACGTTTCGTGTCAACAATCGCTGCGCCTCAGCTAATGAAGTGTCGCCATGGAAATGGCAGGACACCTCTTTGCTCAATAAGTATAAACAGACCGTTTCACAACACACAGCAGCAGATTTTCGATTCCATTCCTCTCTCTGTGTTACTTTGAGTATTCTGTGACTCGTTTCTGTGCGCTGGTCAGCTACCTTCGCCGCTTCTAGGCCTTGTGAACACCTGTACCATCATGCAGTATATGTACGAGCCCGAGTACACCGAGGAGGAACTACTGGAAAGGCAAGCACGCGAAAACGATGGGGATTCGGACGGCAGTTGGGAGGACCAGTCAACGGATGAAGAGCCTGGACCATGTCGCATGGACGGCGTCTCCACCTGGTGCACGTGTAATCGGTGCGAGCTAATGCCAACTGAGGAGGAGAACTGCTGCTGCCGTGAAAATTCCGGGTGCTTGGCCTACATTTCGGAAGGCGAGCCAAGTCCGCAATGCATCACCGAGCTGCCAGAGTTCAGGGAAGCCTGCCTCTCACGGACCGTGTTGAGGATGATGATGGTGCTTATGCACGAACTTCGCGGCACTGTTCGTCCGCGTAATCCCAGTAACGAGTATCCTGGTATCTTTCTTCCATGATCATCATATGGAAATACATACATACTGTGAGCTGAGCAATTTTAATTTGCACATCTTTGCTGGTCTGTGTCATGTAAACGTTTGCCAGGGCATGATGTAACAACCCATTACCCGGGCACATATCAATATTTGCAGAGGTAACCTCCTGCATCATTCTTGCTTGCATTTTTCACCTTCTTGTTCCACCCATTCACCTTTAATAAACAATTGAATAGGAGGTGCTTCCTAGCCATATTGCTTTCTATGGTGCTCATTCGAAAGGTATTCTGCACCTGATATACTCTCTATGCAAGAGCAAAAATCTGAACCCTGTTCCTGCTAAGTTTCCACTCACAATGACAACTCAAAATCAACACTATTTTACCTATACAGCACCCTGGAACCCGGGATACAGGACTGAAAGGCACCTTCACAATGCAATGCTACACAACTTTCCATCCACTGCAATGTAATTACACCCAAATGAATAGTATGCTGCTACTGCAGTGTCACAAGTGAAGACTCTCAATCAAACCCTAGCAAGGAGCCCCCAGCTTTGTCGTAGTTCATTGGCATTTCACACTCAACTCAGAGAGTTCCTTCCCCCCCCAAGCAAGGTGGCACGGCCCAAAGTGCAATTTCAGATTCACTTTGGTGAGGCCTCCAACCCTTGTCGCACCCACGCCAACAAATACCCTGTGTCACCAATGGACTAGGAACCAGACCGGTGTATAGTTAGAATATGTATGTATTTATTTATTTATTTATGGTTTTGACTAGCAGCTAATATCAACCACCAATGCTTTGGCAACACCAAATATCTCAACACCTCAGTACGTTCTGTTATTAAAACAACACAGGTAACATTTTGAAACATGCAGTCACAATTTAAAACACATTTAATTTCAATTTCACCAATGGTAAACATTCACAATAAAATGGAAAAATAGTTTTGCAGCACACATTCAAAGGGCAGGCAGTGCTTTGGGATTCTGGTTTGGGAGGTGAAAGAATCAATGGGAAATTGTGTTTTTAGGCTTTCATTTGAAAGGCAAGGTTGAGTAAAGGAACTCAAATGGGGAAATCGTTTTTTCAACTTTTATTTAAAAGGCGATGTTGAGAAAAGGAAGTCAAAGGGAAATCGTTTTGCAACACACATACAAATGAGATGTAAGGCTTTGTAATTCTGACTCTGGAATCCTCTACATTCACTTGAAAGGTAGCGTTCAGGATTACTTATTTTGGGATTGTGTACACCCCCCTTCAGGGCAGGAGTCACGGGGTTCAGGAGGACAGTCACCCAAGTCTTTGTGGTCTATACTGGCTCTAACACACTGGGCATGAACTTTGTTAGTTTCAAAGTCTAACAACACTCATCCTGTGATTTTCTATATGGGAATTAGTTGAATTAACTTCAATTCAATGCATTAAGGATCTACACAACTTCCCCCTCACCACAATTTAATGGAAATGATTAATGTGGGCTGTTCCCAACACAATGCAATCTAAATGGATAGGGTGATTTTCTATAGTGAAATTAATTTTGGATTCAATACAATGTGCTAAGGGCCTTCCCTGTTTCAACCCTCATACCCACTAATGGAAAGGGATAAGTCAGGTTGCACCCCAAAAAATTGATGACCTTTGGATTGGTCACTTTAAATGGGAGGCTTTGGTCAGGGAAAACAGCAGGTCTCCTCTGAGGATAGTGCAGATCTGGTCAAGGGCTTTCAGTCAAGGATTTCCCATGCACACAGACTCCTTCTGCTCTTCTGCTGGGGTCCCAGCTAGCTTCTAGATTTCACTGTAACTATCTCAAATGCAAGGATTGAGGCCTCCCTGCTAGTTATTCCTCGCAAGGGTCCGTTAGCAAGCTATCTCCCGGAATAAAGTGAAAAGGCCCTGTTCAGATGCAAACATGCCCTCTTATAGGGCTGATGACAGTCCAACATTGTCATAATTCCCAGAGTAAGGATTGGCTAACACTGTTCCTTCATCTCCCACCAAGACGCCCACTGGCTGCTGATAGGACCAGAAGTTGGGATATATGTATGATGTAGGCTAAGGGAGAGAAAGATTTATCATCCCAAAGTGACATGTGGGTTTTACATTTTGTATTCTGAAAAATCTCACAATGTAGCAACTACCTTAATCTTTCAGAGAACCATATGATATATTTTTGAGTTCTATTTTTCTTTGTGAGTCGGACAATACTCATTTTATTTTGGCACGCCCTTCCTGGATGGAGCCACTGTTTTTTGCGGTTTGCTACTGCACTGAAATATTTATAACTCTGAGACTACATACTTCTAACATTAATTTCACCATCTATTAGTCTATCAATATTTTCAATTCCTCAGATTTATGAAAATGCCAGAATCATACTTTTGATCATAACTTAAGTTATATACATAAAAAAAAATGGTGCCAACTAGCTTCATAGCCTCTTTAAAATGAACCGCGGGTGGGCTCGATAGGACACACAATGCTCTTTTTTTTTTAGGAAAATGTGTTCAATGTTTAATCAATGGCACCGCAGGCTATGAGAGGTAGTTTAATTTCTCCTCCAAGATTTCATTTCTCCTGAAGCATGTGACTAACCATCTGCTCAGGCCAATGTTGATTCTACCATACTCTGCTGAGCTTCAGGCACTTTTGGTTTTAGCAAAAGTAACTGTGGGATGATCCTATGCATTGTAAAGCACACATCATAAATCTGATGTCATGCCCCTGAAACCCAACCGGCTGACAGCAAGGCGCTAACAATCACCCCTGACCAATCCAGTTGTTAGAGGCATGCCCAGCCTAAGCCTGCCCCACAGTATAATCCAGTGATGTCATCCACCTTATAAAAAGGGGCAGATCACAGAGACAAAGGACGCACTCTTCTGACATTTACAGCTCCTGTGCATCCTGAGTATCCAGACATTCAAGATTCACCTGGCAGATTCCAGACTCCACTGCCAGGAAAGGGATAGTTTGTTCAGGCACTCCTATCCAGGCAAAACCACTCTTCAGAACTAAAACCCCATAACAAAATCCCACTAACTCAGGGAGAAGGGGGACAAGCTGTGGTACCCTTTTGGAGTGTATCCTGTGACCAGACCGGCTTTTTGCCCCACTACCTGCATGCCGCTGTGCTGTGACCAGACAGGCCCAGCTGTTTTCTGCCAGGAGAGCCCCGCGGTGACCAGTGATCAGATATTGCCTTGAGTCCAGAAACCTGGTTAGCTGTCCCAAATTCCAAACTCCAGCACTGATTGTGAGTATCTCCCCATCTCATAACAATACATAGCCTACCCTATCTTGATACCTTGTCTTGGTTCCACCTTATAAGTAATCCCATCCAAACCCTGATAACTTGTTTAAGATAGTCTGAATTATCTGTGCATCCTGTCCTTGATTTTCTAGTGTTAGTGCAATTCTTCCACTCATTTCTGTCATTTGTAAAGTCGTTAGTCATATTTGGAGTAAATGAATTAATTTCCACATAAAGAGACACGCGGCGTCAAGGGGGTTTAGACGGCCACTTAACCTGTTTCATGGGCAGCGCTATCTTCTTGGTAATCTACTTTAAGTAAAACTTGTCCTTTCTTTCCAAACCGATTTTCTCTGTTAACTGCTATTATTTTCCCAAAACCGAATATCCTTCCACATTGAAAATCTCATCCAGTTATTTAGCTAGAGTCACTCTTTCACTTCTATATTATCCCTGTTATGTGCATCTATTAACCAGCTTAAAACCGCATTCCGATTCTGTCTATTTCACCCGTTTTCTTTTACAAACCGTTTTGACATTTAAAACTGCAAAAAGAGAAAAATGCAACTTTCCAACGCATGATTTTGGCTGCATTGTGTTCTTACTTTCAAGTTCATTGTAGCCCTGTATGCCCTTTGTTGACACCTTGCCTGGTAGTTGCTAGTGTACTTACATCTCTGATACTGTTATAACTCATATTTACCTCATTTATTCAACCGCACATGTGAATTCATTATTTACCAATTCCGAGTGTCATTTATGCAATTGCAAAGGTTTTCATTTTGTGAGGGAATGACGGGTTTTAATTCTGTTTGCTGCCTAGCATTCCTGACTCCTTGCTGCTCCTTTCTACCCACTCAAAATTTGATAAATAGTGATTTGTGGGAGCATTGCAGGGGGAAATCTTAACTCAGATGCTATCTACCCGAAGAGTAAAATTGATCCTATTCATCTGTGCTTTGGATATGTTCTATTACAAGGTCAACCAAGTATATTTCATCAGTTTACATTGCAATTATCACCCCATTGGTGATTGCTGCCCAATATTAAAATTGTGTGTTTTTCTTTAATTTAAATTAAATAAATATTACATTCCCACCAACCGGCCTGGTTCATGGTCCATTGTGACCCGGGGTTTGTAAAAGGGTGTGTGAGATGGGTTGGGTGCCAGCTCAATCTGAATTCTAGGAAATAAAGTTAAAGTATTCTAATTGATCGCTACATCCTAGGCTAAGGGCAAGGGTCCTGGTCCGGTGTGTGACGCCCGATTAGAATCCTTAACAGTGTCGATGCAAAGAAATGGGTCGAACATTTCACTGCATTTTTTTCCAAACCTAAGGTGGGTGTCAATGACTCATGGGAAGACTATATGGTCACTTGGGACTTCAATTTAAAAAAAGATCAAATTGAAGACGCCATCCAGAAACTAAATAATTCAGGAGCAGCAGGCCTGGATGGAATCACAAATATTATGTTAAGGCAAAACATCAGTGACTGGGGAGTCTTTGTAGAAGTTCTATTTCAGCAAATCTCAAAGGCAAAGAAATGGCGACAGAGCAACACCTCGTAACTATCGTCCGATCACTCTGATCGACGTGATTGGAAAACTATTTGAGCCATTTTTATAAAAACAGTTATTAAAATGGGTAGACGATTGTGGCATCACGGATGTAAGACAAACTGGCTTTACTAAAGGAGTAGGCCCTGACTTAAATCTCTTCCTTCTAAATGTCTTAAAGCTTGACACAATGAGATCAAATGGCACTCTTTTCCTTGCCATTGTTGACCTCTGCTAAGCATTTAACAGTGTTAATCGTTGGACAATATGGACGAAATTAAAGACATGGAAATGCCCAGAAGGTCTGTTACAGGCCATAATTGCCTTACATACAGACACAACAATAAAAATACGTCTTAATGCAGAGGGGTAATTGACAGACGACATAAGAACAGAGAAAGGAGTGAAACAGGGCTGTCCCCTCGCCTTTCAAGTTGTACCTAACGGATCTTCCATCGGCCTTAAAAAATGTGAACATATTTCCACGAAGAGTAAATGGTCACCCGATATCTTGGATCATCTATACAGATGACTTGGTGTTAATGGATAAGACTCAAATCGGATTGTAACGACAAATAAATCATCTACAGGAGTACCTAAATAAAAATGATCTCGTCATAAATGCAAAGAAATAAAAAATCATGGCATTTTGTGCAAATCAAGGGACAAAATGAAGGATGTATCGCTGGAATTCAGGAAAGATCCAAATAGAAACAACAGAGTCCATTCGGTAGTTGTAAGTCATCTTTAATATAACAATCAGCAAATGGGCTTGGAGCCACCAGATGAAGACAACAATGAAAATCCTCGCTCTGCAAGGAAGACCACTTCTTGCTAAATATGGAAAATTCCCAATGAAGCCTGTGATTCCTTTCTATATTCATTAACTTTTGGCAGTGAATCAGTGCTAAACTTAAACCGGACCATATGGAATGCTCTTGAGGGACAATTTTGGAGAAAAGTGTTACGGTTGCCAACCTGTGTGCCTAAGTGCAGCAATTCGTTATGAGTTGGGGCTTCAATCGCTCCAATCAATACTCCTATGAAAATCATTGTTGTTCCTGTGAAAGATATTGATGCAATCTTCAGCAAAACCGTACGATATACTATTGTAAACATGTTGGGGAACTCTCAGTGGCTGTTACATGTCTGGTACAAAAAGTGTCTAGTCCAATTGAAACATCTGGAAATAGAAATAAAACTTTAAAAGAGAATCTGTGTGCAGCCAAATGCAAACTAATTAACAGAGATTGGATTGAGACGCATAATAAAAGAAGGACTACACCTGGGCCGGGGCCCTAATGGGTGAAACCAGAGCATTGATATCCACTATGAATTATTTGGACAGATTCCCGAGTTGGCATCGAAGAGATCCATTTCTACGTATGAGATTGGATCTTTTTTAAAAAAAAATGTTATTTGCATATAGTTCAAAGAACCTTTACAAAATTACACAGTAACATCTATTTAACAATTTCTCAACACATTACAATATATAAAGAAAAAAAAAGCCAGATAAAATTAAACTCAAGTTAAAAAAATTTAACAATGAAGTAATCTCTTTATCAATGACCTTCAGGAAAACAACCAAAGCAAAAATGAAAGCCTTCTCGTTGCCTTTCATAAGTCTATTCCAGAGTGAAATCATGCAATCTTCATAGTTCACATTGATAAATCTTAAAAAGGACTTTGTCCTTTGATCCCTAAAAAAGGGACATTCTAAAATAAGATGTTTTAATGTTTCGTTCCATTCTGTACATTCAGGAAACCGACAATTCGAAATGCCCAGCTTGTTTTTACATGTCACCCAATACTTTGTTCTTTGAAGAGTATGATATTGTTTTAACCTAAAACGCATGTAGTATCTTCTCGTTATGTTACATGGAAACATCCTGAGATAATCACTGCAACCATCTCTTTTATGGGGAAATTGCACGTATTCCTTATATGTTCACAGAGTGGCAATTTGATCAATGGTATTACACCAATCATACTGAAATATCTTTTGTTTCACATAATTAGGACGCCTATACAGATCTTCACTATTAACACTCACATTTATTAGAGTATTCTCCATGGTCACATAGTAGCTGTTAATAGATCTAGAAGATCAGCCCTTTTTGAAATCCAAGAAATCTTGATAAATTAAATTATCAGGGCAATTCAGAATTTTAGAGTAGTTTGACAGAGCACGCCATGTAAACCTGGTAGATAAGGAGATAAGACCCATCTCATGTCTAATAATGCAGTTAGGAATAGATAAAGACAGGCACAGAGCTTTTTTTATCATGCTACTCTGTAATAGATCTAATTCTTTCAGCATGCTACTGGGACAAATGTCCAATGCATATAAAAGAACTGGTTCCACTTTCATTGTGAGGAAATCAAGGAGCGGACTAATTGAAACTTTACAGAGAGTAGAAAAAATTAACTTCATTTGACTCAGGAAGGGTCTGGATTTTTGCTTGAGATAGTATACCCATGAGTTATAAGTAGTCACATTACTCAGACGATATCCCAAGTAGATGGTCTCTTTTAATTCATGTATGGGGGTATCACCACTACGCCATCTAAATCTATTAGGCTTTTTGCAAGATTGGAAAATCATAACATAGGTCTTGCTTGGATTGGGAATAAGATTATGATTATAGGCGAACATTGAGAATATGTCCAATTTGGCGTGGAGGCCAGATGGAGTTAAATAAAAAAAATCAGGTCATCAGCAAAGGCTAACCAGTGTAGTCGAAGAGAACAGAGCATTGCTGGATATGTGATGACAAATTCCCAAAGGACATCTATGTCTGCAAGATACAGATTGAACCAAGATGAAGAGGAACAGACTCGGTTAGAGAACCTCCCCGGGTTAAGCGAATTCTACAAGATGTATTTGTATGGAATTTGGTGATCCAATGTATAAAGAGTTCTGGGATTCCAAACTTCCGCATTTTAGTCCAAAAAATGTGTCGCACGACTGAGTCAAATGCGAAAGACATGTCAATAGAGGCAATGTAAACATTGCCAAGTTCTTTTCTTTTAACACCAGCAATCAAATGGGCCATGGTTGTGGCATTTAAAGTTGTGCCCATCTGGCGCCTGAATCCAACCTGACATTTTGAATACATTTTGTGAGTGGATAAATATTTTTATATGTCATGGATGATTAAAATAGAGAAAACCTTTGCTGCTGCATCAGTCAGAGATATAGGACGGTAATTCTCAGGTAAACTGGAATCACCCTTTTTGTAAAGAGGGATAAGAATAGACGTGACCCAGGAATTCGGAATGAGGCCCTTTTGAAGAATACTATCAAATTTGATCTTTAGGATCTTACTCCAAAAAATGGGATCTGATCTGTATACACAACTAGGTATCCCATCAGGGCCCGGAGCACGGGAATTAGACAATTTTTTAATGGCCCACATGATGTCATATGTGGACCAAGCAAAGTAGTTGACAAGAGAGACAGGAACTATGTCATCCCTTATATTTGCAAAACGGGCAGGTATCATATATTTTTCCTTTACATAGGATATCCATGTTTCTGCTTTTATTTCACACTTATCAGATCTATCTAACACATTACCTTTTTTCAACGCAGTCCAAATGTCTCGTGAATTACGACAACAAATTGCTTTGATCATTTTTCAATTTTGTTCATTGTATTGCTGCAAATGTGCGCCTTTCAATTTAAATTTGTATTCAAGAATGATGCGCTTATTTTTTAGCATTTATTGCAAAACAGAAAAGTTCCCCTTTATTAATCGTCTAATATCACGATTTTTATATATTTTCAACATTTTGATGTTATAGTTGAAACTATGTTTGTGAGTGGAGCCATTGAGAGGAATTTTAGTTCTGTACTGATTAAGGGTGTCTTCAATACAATCATTGATTATTGCATTTACATAATTGATGGAATATGAGTTAATAGAATCCCAGTTCAACAGGCTATTAAGATGGTCATGTACCCGTTCTGCTAACTTCTTACATAAGGTTGGATTCCATTTTAGGGAAATATTATCCCTTTTGTTTTCAATGGGAAGTAAAAGGATGTTCGAGTGCCATTGATCGGTATAAAGTGAAGATGTAAGAAAAATGGGGGCATGATCACTGTAAATAATGTCCCCAATTTTGACTGGGTCAATTCTAGATAGCAGTAAATCAGAGACACAAAACAAATCAATCAAAGAACCATTTATGCCTCTTTTCCAGGTATGTACAATTGTCAAAGTGTTCACAAAACTTTGCTCCTCTTTTACAACTGTTTGAATTGGATTGTTTACACACAGGATCATTTGTAGGCTGTCCATTACAATGCGAATTAAAATCCCCACCTGCAATAGTCTCATATTTAGAGTATATAATTGAGGCTTGGTCAAAACAGCAATCTAAATCATCAAAGATATCTAAGATAGAATATTTCAGAGGATTGCTATACACGTTGATTATTAAAATTACATTTGTTTCACGCTTGTCGAGGCACAAAATTACAGCTAGAACATGAACAGAACAATAGACCAAGGTTACCCTACATTTAACAGCATTATTGATTGTGATGGCTAGACCCCCAAAGGGCCTGCCACCTGCACCTTTGCAGGCAGGATAACAGTATGAATGGTAATCAGGAATGACCAATGGATCCATTTTCATTGTTTCTTGGAACAAAAAAATGGTTGGTCATTTTGCAAGCGTTGAAAGCCAGATAGAAATACTATTGTACCCACATGAGTTCCAAGACAGGACAGTAAGAACAGATTTAACCTTAGCTTATGATGTAAACAGTTCTTGATTAGCCGTATATATCATTTTTAGCAATGGTTCTAGCCATGCCATTTCATTGTTGGTACGACTAATTGTCAAAAGTTGAGATATACAAAATGTATTATTTTTGGCACTGATTGAATGATCACCCTTCATTTTCTGCTCATTTGAGTTACGGCGCTGATTAACATATAAAAATTCATTTGCCCGTTTTTCATCGTTAAAGGTGAACAGTGAAAATCCCATTTCTGAAAGTTCCCTTCTAAAGGACCAAATGAGCTTGAGTACGTGTTCAGAGAACAATTGACACGTCATACTATTAGAACTGATATATTGTTTCGTCCTCATTGTATATGTTGGCCTATGCCCAGTCGCTTTGCGAGGAAATTCGTATTACAAGGTCGTGACCTCAAGTGAATCAAGCCTCCATTTTAGGTAAGAGCCGCCATTTTAGTTTATTGTACAAAGTCACCCTGTAGTCTAAAATAACCGTCTCATGTGCTCTTGTTCTTGCCTTAACCTCTTCAACCTCTGTAGGAGAGTTAATGTCCAACCTGCCTTCAGGCTACATGTTAGGGTCATGTAGACCTAGTCCTTTGTTGACCTTGGGATCAGGGGATTACTTGAATCAGCAATGTTAACCTACAAGTATACAAGAACAATAACGCTATCCAAATACGATATCCGAAACATTTGTTTGATCTGTATTAAAGTAATGTGCAAAGAGTGTAAGGTTAAACTAGAGAATAATAATGTTTGTTAGTGAATGTATTAAAAAGTAAACCGCATGCACGAGATATGTAAATTAGGAACGTACCTGGCGCGACCCTAGCTCAGTACATGATTAACTTGTAGGAGGCTGGACATCATTATAACAAACTGTATAAATACGCTGATGTCCAGATAGCAAATCCTGCTCACTGCTCACATTGAACCCTGCTGGTGGTCTCTGTGACGTATTGACAGCCAAATAGCTATTTGTGTACTTTGTGTATTTTCCTCTTGCATGGTGTAAAAGCCTTAATATTGTATTTTTCTGATTCCACGGATGGCGCCCGAATAGGGACCCTCAAGATCGACTTCGTCTCGTTGAAGGTTGGCTCGGCTATCGGACCGGGATCGGACGGTGCCAACAGAAACGGCCATTCTGGACGAGAAGCAAATTCCTCAACAAAACTGCACAATCCGATCCCTGAACGGTGAGCTGTAGCCGAGACGACATCTTGACGAGGGTCCATATATCGAGGTGGGTAAATTTGCTGAAAATCACCAGACACGTGGGTCCTTAGCATTGTCCTTAGTAACCCGATCGGGCCTCCCAGTCCTTTGGTCAGGTGAATCGTGACCCGATTCTTAATTTAACCCAGACAATTTGAATTTGGCGCATTGTACTCGCCAGCACAATTACTTGACCAGGTAACACCAGAACTTTGATATGCCTGGGAAATTGTCTGCCTGCTTTAGGGCATTATTCCGCAGCGACAGACAATTTTTGGAAGATAGCCATCCCGCACCACAGGGGGGGTCGCCGGCATGTACTATGTACTGTAAGAAAGGCTTTGGTAGTATAGCATTTAATGACATTTGGCAGAGACAGACCAGACATAATTCTAATCTTCGGTGACCAACCAATGGTAGTTTTGAAATCCCTCATATAGAATATCTAGAGTCTGTATTAGTAAAGAAAAAGGCTAGACCTGCAGCATTTGACGCATTGCATAGTTGGAAAACAGAAGCTTTGCAGCAACAAAAGAGTAGAGAGAAACATATGTGTAGACATATGACAAGTGTCGAAAAGGCACGGTTATATGACCAACATAAACAATTGGAGTCAGTTAGGAACACGGACAGGGTGTTCCAATTAGGCATTCAGAAAATCTACCCATCAAAAGATTTTCATACGTCAGATGAATTGATTAATAAACTTTTGCATGAACGAAGGCCCAGTGCCTCCGCGCCACCTCCGTACGTCCCTCCTCCTGGTGCTGTGCCTCTTCCCGTTGTTATTCCCCCTCCTATAGTTCCTCCGGTCCCCCCTGTTGTTTACCCTGTTGTTCTTCCAGCCATAGCTCCTTTGCCTGCTCCCTTGCCTCCACCTGTTGACATTCAGAATGTGCCTACTCTTCCTCTTCCAAGTGATTCTGCATCGCTTGTAGTAGACCAGGGAGCGAGACCAAGGGTTATGACTCGTAATACTGTGTCCCCAGAGAAAAAGAGTGAATTGACTGCTTGGGCTAAACATTGCATGGAGAAGGGTGATCAAGCTGATGTTTTTTTCCACACTCGAAAATTTAAAAGGTATTCCTGAGAAAAATGTTTTTATTGAAGGATTAGAGACTCATTTGAGTATAATGTGGAATAGATTAAACAATGTAGATTTCCCACAAGTGTTATGGGATTTGAACGCCTTAACGTTGTCCAGAGATACTGCGGAGAAAGTATATGAGCATGTTGAGAGGATTTTTGAGTATAAGAAGGAGTTGGAAGGGTTACAGAATGAGGAAGCAGATGGTGGTAGTTTAGGTAATATGTACTTAAAGAAACAGTTTTCTCCTCGCCGTGAATTAAAAGGTGAGAAAGCGTAAATTTGTACAAAGGATGCGATAAGATGGATTTCGGATATGTCGATAACTCCAGATGAAGTATATGACACATATAGTCAGTATACGTTAGAAATGCAAAAGAAAGTGATACAGGTTATGGTAGAATACCTGCAGAATGAGTGTGTTAAAAGAAAGATTTGTTGTCCCGCAGAATTGTTGAGTGTTTATAAGAGAGCCTTTTCGGTTGATACTTCTTCGACTGCCTCAGCGCTTGATTTGACTCTGTTGCTTAGTAAGCGTTTGGAGCTGCCTACTTCTCAGTTGCCTATGAGAGAGGTCCCTCCGACATTTGTCCCAAAAGTTGAGATTGCGGTCGATGCTGCGCGAGGAATACTCGCGGGGGAAATTCCTGCACATTACGTATCACAGTTTGTTCACGTCCCGTTTTCAAGACAGGAAGTGAACACCATAAAGCAATCTATTCCCGATGTAAGAAAGAATCCGACCGGGTTCTATAAAGAAATAGAGTTTGTCTTACAGTCGTCGGTATTCACCTTAAGTGATATTGATTTATTATTTCCCGTACTCCTGCCAGTTGATTTATGGAAACAGATTAGGACTGTAGATGATGTACCTGGGTTAGGAGATACATGGGATAACATGGTTAGGCTAGATAGATAAAGACCAGCTGGCGAGCGATCGCCTCAAGTGATATTAACCTTGCCTGATAGGATTATTGTAAAATTGAAAACTATAGTTCCTGAAAAAAGAATCATTTGGGACAAGTTTACGGCCTGTGTCCAAGGAAAGTCTGAGGGTGCTACCGATTTCTTCAATCGGTTTGAACAGGTATTTTCAGATTTCAGTGGACAAGACTTAGGCACAGAGTCAGGGAAAAGGCTGTTTGTTGACACATTTGTACGTGGATTGCTGCCTGATATCCAGTTACAGATTATGTCTTCCGAAAGCACTTGGCAGGCGAAGTCTCAACGAGAAGTACTGCATATGGCTCAGTACTATGAAAATCGTGTAAATAATGAAAAGGAAAATCTTGAGAAAAAAAAGGGTGACCTGAAAACAAAAGTCCTATTACAACAGATTGTTAGAAACCCTAGAGGGGGTAATCAATTTAGAGGTCAGCACTTTCCACAGGGAAGTACGCCGGTGGCTCCGGTAACCATTAACCAGTTTGCCTATTGTCGACAGGAAGGCCACTGGCGCGCACAATGTCTGACCTTGCAGCAAAGGTCATTTGGGAATATGGGTAGACGATCCAGAGGTCGCCCAGGTGCAGGGGGCCCTGGCAGAGGTCAGTTTGCACCAGAATCACAGCAACCTCCTTCACAAGATAAGCAAGTTTCGAATGTGAATAATAGAAACATTTTTGATCACCCTTCTGCCGCGTACCTCTCTGAAGAGCTTCCTCTTGATAATATTCTGTTTCGGTAGGATTGCCCGAAGCAGGATTTGGAACAGACGCCTATTCCCGTTCATCAGAAAGGCCCCTACGTTGAGATGGCGGTGGGAAATAGGAAGCATCTATTTTTAGTAGATACGGGAGCACAGAAATGTTCCATTAATCATTCACAGGTTCCAAATATTCCCCTGTCAGGGTAGTCCAACGTTTCCATAGGGTTTTCAGGCACACCTGTAGTTTGTCCGGTCTCTTTGCCGGTACCGATAACACTGGGTCCCTTCACGGAACAGTGTCCATTTCTACTCACCACAAACTGTGGGGAGAATTTGCTGGGGTTAAATTTGTTGAAGGCATTGCATGCCGTAATACATTGTTCTCTGGACGGAGTTTGGTTAACAATTTCACCTCAGCAACCACTCGACTCTAAGTTTTTGACTCGACCTTTACCGCTAGAATTCAGTAATGTTCCAGAATGCTTATGGGCAATTTATGGTAATGATGTGGGCATTCTTCAAATTGAACCTGTTAAAATTATTCTGAAACATGGAGTAAAATTGCCTCGCATCCCGCAATATAAGATCTCAGTTGAAGACGAGCAGGCTTTGAAATGTATAGTTTCTGATTTTGTACATCGTGGAGTAATTGAGGAAATTACGGGTAGCCTATCTAACAGTCCCATTTTGCGGGTATACAAAAAAGGTGATAATGCGATTCCCTTTCGTTTTATAATTGATTTACGCGCTATTAACAAAATTGTGGCTCCTCAATTTCCTATTGTACCTGATGTTACAACGATGCTAACCATGATTCCGGCTTCTGCCACTCATTTTAGCGTTGTTGATCTTAAAAACGCGCTTTTCAGTATTCCTATACACAAGGATAGCAGGTATTTGTTTGCGTTTACCCTAGGTGGACGCTCGTTCGCATTCACTCGTGCACCACAAGGGTACACTGAGAAGCCCAGTATCTCAGAGAAGGATGACGCCATCCAACACCATCTTTAGACAGACCTCTTTCTAAGCATGTTGCCCATACAAAGCCGGTCCTGCAGTGACTCTTGCATAACAGAGCCATTTCATTGCTGCTCTCCTAGTAAATACTGCGCTCCTAGTTTGCTGGGACTTGGGAAGGATTTCAAAGAGAGCACTTATTGCAGCACAGGAGAGTTATACTCCAAATATGAGTTGATTTTCTTCATTGTGTTTGGCTCTGGTAATGTTTCTATGTTTCAACTTGTGGATGTATTGCTTAGTGTGTAAGTATTATTCAGTGTGCAAAGATAGGAAGAGGGGGTACACTGGCATAGTGATGCTGGGCACCCAGAGCTGCAAATGTACCCCACTGCCTAAGAGCATTTCAAAGGACATCTTTGGCATCATCACTGACCACGTTTTCCAAACAGAGAGAGTCCTGAGTCACTGAGTGCAGTTGAAGGTCCGCGGATGAGTTTCCCACCACCAGAATCTAACAAAGATGTCCCAAGTGTCCAGACTTGGCGAGGGTCTGAGGTCCACTCCAGTGTCCATGTTGCAAGAAGCCATCCATAATTTGTACTACGGCTGCATCACTGAAGAACTGAAAGGTGAATAACTGCGTAAATCCGAAATGCAACACCAAAAGTGACCTTTGCACCCAGTGGAGTAACTTTGCTAAAAATGTTGAGGGGGGGGTGACCCAGCCAAATGAATGGGGACAAAATGGTGTGCCATGAAAGTTGGGGGGGACAAACACCCCTGTCCCCCCTAAAATTACGCCCATGCTTGCACCTGTCAGTGTCAAAAGTCCTCGAAAGGCCCCAGGGGTCTTACTACCATCTGCCAAGCCTTTAAGGAGACCACAGCATGTTTCATCTTCCCAGGACTTCTGCAGTCAGAGAAATTGTCGACCAAAGGAGAGCACTGCGAAGAGCCAAACTGCTGCAATTCAGAAAGACTTTGGTTCCATTTTTCTTCTTGGACTCAGCATCCCAGTGGCTCCTTCTTCCAAGGGTGCTCCATCCTTGGAGGGAATCGTTGAGTAAAACATAGAAACTCTGCCAGTTCGCCTGCCAAGGCACCAAAGGTACTGTGACGAGGAAGAGCATCTTCCAGCCTCAGGCGTCATCCAGGGGTTTCAGATTCATCTTGGATACGGTTCTCCTGTGGCTGCTCTGGAACTTTGGGGGGTAGAGCCTTTTAAAATAAACTGTACGTTTATTGAACATTATTGGACTGGGTTGTAAAAGACAAGATAGGTTAAGAAAGCATTCTGCCACTGTTCACAACTAACCTGCCTTTCTTCCATATTCTATGCTTACACCTCACATCAGAATTCACATGCCTATTTAAACGGCTGCAGTTAGTGCATCTATTACTGAATGTAAGTATTGTGTGGTAACACATAGAGTGTATGTATTTGCCACTCTTTCAATAAGTATTGCCAAAGTACAAAGTATTATTATGTATGTGTATATGGTCGAAACCTTATTTTATATAAAGAAGCTTTGTTGTCACCTAATATAGTTTATGGACATGTGGGGCTTTGGGGTGTCACTGTACTTAAGAACCAGTCTGCATCACCTCCTGAAAGCTTAAGCCTTGATTGCTCGTCCATTGCTACCCATTGCCAGCCTTGGCTGGGGTGTTCTGTGCCTTTAGCCTAGCATATAGAGGGCACAAGTAAAGATTCCCCCTCCAGTCGTTAGGCGGAGAAAGGACCAACCTTGGCCCTTGAGACCCTGGAGTGGGAGTCACAGCAAATGGAAGCCAGAAGAGACAAGATTCCTGTTCTTTTACATTGACCCGGTATGAAGCGTGATTTGAGAGCGTGTAACACCAAGCACACTGTCAGGACTGTACCGCAGCATCTGAACCACGTCATTGCCTCGGCTCGATCCAATGAAGCAGCGCTGCATTGCATCACTTGAGCCTCCACCCAAAGCACCAGCCTTGTCATCAATGTGTCTGGAAATTGATCGACGCAACCTTGGTGTTGCCTGAAGAGTGGCATCCGAGCTTCTGCATAGAATCGATTTGCCTTTACATCCTGGTACCTGCTCTTCGCCATAGAACTTTGACCTTTGATTGAACTTGGGGACTGCCCGATACACACCGCTTGAGTAAACCAGTTCAGACCACCGCCACCTTCCCTTTGACGCAGACTAGACACCAGCTTGCCACTAGACCAACATGACTGCTTCATCGTCGAATCAAAGACAATCCACGATCGATGCCAAGAACCCTGGTTCAACGCTGTTGAACCACCAAGACATTTTCAGACTGAGTACCTCCTCGGGACAGCAAGGCAATGTCATTCCTGATCATCACATATTGAACCAGCAGCCCTGCAACCAGCACTCTTTAGCAGTCAAGTCTTAAATAATCCAGATTCAAGACTTATATGGCCAAGTCTACAAAGTACCAAAGAGACCTTGCCATGGTGCATTTTTACAATGGAAAGCTGGTTAAATGTTGGCAAGTATATCCCTGCTTTATCCTTTGGTTAACAACTAAGGATTTCTGGAATATGTTAAAGCTGTTTCTCCAAAACATCATATGAGCAGCCACACATACGTGTCCTCCATTGTAGCGCCTGATCTTCAACGAACACTCTTATTGACAAAGCAGAAAAGCAGAGATTAAACCTGGCAGGCACTCCATTACGGTGACAACAGACATGGGGGTTCATTCCGAGGTTGGTGCTAAGGGAACAACGATGCCGGTAAAGGAATACTGGCATCGAATACTGCTACGGGCTATTCTGACCAGCCCGACCACTATTAACGGCATCGTAAAGTATGGTGCCGTTAATAGCGGTCTGGTCGCAGGGACGCGACCCACCATGCCGGCAATAGCGGCATGCCGTGAACTGGAGTAGATCACAAGGTAAGCGGACATGCAAATTCGAGCTTCATGAAGGCGTTAAAAGTGCCTACCGGCATGCCGTAAATACCAGCATCGCAGACCTACCGTAAAATGCCATGTGCAGTGATCCCAAATGCCACAGGTGCACACAATCAGCACAGGTGGAGGCAATGGAGTTTGTCCCACTACAAAATGAGCACACCCACACACCACACCCCTTACCACACCAGGATCAATACAATAGCAGCATCAACACTTCAGCTGGAGGACATGCATGCATTGCAACACTAGCAACAACACCAACGACAACAGCAGGCACCACAGAAGAGACACAGCAGGAGAAGGAGGGTGATACAGGCCCTGCATGCCCCACCAGTGCAGCCAGCTTAACCATGCATGCAGCCCCCAATCCCAAACATCAGAGCCAGTCCCTCCAACCCAACCCCACAGCACAACCACACCCTGTACCGTCTGGACCGTGACACCATCAACACCATTGTTCACATGATATACGACTATCATGGAGGTGGTTTAACGCATTCACAAACTATAGACTGCTCTGGGGTGGTGGTGTTCCCGGTATCGAACGATGATACTTGGGGGGATGCAAGTTGAGTTGGCGTATGGACCACATCCAATAGATCGTCCTCCATGGTGCCGCAGATGTCCTCCTGTGTGTCATCCACAGTCAGGGGTGTCATGGCTGCCACCTCCCCAGCCAAACTGGACTCCTACGAATGTGGTGCCTCGCATGTGTCATCAGGCTGACCAGTGGGTGGAGGTGGTGGTGGTGCTGTGCCCTCCATGGGCCTTGGTGGCACAGGTGCAGTGGGTACCTGCGGTGGCTTGGATGCTGGTACACAGCGCCAGTTGCTGTCCTCCTGGGACCTCTTCCGGGGTGTGGCGTGTGCAGGGGTTGCGTCCTGCCCATCGCTGTCATGGTCTGTGCCTGTGGGGGTGGAAGAGATGGACGGCATGAGCGATGTTTTGATAGGCATCATACATACATTGGGACAATTGCTCATCCACACAATTGGGGGTAATAGGCATTTGTGTTTGGAGGGGCATGTCATTTGATACATGGGTGGTTAATGCAGGCATATGTCGCCGTCACTCATGTTGACCAGGAACCGTGCTGTCTGACATGCATACTATTTTTGACATGCCTGCTGTGTGCCACGTGGAATTTCCTACTTTGTGTGGTATGTGTCATGTACGATATTGCCTTGCACCAGGCATCTTCATGTGTCTGTTATGCGTCGGCCTACTTTGCAGGGAGTGTGTGTGCGACATAGCTTGACTCTTCGGACTGACATTGGGGTTGCCTTTATTCAGATTTGGCATAGCAGTGTTCACTTTGGACACTCACCTCCATCGCCCAATGTTGCGGCGCCACACTTCATCTCGCCTACACCTTCGATGGTTTCCGTCCCAATCATGCTTGCGCATATGTCCTTCCATGGGGTGAGCTTTATCGGGGAACTGGGACCTCCTCCTGTTCCCATGGCCTGGCTGCGTTTGATAGAGTAGATGTTGCGCACCCTTAGTCGCAGGTCGTCCCATCGCTTACGGCAGTCTTTTACTGTGCGTGGTGTGTTGCCCACACCACAAACTATACCACCACAAACAGGTGGAGATGGAAGGTGAGGCAAGCAAGATCTTCACACATTGTGGAGCACATTATCCCAGATCAACCACAGGAATGCTGCATGTCACCATGGGAAAAATCGGCGCAGAATGACAAAAATTGCAGAGGCTACTGCCAACGCTCACCATCAGAAAATCCTACACAACACAACAAATCACCAAATTCACACAAACACAGCAATATGTGTACACAATGCATGAGCTACAATATGGCAGAGCACACTGTGTATCATCTTGAAGATGCAACCCACACCATTATTCCATGGCACAGGACACATTGTGGGCCAAAAACAGCTTGCATACAACCAGGGACATGTGCATGTGATCAACAATAATCTGCCGAGTGACTAGTACAGCTGTCCATCATTATTCGCATGACATTTACCTTTAATTGCCTCGCATGCAGGTGATAGTGTCTATCCTTTGAAGCCGTGGCTCCTCATCCCTGTCCGAAACCCACAGAACAGGCATGAGGAGGACTACAATTGTTCCCATTCCCGTACCCGTGTGGACATCGAGCAGACCTTTGGCCTGGTGAAGGCATGATTTCACTGCCTCAGCCGGTTGAGTGGGGCACACCGCTACAGGCATGAGAAGGTGGCCAAGATCATCATGGCATGTGTCAAGCTGCACGATATGTGCATCCGCCGGAACATGCCCCTGCCCCCTGACATTGGACTGCTACCACCTGGTGATGATGAAGGGGAGGAAGAAGATGTGGCTGGACATCATTGCAGTGGCGATGCACAGGAGGGCTGTACTGTGTGCAATTCCATGATTGCACAATTTCTGTGACACCCAAAGCAGCCGAGGGTTACATGATGGTTGGACAGAGGGCACTGGGTGTGGGGGTACAACTACACCATGCACTGTAACTGAATAATTGACACATGCGCAATGATGAATGTCCACTCAGGTCGTGTTTTTCATACAACCGGTGTATTAAATGTAACAAAGTAAACTCAAGTGACAAAACCCTCAACCACCTTCACCCGCCCCTCCACCCACAACTCCCCCACACACCCTCACCCCCCTCCCGCTCCCCCCACAACTCCCCCACACACCCTCACCCCCCTCCCGCTCCCCCCACAACTCCCCCACACACCCTCACCCCTCTCTCCCTCCCCCACAACTCCCCCACACACCCTCACCCCCTCCACCCGCCCCACAACTCCCCCACACAAGTCCCATTGAGTCCCCGAAGCCTACATGAGGCTGCCATGACAATTACTCTGCACTCCCTGGCCCAGGGGGCGGCATGTCTTGTCAGCGATGTGTACTGGCCGACCTGCGGAGCGGGCTAGTTTGCGTGGAACTGCAGGACGACGGTCTGGCCGCCTGCTGAGATTGTGTGGCGGGATGCCCTGCCTCCATGGCATCCGCGATGCGCCCTAACACCTGCCGAAGGGGGGAGACCTCCTCGCAGAGGGCGGCTGGTGCTGTCCGAGAAAGATTTCACCATGGAGGCAGTGTTGTCCGTAATGGACCAGCCTAGTGCAGATAACTCCGTACGCCAGTCCTCTCTGGCCAGCCTGTTGTCCTGTACAAACTCACGCACAAGGGCAGTGAGCAGGTCAGCCCGCTGCGGCCCTGCGGTTGCACCTGTGGAGGTATTGGGCCCCTGGCTGTCATGCCCAGCCTGCTCAGCCTCCCCAGCACTGAAAACTGCATTGAAGTGTCCCTCTGTGTGCTCATAGCCGGACTGCTCTGGGGTGGTGGTGTTCCCGGTATCGAACGATGATACTTGGGGGGATGCAAGTTGAGTTGGCGTATGGACCACATCCAATAGATCGTCCTCCATGGTGCCGCAGATGTCCTCCTGTGTGTCATCCACAGTCAGGGGTGTCATGGCTGCCACCTCCCCAGCCAAACTGGACTCCTACGAATGTGGTGCCTCGCATGTGTCATCAGGCTGACCAGTGGGTGGAGGTGGTGGTGGTGCTGTGCCCTCCATGGGCCTTGGTGGCACAGGTGCAGTGGGTACCTGCGGTGGCTTGGATGCTGGTACACAGCGCCAGTTGCTGTCCTCCTGGGACCTCTTCCGGGGTGTGGCGTGTGCAGGGGTTGCGTCCTGCCCATCGCTGTCAAGGTCAGAGCCTGTGGGGGTGGAAGAGATGGACGGCATGAGCGATGTTTTGATAGGCATCATACATACATTGGGACAATTGCTCATCCACACAATTGGGGGTAATAGGCATTTGTGTTTGGAGGGGCATGTCATTTGATACATGGGTGGTTAATGCAGGCATATGTCGCCGTCACTCATGTTGACCAGGAACCGTGCTGTCTGACATGCATACTATTTTTGACATGCCTGCTGTGTGCCACGTGGAATTTCCTACTTTGTGTGGTATGTGTCATGTACGATATTGCCTTGCACCAGGCATCTTCATGTGTCTGTTATGCGTCGGCCTACTTTGCAGGGAGTGTGTGTGCGACATAGCTTGACTCTTCGGACTGACTTTGGGGTTGCCTTTATTCAGATTTGGCATAGCAGTGTTCACTTTGGACACTCACCTCCATTGCCCGATGTTGCGGCGCCACACTTCATCTCGCCTACACCTTCGATGGTTTCCGTCCCAATCATGCTTGCGCATATGTCCTCCCATGGGGTGAGCTTTATCGGGGAACTGGGACCTCCTCCTGTTCCCATGGCCTGGCTGCGTTTGATAGAGTAGATGTTGCGCACCCTTAGTCGCAGGTCGTCCCATCGCTTACGGCAGTCTTTTACTGTGCGTGGTGTGTTGCCCACAGCACTAACCTTCTGGGCAACAAGTGCCCAGATCTCTTTTTTCCTTAACACTGCCTCTCTCCTCATGTTGCTGGAGAAGCTCGTGCAGTGTGTCCACAAGCATCTGGAGCTCATCCTCATTAAATCGTTCTTTCCTCAGGCGGGAAGCTCCATTCTTCAGGGCCTTAGGCATTGTGGTCTAGGAGGTGGATGTTTTCAAACAATCAGCAGTGTCCCAGAGGTCGTGGGTGGTGAGGATGACAATGGATTGTGTTTTTAAAGATGGCCGCCGTGCTCCTACCCATTCCTGTGCGATGAAGCTACTTCCGGTTCCGTTTATTAGCGGTGACTGTAAATAGCAGTGACCGCTAATTACGGTCCCCGCTATTTACGGTCACCGCTAATGACGCATTGAACAATGTCGGTAGTGTTATCTGCGATGCCCTTGATGCCGGTAAGGGCTTCTTGGGAGCCTTTTGCAGCATGGCGCGAGATACCTTACCGGTATGGCGTAAAGCTCGTGCCCGCGAAGTCGTAATAGTCCACTATTAGCGGACTGGTGCCAGCACGGACATGCTATTTGCACCATGCAGGTAAGGGACGTTGTTAGGCAGAATCCTGTGCAGTGCCCTTAGGGACTACTACACACAATTAAGACCAAAAGCGGCAATACAAGTTTTACCTTTGGTACAAGCCTGTACTACTATGTTAAAGTGGTAGCAGTAGCCGTGCAGCCAGGCCTATCTCAAGAGTACATGAGCAGCAGAAGAGATTACACAAAGGGACCACAATTACTGTGACTCAAGCAAACACTGACTCAAGGTTTCAGGTAGAAAAATATAAGTAAATTCATTTTAAAACCATTCGTTATCAACACAACATTTCTATTAAATTTAAAACCACATATTATGTACACTACAACTGACCAATTCACTTTGCACGGTATGAATCAAGGTAAGTACCCTGTGTTTGAGAGAACCGGTGTTACGGAACAATACACGTTACCGTGAATATGATTGCGATCACTTTTTGACAGTTCGGTCTACTAAATAAACGCGTATCCACAGCAACAAATGCTACCTGGGCAAAAACACACTTAGCACCTGAGATACCCAGAGAGGGTTGGGGGCAAAAATCATAGGCAATATGTTAGTTAGGCAAACCGAATAGAAGAACACTCATGGACAGACATGCAAGAGTCAAGAGGCCGGAGCCAGTGTCAAGTGGAACCAGGTTCCTGTGTCGAGGATCACACGTCGGATAGTTCGCGATTCAAAGTTGCCAAGAGTACTTTAGATATTGTCAAATGTTCGGAAGCAAAAGTTATAAGAATGAGGGAAAAATCAGTCCTCATAGGTATGGCATGATCCACTACAACCAGGATAAACATGTTGCCTGAAGATGTGGGAGGGTCAAGATGACCAACAATGTCAATCCCAACCCTCTCAAAATGAACTCCCACAATTGGGAGAGGCACCAAGGGTGCCACATTCTTGGATCCACTCTTGCCAGAAGTTTGGCAAGTGTGACATCTTCTGCAAAATTTCTTTTCTTCTGAGCCCATTTTAGGCCAGTAGAAGTAAAGGGAGAGCCTTTCCTTGGTCTTCTTAAAACTTAAGTGACCAGCCAAAGGTATCTTGTGGACTAACTGCTGAAACTGGAGTCGGTTCGGTAGAGGTACTACAAGTCTTTTGCAGTCTCCAGGGGTTGGCTCAGCTGGTTCACTGTAGAAGAGGCCATCTTCCCAGTGCAACCTATACTTCCCAGGCTCAGTCCCATTGAGCTGAGAAGCTGCCTGTTGGCGAAGACCTTCCAAGGTAGGACATTCTCTTTGTCCCTTACTGAAATCCTCCCTGTTGGGTCCACCTTCTGCCAGTAAAGACTGCAGCTCAGGATGGTCAACAGGGTCTAGATCTCCTACCAAGGTAAGATCTTCTTCTAGATCTGATTCCTTAGTATCTAGTTTGACCATACAGGGTTGAACCTCAAACTCAGCCTCATCTGGTATGGGAGTCACAGATGTGACTTTGGATAGTCTTGGAGATGTCCTTCTGGGCACAGGAGTGCTTGCTGATGTCTTGCTGGCAGACTTGGGTTTCCCCTTGGTCTCTTTCTGACATGCAATAGCAGTAAGTAAGTCCTGTGGACTTGGGGTGATAGTTTCCTCTATCATGTCCCCAGGAGAGACTCTCAAGGTTCGCTCCCTTGCAGACCTAGTGAGCTCCTGCTTCCTTCTGCTGGGGGTCTGGGGGTACTAGACACAACTCCAAGAGTTTTAAGGTCATTACCCAGCAGGACCCTCCCAGGTACGTTATTTTGTACACTTACAGGTATTCTGACAGTCATGTCATTACACTGGATGAGAGCTGGTAACTGGAGAACCATTTGCACAGGGCCTCCCGCTAACTTGGTTAAGTGTGTGGGTGCCTTAGCAACATCCTCCATTTTGAAAGAACATTCATCAACCACAGTTATGCTGGTTCCAGTGTCTCTGATGGCAGGGGTTTCTTGACCATTCACATAAACACTATCTTTGTAATACTCTTTAGTATTATCTGGGATTGAGTTATAGACATCTAATTTCTGTTGTTCCCAAAGACCCAAGCACACTAAAGAAACACTAGCTGAGACTCTCATGGGCTCATAAGCTAGTAACTGAAAGTTTCCACTGGTCATAGATACTTCATCCACCTGGGAGAAGGCTAAGGAGACAGTGTTGACCCCTAAAGGTTTACCCTTACATCTGGGATCTCCTTTCACATGGTCAGGCAACCCACAAACAAAGCATTTTCCAAATGCTCTCTGGAATGGGGGTTTGTTCTGACCTCCATCTGGTTTGGGACCAGATGGTACACTAGCCTGATTCGGTTTCCCTGGCGGCTTACCCTGGTTATGTTTGGGGCCCGCTTTTGGATTGGAATTATTGGAATTCTCTTTGTTGTCCTTCTTTGGCTGCTTTCCTTCATCCTTTTTCTGAGTTGCCCCAGAATCCTTGTGAGTGGCCCTGTTGGCAACCCACAAGTCAGCAGCCTTAGCTAGTTTCTTAGGATCTATCTCCTTTGACTCAGCCAAGTGGTGTCTAAACTCAGGGGAGCAGACATCAAAAATAGACTCCAACATTACAAGATTCCTCAAACCTTCATAAGTGTTCACTTTGTAACCCTTAACCCAACCATCTAAGTTTTTCAAACATTCACACACCCAGGTAGCGTTCTAAACCTCTTAAGATACTGGGAAGGGGTCTTCCCAAATCTAGCTATTAATGCTAGCTTCACACACTCATAATCCTGCTTATCCTCCTCCCCCAACTCCATTACAGCATCACTTGCAACAGGGGGAGCCTAGAGAAAAGCCAGGGAATCAGCTGATTCCCTGAGATACCTTGAATCCCATGATTGTACTCAAACATTGCTAACCAATCCAAAACATCAAGTTTAGTCTCATACATACCAATCATTTCCTTTGGCATACGGGGTCTCTTAGGGCTGGAAGACCTAGAAGACTCTGGGAGAGAAGCATTTTCCACAGACAATTTCTTCATCTCTAGTTCATGATTCCGCTGCATTTCTCTGAGCCTTAACTCTTGATGTTTCATGGTAGTTTGTGCATCAATACGTTTCACTTCTAATTCAAGTCTAATTTTCTCAAGTGCAATAAATTCAGGAGTACGTGTAGGACCTGTGGGGATCTCAGTGGACAGAGGTTGTGCTTTCTGAGCAGGCAAAGGAGTTGTAGGGTTACCTAACAAGGACTCATCTACTTCTTCCAAATCAACACTCTCAGAATCAGAAACATCAGTATCCACATTTGCTGGGGGGTAGGCCCTTCTGACCCACTCTCCAGACTTAGTTTTCCTATCAACTTTGCAATCAATTCAGATTTCTTTCCTTTACCAGAGAGACTCCTCTCTCTACAAATGGTTCTCAAAACCTCAGCAGTGTAGTTCAAGAGACCCTCTTCAGTGTGGCTTTCCATATTTGACATGATTTCTCAGTGAAATAGAATTAGTGGTGTTAGCCTTGTGGTTAGTTGAATGCAAGCAATAGCAGCACTCTAAGTGTAATCACTCTACTTCCAAATCCTCACCGCTGTACACCAGTGTTAGGCAGAATCCTGTGCAGTGCCTTTAGGAACCACTACACACAATTAAGAACACGGGTGGCAATACAAGTTTTACCTTTGGTACAAGCCTGTACTACTATGTCAAAGTGGTAGCAGTAGCGGAGCAGCCAGGCCTATCTCAAGAGTATATTAGCAGTAGAAGAGATTACACAAAGGGACCACAATTACTGTGACTCAAGCAAACACTGACTCAAGGTTTCAGGTAGAAAAAACATAAGTACATTTATTTTAAAACCATTCGTTATTAACACAACACTTCTATTAAATTTAAAACCACACGTTGAATACACTACAACTGACCAACTCACTTTGTACGGTAGAAATCAAGGTAAGCACCCTGTGTTTGAGAGAACCAGTATTATGGAACAATACACGTTACCGTGAATACGATTGCGATCACTTTTTGACAGTTCGGTCTACTAAATAAATGCGTATCCGCGGCAAGAAATGCTACCGCGGCAAAAACACACTTAGCACCTGAGATACCCAGAGAGAGCTGGGGGCAAAAATCATAGGCAATATGTTAGTTAGGCAAACAGAATCGAAGAACACTCATGGACAGACATGCAAGAGTCAAGAGGCCGGAGTCAGTGTCAAGTGGAACCGGGTTCCTGTGACGAGGATCACACGTCAGATAGTTCGCGATTCAATGTTGCCAACAATACTTTAGATATTGTCAAATTTTCGGAAGCAAAAGTTATAAGAAGGAGGGAAAAATAAGGGGAAGCCTTATAATCGAGAAATAGGGATTTCACCCAAAATTCCTCAAGCAGTACACAGTTCCTTTTCAAAGAAGCTGGTGCCAAGGCAGTTGTTCCTGGTAGTTTCCTGTAGACCCACGATTCCTGGCTTCGGCACGAAGAAGGACGATGAAGGGGGTCTACACCACACAGGGATGAGGCCGGCAGCAGCGACGATGAATAAAAGGTGTGCTGCTTAAAAACAGGAGAGGCTCTTCAGGTGTCTATCCGGACCACTACAGCAGTGTGCAGCGATTTCAACCACAAAGGGGACCTCTGGCTGAAGAAGATGAGCTGGTTATCCCCACCAGGCTCAAGGGAAGAAGACTCCGGACTGGATCTTCTCCTAGTCGTTGATGGGTAGATAGCTCAGGACTGCAGCAAGGCTTCACCGGGACGGGATAGTTGCAGCAGTCAACCTTTCCTCTGCTTCTCTTCGGTTCCTTGTAGTTCCAGTGGCGACTCTCTGACTTCCAGGCCAAGAAACTTGCCTTTTATACAAAAATCCCCCATTCACACAGCCTGGCTGTCAATCCCCCAGCAGGGGGGTTGTCCAGCCCGGACAACCACCTCAGCCAATCATGAAAAAGTGTGACTTGGGTTTCCTAGGATACCCTGTGCAGGGGGTGACTACACCCCTCCCTCACATTCAGCCCACCTAGACACCCAGGCGCCTTGAGGAGGGCTTCTTGGCAGAAGCCCACCAAAACACAGGGAACAAAGAAGGCAAACCAGGTTTGCCATGCAAAGTAAAACACAAGAAGGAGTTTAACAAAAAGAAATGACGAATAAACCGCACCGGAGCCAAAAGAAAAAGTATTTGGTCAAGCGGGTTTAAGTTTGAGGCTAATACAATAGCATACAATATTATCACGGTCATATAAGATAACCGCGGTAGAAAATTAGGGTAGATATCACTGCCACCAGCCATGTCTAAATGTTAAAAGAGAAAAACAATGCTCTAGGAGGTACAGATAAAAAGAGCTAGGAGTTAACCCTTCCAGTACTCCATGTAAGATGGGATGTACTGAATCTGTGGTTAATTTGACTACGTAAAGTTGATGGTACCTTTACCCTTTTCTGGGGGACAGTAGTCATTGTCAGAAATTGAGTCGGTGGAAAGTCTGAAAGAAAACTCTGTGTCACTGCACAGAAGGTGCTGGGTGACACACAAGAGAAGGGGGCTACTGAAGTGGTGTACTCCAGAGTCCACAGTCACCAGCAACAGGTAAAAACACATAGCAAAACACAAGTAGGAGTGGGGGGAAAGCTCACACTCTTACCAAGTGGAAAGAAATAACTCCAGAGATCCAGCAAGGCTGCTGAGGGACTCACTAGGTAAGGGAAATTATCCATGAAATGAGAATTCTCCCTAACAGACTTTACTTACCTCCAAACTCGGAATGACCCCCAAGGAGACCAGTGACTGGCAGCAGACTATGTGTTCATCACTGCACAGAACTGCACACCAGCCACTTAGGCACCACGCTCAGCACTTCCTACCCAAAATGTACATTGTTCAAGGTGATGAGGATCTGGAGTAGACACATCTGGAAGACTCTGATCATGTTCCTGCTGCTGACTCAGAGGATGGCACCATCACCCACTAGTGCTAATCAGGACGGCTGCCTCTTCTTAAGGCACTGTTCCTGCTGCTAACTCAGAGGATGGCACCATCACGCACTAGTTCTGATTAGGACGGTTGCCTCTTCTTAAGGCACTGTTCCTGCACCTGTGTATACTTGTTTTAGCACAATGATTTCCCAGCATCCACTCAAACTTCCTAGCTGTGGCTCCTAATTTAATTCTGAGAAAAGGAAATGGGTTTGTATTTTGTATACAGTATAGTTTAGTAGATATTATAGTTTAATACATAATATGGTTTTCAGTTTACAATTACTTTAGAGTTTACAGTTAGTTTAATCATGACAGTTAATTTAGAGGGTTTCAAGTTTAGAATGTTTGCAGTTTAGTGCATTTAGTATTTAGGGTTTAGTTTAGTATTTACTCTAAAGTTTAGCATCATAATGTAGCATTTAGATCTAGAGTTTAGATCTTAGAGTTGCAGTTTAATTTTTAAAGTAAGTTTAAAGTTACATAAGACACAGATTTACAAATTAACGTGTGCTCACTTATCTGCCCCTTCTACTGCTGTTGTAGGCCTCGAATGCCCGCATACCCAATCAGGTCTGGCTCCTGGCGTTACACATTGCTTCACAAATAGCTCAGCGTGTTGGAATATTGGCAGGACCATACATTATAAGGAAGATCTACTGTCAAAAATTGTATTTTGAAATGTTTATCATTATCTGAGTAAAGGGCGTTCCGCCTGATCCTTTTGTGGATAAAGATTTCACTGAATTCATGTCAAGTTGATGTGCATTTGCTTTCTATGCCTTTTCCTGACAGCTGCATCTGTACTGGGCCAATAAGGGGTAACACGAACCGCCAACTTTTACAACTACCACTCCCCATCTGCCCACCTCTCTGTGGTTCTGCTGTATTATTCATGCCGGCTAAACAATAGGTATGAGAACCTGCCGTGCACAAAATAGCTGTTCTGACGGTGAACACCATCTATTCCCAGGGAAGCAGGGGTTCTCTCCGGGGGCTTGCTGCCCTCCTTGTGAAGGCTTTTTACACACAAGGTGGCTGGTTGCGACATGGTAGGCACTGGGCCTGTTATTCCACGGTGACTCATCGCCTGTAATGCTTGCAACATGAAAGCAAACCTATTGCTCAAAAATGGGGGAAGTGGCTGTGCAAAGCAGAGAGTGCTCAGGTCCCTGAGTGTGGCCGGATGAGGTATCCAGAGGCCGTAGCTGTGTGATTCTCACTTGTGAACAAACAGTCTGTCTCAGCTTTGCACTTCTGGATTACCACATTGATATCCTTACCTTGAACACATCCCCATGAGATAAGCCCAATGACACGGATTAGTGCTCCAACAGCCTTGTTCGATTCATTGAAAGAAAATGGCTACCTTGTGGAAAAAAGCTCATACCCTACCCTACACCCAATCACATTACACTGATATCACTAACATACTGCAAATCCATTCCGGTACTGCTTACATCACAAAATACCACACCAACACCCACAAGTACGCACATGGCCATTTTCAGAGACATTTTGCAACAAAACATATCTATAACAGTAAGTTGTTTATGTTTAATACACAATAAATTAAAATATATTACACAATTTAAAGTACTATTATATAAGTAAAATAACTTTTTAGAAACATTAACATATAGCAGCTGCCATTTTGGAAGTATAAATGGCTGCCAACTTCAGCACACAATACAAATGCAGGGAAAGAGTGCAAACAGGGTGTGGTTTGTTGGTGGGGATGAGTGCGAATCTATGAAAAATCATATATATTTGAATACGAAATGGGCATTAAATGGGTGGCCACATACCCAAACAACACCAAAAGCCTATGTATCTATCCTTATATGTCACCTACACTGAAAAGCATTACAGACCCTGATTCAAAGCTCCTATTTGAAGCACTTATTTTAAAGCTCTAATTTTAATGGTAACAGTTTCAGCTTATAAGTAGAGCTTCCAGCGCCATCTAACAGCTAAATCTCAAAAGGATATGTATTGTGTTAAATGTGCATTAAAGTTAAGACACTACACACTAAGTAAAGCACTCTTGACTTGTAAACACAACACAGTCCAGTAGCCCCCAAATGGGTTACACGCCACTTTAGTATTAATGCAGTTTTCAAGGCATTACTGTTACCATATTCTAAATTGTGGAATAGGTGTTAAATACAAAGTAGAAACCCTTTATTGTTATTATAAAACTCATCCCTTGCAACTAAAGTGAAACCAGCCCAAGCCCTTTCCTATTAAAATGTTCACAGTGGCAGGTAAGTGTTCCCTTTTGTGAAGGTTACTGTAGAGCAGTTTGAAAAGTGCCTATGGCTCAACTGACTCGACCATCAGACAAAATGGACACAAAAATGCATCTACAAGAAAACGGTCTTTAGAGTTAGGTAAATTTGTTGTGCAGGTTCCTTCGATGTCGGCTCTTCCTATCATTGTGAAGCAGAATTCACCAAGCGTTGGATTGTTCACCCACTAATAGGGAACGTGAGCTGGGTTTAGACCGTCGTGAGACAGGTTAGTTTTACCCTACTGATGATGTGTTGTTGGAATAGTAATCCTGCTCAGTACGAGAGCACTTAAAAGTTTGGGTTCCTGCAAAATAAAAAGTCTAACGGTACTATTTGTTTAGGATTTCTTTACCCAGGCTATACCTCTTAGGATACGGCAAGGATAGCTGCAGGTGGACTTCACACTCAATGCTTTTGAGTAAGAAAAGGATGGCTTAAGCTCATTTAGAGACCCCAGCTCCATTGGCTGTGAAAGCAAGATCCGAAAACCACAATGAACAAAGGACCAATCAGGACATTTGTGCTACCTATGAACTCTGCTTTGGTAGGCTCACAGGACATCGGTTGACGTGGCCTTCACAAATCATGTCAGGCACCAGCATCTACCACTCAGTGTGGAGAAGTCAGATCTAGATGCACTCTCCAAAGGTTTTTCCGTATCCTTCAATCAGGAAACTTCATTAGATAATTGGCCAGATAACCTTGATACATTGGATTCTTATCTCCGGACAGTATAATATCAAATGTACCGATGTCTCAATCTCAGTAATACATCTGCAAAAACGACGAGTAGGATCCCATTTTTGAGGAATAAAAAAAACAAAAAGACATTCATTCAGAATCGCATGAACCTATTACGTGCGTTCTTGTTTGGGAAGCAGCATAAATAAGACTCAGCCATACCTAATTCTTTTTGGCAGCAGATTATATGCCTATAAAGATGCTGGTTAATTCATCCATGGTATTGGCCCAATTCCAACATTGGATACATGTTTTGCCTTTGTTTGATTTGGTAAGCAAAGTTTCAACCAAAAGACCAATAATCCCCAACTTCTGTATACAATCGGTATGACATTCGTAAATGAAACCCTTTTTGAATGTACCATCACACACCTCTCTTCTCAATTTAGCAAGTAAGACTTTTCTCTGTGTTTATGTAAACTTTCCTGAAGAGAGATAGCCTTGGCCAAATAACCATGCTTTGTAGCGATTGTAGGCCCAGTTCATATCTAATGGTGCATATTGGCACGCGTTTTGGGAGAAAATAGAAAACAGAACGCATAATATAGCTTCCAAAGTGCTAATTCAGATAATATCCCAGTAGAAAATTCCAAACTGCAACGAAGCTTAGGTACCGCTTTTGCCAGATAGAATTGGTGGGCTGGCAACAGAAAGAATGTGCCATATTTCCCATCCATTTTTCTCATCTGTCTGGCTAAGGTGCATTTCTTATCTTTCAAATAAGTTCTATAAAAAGTCTTTGTCCATTTGGATATAATCGGATAACCCACGTACACCATAGAGGATCTTACTTGCAGTTTGCATTTACTCAAGGACCATTAAAAAAGAATACCACATTTATATTTGCTAAATGTCATTATCACATACTTATTACCTACCTATTAACACTTGCGTTATTAGCCATCATATATTGATCAAATGCAGGTAGTAGGCGCTGTAATCCTATATGTGTTTGGTCAATTATCAGAAAATCTTCTGCAAAGGCTACACTAGCCATTTTTACCCCTTCTATTCATGGAAGTACAAACGAGGCAGCAGACAGGGAGCAAAAATGCAACCCTATCTCAGATCCTTTTTAATTGGAATAGGCCGAGATAGTAGGCCCTCGTTATTTGACCTAACTTTTATACAGGACCCTTTGTGCATATGAATTAATATTTGTATTTGCAGACCCAGTTTTTCCAGTTTTGCCCAAAGGTTCGTGCGATGAACCTTATCAAAAGCCATGGAAATATCTATGGAAGTGATATAAATTGGAGGTGAATTTCCTGACCATACTGAATGCTGAAGACTGGCTAACACAATACCACCAAAGTCCGTACCCAAAGATTTTCGAAACCCAATCTGATGATTTCCAAAATCATTGCAGCAAATATCTTAGATTCTGCATCCATAATAGCAATTGGGCGGTAATTCAAAGGGGAGGATGTATCCACCTTTTTATAGGCATGGAAGTAGAAGAAACAATGTCCCCAAACAAAACTCCCAAAATTGAAGACCATAATGGCATATTTTTTTTAAACACTACATTAACGATGGAATTGGGACCACAAGCGTTTGAAGGTTTTGCCCGACTGATTGCACGTTCAACAGCTCGCTCTTCTACCAATCTATGCCAGTCATAACTTATGGTCACATTATCCAACTTGGTAAACTGAGGCAAAATCAATATATAAGGTTTTATAAAATGATTGTACCAGATTTGTTCTGCAATTGGGCTAGTCTGCATAACTGTCATGACCACTTCCCCTGGCCTTGGCAGTCAGGGCCCCTGGGACACACTACGGTGTCCCTTCATGGCCCCAAGGGCCCAATCATGTTCCCCAAGACTCTCTTGGAGTCGGCGCCAGGCTCATATGGCAGAAGGGAGAGCTGGAGCTCCCAAAGGCAGTGTCACAACATGGATGCCCCACATGGTTCAGTTCCAGAACTGAACCATGCGGTCTAGCATTTAGGGTGTGGTCGGGCCTGAAGGCACTTGGGATACCTGCAGGCTATATAAGCCACGGCCAAGCTGGAGAACACGCTTCGTGTTGCTCTGCTCTCGCATCGTGACGTTCACCACAACCTGTCGGATCATCTTCAGCATTCCGGGCGGACACCTGCAAGAAGAAGAAGAAGAACATCATTCATACTCTTACCTGTTAGCGAGCCCAGCTCCTGTCATCCGCACCAGTGTCCAGAACATCCATCTTCTCGGCAGACGCTTGCTCTCTCTCCTGGAAGCCGCAACCTGGGGAAAATAGAAAAGCAGTAACAGTAAGTGTTTATTCCTCACATTTAAGCAAAATTCGGAAGGCTCACACTTACCTGAGTTGAACTTGTTGTTGGTTCATGCGCATTCCGGCTTTCGGACAACCTGCAAGAAAAAAGGGCACGGCTGATTAACACGCATAATTACTCGACAGTGATTCGAACAACATCTACTCACCGCTCCACATCCTCTCGGCAGCTTATCACCTGGAACATTGTGGGGGCCTGCAAGCAGGGACAACACAGGTTAGCACACCGCAAGAAAAGCGCATACCGCCGCGCTCCGCACTTTCTCTTACCATCTCGGGCACAGCCTCAGCCAGCACGGCATCTTCAAAACTCCTTCCGCGCCTAAGAGAGAAGGAAAGACATTAACAGGGGGAATTACAATTAAGGACAAGCTGTCAAAACAACAGACTTACCTGAAGAACAGAGTCGCAGCAGGTCTGGACTCACAAGGCCCACACCAGTGAAGCAACTCGGTTGCGACGCGCCCATCCACAATGCACTCCTGCACAGAACAGCAGGACGGAGAGCGCACCTTATCAAAAACCAAGGTGAGGAAAGCACTAAGGGGTCGTTGGGTCCACAAGGGAGGTGGGCTCAGGGAAAAAAGAGACTATAAGCACAAACCAAAACTCCTGTATTACAGACTAGGTCCTCGGCAGAACAAGAACCTGAGGGAGTGCGTCCAGGTCGGAAGCAGTCCAGCCAGATCGGGTGGCGTCCCTGTAGATACCAGGTGAGCGTTACAGAATGCGAAGCCTCACAACCATAATCCACCCGGGCGTCAGCATGGAAACCTCGGAAACCGACCAGTTAGCTCAGGTGCTGGGGCAGTAACGCGCTGAGGTGCATTCAGCCAGGCAGGAGAACAACGCCTTGCGGAGAGAATTAATAGTGGCCAAAGAACAAACTGATGACTTAAGTAGACAACTCCTTCAATCACAGGCCGGACAAGCCCCATTACCTGGGACCATCCCCTCGATGTCAGCACTGCCGATCAATCCGGTGGCAGTGCTGCAGACTGGTCTGTACCTTTCGTTAGTCAGGATGACCCACTGCTACATGAATTTGGGGGCTTCCAGCAGGAGATGGAAAAGCTCTTCACCCGTCGTACTCATGGACATGCACTAGACAACGAACTCTTGTCCCTCCGTCAAGGAAACCAAGACCTATTGACATATATAGGGACCTTCAACAGGCTCGTGGTCGAAGCAGCGTGGCCGGAGGAAAAGAGAACCACGCTATTTCACCAGGGCCTAAGGGGGGAGCTAAAGGATGTGCTTTCCCAAGTAGTGGATCCACCAAAAGACTGTGCCGAGTTTATCAACCTTGTGGTTAAACTTGATCACAGTTTGCAAGCCCGAAGAGCAGATCGAAGCAGACCAGACACCCATCCTATGTTCGTGCACTTTAAGGACCATGTTCCACGAGGGGCAGACAGTTCCGTGGAACCAATGCAACTAGGAGCGGTAAGACCTCCTTTAACCAAAGCTGAAAGGGACAAGAGGAGGGAACAGCAGCTATGCCTATACTGCGGAAAAACAGGTCATTTCCTCAAGGAATGTCCAGTAAAGCCACCAAGGAGAACTGTAGGAGCCACGGATAAAGAAAAAACAAGCGAGGAGTCGGAAAACTACCAGGCCAGGCAAATGTAGGGGTCCATTTGTCGAGCAAAGAAAGTCAACAACAGACCTCCCATTTTGCGTTGCCTGTGATCCTAATCAACCACAAACAGCCATCTAAGATGCATACAATGGAAGCATACATCGACAGCGGAGCCGTTGGGAATTACATGGACCAGCATCTTGCAGCAAAGATGGGGCTCTCTCTCTGCCCTAATTCAACCACCGAAACTGTGACCACAGTAGACGGTACAGAAATCGCTTCTGGCCCAGTATCGAAATGCACAACAGTTCTAACCCTCCTATGGCAGGTCGGCCACCGCGAATCTATCACTTTTGATCTCATCAAGGCACCCCAGTTCCGATTGATCCTAGGGATGCCGTGGTTGGTCGCACACAATCCGCATATCGATTGGCATACAAGGGATTTGGTTGTTTCCGAAGATTGTACACGCACTTGTTATTATTATGAAGGAAGTCAACGAACACAAGCTCGTCTGTCCAGGAAAAAGCGGCAAGTGCCCTAGTTGTGATCAGTACCCTATCAAGCGAATATCAAGACTTTCAAGATGTGTTTCAAAAAGAAGAAGCTAACACCTTGCCACCACACAGACCCTACGATTGCCAGATTGATCTGGTACCTGGTGCACAAATCCCTTGTGGTCGAATCTATGCGCTTACAGAACCAGAGAATCAACATTTGAAGTCCTACTTCGAACAATAACAATATCTGGCTAACGGTTTTATCCGCCCCTCAAAGTCACCTGCAGCATCTCCCCTATTCTTCGTGCCGAAGAAGGAAGGAGATTTGAGGACTTGCATCGATTATCGCGCACTGAACCAAATCACTGTTAAAAATCTTTACCCCTTGCCCCTTATTCCGGAATTGTTAGACCAAGTCATAGACACCCAAATCTACACGAAATTGGACCTTAGAGGGGCATACCATCTTGTCAAAATTAAAAAGGGGGACGAATGGAAGACCGCGTTTCGTACCAAATATGGCTTATATGAATACCAGGTGATGCCATTTGGCCTTTGCAATGCCCCCGCCGCATTTCAGTATTTCAGGAACAATGTCTTAAGAGAACTGATTGATGTCTGTGCCCTGCTCTATATAGACGATATCCTAGTATACTCAGCCTCAAAACAGGACCATGTCAAGCATGTTCGTTCCGTCCTTACCAAGCTCCGCCAACATCACCTCTATGCCAAACTCGAAAAATGTGAATTTCACGTCACCGAGGTAGAGTTCCTTGGGTTCATCCTCACGCCAAAGAGAATCCAAATGGATGTGCACAAGGTTGACGCCATTCTAAACTGGCCAACCCCGAGTTCATTTGAAGGGATCCAGAGCATGTTGGCCTTTGCAAACTTTTACCGCCGATTCATTCTATGATTTTCTCAAATAGTACATTCAATCACATCTTTATTGAGGAAGTGCAACAAGAAATTCCAAGATGCAGAAAAGGCCTTGCAAGAACTCAAGGGGAGATTCACTTCCGCTGCGATATTCCGACACCCTTGCCCCGATCTTCCATATGTGGTAGAAAGAGACGCCTCCAGTATGGCGATGGGTGCTGTTGTATCGCAAAGGGACCCACAAACCAGCCAGTTACATCCAGTAGCCTTCTGGTCGTGTACGTTTTCACCACCTGAACTCAATTATGCCATCACGGACAAAGAGCTCCTGGCCATAAAATCAGCCTTCAAGGCCTGGCAACATTATCTGCTAGGTGCCAGGCACACTATCACCGTGATAACTGACCATCGAAATCTACAATACTTAAAAAGTGCAAAGGCTCAATCCTCACAACAAGTACGCTGGGCCCTTTTCTTTGCGGAGTATGATTACGTAATCACGTTTCGACCCAGGGTCAAAAATGGAAAAGCTGATGCCCTTTCGCGCATGGCTACAGATGAACAGGTATACACGACCCCTGATCCCGTGGCCATCATCCTGAGTGATAAACTCCTGGGCATTACAACCACGATGACTCAAGACGAATTACTGTAAGGAATCCGACAGGCGATGACTCCTGAGTTGTTACAAGAATGGGATTCGGGGGGAGAACAGTATGGAGTTAAGGACCAACTACTTCAGGAACCGTCTATTTGTGCCCAAGAAAGAACTTCAGGAACAGGTCGTCTCAGGATATCATGACTCCCTCATTGAAGGTCACCCTGGGATTGCTAAGACTGTAGCCAAAGTGAAACGTAGCTACTGGTGGCACACGTGGCGTAAAGACGTCATTCAATTAATTATCTCTTGCGGTATTTGTGCACAAAATAAGTCATCTAAGCAGAAACCAGCAGGACTCCTCAGACAATTGCAAATTCGGCCGGCACCCTGGCATACATTATCTCTTGTCTTTATCACTGCCCTACCATCCAATCAAGGATACAATACCATTCTAGTGGTTGTAGACTTGATTTCTAAAATAGCCCACTTCTTGCCATTTAAAGGTCTCCCAAATGCATCTAGCCTGGCGAAGACATTCCTTGAAAACATCGTAAGGCTCCATAGTACTGATCTCGGATCAAGGTACCCAATTTGTATCAAACTTCTGGAGAAAATGTTGTTCAATGACTCAAATCGACATTAGACTATCCACTAGCCACCACCCCCAAACAGATGGCCAAACGGAAAGAACGAACCAAACACTCGAACAGTACTTGCGCTGTATGCTCCACCAAGTGGAAGAGGATTGGAAAGACTTGTTGTGGATTGCCGAGTATGCTTATAATAATTCCCAGCACAGCAGTACTGGACAGACCCCATTTTATACAATATACGACAGACACCCACGCACATCCGAACTGGACGTCCCCACGGCTCTGGAAATGCCAGCCATTAAAACCTTACATACCATCATTTCTCAGGTCTTCACAAGAGCCATCGAACATTTACGTCAAGCCAAAGACCACCAAAAGAAATACGCAGACCAGCGTTGTGAAAGGGCTCCCGACTACCAGGTAGCAGACAAAGTTTGGTTAGCATCAAATCATGTACCTATAAAAGAGACCTGGACATTTCGCCCATGATATCTAGGACCATTCATCATTGATGCTATTATAAAGCCAGCTGCATTTAAACTGGCCCTGCCAACCAACATGCATATACACCCTGTGTTCCATGTATCTCTCTTAAAACCAGTTCAGCCTGAAACACGGGTAACCACACCACCCGAACCAGTAATGATCAATGTAGAGCCGGAATTTGAGGTCAAGAACATCCTGGACTCAAAATACGTCAGAACAAAACTATACTACCTAGTGGACTGGAAGGGATATGGTCCGCAAGACAGGACATGGGAACCCTGTGATTACATTCATGCACCACGTTTAATTCAATGTTTACATTGTGATTATCCCACCAAACCAGGACCAGACAGAAGAACTACCCTGAGAGGGGCCTTGGGCGGGAGTGCTGTCATGACCACTGCCCCTGGTCTTGGCAGTCGGGGTCCCTGGCCCACACCACTGTGTCCCTTCATGGTCCCAAGGGCCCAATCATGTTCCCCAAGACTCTCTTGGAGTCAGTCCTTTGGCGCCAGGCTCATATGGCAGAAGGGAGAGCTGGAGCTCCCAATGGCAGTGTCACAACATGGATGCCCCACATGGTTCAGTTCCAGAACTGAACCATGCGGTCTAGCATTTAGGGTGTGGTCGGGCCTGCAGGCACTTGGGATACCTGCAGGCTATATAAGCCACCCCAAGCTGGAGAACACGCTTCACGTTGTTCTGCTCTCGCATCGTGACGTTCACCACGGTTTGTCGGATCTTCCTCAGAGGACACCTGCAAGAAGAAGAAGAACACCATTAGTTACTCTTACCTGTTAACTAGCCCAGCTCCTGTCATCCGCTCCAGCGTCCCGAACATCCAGTATCTCAGCGAACGCTCGCTCTCTCTCCTGGAAGCCGCAATCTGGGGAAAATAGAAAAGCAGTATCAGTAAGCGTTTATTCCTCACATTTAAAACAACATTCGGAAGGCTCACGTTTACCTGAGTTGAACTTGATGTTGGTTCATGCCCATTCCAGCCTTCCGACAACCTGCAAGAGAAAAGGGCATGGCTGATTAACATGCATAATTACTCGACAGTGATTCGAGCAACATCTACTCACCGCTCCACATCCTCTCGGCATCTTATCACCTGGAACATCGTGGGGGCCTGCAAGCAGGGGCAACACAGGTTAGCACACCGCAAGAAAAGCACATAGCGCCGTGCTCTGCACTTTCTCTTACCATCTCGAGCACAGCCTCAGCCAACATGGCATCTTCAAAAGCGCCTAAGAGAGAAGGAAAGACATTAACAGGGGGAATTACAATTAAGGACAAGCTGTCAAAACAACAGACTTACCTGAAGACCAGAGTCGCAGCAGGTCTGGACTCATAGGGCCCGCACCAGTGAAGCAACTCTGTTGCGACGCGCCCATCCACAACGCACTCCTGCACAGAACAGCAGGACGGAGAGCGCACCTTATCAAAAACCAAGGTGAGGATAGCACTACGGGGTCGTTGGGTCCACAAGGGAGGTGTGCTCAGGGAAAAAAGAGACTATAAGCTCAAACCAAAAGTCCTATATTCCAGACTAGGTCCTTGGCAGAACAAGAAACTGAGGGAGTGGGTCCAGGTCGGAAGCAGTCCAGCCAGATTGGGTGACGTCCCTGTGGATACCAGGTGAGCGTTACAATAACCATTTGGTTTGTCTCCATTGCATTAAGTAACGATTAGAAATTAGTTATCTATTTAAAGCTTTCATCATGGCCTCAGTTTGCCTTTGGAGAGCTAAATGACGATGGGGTTTCAGCCAATTTTTCCCCTTCCGTCTCAGGCGGTTAACCCCACTAGCAATATCCGTCTCGGACATGGAGGAGGGCCTAACCCTATGGATGTCCTTTCTTATGTCTATTTTCATGTTCTTAGCCTGAATATCAAATTTATGCTGATAATTCCTGGCTCTTGTGCTCTTATTTATAGCCTTGGGTATTATACCCAACAAAGAGTTTAAGTGGGACCCGACAATAGAAGATAAATAAGTGGGCTTGTTTATCTCATAATTACAGCTTTCAAAGTCAATGTATTTCAATGTTCTAACTTATACATGTATTTTTGTCAAATTTACATTTTCAGGTTATACCCTCAGCGGGAGGGAAGGAAAGAAACCTAATATTTTCTTTAAAGTTTTCCACTCACACTTTTGATTCCAGACTCAACATAAAGATTGAGTCAAAAACAAATATGGCATTGTAATAAGATCATTTCAAAACGAAGGGCGGAAGTAGTGATCGCACATCAATACCAAGAACGCGCACTTTCATGTTAAGTATTCCTGATGAGCCCAAAGCAAGAAACAGTATGCGCGATCACGTGGTCGCGCACAACTGCATGACTGCGTCATCACGCTACTATGAATAAATGGCCCCCTTGGTTTCCCTGTGGTTAACATGCCGCGAGGAAGACTTTTTGAATGAGAAACCGAAACGCAATCCGATAATAAAGTTAAGCGGTAGGGCTGCCAATTCAAAATATTAAAACATTTATACTTACTCCCTGAATACATGAACTCTGCTATGCAGCAAGTCATTCAGCAAGTCTAATGGAACACGCATCTTCCTATTTTGTAGGAATGTAATTGCATAAACACACAAGTAAAACAAAGAAGTGTTCCATTGCAAATTCAAAATTGGACATTACGTAGTGAATATTGAGCCACAGCACACATCCATTAGTCAGTGTTATTATTCTTTTGCAATTAAAGGTTCTTGAGTGTGAAATCATAAGTAGAAACTGACTACGTTTCAAAAAATGATATACAAAGAATTGCCAAGACTGATATGAAGTCTTGTTTTGTTTTAGGTCACCCTCCTGATGACCCACCCCAAAAAGGTGGAGAAACACGTGTCGAGGGACTACAATGTATTTCAACAACAGTTAACAAGATGTATTTATTTTTCTACTTGAACTTAATTATTATAAACAATTGATCTTGGTGCAACTTTCCTCTTCTTCAGAGTCAATATCGAGCATATTGGACAGCCTCAATATCAATTGGACCTGATTTTGCAGCCGGTCAAACACCCTAAAAATCAATTTTCATTATCAATTAATTCAAGGAAATCAGGGACTTGCCATCAGTTGCTATAAGGCTGTGGTTACACATCAAATGACTTATTCAGGAGGCAAACTAATAGGTGCCTGCATCTGGCACAAGTATGACTTTTTACACGTGTTGGCCTCCTCCATTTCTTATGTCTACAACGGCAGAGCTCAATGTCTTAGCCACCGCAATTAATCCTGGACCCTTATTGAACTGGTGTAAACACATTCTAGTTTGTTTGAGGTTTGGGGAGCCTTTTCATCTTGAATCCTTGCTTGAAGGCTTTCAGCTTGCAGCATGAAGTAGGCTTGCATGTGTCTGCTCTTTGACATTTTGTTTTCTAGGTTACAAGATCGCAGCTCTCTGCACCTTGTTCTTTGATGCCAGAGACATCTTGGAATTTGCTCTCATGATTGCTGATGTGTGCCCACTGTCCACTCTTTGAAGCCCTTGCCAGACAGACTATTGCTTGCCAGATCCCTGTTCTCTGCTTTTTCTTCTCTGATTCAGTTGGTTCCCTGAGGCTTGCTTGCCAGATCCGTGCTCTCTGCTTTTTCTTCTCTGATGCTGTTGGTTCCTCGAGGCTTGCTTGCCAGATCCCTGCTCTTTCTTCTCTGAAACCGTTGGTTCCACTGTGTTTCCTGCCAGATCCCGGCTCTTTCTTCTCTGATGCCGTTGGTTCCCCAAGGCTTGCTTGCCAGATGCCTGCGTTTTCTTCTCTGATGCCGTTGGTTCCTCAAGGCTTGCTTGCCATATCTCTGCTCTCTGCTCTTTCTTCTCTGATGCCGTAGGTTCCTTGAGTCTTGCTTGCCAGATCCCTGCTCTTTTTCCTCCGATGCCATTGGTTCCCCGAAGCTTGCTTGCCAGATCCCTGCTCTTTCTTCTCTGATGCCGTCGGTTCCCCGAGGCTTGCTTACCAGATCCCTGCTCTCTGCTTTGTCTTCTCTGATGCTGTTGGTTCCCTGAGGCTTGCTTGCCAGAACCCTGCTCTCCGCTCTTTCTTCTCTGATACTGTTGGTTCCCTGAGGCTTGCTTGCCAGATCCCTGCTCTCTGCTTTTTCTTCTCTGATGCCGTTGGTTGCCTGAGGCTTGCTTGTCAGATCCCTGCTCTCTGCTCTTCCTTCTCTGATGCGGTTGTTCCCTGATGCTTGCTTGCCAGATCCCGGCTCTCTGCTTTTTCTTCTCTGATGCACTTGGTTCCCTGAGGCTTGCCTGCCAGATCCCTGCTCTCTGCTCTTTCTTCTCCGATGTTGGTGGTTTCCTGAGGCTTGCTTAACAGATCCCTGCTCTCTGCTCTTTCTTCTCCGATCCGTTGGTTCCCTGAGGCTTGCTTGCCAGATCCCTGCTCTCTGCTCTTTCTTCTCTGATGCTGTTGGTTATCTGAGGCTTGTTTGCCAGATCCCTGCTCTCTGCTCTTTCTTCTCTGATGCTGTTGGTTTCCTGTGGCTTGCTTGCCAGATCCCTGCTTTTTCTTCTCTGATGCCATTGGTTCCCTGAGGCTTGCTTGCCCGATCCCTTCTCTTTCTTCTCTAATACCGTTAGTTCCCTGAGGCTTGCTTGCCAGATCCCTTCTCTCTGCTTTTTCTTCTCTGATGCCGTTGGTTCCGTGAGGCTTCCTTGCCAGATCCCTGCCTTCTGCTTTTTCTTCTCTGATGCTGTTGGTTCCCCAAAGCTTGCTTGCCAGATCCCTGCTCGCTGCTCTTTCTTCTCTGATACCGTTGGTTCCCTGAGGCTTTTTTGCTAGATCCCTGCTCTCTGCTTTTTCTTCTCTGATGCCGTTGGTTGCTAGATCCCTGCTCCCTACTTTTTCTTCTCTGATGCCGTTGGTTCCCTGAGGCTTGCTTGTCAGATCCCTGCTCTCTGCTTTTTCTTCACTGATGCCTTTGGTTGCTAGATCCCTGCTCCCTACTTTTTCTTCTCTGATGCCGTTGGTTCCCTGAGGCTTGCTTGTCAGATCCCTGCTCTCTGCTTTTACTTCTCTGATGCCGTTGGTTCCCAGAGGCTTGCTTGCCAGATCCCTGCTATCTGCTTTTTCTTCTCTGATGCTGTTGGTTCCCTGAGGCTTGCTTGTCAGATCCCTGCTCTCTGCTTTTTCTTCACTGATGCCTTTGGTTGCTAGATCCCTGCTCCCTACTTTTTCTTCTCTGATGCTGTTGGTTCCCTGAGGCTTGCTTGTCAGATCCCTGCTCTCTGCCTTTACTTCTCGGATGCCGTTGGTTACCAGATGCTTGCTTGCCAGATCCCTGCTCTCTGCTCTTTCTTCTCTGATGCTGTTGGTTCCCTGAGGCTTGTTTGCCAGATCCCTGCTATCTGCTTTTTCTTCTCTGATGCCGTTGGTTCCCTGAGGCTTGCTTGTCAGATCCCTGCTCTCTGCTTTTTCTTCACTGATGCCTTTGGTTGCTAGATCCCTGCTTCCTACTTTTTCTTCTCTGATGCCGTTGGTTCCCTGAGGCTTGCTTGCCAGATCCCTGCTCTCTGCTTTTACTTCTCTGATGCCGTTGGTTCCCAGAGGCTTGCTTGCCAGATCCCTGCTATCTGCTTTTTCTTCTCTGATGCAGTTGGTTCCCTGAGGCTTGCTTGTCAGATCCCTGCTCTCTGCTTTTTCTTCACTGATGCCTTTGGTTGCTATATCCCTGCTCCCTACTTTTTCTTCTCTGATGCTTTTGGTTCCCTGAGGCTTGCTTGTCAGATCCCTGCTCTCTGCTTTTACTTCTCTGATGCCGTTGGTTCCCAGAGGCTTGCTTGTCAGATCCCTGCTATCTGCTTTTTCTTCTCTGATGCCGTTGGTTCCCTGAGGCTTGCTTGCCAGATCCCTGCTCCCTACTTTTTCTTCTCTGATGCTGTTGGTTCCCTGAGGCTTGCTTGTCAGATCCCTGCTCTCTGCTTTTACTTCTCTGATGCCGTTGGTTCCCTGAGGCTTGCTTGCTAGATCCCTGCTCCCTACTTTTTCTTCTCTGATGCTGTTGGTTCCCTGAGGCTTGCTTGTCAGATCCCTGCTCTCTGCTTTTACTTCTCTGATGCCGTTGGTTCCCTGAGGCTTGCTTGCCAGATGCCTGCTCTCTGCTTTTTCTTCTCTGATGCCGTTGCTTCCCTGAGGCTTGCTTGCCAGATGCCTGCTATCTGCTTTTTCTTCTCTGATGTCGTTGGTTCCCTGAGGCTTGCTTGCCAGATGCCTGCTCTCTGGTTTTTCTTCTCTGATGCCGTTGGTTCCCTGAGGCTTGCTTGCCAGATTCCTGCTCCCTACTTTTTCTTCTCTGATGCTGTTGGTTCCCTGAGGCTTGCTTGTCAGATCCCTGCTCTCTGCTTTTTCTTCACTGATGCCTTTGGTTGCTATATCCCTGCTCCCTACTTTTTCTTCTCTGATGCTGTTGGTTCCCTGAGGCTTGCTTGTCAGATCCCTGCTCTCTGCTTTTACTTCTCTGATGCCGTTGGTTCCCAGAGGCTTGCTTGCCAGATCCCTGCTATCTGCTTTTTCTTCTCTGATGCCGTTGGTTCCCTGAGGCTTGCTTACCAGATGCCTGCTCTCTGCTTTTTCTTCTCTGATGCCGTTGGTTCCCTGAGGCTTGCTTGCCAGATCCCTGCTCCCTACTTTTTCTTCTCTGATGCTGTTGGTTCCCTGAGGCTTGCTTGTCAGATCCCTGCTCTCTGCTTTTACTTCTCTGATGCCGTTGGTTCCCTGAGGCTTGCTTGCCAGATGCCTGCTCTCTGCTTTTTCTTCTCTGATGCCGTTGGTTCCCTGAGGCTTGCTTGCCAGACCCTGCTATCTGCTTGTTCTTCTCTGATGCCGTTGGTTCCCTGAGGCTTGCTTGCCAGATGCCTTCTCTCTGCTTTTTCTTCTCTGATGCCGTTGGTTCCCTGATGCTTGCTTGCCAGATCCCTGCTCCCTACTTTTTCTTCTCTGATGCTGTTGGTTCCCTGAGGCTTGCTTGTCAGATCCCTGCTCTCTGCTTTTACTTCTCTGATGCCGTTGGTTCCCTGAGGCTTGCTTGCCAGATGCCTGCTCTCTGCTTTTTCTTCTCTGATGCCGTTGGTTCCCTGAGGCTTGCTTGCCAGATCCCTGCTATCTGCTTTTTCTTCTCTGATGCCGTTGGTTCCCTGAGGCTTTTTTGCTGGATCCCTGCTCTCTGCTTTTTCGTCTCTGATGCTGTTGGTTCCCTGAGGCTTGTTTGCCAGATCCCTGCTCTCTGCTTTTTCTTCTCCGATGCCGTTGGTTCCCTGAGGCTTGCTTGCCAGATGCCTGCTCTCTGCTTTTTCTTCTCTGATGCCGTTGGTTCCCTGAGGCTTGCTTGCCGGATCCCTGCTATCTGCTTTTTCTTCTCTGATGCCGTTGGTTCCCTGAGGCTTTTTTGCTGGATCCCTGCTCTCTGCTTTTTCGTCTCTGATGCCGTTGGTTCCCTGAGGCTTTTTTGCTGGATCCCTGCTCTCTGCTTTTTCGTCTCTGATGCCGTTGGTTCCCTGAGGCTTGTTTGCCAGATCCCTGCTCTCTGCTTTTTCGTCTCTGATGCCGTTGGTTCCCTGAGGCTTGTTTGCCAGATCCCTGCTCTCCTCTTTTTCCTCTCTGATGCCGTTGGTTCCCAGAGGCTTGCTTGCCAGTTCCCCGCTTTTTCTTCTCTGATGCCCTTGGTTCCCTCAGGTTTGCTTGTCAGATCCCTGCTCTCTGCTTTTTCTTCTCTGATGCCGTTGGTTCCCTGAGGCTTGCTTGCCAGATCCCTGCTCTCTGCTTTTTCTTCTCTGATGCCGTTGGTTCCCTGAGGCTTTTTTGCTAGATCCCTGCTCTCTGCTTTTTCTTCTCTGATGCCGTTGGTTCCCTGAGGCCTGCTTGGCAGATCCTGGGCATTTGCTCTTTCATGAGATTTACAGGTTGAAGCTTGTGTTTACTGATTCCCTGTGGAAGGCCCTTGTCTATAGTGAGGCTTCCAGTTCATTAATATGAGCTCCTTGGTGAGAGATTGCTCGCCCGCTGGAGCTTCTTCCTTCTTCACTTCTGCTTTCCTTCACATTCCCTTTGCATTCCTGTGTCCTATATCTCAGCCTCTGCTTTAGTTTCACGTGCCCCATCCCATGAATCCAAAATGCAGCCCAGGTTTTCTTTGGAACCCTTTCATGGCCTCCTTATCAGCCTTACGCTGCTTTATGAGTCCTCTTCCCTCTGTACCTCCTTGGGACTTGCATCTGTTTCAGAAAAGTACCTTTATTTTACCAAGGATGCAAGTCAATAACTGCTTCACACTGCCATCAAAACATTGAAATAATCTTAGCTATTTGTCACTGTAGGAAAGTTGTGAGTGCAAAATGCTCCAAAATGTTCTAATTTTTTTTAGATTTACACAAAAACACATTTTCATTTCTTGTATATTGTCTTGAGATGTCTTCATGATTGCACCTTTCACATGTTCTCTTGACTTATGCTGTGTTTCTGAGAGTAGCTTGCATTGCCATTGGGGTATGACAGATGTATGCTTGTCCCCAGGTTCTGCAATATTGACACTGCCGGTCCCAGCCTGCTCCAGCACCATACTCCACTCCGGCTCTTCTCTCAGTCTCTCAGTATGGTCTACAGGTATTGGCCAATCGTGTTACACTGTCCTGACAGCAGTAAGCAGAGTCTAGCGTATTCCAAAGTAACTCCTCCACACTCTCCAATGCCTTCCGCTAGCTCTGTGTGGTGGACACTCTGCCCCACCTTTGCCCATGAGCCCTGGCAGTTATTACATTCTTAGCCTCAGATGGAACCTTGGCAAATCAGTGTTTAACTTTTGTTTTGCTGTGCCATGCAACTGTTGAATTTGTGAAAAGGTTTGTAATGATAAATAAAATGTACTATTATTGACCTACTTCTGCTTCTTCCACCAGTGTCCTTCTCTGTGGATGTGAACACCGCAGGTAAGTTGCTGATTATCAGCAAAGATGCCAAAGAAGCTACTGGCAGCGGTACCATGCAGGACATCCCTCAGGCTTCTGGGAGTTTTGAGTGGCCAAATTGTGCAATGGGATCAGGGGGAGTCTCTTCTGGGAGGAGGTACTGGGAGGTGACCATAGATGGGCCCCGTTTTTGGCATAGAGACCCTGGCATTCTATCTGCATGGACACTAGGAGTGGCTCGAGCCTCTGTGGCTAGAACTAAGGATGACACGTATGCTACAGAGCCTCGCAATGGGTTCTGGGTTTTACAAAAGAGTGGTGCTAGGCTTGTGGCCCGTACGGAAACTGGACGGGATCTGCACTGGCAACCAATGATCACCAAACTTGGGATCTACCTGGACTATGAGGGGGATCTGGTCTCATTCTACAATGCGTTGACACACAAACATCACTTTACTTCCACTGGCAAATTCAAGGAGATCGTGTTTCCATTCTTCTGCATTTTTTCTCAAACGCGGATCCGTCTGGAATAGACCATCATCACGGACCCTCAGAAAAGTTCCTCCCATTGAATGAGGAAGAACGAGGTCTACACGCGAGGACAAGTATCTGTAGCCTGAATAGTAATCATTCAAGTAATCATTATGAGATAGAAGCATGGAGTAAATTGATTGCTAATTAATCAAAAAGACAGTAGTCTGTTTGTTGAATTGACACCAGAGACATCACACCCTCTGGTCCCACTGCATAGTATAGCGTTGTTTGGCACTTGCTGGTTTATAGGGGATGATAGGAGAAGCAGGAAGTGAATGTTACATATGTGTGAGTTTTTATTTACCATGGGTCTTAATTGGGCTGCAACAGGGCACTGTGCAGTGTACGGAATTCAAAGCTTGGGCCAGAATCAGGTCATTCTAGAATGACTCCATTCCGAAGAGTGGGGAAGGGTACGGGTGGGGTGCAGCTTGCTTAGGTTGGGGAATGAGGTATCAGTGTTGGGTGAGTTCTTCCCTCAAGTAGTGTCTTCAGTCATTGTCCGGCACACCCGCTGTGCCGTGCAATGGTCACTGAGATTCCAGAGCCATGGGGGACCTGCTTTGTCGTCTTTGCGTTCTTGCAATTTGGGGTCTAGAGTTGAAGAATATCGAGGCGTCTTGTGCTGTGTTGCTTCCCTGACATATAGAAGGCAGAGAAGCTGGAGCTTTAAGCCTTGGAAAGATGCAGGAGGTCTCAACAGTGACTTGGAGCTCCAGAGGCAACTGTGGTAAATGTGTCAGGGTCATTGTGGAGTGGCCATGTAAACCTAAAGCTCTGTGCGCCATTCAGCCCTTTACTGGACAGAAACAACCGGGTTTAATGAGGAGTGTTAGTTAGGATGCCATGGCCTCCATTTACTGTAGCAGAGAGATTTCTAAAGTCAGGATATATTTTTCTGACTTCTGTTTACACCATGGAATTGTTTTTTGTCTAAATAGAGAAATTTGAAGATATGCTCAGTGCTTGCTTAATCACTGGGGTCTTAGCAGAAGGCAAGGCACAGCTTAGGCTCTAGTCAGGGATTAAACCTTGCAGAACTCTGCATGTTACTGGGAGGTGTTGGGGTCTGGATGTGCCCATTTGTATACATGAGTTGTTGGCCATTGGTTAGGGAAGAGATGAACCAGTGTAGAACAGTGGCTGGATACTATTGGTGAGGAGCACATGTTCAGCAGAACATGGTGGTTTATTGTTCGACCACAGTCGTGGGACTGCGTAGTGGAAGGGAAGAAAGGCTTGTCCATAAGGGAGGCACTTTCAGTATTTAATGTTGAGGGGACCTGGATTGGTGATTATTAAAGCTAAGCCAATTGCTGAATTGAATGGCTATAAAGTGGAGCCACCTCTAAACCAAGCATCTAGAGCAAAGTGCTGCTGCCTGAACAATAGAGACACCAGCGGCCAGGACTGTGAGGCTCTCCTGGCTCAGAGGGGCAGTGATCTCTAGTTTCCCATAACATAATGTACACGGCTGTCATCCATCCTGCCCAAAAGGGAGTTTATGAGTTGGTTCACCAGACATTGAAAGATCACTCAATTATTAAAGGCAATGACTGACAGCATGGACCAAAAGCTTTCCTGCCGAGGGGCGTGACATATGGAAAGGCACCGGACACCACACGTCCATCTAAAATGTACCCCACACGCTTGGTTCCTCTTCTTTGGCAGATAAATAAGTGCATGCACGCTGATGAGTTTTGATTAGACACCCACCAGTTGTGTGTAGATTCTGTGATTAACAAACGTTCAAGGTGCTGGAGGGCAGGATAAGATGGCACCATATATGCAATGAGGTACAGGAGCCATGCCTAGATTGCTCTACCTGTATATAGTACAAAGCTTCATTTCAAAGTCCATAGTTTACGAGAATGAGTTCATCCCCATGATTTATCACTGCATCAACAGTGCAGCCATGACGTCAGCACTTAGGGGGGAAAGGCATCTTTCTGATGGAGTCTGAGCTCCTGTATCTGTTTTTGGAGATGGAAGTGCAGCCATGGCATCAGCACTTAGGGGAAAGGGCATCTTTCTGATGGAGTCTGAGCTGCTGCATCTGTTTTTGGAGATGGCAGAGCAGCCATGACATCAGCACTTAGGGGGGAAAGGCATCTTTCTGATGGAGTCTGAGCTCCTGTATCTGTTTTTGGAGATGGCAGAGCAGCCATGACATCAGCACTTAGGGGGGAAAGGCATCTTTCTAATGGAGTCTGAGCTCCTGCATCTGTTTTTGGGGATGGCAGTGCAGCCATGACATCAGCACTTAGGGGAAAAGGCATCTTTCTGACGGAGACTGAGCTCCTGTATCTGATTTTGGAGATTGGAAAGCAGCCGTCAGCAGGGTTCACTGCTTGAGTCTGGAGCACACTCCATCAAATTATATATTTCTCATGTCATTCATAGGTGGAAGGACCCGGCAGTGAAAATGTGGTGTAACCACATACCAGGAACAACAAGATGCAAAAAGATTAGGAAAGGAGTATGCAGGCCCATGAGAAGTGCACACTAGCATTGTTCCTCAGCCTGTAAGCTAGGGACACTTCCTCTCCGAGATAAGAAAGGAGTGCGCATGCCCATGAGAAGTGCACACTAGCATTGTTCCTCAGCCTGTAAACTAGGGGCACTTCTTCTCCGAGATAAGAAAGGAGTGCGCATGCCCATGAGAAGTGCACACTAGCTGAGGCTTCATTGTTCCTCAGCCTGTAAGCAAGGGGCACTTCTCTGAGATAAGAAAGGAGTGTGCAGGCCCATGAGAAGTGCACATTAGCATTGTTCCTCAGCCTGTAAGCAAGGGGCACTTCTCCGAGATAAGAAAGGAGTGTGCAGGCCCATGAGAAGTGCACACTAGCATTCCTCCTTCGCCTGTAAGCAAGGGCACTTCTCTGAGATAAGAAAGGAGTGTGCAGGCCCATGAAAAGTACACACTAGCATTGTTCCTCAGCCTGTAAGCAAGGGGCACTTCTTCTCTCAGTTAAGAAAGGAGTGTGCAGGCCCATGAGAAGTGCACACTGGCATTGCTCCTCAGCCTGTAAGATAGGGGCACTTCTTCTCCGAGATAAGAAAGGAGTGTGCAGGCCCATGAGAAGTGCACACTGGCATTGCTCCTCAGCCTGCAAGCAAGGGGCACTTCTTCTCTCAGATAAGAAAGGAGTGTGCAGGCCCATGAGAAGTGCACACTGGCATTGCTCCTCAGCCTGCAAGCAAGTGGCACTTCTTCTCCCAGTTAAGAAAGGAGTGTGCAGGCCCATGAGAAGTGCATGCTAGCATTGTTCCTCAGCCTGTAAGCTAGGAGCACTTCTTCTCTGAGATAAGAAAGGAGTGTGCAGGCCCATGAGAAGTGCACACTGGCATTGCTCCTCAGCCTGCAAGCAAGGGGCACTTCTTCGAGATAAGAAAGGAGTGTGCAGGCCCATGAGAAGTGCACACTAGCATTGCTCCTCAGCCGGTAAGATAGGGGCACTTCTTCTCCGAGATAAGAAAGGAGTGTGCCGGCCCATGAGAAGTGCACACTGGCATTGCTCCTCAGCCGGTAAGCTAGGGGCACTTCTTCTCTCAGTTAGAAAAGGAGTGTGCAGGCCCATGAGAAGTGCACACTGGCATTGCTCCTCAGCCGGTAAGCTAGGGGCACTTCTTCTCCGAGATAAGAAAGGAGTGTGCCGGCCCATGAGAAGTGCACACTGGCATTGCTCCTCAGCCTGCAAGCTAGGGGCACTTCTTCTCCGAGATAATAAAGGAGTGTGCAGGTCCATGAGAAGTGCACACTAGCATTGCTCCTCAGCCTGTAAGCTAGGGGCACTTCTTCTCCGAGATAAGAAAGGAGTGTGCAGGCCCATGAGAAGTGCACACTGGCATTGCTCCTCTGCCTGTAAGCAAGGGGCACTTCTTCTCCCAGTTAAGAAAGGAGTGTGCAGGCCCATGAGAAGTGCACACTAGCACTGTTCCTCAGACTTTAAGCAATGGGCACTTCTTCTCTCAGTTAAGAAAGGAGTGCACAGGCCCATGAGAAGTGCACACTATCACTGTTCCTCAGCCTGTAAGCTAGGGCACTTCTCTCAGTTAAGAAAGAAGTGTGCAGGCCCATGAGAAGTACACACTAGCATTGCTCCTCAGCCTGTAAGCAAGGGGCACTTCTTCTCTGAGTTAAGAAAGGAGTGTGCAGGCCCATGAGAAGTACACACTAGCATTGATCCTCAGCCTGTAAACTAGGGGCACCTCTTCTCTGAGTTAAGAAAGGAGTGTGCAGGCCCATGAGAAGTGCATACTAGTATTGCTCCTCAGCCTGTAAACTAGGGGCACTTCTTCTCTGAGATAAGAAAGGAGTGTGCAGGCCCATGAGAAGTGCACACTAGAACTTTTCCTCAGCCTGTAAGCAAGGGGCACTTCTCCGAGATAAGAAAGGAGTGTGCAGGCCTATGAGAAGTACACACTAGCATTGCTCCTCAGCCTGTAAGCAAGGGGCACTTCTCCGAGATAAGAAAGGAGTGTGCAGGCCCATGAGAAGTGCACACTAGCATTGTTCCTCAGCCTGTAAGCAAGGGGCACTTCTTCTCTCAGATAATAAAGGAGTGTGCAGGCCCATGAGAAGTGCACACTGGCATTGCTCCTCAGCCTGCAAGCTAGGGGCACTTCTTCTCTCAGTTAGGAAAGGAGTGTGCAGGCCCATGAGAAGTGCACACTAGCATTGCTCCTCAGCCTGCAAGCTAGGGGCACTTATTCTCTCAGTTAGGAAAGAAGTGTGCAGGCCCATGAGAAGTGCACACTGGCATTGCTCCTCAGCCTGTAAGCTAGGGGCACTTATTCTCTCAGTTAGGAAAGGAGTGTGCAGGCCCATGAGAAGTGCACACTAGCATTGCTCCTCAGCCTGTAAGCTAGGGGCACTTATTCTCTCAGTTAGGAAAGGAGTGTGCAGGCCCATGAAAAGTGCACGCTAGCATTGCTCCTCAGCCTGCAAGCAAGTGGCACTTCTTCTCCCAGTTAAGAAAGGAGTGTGCAGGCCCATGAGAAGTGCATGCTAGCATTGTTCCTCAGCTGTAAGCTAGGAGCACTTCTTCTCCGAGATAAGAAAGGAGTGTGCCGGCCCATGAGAAGTGCACACTGGCATTGTTCCTCAGCCTGTAAGCTAGGGACACTTCATCTCCGAGATAAGAAAGGAGTGCGCATGCCCATGAGAAGTGCACACTAGCATTGTTCCTCAGCCTGTAAACTAGGGGCACTTCTTCTCCGAGATAAGAAAGGAGTGCGCATGCCCATGAGAAGTGCACACTAGCTGAGGCTTCATTGTTCCTCAGCCTGTAAGCAAGGGGCACTTCTCTGAGATAAGAAAGGAGTGTGCAGGCCCATGAGAAGTGCACATTAGCATTGTTCCTCAGCCTGTAAGCAAGGGGCACTTCTCCGAGATAAGAAAGGAGTGTGCAGGCCCATGAGAAGTGCACACTAGCATTCCTCCTTAGCCTGTAAGCAAGGGCACTTCTCTGAGATAAGAAAGGAGTGTGCAGGCCCATGAAAAGTACACACTAGCATTGTTCCTCAGCCTGTAAGCAAGGGGCACTTCTTCTCTCAGTTAAGAAAGGAGTGTGCAGGCCCATGAGAAGTGCATGCTAGCATTGTTCCTCAGCCTGTAAGCAAGGGGCACTTCTTCTCTCAGATAACAAAGGAGTGTGCAGCCCCATGAGAAGTGCATGCTAGCATTGCTCCTCAGCCTGTAAGATAGGGGCACTTCTTCTCCGAGATAAGAAAGGAGTGTGCAGGCCCATGAGAAGTGCACACTGCGATTGCTCCTCAGCCTGCAAGCAAGGGGCACTTCTTCTCTCAGATAAGAAAGGAGTGTGCAGGCCCATGAGAAGTGCACACTGGCATTGCTCCTCAGCCTGCAAGCTAGGGGCACTTCTTCTCTCAGTTAGGAAAGGAGTGTGCAGGCCCATGAGAAGTGCACACTAGCATTCCTCCTCAGCCTGCAAGCTAGGGGCACTTATTCTCTCAGTTAGGAAAGGAGTGTGCAGGCCCATGAGAAGTGCACGCTAGCATTGCTCCTCAGCCTGCAAGCAAGTGGCACTTCTTCTCCCAGTTAAGAAAGGAGTGTGCAGGCCCATGAGAAGTGCATGCTAGCATTGTTCCTCAGCCTGTAAGCTAGGAGCACTTCTTCACCGAGATAAGAAAGGAGTGTGCAGGCCCATGAGAAGTGCACACTGGCATTGCTCCTCAGCCTGCAAGCAAGGGGCACTTCCCCGAGATAAGAAAGGAGTGTGCAGGCCCATGAGAAGTGCACACTAGCATTGCTCCTCAGCCGGTAAGCTAGGGGCACTTCTTCTCCGAGATAAGAAAGGAGTGTGCCGGCCCATGAGAAGTGCACACTGGCATTGCTCCTCAGCCGGTAAGCTAGGGGCACTTCTTCTCTCAGTTAGGAAAGGAGTGTGCAGGCCCATGAGAAGTGCACACTGGCATTGCTCCTCAGCCGGTAAGCTAGGGGCACTTCTTCTCCGAGATAAGAAAGGAGTGTGCCGGCCCATGAGAAGTGCACACTGGCATTGCTCCTCAGCCTGCAAGCTAGGGGCACTTCTTCTCCGAGATAATAAAGGAGTGTGCAGGTCCATGAGAAGTGCACACTAGCATTGCTCCTCAGCCTGTAAGCTAGGGGCACTTCTTCTCCGAGATAATAAAGGAGTGTGCAGGTCCATGAGAAGTGCACACTGGCATTGCTCCTCAGCCTGTAAGCTAGGGGCACTTCTCCGAGATAAGAAAGGAGTGTGCAGGCCCATGAGAAGTGCACACTGGCATTGCTCCTCTGCCTGTAAGCTAGGGGCACTTCTTCTCCCAGTTAAGAAAGGAGTGTGCAGGCCCATGAGAAGTGCACACTAGCACTGTTCCTCAGCCTTTAAGCAATGGGCACTTCTTCTCTCAGTTAAGAAAGGAGTGCACAGGCCCATGAGAAGTGCACACTATCACTGTTCCTCAGCCTGTAAGCTAGGGCACTTCTCTCAGTTAAGAAAGAAGTGTGCAGGCCCATGAGAAGTACACACTAGCATTGCTCCTCAGCCTGTAAACTAGGGGCACCTCTTCTCTGAGTTAAGAAAGGAGTGTGCAGGCCCATGAGAAGTGCATACTAGTATTGCTCCTCAGCCTGTAAACTAGGGGTACTTCTTCTCTGAGATAAGAAAGGAGTGCGCATGCCCATGAGAAGTGCACACTAGCTGAGGCTTTATTGTTCCTCAGCCTGTAAGCAAGGGGCACTTCTCTGAGATAAGAAAGGAGTGTGCAGGCCCATGAGAAGTGCACACTAGAACTTTTCCTCAGCCTGTAAGCAAGGGGCACTTCTCCGAGATAAGAAAGGAGTGTGCAGGCCCATGAGAAGTACACACTAGCATTGCTCCTCAGCCTGTAAGCAAGGGGCACTTCTCCGAGATAAGAAAGGAGTGTGCAGGCCCATGAGAAGTGCACACTAGCATTGTTCCTCAGCCTGTAAGCAAGGGGCACTTCTTCTCTCAGAAAATAAAGGAGTGTGCAGGCCCATGAGAAGTGCACACTAGCACTGTTCCTCAGCCTGTAAGGAATGGGCACTTCTTCTCTCAGTTAAGAAAGGAGTGTGCAGGCCCATGAGAAGTGCACACTAGCATTGTTCCTCAGCCTGTAAGCAAGGGGCACTTCTTCTCTCAGATAATAAAGGAGTGTGCAGGCCCATGAGAAGTGCACACTAGCACTGTTCCTCAGCCTGCAAGCTAGGGGCACTTCTTCTCTCAGTTAGAAAAGGAGTGTGCAGGCCCATGAGAAGTGCACACTAGCATTGCTCCTCAGCCTGCAAGCTAGGGGCACTTCTTCTCTCAGTTACGAAAGGAGTGTGCAGGCCCATGAGAAGTGCACACTAGCATTGCTCCTCAGCCTGTAAGCTAGGGGCACTTATTCTCTCAGTTAGGAAAGGAGTGTGCAGGCCCATGAAAAGTGCACGCTAGCATTGCTCCTCAGCCTGCAAGCAAGTGGCACTTCTTCTCCCAGTTAAGAAAGGAGTGTGCAGGCCCATGAGAAGTGCATGCTAGCATTGTTCCTCAGATGTAAGCTAGGAGCACTTCTTCTCCGAGATAAGAAAGGAGTGTGCAGGCCCATGAGAAGTGCACACTGGCATTGCTCCTCAGCCTGCAAGCTAGGAGCACTTCTTCTCCGAGATAAGAAAGGAGTGTGCCGGCCCATGAGAAGTGCACACTGGCTTTGCTCCTCAGCCTGCAAGCTAGGGGCACTTCTTCTCTGAGATAATAAAGGAGTGTGCAGGTCCATGAGAAGTGCACACTAGCATTGCTCCTCAGCCGGTAAGCTAGGGGCACTTCTTCTCCGAGATAAGAAAGGAGTGTGCAGGCCCATGAGAAGTGCACACTGGCATTGCTCCTCAGCCTGTAAGCTAGGGGCACTTCTTCTCCCAGTTAAGAAAGGAGTGTGCAGGCCCATGAGAAGTGCACACTAGCACTGTTCCTCAGCCTGTAAGCAATGGGCACTTCTTCTCTCAGTTAAGAAAGGAGTGCACAGGCCCATGAGAAGTGCACACTAGCACTGTTCCTCAGCCTGTAAGCTAGGGCACTTCTCTCAGTTAAGAAAGAAGTGTGCAGGCCCATGAGAAGTACACACTAGCATTGTTCCTCAGCCTGTAAACTAGGGGCACTTCTTCTCCGAGATAAGAAAGGAGTGTGCATGCCCATGAGAAGTGCACACTAGCTGAGGCTTCATTGTTCCTCAGCCTGTAAGCAAGGGGCACTTCTCTGAGATAAGAAAGGAGTGTGCAGGCCCATGAGAAGTGCACACTAGCACTTTTCCTCAGCCTGTAAGCAAGGGGCACATCTCCGAGATAAGAAAGGAGTGTGCAGGTCCATGAGAAGTGCACACTAGCATTGCTCCTCAGCCTGTAAGCTAGGGGCACTTCTTCTCCGAGATAAGAAAGGAGTGTGCAGGCCCATGAGAAGTGCACACTGGCATTGCTCCTCTGCCTGTAAGCTAGGCGCACTTCTTCTCCCACCTTTTTCTCCCAGTTAAGAAAGGAGTGTGCAGGCCCATGAGAAGTGCACACTAGCACTGTTCCTCAGCCTTTAAGCAATGGGCACTTCTTCTCTCAGTTAAGAAAGGAGTGCACAGGCCCATGAGAAGTGCACACTATCACTGTTCCTCAGCCTGTAAGCTAGGGCACTTCTCTCAGTTAAGAAAGAAGTGTGCAGGCCCATGAGAAGTACACACTAGCATTGCTCCTCAGCCTGTAAACTAGGGGCACCTCTTCTCTGAGTTAAGAAAGGAGTGTGCAGGCCCATGAGAAGTGCATACTAGTATTGCTCCTCAGCCTGTAAGCTAGGGGCACTTCTTCTCCGAGATAAGAAAGGAGTGTGCATGCCCATGAGAAGTGCACACTAGCTGAGGCTTCATTGTTCCTCAGCCTGTAAGCAAGGGGCACTTCTCTGAGATAAGAAAGGAGTGTGCAGGCCCATGAGAAGTGCACACTAGCACTTTCCCTCAGCCTGTAAGCAAGGGGCACTTCTCCGAGATAAGAAAGGAGTGTGCAGGCCCATGAGAAGTACACACTAGCATTGCTCCTCAGCCTGTAAGCAAGGGGCACTTCTCCGAGATAAGAAAGGAGTGTGCAGGCCCATGAGAAGTGCACACTAGCATTGTTCCTCAGCCTGTAGGCAAGGGGCACTTCTTCTCTCAGTTAAGAAAGGAGTGTGCAGGCCCATGAGAAGTGCACACTAGCATTGTTCCTCAGCCTGTAAGCAAGGGTCACTTCTTCTCTCAGATAAGAAAGGAGTGTGCAGCCCCATGAGAAGTGCATGCTAGCATTGTTCCTCAGCCTGTAAGCTAGGAGCACTTCTTCTCCGAGATAAGAAAGGAGTGTGCAGGCCCATGAGAAGTGCACACTGGCATTGCTCCTCAACCTGTAAGCTAGGGGCACTTCTTCTCTGAGTTAGGAAAGGAGTGTGCAGGTCCATGAGAAGTGCACACTAGCATTGCTCTCAGCCTGCAAGCTAGGGGCACTTCTTCTCTCAGTTAGGAAAGGAGTGTGCAGGCCCATGAGAAGTGCACACTGGCATTGCTCATCAGCCTATAAGCTAGGGGCACTTCTTCTCTCAGTTAGGAAAGGAGTGTGCAGGCCCATGAGAAGTGCACACTAGCATTGCTCTCAGCCTGCAAGCTAGGGGCACTTCTTCTCTCAGTTAGGAAAGGAGTGTGCAGGCCCATGAGAAGTGCACGCTAGCATTGCTCCTCAGCCTGCAAGCAAGTGGCACTTCTTCTCCCAGTTAAGAAAGGAGTGTGCAGGCCCATGAGAAGTGCATGCTAGCATTGTTCCTCGGCGTGTAAGCTAGGAGCACTTCTTCTCTGACATAAGGAAGGAGTGTGCAGGCCCATGAGAAGTGCACACTAGCATTGCTCCTCAGCCTGCAAGCTAGGGGCACTTATTCTCTCAGTTAGGAAAGGAGTGTGCAGGCCCATGAGAAGTGCACACTGGCATTGCTCCTCAGCCTGTAAGCTAGGGGCACTTATTCTCTCAGTTAGGAAAGGAGTGTGCAGGCCCATGAGAAGTGCACACTAGCATTGCTCCTCAGCCTGTAAGCTAGGGGCACTTATTCTCTCAGTTAGGAAAGGAGTGTGCAGGCCCATGAAAAGTGCACGCTAGCATTGCTCCTCAGCCTGCAAGCAAGTGGCACTTCTTCTCCCAGTTAAGAAAGGAGTGTGCAGGCCCATGAGAAGTGCATGCTAGCATTGTTCCTCAGCTGTAAGCTAGGAGCACTTCTTCTCCGAGATAAGAAAGGAGTGTGCCGGCCCATGAGAAGTGCACACTGGCATTGTTCCTCAGCCTGTAAGCTAGGGACACTTCTTCTCCGAGATAAGAAAGGAGTGCGCATGCCCATGAGAAGTGCACACTAGCATTGTTCCTCAGCCTGTAAACTAGGGGCACTTCTTCTCCGAGATAAGAAAGGAGTGCGCATGCCCATGAGAAGTGCACACTAGCTGAGGCTTCATTGTTCCTCAGCCTGTAAGCAAGGGGCACTTCTCTGAGATAAGAAAGGAGTGTGCAGGCCCATGAGAAGTGCACATTAGCATTGTTCCTCAGCCTGTAAGCAAGGGGCACTTCTCCGAGATAAGAAAGGAGTGTGCAGGCCCATGAGAAGTGCACACTAGCATTCCTCCTTAGCCTGTAAGCAAGGGCACTTCTCTGAGATAAGAAAGGAGTGTGCAGGCCCATGAAAAGTACACACTAGCATTGTTCCTCAGCCTGTAAGCAAGGGGCACTTCTTCTCTCAGTTAAGAAAGGAGTGTGCAGGCCCATGAGAAGTGCATGCTAGCATTGTTCCTCAGCCTGTAAGCAAGGGGCACTTCTTCTCTCAGATAACAAAGGAGTGTGCAGCCCCATGAGAAGTGCATGCTAGCATTGCTCCTCAGCCTGTAAGATAGGGGCACTTCTTCTCCGAGATAAGAAAGGAGTGTGCAGGCCCATGAGAAGTGCACACTGCGATTGCTCCTCAGCCTGCAAGCAAGGGGCACTTCTTCTCTCAGATAAGAAAGGAGTGTGCAGGCCCATGAGAAGTGCACACTGGCATTGCTCCTCAGCCTGCAAGCTAGGGGCACTTCTTCTCTCAGTTAGGAAAGGAGTGTGCAGGCCCATGAGAAGTGCACGCTAGCATTGCTCCTCAGCCTGCAAGCAAGTGGCACTTCTTCTCCCAGTTAAGAAAGGAGTGTGCAGGCCCATGAGAAGTGCATGCTAGCATTGTTCCTCAGCATGTAAGCTAGGAGCACTTCTTCACCGAGATAAGAAAGGAGTGTGCAGGCCCATGAGAAGTGCACACTGGCATTGCTCCTCAGCCTGCAAGCAAGGGGCACTTCTCCGAGATAAGAAAGGAGTGTGCAGGCCCATGAGAAGTGCACACTAGCATTGCTCCTCAGCCGGTAAGATAGGGGCACTTCTTCTCCGAGATAAGAAAGGAGTGTGCCGGCCCATGAGAAGTGCACACTGGCATTGCTCCTCAGCCGGTAAGCTAGGGGCACTTCTTCTCTCAGTTAGGAAAGGAGTGTGCAGGCCCATGAGAAGTGCACACTGGCATTGCTCCTCAGCCGGTAAGCTAGGGGCACTTCTTCTCCGAGATAAGAAAGGAGTGTGCCGGCCCATGAGAAGTGCACACTGGCATTGCTCCTCAGCCTGCAAGCTAGGGGCACTTCTTCTCCGAGATAATAAAGGAGTGTGCAGGTCCATGAGAAGTGCACACTAGCATTGCTCCTCAGCCTGTAAGCTAGGGGCACTTCTTCTCCGAGATAATAAAGGAGTGTGCAGGTCCATGAGAAGTGCACACTGGCATTGCTCCTCAGCCTGTAAGCTAGGGGCACTTCTTCTCCGAGATAAGAAAGGAGTGTGCAGGCCCATGAGAAGTGCACACTGGCATTGCTCCTCTGCCTGTAAGCTAGGGGCACTTCTTCTCCCAGTTAAGAAAGGAGTGTGCAGGCCCATGAGAAGTGCACACTAGCACTGTTCCTCAGCCTTTAAGCAATGGGCACTTCTTCTCTCAGTTAAGAAAGGAGTGCACAGGCCCATGAGAAGTGCACGCTATCACTGTTCCTCAGCCTGTAAGCTAGGGCACTTCTCTCAGTAAAGAAAGAAGTGTGCAGGCCCATGAGAAGTACACACTAGCATTGCTCCTCAGCCTGTAAACTAGGGGCACCTCTTCTCTGAGTTAAGAAAGGAGTGTGCAGGCCCATGAGAAGTGCATACTAGTATTGCTCCTCAGCCTGTAAACTAGGGGCACTTCTTCTCTGAGATAAGAAAGAAGTGTGCATGCCCATGAGAAGTGCACACTAGCTGAGGCTTTATTGTTCCTCAGCCTGTAAGCAAGGGGCACTTCTCTGAGATAAGAAAGGAGTGTGCAGGCCCATGAGAAGTGCACACTAGAACTTTTCCTCAGCCTGTAAGCAAGGGGCCCTTCTCCGAGATAAGAAAGGAGTGTGCAGGCCCATGAGAAGTACACACTAGCATTGCTCCTCAGCCTGTAAGCAAGGGGCACTTCTCCGAGATAAGAAAGGAGTGTGCAGGCCCATGAGAAGTGCACACTAGCATTGTTCCTCAGCCTGTAAGCAAGGGGCACTTCTTCTCTCAGAAAATAAAGGAGTGTGCAGGCCCATGAGAAGTGCACACTAGCACTGTTCCTCAGCCTGTAAGGAATGGGCACTTCTTCTCTCAGTTAAGAAAGGAGTGTGCAGGCCCATGAGAAGTGCACACTAGCATTGTTCCTCAGCCTGTAAGCAAGGGGCACTTCTTCTCTCAGATAATAAAGGAGTGTGCAGGCCCATGAGAAGTGCACACTAGCACTGTTCCTCAGCCTGCAAGCTAGGGGCACTTCTTCTCTCAGTTAGAAAAGGAGTGTGCAGGCCCATGAGAAGTGCACACTAGCATTGCTCCTCAGCCTGCAAGCTAGGGGCACTTCTTCTCTCAGTTACGAAAGGAGTGTGCAGGCCCATGAGAAGTGCACACTAGCATTGCTCCTCAGCCTGTAAGCTAGGGGCACTTATTCTCTCAGTTAGGAAAGGAGTGTGCAGGCCCATGAAAAGTGCACGCTAGCATTGCTCCTCAGCCTGCAAGCAAGTGGCACTTCTTCTCCCAGTTAAGAAAGGAGTGTGCAGGCCCATGAGAAGTGCATGCTAGCATTGTTCCTCAGCTGTAAGCTAGGAGCACTTCTTCTCCGAGATAAGAAAGGAGTGTGCAGGCCCATGAGAAGTGCACACTAGAACTTTTCCTCAGCCTGTAAGCAAGGGGCCCTTCTCCGAGATAAGAAAGGAGTGTGCAGGCCCATGAGAAGTACACACTAGCATTGCTCCTCAGCCTGTAAGCAAGGGGCACTTCTCCGAGATAAGAAAGGAGTGTGCAGGCCCATGAGAAGTGCACACTAGCATTGTTCCTCAGCCTGTAAGCAAGGGGCACTTCTTCTCTCAGAAAATAAAGGAGTGTGCAGGCCCATGCGAAGTGCACACTAGCACTGTTCCTCAGCCTGTAAGGAATGGGCACTTCTTCTCTTAGTTAAGAAAGGAGTGTGCAGGCCCATGAGAAGTGCACACTAGCATTGTTCCTCAGCCTGTAAGCAAGGGGCACTTCTTCTCTCAGATAATAAAGGAGTGTGCAGGCCCATGAGAAGTGCACACTAGCACTGTTCCTCAGCCTGCAAGCTAGGGGCACTTCTTCTCTCAGTTAGAAAAGGAGTGTGCAGGCCCATGAGAAGTGCACACTAGCATTGCTCCTCAGCCTGCAAGCTAGGGGCACTTCTTCTCTCAGTTACGAAAGGAGTGTGCAGGCCCATGAGAAGTGCACACTAGCATTGCTCCTCAGCCTGTAAGCTAGGGGCACTTATTCTCTCAGTTAGGAAAGGAGTGTGCAGGCCCATGAAAAGTGCACGCTAGCATTGCTCCTCAGCCTGCAAGCAAGTGGCACTTCTTCTCCCAGTTAAGAAAGGAGTGTGCAGGCCCATGAGAAGTGCATGCTAGCATTGTTCCTCAGCTGTAAGCTAGGAGCACTTCTTCTCCGAGATAAGAAAGGAGTGTGCAGGCCCATGAGAAGTGCACACTGGCATTGCTCCTCAGCCTGCAAGCTAGGAGCACTTCTTCTCCGAGATAAGAAAGGAGTGTGCCGGCCCATGAGAAGTGCACACTGGCTTTGCTCCTCAGCCTGCAAGCTAGGGGCACTTCTTCTCTGAGATAATAAAGGAGTGTGCAGGTCCATGAGAAGTGCACACTAGCATTGCTCCTCAGCCGGTAAGCTAGGGGCACTTCTTCTCCGAGATAAGAAAGGAGTGTGCAGGCCCATGAGAAGTGCACACTGGCATTGCTCCTCAGCCTGTAAGCTAGGGGCACTTCTTCTCCCAGTTAAGAAAGGAGCGTGCAGGCCCATGAGAAGTGCACACTAGCACTGTTCCTCAGCCTGTAAGCAATGGGCACTTCTTCTCTCAGTTAAGAAAGGAGTGCACAGGCCCATGAGAAGTGCACACTAGCACTGTTCCTCAGCCTGTAAGCTAGGGCACTTCTCTCAGTTAAGAAAGAAGTGTGCAGGCCCATGAGAAGTACACACTAGCATTGCTCCTCAGCCTGTAAACTAGGGGCACTTCTTCTCCGAGATAAGAAAGGAGTGTGCATGCCCATGAGAAGTGCACACTAGCCGAGGCTTCATTGTTCCTCAGCCTGTAAGCAAGGGGCACTTCTCTGAGATAAGAAAGGAGTGTGCAGGCCCATGAGAAGTGCACACTAGCACTTTTCCTCAGCCTGTAAGCAAGGGGCACATCTCCGAGATAAGAAAGGAGTGTGCAGGTCCATGAGAAGTGCACACTAGCATTGCTCCTCAGCCTGTAAGCTAGGGGCACTTCTTCTCCGAGATAAGAAAGGAGTGTGCAGGCCCATGAGAAGTGCACACTGGCATTGCTCCTCTGCCTGTAAGCTAGGCGCACTTCTTCTCCCAACTTTTTCTCCCAGTTAAGAAAGGAGTGTGCAGGCCCATGAGAAGTGCACACTAGCACTGTTCCTCAGCCTTCAAGCAATGGGCACTTCTTCTCTCAGTTAAGAAAGGAGTGCACAGGCCCATGAGAAGTGCACACTATCACTGATCCTCAGCCTGTAAGCTAGGGCACTTCTCTCAGTTAAGAAAGAAGTGTGCAGGCCCATGAGAAGTACACACTAGCATTGCTCCTCAGCCTGTAAACTAGGGGCATCTCTTCTCTGAGTTAAGAAAGGAGTGTGCAGGCCCATGAGAAGTGCATACTAGTATTGCTCCTCAGCCTGTAAGCTAGGGGCACTTCTTCTCCGAGATAAGAAAGGAGTGTGCATGCCCATGAGAAGTGCACACTAGCTGAGGCTTCATTGTTCCTCAGCCTGTAAGCAAGGGGCACTTCTCTGAGATAAGAAAGGAGTGTGCAGGCCCATGAGAAGTGCACACTAGCACTTTCCCTCAGCCTGTAAGCAAGGGGCACTTCTCCGAGATAAGAAAGGAGTGTGCAGGCCCATGAGAAGTACACATTAACATTGCTCCTCAGCCTGTAAGCAAGGGGAACTTCTCCGAGATAAGAAAGGAGTGTGCAGGCCCATGAGAAGTGCACACTAGCATTGTTCCTCAGCCTGTAAGCAAGGGGCACTTCTTCTCTTAGTTAAGAAAGGAGTGTGCAGGCCCATGAGAAGTGCACACTAGCATTGTTCCTCAGCCTGTAAGCAAGGGTCACTTCTTCTCTCAGATAAGAAAGGAGTGTGCAGCCCCATGAGAAGTGCATGCTAGCATTGTTCCCCAGCCTGTAAGCTAGGAGCACTTCTTCTCCGAGATAAGAAAGGAGTGTGCAGGCCCATGAGAAGTGCACACTGGCATTGCTCCTCAACCTGTTTGCTAGGGGCACTTCTTCTCTCAGTTAGGAAAGGAGTGTGCAGGTCCATGAGAAGTGCACACTAGCATTGCTCTCAGCCTGCAAGCTAGGGGCACTTCTTCTCTCAGTTAGGAAAGGAGTGTGCAGGCCCATGAGAAGTGCACACTGGCATTGCTCATCAGCCTATAAGCTAGGGGCACTTCTTCTCTCAGTTAGGAAAGGAGTGTGCAGGCCCATGAGAAGTGCACACTAGCATTGCTCTCAGCCTGCAAGCTAGGGGCACTTCTTCTCTCAGTTAGGAAAGGAGTGTGCAGGCCCATGAGAAGTGCACACTAGCATTGCTCTCAGCCTGCAAGCTAGGGGCACTTCTTCTCTCAGTTAGGAAAGGAGTGTGCAGGCCCATGAGAAGTGCACACTGGCCTTGCTCCTCAGCCTGTAGGCTAGGGGCACTTTTTCCCCAAGATAGGAAAGGAGTGTGCAGGCCCATGAGAAGTGCACATTAGCATTGCTCCTCAGCCTGTAAGCAAGTGGCACTTCTTCTCCCAGTTAAGAAAGGAGTGTGCAGGCCCATGAGAAGTGCATGCTAGCATTGTTCCTCAGCCTGTAAGCTAGGAGCACTTCTTCTCCGAAATAAGAAAGGAGTGTGCAGGCCCATGAGAAGTGCACACTGGCATTGCTCCTCAGCCTGTAAGCAAGGGGCACTTCTTCTCCCAGTTAAGAAAGGAGTGTGCAGGCCCATGAGAAGTGCATGCTAGCATTGTTCCTCAGCCTGTAAGCTAGGAGCACTTCTTCTCTGAGATAAGAAAGGAGTGCGCATGCCCATGAGAAGTGCACACTAGCTGAGGCTTCATTGTTCCTCAGCCTGTAAGCAAGGGGCACTTTTCTGAGATAAGAAAGTAGTGTGCAGGCCCATGAGAAGTGCACACTAGCACTTTTCCTCAGCCTGTAAGCAAGGGGCACTTCTCCGAGATAAGAAAGGAGTGTTCAGGCCCATGAGAAGAACACACTAGCATTGCTCCTCAGCCTGTAAGCAAGGGGCACTTCTCCGAGATAAGAAAGGAGTGTGCAGGCCCATGAGAAGTGCACACTAGCATTGTTCCTCAGCCTGTAAGCAAGGGGCACTTCTTCGCTCAGTTAAGAAAGGAGTGTGCAGGCCCATGAGAAGTGCACGCTAGCATTGTTCCTCAGCCTGTAAGCAAGGGTCACTTCTTCTCTCAGATAAGAAAGGAGTGTGCAGCCCCATGAGAAGTGCATGCTAGAATTGCTCCTCAGCATGTAAGATAGAACTTCTTCCCTCAGATAAGAAAGGAGTGTGCAGGCCCATGAGAAGTGCATGCTAGCATTGTTCCTCAGCCTGTAAGCTAGGAGCACTTCTTCTCCGAGATAAGAAAGGAGTGTGCAGGCCCATGAGAAGTGCACACTGGCATTGCTCCTCAACCTGTAAGCTAGGGGCACTTCTTCTCTCAGTTAGGAAAGGAGTGTGCAGGCCCATGAGAAGTGCACACTGGCATTGCTCATCAGCCTATAAGCTAGGGGCACTTCTTCTCTCAGTTAGGAAAGGAGTGTGCAGGCCCATGAGAAGTGCACACTAGCATTGCTCTCAGCCTGCAAGCTAGGGGCACTTCTTCTCTCAGTTAGGAAAGGAGTGTGCAGGCCCATGAGAAGTGCACACTAGCATTGCTCCTCAGCCTGTAAGCTAGGGGCACTTCTTCTCCGAGATAAGAAAGGAGTGTGCAGGCCCATGAGAAGTGCACGCTAGCATTGCTCCTCATCCTGCAAGCAAGTGGCACTTCTTCTCCCAGTTAAGAAAGGAGTGTGCAGGCCCATGAGAAGTGCATGATAGCATTGTTCCTCAGCATGTAAGCTAGGAGCACTTCTTCTCCGACATAAGAAAGGAGTGTGCAGGCCCATGAGAAGTGCACACTAGCATTGCTCCTCAGCCTGTAAGCAAGGGGCACTTCTCCGAGATAAGAAAGGAGTGTGCAGGCCCATGAGAAGTGCACACTGGCCTTGCTCCTCAGCCTGTAGGCTAGGGGCACTTTTTCCCCAAGATAAGAAAGGAGTGTGCAGGCCCATGAGAAGTGCACACTAGCATTGCTCCTCAGCCTGTAAGCAAGTGGCACTTCTTCTCCCAGTTAAGAAAGGAGTGTGCAGGCCCATGAGAAGTGCATGCTAGCATTGTTCCTCAGCCTGTAAGCTAGGAGCACTTCTTCTCCGAGATAAGAAAGGAGTGTGCAGGCCCATGAGAAGTGCACACTAGCATTGCTCTTCAGCCTGTAAGCAAGGGGCACTTCTCCGAGATAAGAAAGGAGTGTGCAGGCCCATGAGAAGTGCACACTGGCATTGCTCCTCAGCCTGTAAGCTAGGGGCACTTCTTCTCCGAGATAAGAAAGGAGTGTGCAGGCCCATGAGAAGTGCACACTGGCATTGCTCCTCAGCCTGCAAGCAAGGGGCACTTCTTCTCCAAGATAAGAAAGGAGTGTGCAGGCCCATGAGAAGTGCACACTAGCATTGCTCCTCAGCCTGCAAGCTAGGGGCACTTCTTCTCCTAGATAAGAAAGGAGTGTGCAGGCCCATGAGAAGTGCACACTGGCCTTGCTCCTCAGCCTGTAGGCTAGGGGCACTTTTTCCCCAAGATAAGAAAGGAGTGTGCAGGCCCATGAGAAGTGCACACTAGCATTGCTCCTCAGCCTGTAAGCAAGTGGCACTTCTTCTCCCAGTTAAGAAAGGAGTGTGCAGGCCCATGAGAAGTGCATGCTAGCATTGTTCCTCAGCCTGTAAGCTAGGAGCACTTCTTCTCCGAGATAAGAAAGGAGTGTGCAGGCCCATGAGAAGTGCACACTAGCATTGCTCTTCAGCCTGTAAGCAAGGGGCACTTCTCCGAGATAAGAAAGGAGTGTGCAGGCCCATGAGAAGTGCACACTGGCATTGCTCCTCAGCCTGTAAGCTAGGGGCACTTCTTCTCCGAGATAAGAAAGGAGTGTGCAGGCCCATGAGAAGTGCATGCTAGCATTGTTCCTCAGCCTGTAAGCTAGGAGCACTTCTTCTCCGAGATAAGAAAGGAGTGTGCAGGCCCATGAGAAGTGCACACTAGCATTGCTCTTCAGCCTGTAAGCAAGGAGCACTTCTTCTCCGAGATAAGAAAGGAGTGTGCAGGCCCATGAGAAGTGCACACTAGCATTGCTCTTCAGCCTGTAAGCAAGGGGCACTTCTCCGAGATAAGAAAGGAGTGTGCAGGCCCATGAGAAGTGCACACTGGCATTGCTCCTCAGCCTGTAAGCTAGGGGCACTTCTTCTCCGAGATAAGAAAGGAGTGTGCAGGCCCATGAGAAGTGCATGCTAGCATTGTTCCTCAGCCTGTAAGCTAGGAGCACTTCTTCTCCGAGATAAGAAAAGAGTGTGCAGGCCCATGAGAAGTGCACACTGGCATTGCTCCTCAGCCTGTAAGCTAGGGGCACTTCTTCTCCTAGATAAGAAAGGAGTGTGCAGGCCCATGAGAAGTGCACACTGGCCTTGCTCCTCAGCCTGTAGGCTAGGGGCACTTTTTCCCCAAGATAAGAACGGAGTGTGCAGGCCCATGAGAAGTGCACACTAGCATTGCTCCTCAGCCTGTAAACAAGTGACAATTCTTCTCCCAGTTAAGAAAGGAGTGTGCAGGCCCATGAGAAGTGCATGCTAGCATTGTTCCTCAGCCTGTAAGCTAGGAGCACTTCTTCTCCGAGATAAGAAAGGAGTGTGCAGGCCCATGAGAAGTGCACACTAGCATTGCTCTTCAGCCTGTAAGCAAGGGGCACTTCTCCGAGATAAGAAAGGAGTGTGCAGGCCCATGAGAAGTGCACACTGGCATTGCTCCTCAGCCTGTAAGCTAGGGGCACTTCTACTCCGAGATAAGAAAGGAGTGTGCAGGCCCATGAGAAGTGCATGCTAGCATTGTTCCTCAGCCTGTAAGCTAGGAGCACTTCTTCTCCGAGATAAGAAAAGAGTGTGCAGGCCCATGAGAAGTGCACACTAGCATTGCTCTTCAGCCTGTAAGCAAGGGGCACTTCTCCGAGATAAGAAAGGAGTGTGCAGGCCCATGAGAAGTGCACACTGGCATTGCTCCTCAGCCTGTAAGCTAGGGGCACTTCTTCTCCGAGATAAGAAAGGAGTGTGCAGGCCCATGAGAAGTGCACACTGGCATTGCTCCTCAGCCTGTAAGCTAGGGGCACTTCTTCTCCGAGATAAGAAAGGAGTGTGCAGGCCCATGAGAAGTGCACACTGGCATTGCTCCTCAGCCTGTAAGCTAGGGGCACTTCTTCTCCGAGATAAGAAAGGAGTGTGCAGGCCCATGAGAAGTGCACACTGGCATTGCTCCTCAGCCTGTAAGCTAGGGGCACTTCTTCTCCGAGATAAGAAAGGAGTGTGCAGGCCCATGAGAAGTGCACACTGGCATTGCTCCTCAGCCTGTAAGCAAGGGGCCCTTCTTCTCCCAGTTAAGAAAGGAGTGTGCAGGCCCATGAGAAGTCCACACTAGCATTGCTCCTCAGCCTGTAAGCAAGGGGCACTTCTTCTCCGAGATAAGAAAGGAGTGTGCAGGCCCATGAGAAGTGCACACTGGCATTGCTCTTGAGCCTGTAAGCAAGGGGCACTTCTTCTCCGAGATAAGAAAGGAGTGTGCAGGCCCATGAGAAGTGCACACTGGCATTGCTCCTCAGCCTGTAAGCAAGGGGCCCTTCTTCTCCCAGTTAAGAAAGGAGTGTGCAGGCCCATGAGAAGTGCACACTGGCATTGCTCCTCAGCCTGCAAGCAAGGGGCACTTCTTCTGCAAGATAAGAAAGGAGTGTGCAGGCCCATGAGAAGTGCACACTAGCATTGCTCCTCAGCCTGCAAGCTAGGGGCACTTCTTCTCCTAGATAAGAAAGGAGTGTGCAGGCCCATGAGAAGTGCACACTGGCCTTGCTCCTCAGCCTGTAGGCTAGGGGCACTTTTTCCCCAAGATAAGAAAGGAGTGTGCAGGCCCATGAGAAGTGCACACTAGCATTGCTCCTCAGCCTGTAAGCAAGTGGTACTTCTTCTCCCAGTTAAGAAAGGAGTGTGCAGGCCCATGAGAAGTGCATGCTAGCATTGTTCCTCAGCCTGTAAGCTAGGAGCACTTCTTCTCCGAGATAATAAAGGAGTGTGCAGGTCCATGAGAAGTGCACACTGGCATTGCTCCTCAGCCTGTAAGCTAGGGGCACTTCTTCTCCGAGATAAGAAAGGAGTGTGCAGGCCCATGAGAAGTGCACACTGGCATTGCTCCTCTGCCTGTAAGCTAGGGGCACTTCTTCTCCCAGTTAAGAAAGGAGTGTGCAGGCCCATGAGAAGTGCACACTAGCAATGTTCCTCAGCCTTTAAGCAATGGGCACTTCTTCTCTCAGTTAAGAAAGGAGTGCACAGGCCCATGAGAAGTGTCACTGTTCCTCAGCCTGTAAGCTAGGGCACTTCTCTCAGTTAAGAAAGAAGTGTGCAGGCCCATGAGAAGTACACACTAGCATTGCTCCTCAGCCTGTAAACTAGGGGCACCTCTTCTCTGAGTTAAGAAAGGAGTGTGCAGGCCCATGAGAAGTGCATACTAGTATTGCTCCTCAGCCTGTAAACTAGGGGCACTTCTTCTCTGAGATATGAAAGGAGTGCGCATGCCCATGAGAAGTGCACACTAGCTGAGGCTTTATTGTTCCTCAGCCTGTAAGCAAGGGGCACTTCTCTGAGATAAGAAAGGAGTGTGCAGGCCCCTGAGAAGTGCACACTAGAACTTTTCCTCAGCCTGTAAGCAAGGGGCACTTCTCCGAGATAAGAAAGGAGTGTGCAGGCCCATGAGAAGTACACACTAGCATTGCTCCTCAGCCTGTAAGCAAGGGGCACTTCTCCGAGATAAGAAAGGAGTGTGCAGGCCCATGAGAAGTGCACAATAGCATTGTTCCTCAGCCTGTAAGCAAGGGGCACTTCTTCTCTCAGATAATAAAGGAGTGTGCAGGCCCATGAGAAGTGCACACTAGCACTGTTCCTCAGCCTGTAAGGAATGGGCACTTCTTCTCTCAGTTAAGAAAGGAGTGCACAGGCCCATGAGAAGTGCACACTAGCACTGTTCCTCAGCCTGCAAGCTAGGGGCACTTCTTCTCTCAGTTAGAAAAGGAGTGTGCAGGCCCATGAGAAGTGCACACTAGCATTGCTCCTCAGCCTGCAAGCTAGGGGCACTTCTTCTCTCAGTTACGAAAGGAGTGTGCAGGCCCATGAAAAGTGCACGCTAGCATTGCTCCTCAGCCTGCAAGCAAGTGGCACTTCTTCTCCCAGTTAAGAAAGGAGTGTGCAGGCCCATGAGAAGTGCATGCTAGCATTGTTCCTCAGCTGTAAGCTAGGAGCACTTCTTCTCCGAGATAAGAAAGGAGTGTGCCGGCCCATGAGAAGTGCACACTGGCTTTGCTCCTCAGCCTGCAAGCTAGGGGCACTTCTTCTCTGAGATAATAAAGGAGTGTGCAGGTCCATGAGAAGTGCACACTAGCATTGCTCCTCAGCCGGTAAGCTAGGGGCACTTCTTCTCCGAGATAAGAAAGGAGTGTGCAGGCCCATGAGAAGTGCACACTGGCATTGCTCCTCAGACTGTAAGCTAGGGGCACTTCTTCTCCCAGTTAAGAAAGGAGTGTGCAGGCCCATGAGAAGTGCACAGTAGCACTGTTCCTCAGCCTGTAAGCAATGGGCACTTCTTCTCTCAGTTAAGAAAGGAGTGCACAGGCCCATGAGAAGTGCACACTAGCACTGTTCCTCAGCCTGTAAGCTAGGGCACTTCTCTCAGTTAAGAAAGAAGTGTGCAGGCCCATGAGAAGTACACACTAGCATTGCTCCTCAGCCTGTAAACTAGGGGCACTTCTTCTCCGAGATAAGAAAGGAGTGTGCATGCCCATGAGAAGTGCACACTAGTTGAGGCTTCATTGTTCCTCAGCCTGTAAGCAAGGGGCACTTCTCTGAGATAAGAAAGGAGTGTGCAGGCCCATGAGAAGTGCACACTAGCACTTTTCCTCAGCCTGTAAGCAAGGGGCACATCTCCGAGATAAGAAAGGAGTGTGCAGGTCCATGAGAAGTGCACACTAGCATTGCTCCTCAGCCTGTAAGCTAGGGGCACTTCTTCTCCGAGATAAGAAAGGAGTGTGCAGGCCCATGAGAAGTGCACACTGGCATTGCTCCTCTGCCTGTAAGCTAGGCGCACTTCTTCTCCCAACTTTTTCTCCCAGTTAAGAAAGGAGTGTGCAGGCCCATGAGAAGTGCACACTAGCACTGTTCCTCAGCCTTTAAGCAATGGGCACTTCTTCTCTCAGTTAAGAAAGGAGTGCACAGGCCCATGAGAAGTGCACACTATCACTGTTCCTCAGCCTGTAAGCTAGGGCACTTCTCTCAGTTAATAAAGAAGTGTGCAGGCCCATGAGAAGTACACACTAGCATTGCTCCTCAGCCTGTAAACTAGGGGCACCTCTTCTCTGAGTTAAGAAAGGAGTGTTCAGGCCCATGAGAAGTGCATACTAGTATTGCTCCTCAGCCTGTAAGCTAGGGGCACTTCTTCTCCGAGATAAGAAAGGAGTGTGCATGCCCATGAGAAGTGCACACTAGCTGAGGCTTCATTGTTCCTCAGCCTGTAAGCAAGGGGCACTTCTCTGAGATAAGAAAGGAGTGTGCAGGCCCATGAGAAGTGCACACTAGCACTTTCCCTCAGCCTGTAAGCAAGGGGCACTTCTTCGAGATAAGAAAGGAGTGTGCAGGCCCATGAGAAGTGCACACTAGCATTGTTCCTCAGCCTGTAAGCAAGGGGCACTTCTTCTCTCAGTTAAGAAAGGAGTGTGCAGGCCCATGAGAAGTGCACACTAGCATTGTTCCTCAGCCTGTAAGCAAGGGTCACTTCTTCTCTCAGATAAGAAAGGAGTGTGCAGCCCCATGAGAAGTGCATGCTAGCATTGTTCCTCAGCCTGTAAGCTAGGAGCACTTCTTCTCCGAGATAAGAAAGGAGTGTGCAGGCCCATGAGAAGTGCACACTGGCATTGCTCCTCAACCTGTAAGCTAGGGGCACTTCTTCTCTCAGTTAGGAAAGGAGTGTGCAGGTCCATGAGAAGTGCACACTAGCATTGCTCTCAGCCTGCAAGCTAGGGGCACTTCTTCTCTCAGTTAGGAAAGGAGTGTGCAGGCCCATGAGAAGTGCACACTGGCATTGCTCATCAGCCTATAAGCTAGGGGCACTTCTTCTCTCAGTTAGGAAAGGAGTGTGCAGGCCCATGAGAAGTGCACACTAGCATTGCTCTCAGCCTGCAAGCTAGGGGCACTTCTTCTCTCAGTTAGGAAAGGAGTGTGCAGGCCCATGAGAAGTGCACGCTAGCATTGCTCCTCAGCCTGCAAGCAAGTGGCACTTCTCCCAGTTAAGAAAGGAGTGTGCAGGCCCATGAGAAGTGCATGCTAGCATTGTTCCTCGGCGTGTAAGCTAGGAGCACTTCTTCTCTGACATAAGGAAGGAGTGTGCAGGCCCATGAGAAGTGCACACTAGCATTGCTCCTCAGCCTGTAAGCAAGGGGCACTTCTCCGAGATAAGAAAGGAGTGTGCAGGCCCATGAGAAGTGCACACTGGCCTTGCTCCTCAGCCTGTAGGCTAGGGGCACTTTTCCCCAAGATAGGAAAGGAGTGTGCAGGCCCATGAGAAGTGCACACTAGCATTGCTCCTCAGCCTGTAAGCAAGTGGCACTTCTTCTCCCAGTTAAGAAAGGAGTGTGCAGGCCCATGAGAAGTGCATGCTAGCATTGTTCCTCAGCCTGTAAGCTAGGAGCACTTCTTCTCCGAGATAAGAAAGGAGTGTGCAGGCCCATGAGAAGTGCACACTGGCATTGCTCCTCAGCCTGTAAGCAAGGGGCACTTCTTCTCCCAGTTAAGAAAGGAGTGTGCAGGCCCATGAGAAGTGCATGCTAGCATTGTTCCTCAGCCTGTAAGCTAGGAGCACTTCTTCTCTGAGATAAGAAAGGAGTGCGCATGCCCATGAGAAGTGCACACTAGCTGAGGCTTCATTGTTCCTCAGCCTGTAAGCAAGGGGCACTTTTCTGAGATAAGAAAGGAGTGTGCAGGCCCATGAGAAGTGCACACTAGCACTTTTCCTCAGCCTGTAAGCAAGGGGCACTTCTCCGAGATAAGAAAGGAGTGTTCAGGCCCATGAGAAGAACACACTAGCATTGCTCCTCAGCCTGTAAGCAAGGGGCACTTCTCTGAGATAAGAAAGGAGTGTGCAGGCCCATGAGAAGTGCACACTAGCATTGTTCCTCAGCCTGTAAGCAAGGGGCACTTCTTCGCTCAGTTAAGAAAGGAGTGTGCAGGCCCATGAGAAGTGCACGCTAGCATTGTTCCTCAGCCTGTAAGCAAGGGTCACTTCTTCTCTCAGATAAGAAAGGAGTGTGCAGCCCCATGAGAAGTGCATGCTAGAATTGCTCCTCAGCATGTAAGATAGAACTTCTTCTCTCAGATAAGAAAGGAGTGTGCAGGCCCATGAGAAGTGCATGCTAGCATTGTTCCTCAGCCTGTAAGATAGGAGCACTTCTTCTCCGAGATAAGAAAGGAGTGTGCAGGCCCATGAGAAGTGCACACTGGCATTGCTCCTCAACCTGTAAGCTAGGGGCACTTCTTCTCTCAGTTAGGAAAGGAGTGTGCAGGCCCATGAGAAGTGCACACTGGCATTGCTCATCAGCCTATAAGCTAGGGGCACTTCTTCTCTCAGTTAGGAAAGTAGTGTGCAGGCCCATGAGAAGTGCACACTAGCATTGCTCTCAGCCTGCAAGCTAGGGGCACTTCTTCTCTCAGTTAGGAAAGGAGTGTGCAGGCCCATGAGAAGTGCACACTAGCATTGCTCCTCAGCCTGTAAGCTAGGGGCACTTCTTCTCTCAGTTAGGAAAGGAGTGTGCAGGCCCATGAGAAGTGCACGCTAGCATTGCTCCTCAGCCTGCAAGCAAGTGGCACTTCTTCTCCCAGTTAAGAAAGGAGTGTGCAGGCCCATGAGAAGTGCATGATAGCATTGTTCCTCAGCATGTAAGCTAGGAGCACTTCTTCTCCGACATAAGAAAGGAGTGTGCAGGCCCATGAGAAGTGCACACTAGCATTGCTCCTCAGCCTGTAAGCAAGGGGCACTTCTCCGAGATAAGAAAGGAGTGTGCAGGCCCATGAGAAGTGCACACTGGCCTTGCTCCTCAGCCTGTAGGCTAGGGGCACTTTTTCCCCAAGATAAGAAAGGAGTGTGCAGGCCCATGAGAAGTGCACACTAGCATTGCTCCTCAGCCTGTAAGCAAGTGGCACTTCTTCTCCCAGTTAAGAAGGGAGTGTGCAGGCCCATGAGAAGTGCATGCTAGCATTGTTCCTCAGCCTGTAAGCTAGGAGCACTTCTTCTCCGAGATAAGAAAGGAGTGTGCAGGCCCATGAGAAGTGCACGCTAGCATTGCTCTTCAGCCTGTAAGCAAGGGGCACTTCTCCGAGATAAGAAAGGAGTGTGCAGGCCCATGAGAAGTGCACACTGGCATTGCTCCTCAGCCTGTAAGCTAGGGGCACTTCTTCTCCGAGATAAGAAAGGAGTGTGCAGGCCCATGAGAAGTGCACACTGGCATTGCTCCTCAGCCTGCAAGCAAGGGGCACTTCTTCTCCAAGATAAGAAAGGAGTGTGCAGGCCCATGAGAAGTGCACACTAGCATTGCTCCTCAGCCTGCAAGCTAGGGGCACTTCTTCTCCTAGATAAGAAAGGAGTGTGCAGGCCCATGAGAAGTGCACACTGGCCTTGCTCCTCAGCCTGTTGGCTAGGGGCACTTTTTCCCCAAGATAAGAAAGGAGTGTGCAGGCCCATGAGAAGTGCACACTAGCATTGCTCCTCAGCCTGTAAGCAAGTGGCACTTCTTCTCCCAGTTAAGAAAGGAGTGTGCAGGCCCATGAGAAGTGCATGCTAGCATTGTTCCTCAGCCTGTAAGCTAGGAGCACTTCTTCTCCGAGATAAGAAAGGAGTGTGCAGGCCCATGAGAAGTGCACACTAGCATTGCTCTTCAACCTGTAAGCAAGGGGCACTTCTCCGAGATAAGAAAGGAGTGTGCAGGCCCATGAGAAGTGCACACTGGCATTGCTCCTCAGCCTGTAAGCTAGGGGCACTTCTTCTCCGAGATAAGAAAGGAGTGTGCAGGCCCATGAGAAGTGCATGCTAGCATTGTTCCTCAGCCTGTAAGCTAGGAGCACTTCTTCTCCGAGATAAGAAAAGAGTGTGCAGGCCCATGAGAAGTGCACACTAGCATTGCTCTTCAGCCTGTAAGCAAGGGGCACTTCTCCGAGATAAGAAAGGAGTGTGCAGGCCCATGAGAAGTGCACACTGGCATTGCTCCTCAGCCTGTAAACTAGGGGCACTTCTTCTCCTAGATAAGAAAGGAGTGTGCAGGCCCATGAGAAGTGCACACTGGCCTTGCTCCTCAGCCTGTAGGCTAGGGGCACATTTTCCCCAAGATAAGAAAGGAGTGTGCAGGCCCATGAGAAGTGCACACTAGCATTGCTCCTCAGCCTGTAAGCAAGTGGCAATTCTTCTCCCAGTTAAGAAAGGAGTGTGCAGGCCCATGAGAAGTGCATGCTAGCATTGTTCCTCAGCCTGTAAGCTAGGAGCACTTCTTCTCCGAGATAAGAAAGGAGTGTGCAGGCCCATGAGAAGTGCACACTAGCATTGCTCTTCAGCCTGTAAGCAAGGGGCACTTCTCCGAGATAAGAAAGGAGTGTGCAGGCCCATGAGAAGTGCACACTGGCATTGCTCCTCAGCCTGTAAGCTAGGGGCACTTCTTCTCCGAGATAAGAAAGGAGTGTGCAGGCCCATGAGAAGTGCATGCTAGCATTGTTCCTCAGCCTGTAAGCTAGGAGCACTTCTTCTCCGAGATAAGAAAAGAGTGTGCAGGCCCATGAGAAGTGCACACTAGCATTGCTCTTCAGCCTGTAAGCAAGGGGCACTTCTCCGAGATAAGAAAGGAGTGTGCAGGCCCATGAGAAGTGCACACTGGCATTGCTCCTCAGCCTGTAAGCTAGGGGCACTTCTTCTCCGAGATAAGAAAGGAGTGTGCAGGCCCATGAGAAGTGCACACTGGCATTGCTCCTCAGCCTGTAAGCTAGGGGCATTTCTTCTCCGAGATAAGAAAGGAGTGTGCAGGCCCATGAGAAGTGCACACTGGCATTGCTCCTCAGCCTGTAAGCTAGGGGCACTTCTTCTCCGAGATAAGAAAGGAGTGTGCAGGCCCATGAGAAGTGCACACTGGCATTGCTCCTCAGCCTGTAAGCTAGGGGCACTTCTTCTCCGAGATAAGAAAGGAGTGTGCAGGCCCATGAGAAGTGCACACTGGCATTGCTCCTCAGCCTGTAAGCAAGGGGCCCTTCTTCTCCCAGTTAAGAAAGGAGTGTGCAGGCCCATGAGAAGTGCACACTAGCATTGCTCCTCAGCCTGTAAGCAAGGGGCACTTCTTCTCCGAGATAAGAAAGGAGTGTGCAGGCCCATGAGAAGTGCACACTAGCATTGCTCTTCAGCCTGTAAGCAAGGGGCACTTCTCCGAGATAAGAAAGGAGTGTGCAGGCCCATGAGAAGTGCACACTGGCATTGCTCCTCAGCCTGTAAGCTAGGGGCACTTCTTCTCCGAGATAAGAAAGGAGTGTGCAGGCCCATGAGAAGTGCACACTGGCATTGCTCCTCAGCCTGCAAGCAAGGGGCACTTCTTCTCCAAGATAAGAAAGGAGTGTGCAGGCCCATGAGAAGTGCACACTAGCATTGCTCCTCAGCCTGCAAGCTAGGGGCACTTCTTCTCCTAGATAAGAAAGGAGTGTGCAGGCCCATGAGAAGTGCACACTGGCCTTGCTCCTCAGCCTGTAGGCTAGGGGCACTTCTTCTCTCATTTAGGAAAGGAGTGTGCAGGCCCATGAGAAGTGCACACTAGCATTGCTCTCAGCCTGCAAGCTAGGGGCACTTCTTCTCTCAGTTAGGAAAGGAGTGTGCAGGCCCATGAGAAGTGCACACTAGCATTGCTCCTCAGCCTGTAAGCTAGGGGCACTTCTTCTCTCAGTTAGGAAAGGAGTGTGCAGGCCCATGAGAAGTGCACACTAGCATTGCTCCTCAGCCTGCAAGCAAGTGGCACTTCTTCTCCCAGTTAAGAAAGGAGTGTGCAGGCCCATGAGAAGTGCATGATAGCATTGTTCCTCAGCATGTAAGCTAGGAGCACTTCTTCTCCGACATAAGAAAGGAGTGTGCAGGCCCATGAGAAGTGCACACTAGCATTGCTCCTCAGCCTGTAAGCAAGGGGCACTTCTCCGAGATAAGAAAGGAGTGTGCAGGCCCATGAGAAGTGCACACTGGCCTTGCTCCTCAGCCTGTAGGCTAGGGGCACTTTTTCCCCAAGATAAGAAAGGAGTGTGCAGGCCCATGAGAAGTGCACACTAGCATTGCTCCTCAGCCTGTAAGCAAGTGGCACTTCTTCTCCCAGTTAAGAAAGGAGTGTGCAGGCCCATGAGAAGTGCATGCTAGCATTGTTCCTCAGCCTGTAAGCTAGGAGCACTTCTTCTCCGAGATAAGAAAGGAGTGTGCAGGCCCATGAGAAGTGCACACTAGCATTGCTCTTCAGCCTGTAAGCAAGGGGCACTTCTCCGAGATAAGAAAGGAGTGTGCAGGCCCATGAGAAGTGCACACTGGCATTGCTCCTCAGCCTGTAAGCTAGGGGCACTTCTTCTCCGAGATAAGAAAGGAGTGTGCAGGCCCATGAGAAGTGCACACTGGCATTGCTCCTCAGCCTGCAAGCAAGGGGCACTTCTTCTCCAAGATAAGAAAGGAGTGTGCAGGCCCATGAGAAGTGCACACTAGCATTGCTCCTCAGCCTGCAAGCTAGGGGCACTTCTTCTCCTAGATAAGAAAGGAGTGTGCAGGCCCATGAGAAGTGCACACTGGCCTTGCTCCTCAGCCTGTAGGCTAGGGGCACTTTTTCCCCAAGATAAGAAAGGAGTGTGCAGGCCCATGAGAAGTGCACACTAGCATTGCTCCTCAGCCTGTAAGCAAGTGGCACTTCTTCTCCCAGTTAAGAAAGGAGTGTGCAGGCCCATGAGAAGTGCATGCTAGCATTGTTCCTCAGCCTGTAAGCTAGGAGCACTTCTTCTCCGAGATAAGAAAGGAGTGTGCAGGCCCATGAGAAGTGCACACTAGCATTGCTCTTCAACCTGTAAGCAAGGGGCACTTCTCCGAGATAAGAAAGGAGTGTGCAGGCCCATGAGAAGTGCACACTGGCATTGCTCCTCAGCCTGTAAGCTAGGGGCACTTCTTCTCCGAGATAAGAAAGGAGTGTGCAGGCCCATGAGAAGTGCATGCTAGCATTGTTCCTCAGCCTGTAAGCTAGGAGCACTTCTTCTCCGAGATAAGAAAAGAGTGTGCAGGCCCATGAGAAGTGCACACTAGCATTGCTCTTCAGCCTGTAAGCAAGGGGCACTTCTCCGAGATAAGAAAGGAGTGTGCAGGCCCATGAGAAGTGCACACTGGCATTGCTCCTCAGCCTGTAAGCTAGGGGCACTTCTTCTCCTAGATAAGAAAGGAGTGTGCAGGCCCATGAGAAGTGCACACTGGCCTTGCTCCTCAGCCTGTAGGCTAGGGGCACATTTTCCCCAAGATAAGAAAGGAGTGTGCAGGCCCATGAGAAGTGCACACTAGCATTGCTCCTCAGCCTGTAAGCAAGTGGCAATTCTTCTCCCAGTTAAGAAAGGAGTGTGCAGGCCCATGAGAAGTGCATGCTAGCATTGTTCCTCAGCCTGTAAGCTAGGAGCACTTCTTCTCCGAGATAAGAAAGGAGTGTGCAGGCCCATGAGAAGTGCACACTAGCATTGCTCTTCAGCCTGTAAGCAAGGGGCACTTCTCCGAGATAAGAAAGGAGTGTGCAAGCCCATGAGAAGTGCACACTGGCATTGCTCCTCAGCCTGTAAGCTAGGGGCACTTCTTCTCCGAGATAAGAAAGGAGTGTGCAGGCCCATGAGAAGTGCATGCTAGCATTGTTCCTCAGCCTGTAAGCTAGGAGCACTTCTTCTCCGAGATAAGAAAAGAGTGTGCAGGCCCATGAGAAGTGCACACTAGCATTGCTCTTCAGCCTGTAAGCAAGGGGCACTTCTCCGAGATAACAAAGGAGTGTGCAGGCCCATGAGAAGTGCACACTGGCATTGCTCCTCAGCCTGTAAGCTAGGGGCACTTCTTCTCCGAGATAAGAAAGGAGTGTGCAGGCCCATGAGAAGTGCACACTGGCATTGCTCCTCAGCCTGTAAGCTAGGGGCACTTCTTCTCCGAGATAAGAAAGGAGTGTGCAGGCCCATGAGAAGTGCACACTGGCATTGCTCCTCAGCCTGTAAGCTAGGGGCACTTCTTCTCCGAGATAAGAAAGGAGTGTGCAGGCCCATGAGAAGTGCACACTGGCATTGCTCCTCAGCCTGTAAGCTAGGGGCACTTCTTCTCCGAGATAAGAAAGGAGTGTGCAGGCCCATGAGAAGTGCACACTGGCATTGCTCCTCAGCCTGTAAGCAAGGGGCCCTTCTTCTCCCAGTTAAGAAAGGAGTGTGCAGGCCCATGAGAAGTGCACACTAGCATTGCTCCTCAGCCTGTAAGCAAGGGGCACTTCTTCTCCGAGATAAGAAAGGAGTGTGCAGGCCCATGAGAAGTGCACACTAGCATTGCTCTTCAGCCTGTAAGCAAGGGGCACTTCTCCGAGATAAGAAAGGAGTGTGCAGGCCCATGAGAAGTGCACACTGGCATTGCTCCTCAGCCTGTAAGCTAGGGGCACTTCTTCTCCGAGATAAGAAAGGAGTGTGCAGGCCCATGAGAAGTGCACACTGGCATTGCTCCTCAGCCTGCAAGCAAGGGGTACTTCTTCTCCAAGATAAGAAAGGAGTGTGCAGGCCCATGAGAAGTGCACACTAGCATTGCTCCTCAGCCTGCAAGCTAGGGGCACTTCTTCTCCTAGATAAGAAAGGAGTGTGCAGGCCCATGAGAAGTGCACACTGGCCTTGCTCCTCAGCCTGTAGGCTAGGGGCACTTTTTCCCCAAGATAAGAAAGGAGTGTGCAGGCCCATGAGAAGTGCACACTAGCATTGCTCCTCAGCCTGTAAGCAAGTGGTACTTCTTCTCCCAGTTAAGAAAGGAGTGTGCAGGCCCATGAGAAGTGCATGCTAGCATTGTTCCTCAGCCTGTAAGCTAGGAGCACTTCTTCTCCGAGATAAGAAAGGAGTGTGCAGGCCCATGAGAAGTGCACACTAGCATTGCTCTTCAGCCTGTAAGCAAGGGGCACTTCTCCGAGATAAGAAAGGAGTGTGCAGGCCCATGAGAAGTGCACACTGGCATTGCTCCTCAGCCTGTAAGCTAGGGGCACTTCTTCTCCGAGATAAGAAAGGACTGTGCAGGCCCATGAGAAGTGCATGCTAGCATTGTTCCTCAGCCTGTAAGCTAGGAGCACTTCTTCTCCGAGATAAGAAAAGAGTGTGCAGGCCCATGAGAAGTGCACACTAGCATTGCTCTTCAGCCTGTAAGCAAGGGGCACTTCTCCGAGATAAGAAAGGAGTGTGCAGGCCCATGAGAAGTGCACACTGGCATTGCTCCTCAGCCTGTAAGCTAGGGGCACTTCTTCTCCTAGATAAGAAAGGAGTGTGCAGGCCCATGAGAAGTACACACTGGCCTTGCTCCTCAGCCTGTAGGCTAGGGGCACTTTTTCCCCAAGATAAGAAAGGAGTGTGCAGGCCCATGAGAAGTGCACACTAGCATTGCTCCTCAGCCTGTAAGCAAGTGGCACTTCTTCTCCCAGTTAAGAAAGGAGTGTGCAGGCCCATGAGAAGTGCATGCTAGCATTGTTCCTCAGCCTGTAAGCTAGGAGCACTTCTTCTCCGAGATAAGAAAGGAGTGTGCCGGCCCATGAGAAGTGCACACTGGCATTGCTCCTCAGCCTGTAAGCTAGGGGCACTTCTTCTCCGAGATAAGAAAGGAGTGTGCAGGCCCATGAGAAGTGCACACTGGCATTGCTCCTCAGCCTGTAAGCTAGGGGCACTTCTTCTCCGAGATAAGAAAGGAGTGTGCAGGCCCATGAGAAGTGCACACTGGCATTGCTCCTCAGCCTGTAAGCAAGGGGCCCTTCTTCTCCCAGTTAAGAAAGGAGTGTGCAGGCCCATGAGAAGTGCACACTAGCATTGCTCCTCAGCATGCATTGGAAGATATAGAAAAGTGCTGTTTCATGAGCTGGGGGGGGGGGTTCAGTCAGAAGGGTGGTGATACTCTGATGATTTCTTGCATAGCTAAGCAAAATACTGTCACTGTTGCAAACCTAAAAAAACAGTACTTTGGCACATGTATAGCAGACAACATGCTTATTGTAACTCTAAGTGGAGACCTGGTGTATCTCATGACATCTCCACCTGGTGGGTCATGTGAACAGAATCCCTCGATGGCTTGATGGGATTATGGGCAGTGTGTGGTCACACGTTATGCATGCACTGTATGATAGAGTGTATTCTGTGTAGCACATCTTGCCACAATATTCTTTAGTCAAATAGCACTGTACATACAATGTGGATTATTAACAAGAAAGATTCACGCAGGATTTAACTCGGTTATCTGAAGGCCACACACAGACATCAGCACCAGCTCCTCAGCACACTGGCGGCTGATGAGGAACAAGGTAAGCACTGGGGGGGGCCGGGGGGGGCATGCACACACCCCAGATGCTGAGTACCAGGAAAGACTGCAGAGGGACCGGGTAAAGATGTTTCAAAGCAAGATTATGAATCCTATAAACAGATCCTGATAGCGGTCCATCCCACTAACAGTGATATATAATCTGGAACAGAGAAGTGATAGATGGCTAGTGATCAATATGCCATATATTAAGAGTAGGGGGTAGAGGGGAACCCTAGGGATTTTGCAGAAGCAACGAGGTATCAAGTAGTGGCAAGAGAAGAACCCTAGGGATGTGGCAGAAGGCTCGAGTTCTCTGATATTAATAGCAGTGGCAAGAGGAGAACCTTCGAGATGTGTATGTGTATTTGTTTATTATTTGTATCGTGCACCAAACCTTGAGGTAACTGGGCGCTTGAGAAACTTGGTAGTTCATACAGGAAGTGCAGGCACATTACAATCCAATGCAATAGATACAATGAAAATACCCTGGTTACATGACGGTCAGGCAGGAAGTTAAGGGGGAAGAGTCTGGTATGACAGGCATGGATTAACAAAATAATAAATAGGCAGTGGTAAGTTTACATGGTCGAGACATCTTAGTGGAGAGACGTGTTGCTCAGCCAACTTTTTATATTGGCTTTAAAGGTGAGGAAGGAAGGTTCTTGTCTGAGGAGGATGGGAATGGAGTTCCAACATTTCTCAGCTTGCACTGGGAAGCTAGCTCCTCCGGCTGTTTTTACCTTCAGGTTGTGGCCATGGGATGATCTGTAATGCGTGTAGGTTGGTGTTTGCATATTTTGTCTGCCAGGTATTTCGGTGCTGAGTTTGTGAGGCATTTGTGCGTGATGGCCAATGTATGTAGTGTGATTCTGCTATGTTATGTTATGTTACTTGGCATTTATATAGCGCCATATGTACCATTGGTATGATCTCAAAGCACTGGTAGGTTGAACACCCTCAGGAACCGTAGTTCAAGTCAGTAGACAGAGGAGTGTCGTATGGTCCGTGGGAGCACCGGATATGTGTGCAGCTGGTGTGGTTGTTGCATGATAGCTGCTTCTTAGCGGTAGGTGTGGTGCTGAGGAAGTCAGTTGGATGTGTTCAGTCTGGAGGGTTGACACTCAGACTGAGTTCTGGCTGCGTTAGGCCTGAGGAGACGCCTAAGATAGCCGGTATGTGCTCAGTTAGCTGTGTTTTATTAGGATGATGAGGAGTTTGTGGGGTCATGTTAGTATGAGAACAGCTAGGCCGAATGTGTCATAGCATAGCTGTGTTCTAGTTGAATGATGGTGTATAGGAGAGAGTAAGTGTAGTAGTGTGATATAGTGGTTTATCAGTGAAGCGCTTGCAGCCAGGCACACGAGCTGGACAGGGGGGTACATTGTGGCATATGTATGTTAAGCGACAGGATAGGTAGGGTAACATGTGGGTATAGGTACATAGCAGTCATTCCATTCAATTCATCCGTTCCACCCACTTCATCCGTTCCATCCACTTCATCCATTCATGCACTTCATCTGTTCCATCCCCTTCATCTGTTCCATCCCCTTCATCTGTACCATCCCCTTCATCCGTTCCCTCCACTTCATCTGTTCCATCCCCTTCATTTGTTCCATCCCCTTCATCTGTTCCATCCACTTAATCCGTTCCATCCACTTCATCTGTTACAACCGCTTCATCCTTTCCATCTTCATCTCTTCCATCTAATTCATCCCTTCCATCCACTTCATCCATTTCATCCACTTCATCCGTTCCGTCTTCTTCATCTGTTCCATCCACTTCATCCGTTCTAACAACTTCATCCGTTCCATCCACTTCATTCGTTCCATCTGTTCATCCACTTCATCCGTTCCATCCACTTCATCCGTTCCGTCTACTTCATCCGTTCCATCCACTTCATCCAGTCATCCATTCATCCACTCATCCACTCATCCATTCTGCCCGCCCACCCCCTCCATCCTTCCCATTCACTTCATCCGTTCCATCCACTTCGTCCAATCTATCCACTTCATCCGTTCCATCTGGTTTCATTTACTCAATCCGTTGCATCTGATCCATCCACTCCATCCGTTTCGTCCATTCCATCTACTGCATCATTCATTCATCTACTCCATCCACTCCACCAATCTATCCATTCCATCCATTCATCTTTTCCATCCACTCCATCCATCCACTCAATCTTTTCAAACTATTCCATCCACTTCATCCGTTCCATTTACTTCTTCCGTTCCATCCATTTCATCCGTTCCACCCACTTCGTCAGTTCCATCCACTTTGTCCGTTCCATCCACTCCATACATTTATCCCCTCCATCCACTCATCTCCTCCATCCATTCATCCCCTTCATCAATTCATCCACTCCATCTATTCATCCCCTCCATCCACTTATCTCCTCCATCAACTCATCTCCTCCATCTACTCATCTCCTCTGTCCACTCCATCTATTCATCCACTCCATCTATTCATCCCCTTCATCCACTCATTCCCTCCATCCCCTCCATCCACTCATCTCCTCCATCCCCAACATCTACTCATCTCCGCCATCCACTCATCCCCTCCATCCATTCATCCACTCTCTCCATTCCATCCACCCATCCGTTCCATCCGTCCCATCCGTTCCATCCGGCCCATACCTTCCATCGGTCCCATCCGTTCCATCCACTTCATCCAATCTATCCACTTCGTCCGTTCAATCCAGTTTAATTTACTCCATCCGTTCCATTGGGTCCATTGCTTCCATTGGTTCCATCCATTCCTTCCGTTCAATCCGTTCCATCCACTCGATCCATTTCGTCCATTCCATCCACTCCATCCGTTTTGTCCATTCAATCTACTCCATCATTCATTCATCTATTCCATCCACTCCACCCATCTATCCATTCCATCCATTCATCTATTCCATACACTCTATCCATTTATCCACTCAATCCTTTCCAACCATTCCATCCACTTCATCCGTTCCATTTACTTCATCCGTTCCTTTCATTTCATCCTTTCCATCCACTTCCTCCGTTCCATCCACTTTGTCCGTTCCATCCACTACATTCATTTATCCCCTCTATCCACTCATCTCCTCCATCCATTCATCCCCTTCATCTACTCCATCTATTCATCCCCTCCATCCACTTATCTCCTCCATCCACTCATCTCATCCATCCACTCCATCCATTTATCACCTCCATCCACTCATCCCCTCCATCGACTCATTCCCTCCATCCCTCCATCCACTCATCTCCTCTATCCCCTCCATCCACTCACCTCCTCCATCTAGTCATCTCCTCCGTCCACTCCATCTATTTATCCCCTCTAGCCACTCATCTCCTCCATCCACTCATCCCTCCATCCACTTCATCTATTCATCCCCTCCATCCACTCCATCTATTTATCACCTTCATCCACTCATTCCCTCCATCACCTCCATCCACTCATCTCCTCCATCCCCATCATCTACTAATCTCCTCCATCCACTCATCCCCTCCATGCACTCCCTCTATTCCATCCACCCCTCCGTTCCATCCGTCCCATCTGTTACATCTGGCCCATCCCTTCTAACGGTCCCATCCGTTCCATCCACTTCATCCATTCCATCCACTTTGTCCGTTCCATCCACTTCGTCTGTTTCATCCACTTTGTCTGTTCCATCCACTCCATCCGTTCCATCCACTCCGTCCGTTCCATCCACTCCATCCGTTCCACCCACTCCATCCGTTCCATCCACTTCATCTGTTCCATCCACTTCATCCATTTCATCCACTTATTCCGTTTCATTCACTTCATCTGTTTCATCCACTTCATCCATTCCATACACTTCATTTTTTCTATTCAGTCTATCTGTTTTAGTTGTATTATCTGTTTTAGTCTTTCTATCTGTTCGATCGACTCCCTTTGTTCTTTGTTCTTTGTTTAGTTTGGGTTTCTATTTAATGTGGCTATTTATTCTGTTTGTTCTGAGTGCCGATTTTTTAAGGGAAGAGCCACGTTTTCAGTAGTTTGTGGAAAGACATGTAGTCTTCGGTGTGTCGAATGTGGGGGGAAGCGAGTTCCACAGAGAGGGGGCCAAGGCTGAGAATGATGATCCTCCTAATCTGACTGAGTTGGTGCTGGGCACTAGGAGGAGGGCAGAGCTTGATCTTAGATTGCACAGTGGGTGGTATGGTTTTAGCTTGTCTTGTAGGTATAGAGGTCCGGTTTTATGCAATGCTCGGTGGGTGATGCATAAGGTTTTGAAAGTGACCCTTCATCCAACTGGGAGCCAGTGGAGAGTTCTGAAAGCTGGAGAGGTGTGATCTCAGGGCAAGTGCTAGAAGCAATTTGGCTGCAGCGTTTTTTGCTCTTTGTAATTTAATGAAGTGGTATGCTTAGACCCTGAGGTAGAGGGAGTTGGCATAGTCCAGTCTTGAGATTACAATGGATTGGACAGCGGCGAGTCTGTTGGGAAAGGAGAGGTACGGAAAAATGCGTCTAAGAATTTTGAGGTGGTAATGGCAGTCCTTGGGGACGTTGTTGGTTTGGCGAGAGAGTGTTAGGTCAGAGTTGAGAGTGCATCCAATGTTTTTTTACTGTGGTTGAGGTGGTTGGTGGTTTGCCCATGGATGATGGCCAGGTTAGAGGGTGGAGAGAAGTTTGAGAAATTGGTCTGTTGATATTGGAGTGAACAAGTCGAAGGTAGGTTGGGTTGCAGTTGCTGGGGCAGGCGGGGGGTGACAGGTAAGGTGGGAGGATTACGTGGCTGGGACATGAGGGCCAGTTTGTTGTTTAGAGAATTTGTTCTTTCAAGGTCAGTGGTGTAGAAGTGGAGAGAGAGTGAGTCACAGAGAGACTGAGATTGGGTCGATTGGGTGGTGGTACAGGTTGGTTTGGTGAATTTAGCGATGATTTTGTTGAGTTCCTTGCTGGGATTTTCACAGTTGAGAATTTGGAAGTTGTAGTGGACTTTTTTTTGCTTTTCGGAATTCGGCTTGTAGTGGCGATGGTGCCGGGCTAGGGTGGATCTACTCAGGATGGTTTTCTCTTTCCGCCATTTGCGTTCAAGGGATTTATGCAGTTGTTTTGCTGTCATCAGTTCTGGTGTAAACCATCTGGGATAAGGGCCACGGCGAGCAGAAGATTGACAGGTGGGGATGAGTGGGATTAATGAGATATTGATCCATGAGGCAATGGCGTCGGTGGTTAAGGGTTTGTTGCATTGGGAGGTTGGGGGAGGAGATTGACAGAGCACGTAGGCTAGGTCCGGGAGGTTTTTTTGTTTCTTCCAGAATTCGCGTTGATTTTGGGGTTCTGGTTTGCTTATGGGGATGGGAGCGGGCAAGCGAATGGTCGAAGGGACAATGAAGTGATCAGACCAGATGAGAGGTATGGGGGGGCCAGATATATCTGGTCTTGGGAGCTGAAGATGGCATCAAGGGTGTGTCGTTTAGACTCAGTTGGGCCGTTTATGTGGAGGCGGAGGTTGTACGCATCACGGCTGTTGACCAGTGAGTGGGTCATAGGGTTGGTGGGAATGTCTAGCCAGATATTGAAGTCCCCTAGAAGAATGAGGGCGGGATGGTTTAGTTTAGTTTAGTTTATTATTTGTATGGCGCGCCAGACCCTGGGGCATCAGGGCGCAAACAGACAAGGATATGCTCAACTTGGTTACAGTTACATAAGAATAATACGAGGGTTCAGAAATATGCTAAGCTTGGTTACAGATATGCTCAGCTAGTTGCACGTACATGAAATAAGCAGATAGTATAGGCATCGACAGTGTTACAGTAAGCAATTATGTACAAGGAGCGATCAAGGAACAGGGGAGCGGGGAGCAATCTCCTGCGTAGTCAAGGTCGCGAAATATGAATTATATACAGTTATGTACAGTGTGGCATATAGGGTCATGCGAGTCAACTTAGTTGGCTGTCCTTGGCTCTTAACCACCTAGTAAGGTTCAGTCTAAAGTTTGCAAAGGGCTGGGGTTCTCTGATGTCATGAGGGAGGGAGTTCCATAACTGCGCAGCCTTAACCGGGAAGCTATTTCCTCCTATGGTGGAAAGTTTGAAGCGCGGAACTTGGAGGCAATTGGCGTTGGCTGATCTAGTATGTCTGGAAGAGGTTCTTTTGCGTAATCTGTCCATGAGGTAGGGTGGAGCTTTGTTGTTAAGGCATTTGTGGGTGAGGGAGGCGATTTTGAGATGAATTTTGTCTGCGGTGGAGAGCCATTTGTATTCTCTTCTTCTAGAGGATATATGCTTGTTTCTATTCATTTTGAGTGCTGCTCTCAAGGCATTATTCTGAAGGACTTGAATTTTGTGGATGGTCTGTTTATTTGCCCCAATGTAGAGTCCATTACAATAGTCTAATTTGGAAAGTATCAAGGCTCTGGCAAGTGTAATGTAACTATCTGTGGAGAGGAATTGTTTGCTCGCTCTGATAAGTTTGCATGTGTATGCAGTGGCAGAAGCTAAGGAGTTAACTTGTTTGGTAAAGTTCATGGTGGCGTCTAGGTAGAATCCAAGGGTTTTCACTTCGTTAGCTACTTTTATGTTGTTCCCGTCGATAATGAAGTTGTCATAATCGGGGCTAAGTTTGGATATGTAGGAGGTGGTGCCTAGGATGATAAGCTCAGTTTTATCATCGTTCAGGCATAAGCCGTGTGTGGCCATCCATGCCTGAACGATGCTATATATTCTGTTCACTAGGGCCAGGTCCTTGGCGTAGTCTCCCGGGAGTGGGAGGAGGATCTGGGTATCGTCTGCGTAGTTGGTGTAGGCGATACCCAGATGATCCATTTCATCGAACCATCATGGTTTATTTGGATGGTGGCTATTGAATCACAGAGGTTGCTTGAAAATTGTCTATCGTAGCCAGGAGGTCTGTGGATGATTAGGAAGCTGTGGGAGAACATTGGGGGGAGGGATAGTTTGACGAGAAGCGATTCGCAGGAATGGATGATTGTCTGGCAGTCGATGATTGAGGCAGAGAAGTGTGATTTAAAAATGATTGCCACTCCTCCTCCTCTAGAGAGTGGGTTGAGTGGGGTGAGGGAGTAGTCAGGGGGGTAGGCTTTATGGGCGATAAGGGCGAAGTCATCGGAGAGCCTGGTTTCGGTGATAAAGACTAGGTCTGGTTTGTCTAATGCAAAGAGGTCAAAGATGCTGTGTCTGTTTTTTGCTATGGATTGGGCTTTAAAGAGGATTCATCTTACTTCCGTGCGGGGGGATGTTGTGGAGGTTGTATGGGTGGTGAGGAGTGAGGGGAGTGAGTGGAAACTGGGGGGGTGGGAGAGGCAGGTAGGTCGATGGTGTTTGGGAAGAGTAGGCGAGCGGTGGAGGAGGTGAGTGTGGGGAGGGTGGGTTTGGACAGTTGTGTGAGGTTGGTCAGCAGAGAAGACGGATTTGGGGTTGGGAATTCCAGGTTGAAGCGTAGGGGGTTAGGGGTGTTAGGCAGAATTATATGCAGTACCCTTTGGGAATACCACACAAAATTAAGATTACAAGTGACAGTACAATTTCACCTTTGGTACAAGCCTGTACTACACAGTTAAAGTGGTAGCGATGGCTGAGCAGCCAGAATTATCTAAAGAGTAAAGTGAGCAGTATCAGAAGTTACACAAAGGACAATTACTATGACTCTGGCAAACACTGACTCAAGGTTTTCAAGTAAAAGAATATACATTTATTTCACTCTTCAGTTATATAACATTACACTATTATAAGCAGTCTAAAAATCACACTCTTAATACACCACACCACTTCCCTTAAATTCCAGACAAGTTAAGCTCACAAAATGAAGTGGGAGTAAAATGGCACTCCAGCAATTTAAAAGGGTGGGAAAGACAGAAGTTAACAGAAATTGAATCACACCAACAGGTCAGTACTCAGGGCAATCGAACAAGAGAGACTACAATGATAAAATCAGACAGAAAAGGCCCAGGGCCAAAGTCAATGGTTCAAAAGTCTTTTGCTCAAGATAATACAGTTCAGTGTAGTTCGCGGTAAAGTTCATGGCACGGTTTCTGGACGAGGTTGGTTGGTAAAAAAGTTAGTTCAAAGAGAAGAGAAGGACAAGCCCTTGGATTGGAGAAAGATTTCAAACACTTTCACCGCGGCTGAACGAAACGAACAACCGGATTTGCAGAGTACCTTAAAACAGAGAGGGAGCTGTAGCTGAGGCAGAAGTTCCTGGTAGTTCCTGCAGGCTCACGGTTCCTGAAGCGACTGTCGGACTGATCAGAAGTAGGAAGACTGGAGGGTCCTGCACTGCCCAGGGAAGAAACCAGCAGCAGAGCAAAGCAACGAATAAAAGGTGCGCTCCTTAAAACCCAAGCAGGGTCCGACCTTCCTGGCTATCTGGCCTACTGTCGCTCTGTACAGCAAATTCTAGAGGTCCTGGCTTGCTGTTTGGGGGAACTGGTTGGTCCCACCAGCTCAAGGGAAGAAGTTTCCTGGAGGATCTTCTCTGTCATCGGATTCTGAAGATTCGGACCTGCAGCAGGGCTTCACCGGGCGGTTCAGTCGTGGTAGGGGTCCTCTTCCGTCAGTTCCTCGTAGGTTCTTTCGTTCCAGTGGTGACGCTGCCTTTCCAGACCCATAGACCTGCTTTTAATGCAGTTTTCCCCCATTCATACAGCCTGGCTGTCAATCACACGGCAGGGTGGCTGTCCTGGCAAGGACAGTCGCCCAGCCAATCAAAAAGGAGTGTGACTTGGGTTACCAAGGGAACCCATGGCAGGGGTCCTAAAACCCCTCCCTCACATCCTGCCTACCCAGACTCTCAGGCACCTAAAGGAGGGCTTCTGTGTGGAAGCCCACGAAAAGGCGATGAACAAAGGGACCAAACCCGGTTTAGTGCGCAGAGTAAGACACGAGAAAGACATTTACAAAAACAAATGGCGAATAAACCCAGCTGGAACCGTAATAAAATATATATGGTCAAGCGGGTTTATGTTTGAGGCCAATATATCACAGCCTAAAACAATACCATGGTTATTTAAGATAACCGCGGTATAAAAAAATAGGGTAGATACCACTGCCACCAGCCAAGTCTTAGTGTAAAGGGAGCGAAACAATGAGGCACAGACAAAAAGGGATAAGAATTAACCCTTTCCAATTCTCCATGGAAGATGGGGTGTACTGGGTCTGTGGTAAAAGTGACTAAATAAAGTTAATGGCAACTTTATCTTTTCTGGGGGACAGTAGTCAGCCCCAGAAAATGGAGTCGGTGGGAAGTCTAAAAGACAACCCTGTGCACTGAAGGTGCTGTGTAGCACACATGGAAGAATATGGTGCCATGGAGTAGGTGAGGCTCCAGTGCCCAAGATCACACAAAAAGTAGAAATACATATAGCAAAACACATTGTAAGAGTGGGAAAAAGGCTCAAACTCTTACCAGGTGAGAAAAATAAATCCTAGAAATCCAGCAAAGCTGCTGAGGGACTCAGTAGGTAAGGGAAATCAACCATTTATGAGTATTCTCCCTAAAAAGGGGTTCTAGTTGTGGTTGGAGAACATTTAAGGGAGAAGAGTTCGAAGCAGGGTGAGGAAGGGGAGGAGGGTGGTGATGTTCAAGATTGAGGGAGTGAAGTGGATGGTCGGGACAGGAGGGGCGAGGAGTGATGGGAGATTGAAGGGGATTAGGTCCGTTTCCTTTTTTCAGGGTTTTTATTGCAGTTGGTGGTGTGAGAGGGTAGGGGGGTCGGACGGTGATAGGGATGTGGCCACTGTTCTTGCCAGGGTGACACATGCAGTTTTTAGGGAGGGGAAAGGATGGGGTCAGTGGGGGGTGTTGGAGGGAGTTGACGCGAGGAGAGGGCAGGGGGTGGTGGCGTGACGAGGTGGAACTGGGAGGTTGGGTGGGTGGGTTGCTGGTGGGGTAGGGGGTGTGGGTGTGCTGGCGGATGGGTGGATGGAAGGAATGGGAGGAGCAGGGGTCTTCGGGTGGTCGGAGCGCCATCAGGCTTCACTGGCTTGATGGATGGATGGGGGTGCGTTAGAGCGTGTTTAAGGTTGGGATGATTTGGGATGGGGGGACGGAATTAGGGGGAGGGAGCTGCGCCAGAGTGAGCCTCTTTCTCTGGACCTAGCTGGGCGGGATGCACTCATGGCATGGCAAGGGCGGATTTAGGCTTGGCTGAGATATCAAGATTCAGCTATACAACAGCGACGCTAATTAGTCACAATTTCTAAATTGAACTATACCACAGTGACGCTAATTAGGCAATATTCTAGTTCAACTTTAGCACAGTAGTGATATTAGGCACACTTTCGAAGTTCAGATGTACCACATTGACGGTATTGGGCACAATTTCTAGATTCAAACTATTTTAGCACAGGGATGCTATTAGGCACACTTTCTGAATTCAATTATACCACAGTTAATTATTTGGGTACGCTTTCTAAATTCAACTGTTCCACAGTCAATTACAGCACAGTTAGGCAACAAGGCACGCTTTCTAAGTTTAACTATCCCACAGTTATGCTATTAGGCCCTCATTCTAGGTTCAGCTTTACACAGTTAGGCTATTAGGCGCAATTTCTCGATCCAACAACAGCGCAGTGATGATATTTAGGCACTCTTTCTAAAATCAGCTATACTACAGTGACGCTATTAGGCACATTCTCTAAACTCAACTATACCACAGAGATGCTCTTGGGACACTTGCTAGATTCAACTTTAGTACAGTGATGATATTAGGCACAACTATATTATAGTGATGTTCACGGATGGGTAGCCAGTTGGCATTCTGTCTGTGAGTGTAGATGTGGCAGGATCTAGGAAGGCTGAGGCCTGCTCTCAGAGAGTTATTCTAAAGTACCTGAGTTTCTTTAGGTTGTGTTCAGAGGAGCCCAGGAAGAGGGTGTTGGAATAGTCAAGTTTGGATAGAGCAAGTGTTCTGGCTAGCGTTAGGCAGCTGCTTGTGGACAGGCTTTCTGGGGCCTTGGTCCAAATTACTTTCAACTATCCCTCCTTAAATACCTCCCCTCTCGAGCCCTTCGCTCCTCTACCTCCAACTCCCTCAGGGTCAGTCATTTTTCAAAGAAACAAGCTAGTGGTAGAGCTTTGTCTTCTGCGGGGGCCTCCTTCTGGAACTGCCTACCTGCCACCTTGAAACTTGAGGAGAACCATCTCCGGTTCCGGAAGCTCCTCAAGACCTTCCTCTTCGCCTCTGCATTTGCCCCTCTTCTCCGCTTCTGAGCTGCTTTCTCTCTCAGCAATGCTGCACCTGGCCACCCTCTGCCCATCGAGCCCAGGGACCTGCTCACCCTGCAAACCTCCTGCACTGCCCCTGGGCCACCCCTTGCACTGGGGCATGTTTCTGTACCCATACAGGCCTCCCACTCTTTGCCTGCACTGATCACATACTCCCTATCTGACTAACCTTGCACTTGGCCATCACAGGCTGCACTACCACTGTTTTGGATCATCATATTTATTTATTTATTGATTGATTCACTTATTAATTATCTTGTCCTCTCTTATGCTCTCCCCCCTCCCATGCACTTTCCCCCTTTTCCCTTCCCCATGCACTTGCACGTTCTCAATGTCACTGGGCCTAGTAAGATCGTTGTGTTCGTTCACAACCCTATTCCCCTCCCTTTGCCTGCTCGCGCTCTGAAACACCTGTGTTCGACCGCAATATAAATAAAATATCATTTCATATCAGGTAAGCTTTACAGCTATAGATCAATTTATTGGTATAGGCTGTGGAGGATGCCACGCTGTTTACCTGTTTTTTAAGAGAGAGAGTTGAGTCAAGGTAGACCCCCAATGATTTTATATTTTTGGAGACATTAATAATATTGCCATCAATGACGAAAGATGAGTATCTGGTGTTGAGTTTATTCAGGCGTGCCTGAGTACCCATGATCATCAACTCGGTCCTGTCGTCATTGAGGCAAAGACTGTTAATAGCCTTCAAGGCCTGCGTTTCGAGGTAGATGGTGTTCAGTAGTTTGGAATCATGGTCGTAGCAGCCAGTGAGGAGAGTGAGGACTTGAGTGTCATCTGCATAGTTAGTGTAGATGACACCCAAGTTATCCAGGCGGTCGAAGAGTAGCTTCGTAAATATATTGTAGCGTGTGGGCGATACACAGGAGCCCAGTGGGACGCTGTAAAGTATTGGTGTGGGGTCAGCTGGAGCTGATGGGGAGAAAACTCTGGTGGTTCTGTTTCTGTTCTCTATGGAGATGCGGCAGAATAGTGGAGCTATCTGATAATTAAGAATAATGGCAAGATGGGAAGGCTTGGGATGTTGCAGAAGGGGAGCTGTGAGGAACTCATGGTGGCAACAAGTAAGACAGACACAAGTGATCATAGTTCAAGGGTCTTTATTGAACTATGAATTCAGTATGCAGGCTGGAAAGACACCTATTCTAAACCTAAATCTAAGATGGGAAAAATAGGGCAGTCCTGGCGGCGTTGTGTCAAATAAAAGGGCCTATACTAGGAAACATATTGCCAAACCTTACACCTAATACAAAAAAGGGTGTGGAATAGTTCTCAAGAAAAGAAAGAAGTGTTCTCAAATAATATGTCAGGGTGCGGTGGCTTGGGTCTCCCCTTCCCTACATTTTTGCACACAGGGTAAGATAGGAGCTTGCAGCACAATACAGTTTCGGGCTTCTCCTGCATGAGACAACAGTTCTAATGGCAGCTCTCAGGACCGGTGATGGCCAAATCACGTTTTTCTTGAAAGTCTCTTGCCTTCGAGGACCTGAGGTCTTCAACTAACAAAAAACACAATAGTCCCTTTAACAAATCAAAGTTCTCTGGGTGACGGGTTCACCCCTGGGTCCCCCTCCTCTGGGCACTGACCCTTCTCTAGTGTTTACCACCGTTTCACATAGGGTGATGGCTTCACCCCTGAGTCCCCCTCCATCGGGCATGAACCCCTCTCTTGTCTTCATCTGGATTTTTCTTCCCTTGAGTTTCTTTCCTTTCACTGCAGGATTCACATCCATAACTTACACTTAGTTTGGCGATCATCGTCTTTCGATTGTGCAGGGATTTTGCTTGACCCTCAGTATGAACACTTTGAGCTATTCCGCTGGGTCTCCTACGGACTGCTGGTATCTGTAGTTTCTCTCCTATGGGGCACGACTAGAGTCTCTTGAGTTAGCACCCACGTGATGCCGGTTTCCTCCTGCAACTGGTTTCCCCTTTAACACTTGTTACAGTTCTTTCACAGTTCGTAGATCTTGGTTAAAAAAAGTGTCACTTTGCGATTCTTACTCAACACAGCCCAGTTCTTATCGTTTCCTCTTTCGACCGGCTGTGATGTACTGCTTGGCTTTTCCTCTTCTTCGGAGTAAAGGCCGGTACAGCTTCCCTCGCTCCTGCATATCGGCATAGGCTTGTCCCATGTACCGTTGACATCTGCTGCAAGACACTTGTGTTATTGTTCACGGTTTTAGGCTCTCTTCCTTGAAGGTTCCGCAGATCTGAGGCAAAAAAGGCAAGGTCACTTCTCTCCTCGCCACCCTCTCAATTCCTGACACCTTTCTCATTCTCTTGAACCGCTGCGCCTGATTAGCCGTCATGCTGTCTGCTGTGCTCGTACTGTGCTCTCTGGCTCCACCTTTTATCCACGTGGGGAAGGGAAAGGGCCATGAGGTGTGTGTGATTCTGGTCAATTGCTTGACTTTGCTTGACCCTTGTATTGGGACATGTCAGGTAAACGGCTCTGGTGTTAGTCCGTTGTCCTCTGTGTTGTGCAAAAGTGTTTGTGTTGGAAAAGGGGAGGGGGCAGTGGTTTGGAAGGCCCTACATTAGAGAATGAGGAAAAGGTGTCATAGGAAAGGGGGATACCGTGTCCCACCCTTCCGGTGTCCCACTTCCACTCCCTGAGGACCCGATCCAGGTGATCCTCCCACACTGGTCCAACCCCAGGAACTGGATCCAATAGCGATGGCGGTGTCCTGGCCACCTGGATGAAAAAACCCTGGGGACAAGCTAGGGAGACACCTTCAGGTTTCTCACATAACCTTCCTTCATGCGATGTGCCCACATTTGTTTCAGAGGGGAACCGGAAAGGAAAATTCATATTTCCCTGGTCTTTTCCTTTCCAGTGCTCCACGTGAAACAATAGGGTTGTCGGTCTAGAAACCATTGCATGACCCGAGGGTTGGACTCCTTGCGTTGGCTAATCCAGGCTAAGGGGAGTGGTCAGTACGTAGAGTAAACTTTCTTCCTAACAGATAATACTTGAGATGGATAATGGCCCACCTGATGGCTATGGCCTCTAGATTTTCTCACGTGGGTATAACTTGCGACTGGTGTATAGTATGGGGTATTCAAATCCATCGCAAATTTGGGACAGGACGTCTCCTAACCCTGTAAGGGAGGCGCCCATCTGTAGCACAAACTCCTTTGAGAAGTAGACTACCTTTAGGATGGGGTTTTAGCATGTTTGCTTCAGGATGTTATAGCATACCTCGTTGTCTCATTACACTGTAGTTTCTGGGGTTCAGCATTTTTAAGTTTATCTGTTTACCGTGCCGGTTTATCCAAAAAATTGGGGATAAACCAACGGTAATATCCTAATAAACCCAGGAAAGCTCTAAGGTCTCTTTTGGTCTTGGGAGTTGGAGTATACAAGACAGCTTTTTCTTTTTCATGTTGGGACTGTACAGTTCCGTTCCCTACGAAGAAGCCTAGATATTTCACAGCAGATTGAGCTAATCTGTATTTAGCTGGATTTGAAGTTTTACCAAAATTCATAAGGACTCTCATGATGGTATAAAGATGGAAGAGATGATCTTCCCAGGTCTTACCATAAATGACGATATTGTCAATGTAAACTCCACGAAAGTCCATGTATGGTTGTAGGATTTTATCCATAAGACATTGGAACATAGGTAGCACACCGTGTAGGCCGAAAGGGAGGAATTTAAACTGGAATAACCCTAGGGGTTTTGAAAACACAGTCTTTTCCTTATCTGCTCCATATACGGGAACTTACCAGTACCCCTTTGTTAAATCCAGGGTAGATAGGTAGGTGGCTGTTCCTAGTTTATCAATTAGGTCATCGATGCGTGGCATGGCTTCTTGCATTAACTTGACGGAAGTCGATGCATCCCACCATACGAGCCATACAAAATAGCAAAAAATGGGCATAGTAGGCACTCATTGTCCAGAGTATTTTTACATATTGGCTATGTTGGTGAAGGAGAGCTGGGCGCACATGCGTACTGCAATGTGACATTGTGGGGTAAAACGAAAGCCCCAGAGTGACAGAGATGGGGAGGCCATGCTAAGCCCCTATTGCGAGAGTAAAGCTGGCTAATGTGGAGTTCCATTAAAATATAAAAGCAATACAAAACAGTCAAATAAAAACAAGTGACAAATGGTGTTCATCAGGAATAAAGAGACTTAATTTTCATCATATAAAAAATTTCGTTTTTGTAGAAGTGAACACTGGTTTCCTATGTTTAATGTGGCCGATCTGTGTGCATAAGATTAATAATAAATCGACCTCTGTTCTAATACAGTAGAAAAGAAAGATTGTATTTTAAACCGCAAGCCCAGATATGATGCTAAAATGTACATGCAGGCACATCTTGTCAATTTAAAGCTGTATTTTCTGAAGTATGGTTGAAGCTGCTGTTTTCCCCACTGAACTGAAAGCTCTGTGCCTTTGAACATTTGAACTCAAGACCTTTGGCTGAGGACCTCCAGGAGAAGAAGGTCTGGTTTTCAGTTATAAATTAGATCAGAATTGAGGGAGTTGCAGATAACACCGCTAGCAGAAATTACCTTTAACCCCAGGCCTCCTGATTAACTGTGCACTAGTGAGCAACAGAAATTACCTTTTCAGGGCTAACTTGACCTCAAGAAATGGCTTTAGAGCCATTAATGGATGATCAAACAGGATGACCAAACATTGTGTTTGAAACAGATTGCTGATAAGCAGGTGTCAGGTCAAGTGTCGATGGAGAAATGCAACCTATGAATTGGTGGGGGCTGAAGTAACACTGAGGGACACATGGAATGCCTTACTATTGATGAACATTGAATACATTGTACATCCCAGAGAGCTCCTCCCGGTCTCACATTCAAGGGGATAAGAAGCCGTCGGGACTATATATAAACACATTTTGTGTGATGGATGCAACTAGAGTTATGAGAAAGATTATGATTCCGGCCTTCCCATAATTCCGACGGAATAGAAAGTTGTTGTGATGCTATCTTATGGATGTACGGTTTGAATCAGGAATGGGCAGATTTGTGACTATTTCGGCTCAGAAGTAAATAGATAAAGACATTAGCTGCTCCCTGGAAGGCCATGCAGAGATATGATTAGTATTTTCTGACTTGCCATAAAATATAGAACTCAAAAATATATATGTCTGCAATTATCTGAAGAATTAGGGTGGCTGCCATGTTGTTAGATTTTAAGGACACTGAACAAGTTAAACCCACTTGTCATTTTGGGATGATGAATCTTTCTCCTCCCTTAGCCTACATCATTCACACCCCCTAACTCTTTGTCCTATTAACAGGCAGTGGGCATATTGGAGGGAGGGAGATAGAGAGAGCTGACCAATCCGTAGCGTGGGAATTTTGATAATAACGGAGTGTCATCAGAAATATATCTTGGCAAGTTCCAATCTAAGAGGAGACTTGCAAGAAAACCACCAGGGAGAGAGACCCAGAGAGCTGCGTAATCCATCTGGACACAAGCTTGACAGAGGTACAAAGCTAAATCCAGGCCTATCTAGAAGGAGAGAGAAAAGGAGACCCAGGGAACTTGCTTGGAAACCTGGGAGCCCTATCTGAGAGGGCCCTGTGACTGGAGAGACCAGGCTGGTGGATAGAGGCTTGAGGTGTGGGCTTCCTGCCTGAAAGAGGGTCCTAGGATCTGGTGGGCCTCCTGCGCTAAGAACAGAGATCTCCCAGGCAAGTAGATATATCCCAAAGCTAACAATTGTGTGGGGAGCTACCTGCCCTAATAGCTGTCCCTTAGTGGGTGAAGGGGGGGGGGCACTAGGTAGGCCCTGTCCATATTGAACTAAAAGGTTAACTCAATGAATCCTTTATAGAAGAGCACCCTATCCAGTTACCTTGAATCGTGTTGGAATCTGTCTGTTTAACCCTTACCTTCGTATTGGAGGCTGCTCTCCATTAGTGGGGGGGGGGCGGGGTGAAAGCGAGAAAACAAACAAGCATACATATAGTGCATATTTATGCCATGGGAAAGTATATAGGTAAATGCTTTTTTAAATAGGAGATGTGGCAGGCAGAGGGACCCTCTAGGGTGTGGGGGGTCAGATGCCTGTTAGGCAGAATCCTGTGCAGTTCCCTTGCCCAGGATTGAGCAAATGCTCCGCTGGTGACATCCACCTGTGTAGGAAAGGTGGCAAGACTGGCAGAGATGATCTGGGCACCTGGCTGCACTGAGCTGTGAAGGCGAGGTACCTGCCCGGGATTGAGCTAAGGCTCCGGTGGTGAGATCCACCTGTGTGGGGAAGGTGGCAAGGCTGGCAGGGATGTTCCGGGAACCTGGCTGCACTGAGCTGTGAAGGCGAGGTACCTGCCCTGGATTGAGCCACGGCTCCGCTGGACACATCCACCTGTGTAGGAAAGGTGGCAATGCTGGCAGAGAAGATTTGGGTACCTGGCTGCACTGAGCTGTGAAGGCGAGGTACCTGCCCAGGATTGAGCCAAGGCTCCGCTGGACACATCCACCTGTGCAGGAAAGGTGGCAAGGCTGGCAGCGATGATCCGGGTACCTGGCTGCACTGAGCTGTGAAGGCGAGGTGCCTGCCCAGGATTGAGCCAAGGCTCTGCTGGACACATCCACCTGTGCAGGAAAGGTGGCAAGGCTGGCAGAGATGATCCGGGTACCTGGATGCACTGAGCTGTGAAGGTGAGGTACCTGCCCAGGAGTGAGCCAAGGCTCCGCTGGTGACATCCACCTGTGTAGGAAAGGTGGCAAGGCTGGTAGGGATGATCTGGGTACCTAGCTGCACTGAGCTGTGAAGGCGAGGTACCTGCCCAGGATTGAGCTAAGGCTACGCTGGACAAATCCACCTCTGTAGGAAAGGTGGCAAGGCTGGCAGGATGATCCGGGTACCTGGCTGCACTGAGCTGTGAAGGCGAGGTACCTGCCCAGGATTGAGCTAAGGCTCCGCTGGAGACAACCACCTGTGTAGGAAAGGTGGCAAGGCTGGTAGGGATGATCTGGGTACCTGGCTGCACTGAGCTGTGAAGGCGAGGTACCTGCCCAGGATTGAGCTAAAGCTCCACTGGACACATCCACCTGTGCAGGAAAGGTGGCAAGGCTGGCAGGGATGATACGGGTACCTGGCTGCACTGAGCTGTGAAGGCAAGGTACCTGCCCAGGATTGAGCCATGGCTTCGCTGCTGACATCCACCTGTGTAGGAAAGGTGGCAAGGCTGGTAGGGATGATCTGGGTACCTGGCTGCACTGAGCTGTGAAGGCGAGGTACCTGCCCAGGATTGAGCCATGGCTTCGCTGCTGACATCCACCTGTGTAGGAAAGGTGGCAAGGCTGGTAGGGATGATCCGGGTACCTTGTTACACTGAGCTGTGAAGGCGAGGTTCCTGCCCAGGATTAAGCTAAGGCTTGGCTGGTGACATCCACCTGTGTAGGAAAGCTGGCAAGGCTGGCAGGGATGATCCCCGTACCTGGCTGCACTGAACTGTGAAGGCCAGGTACCTGGCCAGGATTGAGCTAAGGCTCCGCTGGACACAACCACCTGTGTAGGAAAGGTGGCAAGGCTGGTAGGGATGATCTGGGTACCTGGCTGCACTGAGCTGTGAAGGCGAGGTACCTGCCCAGGATTGAGCTAAGGCTCCGCTGGAGACAACCACCTGTGTAGGAAAGGTGGCAAGGCTGGCAGACCTGATCCGGGTACCTGGCTGCAGTGAGCTGTGAAGGCGAGGTACCTGCCCAGGATTGAGCTAAGGCTCCGCTGGAGACAACCACATGTGTAGGAAAGGTGGCAAGGCTGGCAGACCTGATCTGGGTACCTGGCTGCACTGAGCTGTGAAGGCGAGGTACCTGCCCAGGATTGAGCGAAGGCTCCCTGGTGACATCCACCTGTGTAGGAAAGGTGGCAAGGCTGGCAGACCTGATCCGGGTACCTGGCTGCAGTGAGCTGTGAAGGCAAGGTACCTGGCCAGGATTGAGCTAAGGCTCCGCTGGAGACAACCACCTGTGTAGGAAAGGTGGCAAGGCTGGTAGGGATGATCTGGGTACCTGGCTGCACTGAGCTGTGAAGGCGAGGTACCTGCCCAGGATTGAGCTAAGGCTCCGCTGGAGACAACCACCTGTGTAGGAAAGGTGGCAAGGCTGGCAGACCTGATCTGGGTACCTGGCTGCACTGAGCTGTGAAGGCGAGGTACCTGCCCAGGATTGAGCGAAGGCTCCCTGGTGACATCCACCTGTGTAGGAAAGGTGGCAAGGCTGGCACGGATGATCCAGGTACCTGTCTGCACTGAGCTGTGAAGGCGAGGTACCTGCCCAGGATTGAACGAAGGCTCCGCTGGTGACATCCACCTGTGTAGGAAAGGTGGCAAGGTTGGCAGAGATGATCCAGGTACCTGGCTGCACTGAGCTGTGAAGGCGAGGTACATGCCCAGGATTGAGCTAAAGCTCCACTGGACACATCCACCTGTGTAGGAAAGGTGGCAAGGCTGGCACGGATGATCCGGGTACCTGGCTTCACTGAGCTGTGAAGGCGAGGTACCTGCCCAGGATTGAGGGAAGGCTTTGCTGGTGACATCCACCTGTGTAGGAAAGGTGGCAAGGCTGGCACGGATGATCCGGGTACCTGGCTTCACTGAGCTGTGAAGGCGAGGTACCTGCCCAGGATTGAGGGAAGGCTTCGCTGGTGACATCCACCTGTGTAGGAAAGGTGGCAAGGCTGGCAGACCTGATCTGGGTACCTGGCTGCACTGAGCTGTGAAGGCGAGGTACCTGCCCAGGATTGAGCTAAGGCTCCGCTGGAGACAACCACCTGTGTAGGAAAGGTGGCAAGGCTGGCAGAGATGATCTGGGTACCTGTCTGCACTGAGCTGTGAAGGCGAGGTACCTGCCCAGGATTGAACGAAGGCTCCGCTGGTGACATCCACCTGTGTAGGAAAGGTGGCAAGGTTGGCAGAGATGATCCAGGTACCTGGCTGCACTGCGCTGTGAAGGCGAGGTACATGCCCAGGATTGAGCTAAAGCTCCACTGGACACATCCACCTGTGTAGTCAAGGTGGCAAGGCTGGCACGGATGATCCGGGTACCTGGCTTCACTGAGCTGTGAAGGCGAGGTACCTGCCCAGGATTGAGGGAAGGCTTCGCTGGTGACATCCACCTGTGTAGGAAAGGTGGCAAGGCTGGCACGGATGATCCGGGTACCTGGCTTCACTGAGCTGTGAAGGCGAGGTACCTGTCCAGGATTGAGGGAAGGCTTCGCTGGTGACATCCACCTGTGTAGGAAAGGTGGCAAGGCTGGCAGACCTGATCTGGGTACCTGGCTGCACTGAGCTGTGAAGGCGAGGTACCTGCCCAGGATTGAGCTAAGGCTCCGCTGGAGACAACCACCTGTGTAGGAAAGGTGGCAAGGCTGGCAGAGATGATCTGGGTACCTGTCTGCACTGAGCTGTGAAGGCGAGGTACCTGCCCAGGATTGAGCTAAGGCTCCGCTGGAGACAACCACCTGTGTAGGAAAGGTGGCAAGGCTGGCAGACCTGATCTGGGTACCTGGCTGCACTGAGCTGTGAAGGCGAGGTACCTGCCCAGGATTGAGCTAAGGCTCCGCTGGAGACAACCACCTGTGTAGGAAAGGTGGCAAGGCTGGCAGAGATGATCTGGGTACCTGTCTGCACTGAGCTGTGAAGGCGAGGTACCTGCCCAGGATTGAACGAAGGCTCCGCTGGTGACATCCACCTGTGTAGGAAAGGTGGCAAGGCTGGCAGGGATGATCCCCGTACCTGGCTGCACTGAGCTGTGAAGGCGAGGTACCTGCCCAGGATTGAGCTAAGGCTCCGCTGGAGACAACCACCTGTGTAGGAAAGGTGGCAAGGCTGGCAGACCTGATCTGGGTACCTGGTGGCACTGAGCTGTGAAGGCGAGGTACCTGCCCAGGATTGAGCCAAGGCTCCGCTGGAGACAACCACCTGTGTAGGAAAGGTGGCAAGGCTGGCAGACCTGATCTGGGTACCTGGCGGCACTGAGCTGTGAAGGCGAGGTACCTGCCCAGGATTGAGCGAAGGCTCCCCTGGTGACATCCACCTGTGTAGGAAAGGTGGCAAGGCTGGCACGGATGATCCGGGTACCTGTCTGCACTGAGCTGTGAAGGCGAGGTACCTGCCCAGGATTGAGCTAAGGCTCCGCTGGTGACATCCACCTGTGTAGGAAAGGTGGCAAGGCTGGCACGGATGATCCGGGTACCTGGCCCCACTGAGCTGTGAAGGCGAGGTACCTGCCCAGGATTGAACGAAGGCTCCGCTGGTGACATCCACCTGTGTAGGAAAGGTGGCAAGGCTGGCACGGTATGATCCGGGTACCTGGATGCACTGGGCTGTTAGATAGTAGGCATGGCTGCCAGTCCTTTGCCCTCCTGTGTTGGGTTTTAGGGTTCACCCTCTGGGTGCTATGTGAGCTGAATGGCCAAGGCTCATGAAACACTCCACACATCTCAGTATCTAGAGTAAAGCGCTTGCAACTGGAGCTCAGAATGGGCCGCTGGACAGTTCACTACACATCTCCCGTAGGTTCACTGGTTCAGTGCCACCTGAGCTGTTCCTGAGGGCCTGGAATCTGCCGAACGGGTGCCCTGGCTCTTTGGCCCTCCACCCACACCTCTGCCAGTTCCGGCAGGCCGTCGGTGGGCGGCTCCTGCTGTGTTTGCTCTGGGCCTCTCTGGGTGCCCAGGCGCTGAGTGCTGGCAGAACTGGCAGTGCGTGGCATGTGCTGAGGACGCCCTGTTCCTGGAGGGTTCGCGGGTCTCTTCCTCGGTGAGATCCCCGCTGCCTGGACTGGAGCAGACCCTGAGATTCCAGGTACCGTTCTGTGATCTGATCCAGTGTCTCCCCTCTTAGTAAGGCTTTCCCTGGACTCTCCTGTGCTGGGGGTGGCTCTAGAGTCCACCTTCCGCCCCCGGCTGCTGCCTGCTGCACAGTGTGTGTGTGGGAGCAGACGCCATGCATGTGTAAATCACAGCTTTGCCATTTGATTGCACGCACTCGCTGTGTGTTTCTTGTGCTCTCTGTCTGTCTGTAGTCTGTGCACCATTTTGCACAGTTATTTGATTGTGAAAACAGCGGAGGGTCGTCTGGATAGAAAAGGAAGACAATGCCTCGGGCTGGATTTAGAAAAGCTTTTTACATTTGCCCGGTCCCATTGAAATGTCAAATGCGTTCCCACACAACCATAAGACTAGTATTGCAAGAGTCTAAGATACAAAGGGCCTCTTGCCGTAGTGTGGTAATAATTCAGTTTCGGCCACATTGCCACACCGCCGTACTACCAGTTTGGCGGTACCGTAGGTGATTGAACTGCCAACAAGTGGCAAAAATTGGCAGAAAATCCCATGGAGCTCTATAGACTCCAGTAATGGGGAATGGCAGATTGTGCTACCACCACTTGTGACCCTGCGGTAAATCCACGGCACCACGTGGCGGTAACAGTAGTCGAGTCTGGCGGTAATTCAGGGGATTTACCAGGCCCAGAGTGTGGTGCTGAGATAGGATCTCAGCGCTGTGCTTGGCATTTCCTGCAGAAGGCCACTCCCCAGCATCGCCACAGTGCACAGTGTGTGTGTGTGTGTGTGTGTGTGTGTGCATAAGTACGCGCCTGGCCTCGAGCCTCGAGCCCCGCCCCAGAATCTCAGGAGGAAATGTATTTGTTTTGGGAACTGGCGCCCACTGCCCTCTCACCTCTGTGAGTAACTGACACAGGAAAGTATGGAGGGCATGACAGGGTGATGTTATTGATATCATTGCGTGCATTTCAGCTTCGAAGAGAACGGCAGAGTGCACTGTGTGCCCTTCAGGAGGTGGTGCCATGCACTGCTGTGGATGATGTGAGGTCTGCGTGTGGCAGGTCATTTCCTTCGTGTTATAGCACAACTTCACACATCACATGGAAGCTAACATGACCTAAGCACACTGCTGACTTATGTGCAGTGCACATGAACACATCTAACACTATCTAGTCATGCAGGGAGGGCAAGTGCCACCATGTACCCAGCGTCCACCCCGATAAGGCTGTTGATAACGCAATCAATGTTTAAAAACACAAGCATAAATCGAGCACATCAAGCAGTCATTATCTCTGGTGCCCGGGGCACCCCCCAAGTCTCCCACAGGGCTGGCACTCGCAAATAGCGCCAGCCTTGATTAATAAAACACCCTGTGAGGCACATATGCACCACACAGGGCGGCCCCCCACTCATAGGCTTTTTTCATATAGTTAATCTCAGCGCTGGCCTGCTAGTGGGCACCACACTGGGTGGCGTCCCGCTCAAAGGCTTTTTTTCATATATTTAATCTCAGTGCTGGCCTGCTAGTGAGCCCCACACAGGGCAGCGCACCGCTCACAGGCTTCTTTTCTTATATTCAATCTCAGCGCTGGCCTGCTAGTGAGCACCACACAGGGCGGCGCCCCGCTCACAGGCTTTTTTCATATATTTAATCTCAGCACTGGCCTGCTAGTGAGCACCACACAGGGCGGCGCCCCACTCACAGGCTTCTTTTCTCATATTTAATCTCAGCGCTGGCCTGCTAGTGAGCCCCACACAGGACGGCGCCCCACTCACAGGCTTCTTTTCTTATATTTAATCTCAGCGCTGGCCTGCTAGTGTGCACCACACAGGGCGGCGCCCCGCTCACAGGCTTTTTTCATATATTTAATCTCAGCGCTGGCCTGCTAGTGAGCACCACACAGGGTGGCACCCCGCTCATAGGCTTTTTTCATATATTTAATCTCAGCGCTGGCCTGCTAGTGAGCACCACACAGGGCGGCGCCCCACTCACAGGCTTCTTTTCTTATATTTAATCTCAGCGCTGGCCTGCTAGTGAGCACCACACAGGGCGGCGCCCCGCTCACAGGCTTTTTTCATATATTTAATCTCAGCGCTGGCCTGCCAGTGAGCACCACACAGGGCGGTGCCCCGTTCACAGGTTTTTTTCATATATTTAATCTCAGCCCTGGCCTGCTAGTGAGCTCCACACAGGGCGGCGCCCCGCTCACAGGCTTTTTTCATATAGTTAATCTTAGCGCGGGCCTGCTAGTGAGCTCCACACAGGGCGGCACCCCGCTCACAGGCTTCTTTTCATATATTTAATCTCAGCGCCGGCCTGCTAGTGAGACCCACACAGGACGGCGCACCGCACACAGGCTTTTTTCATATAGTTAATCTCAGCGCTGGCGTGCTAGTGAGCACCACATAGGGCAGCGCCCCGCTCATAGGCGTTTTTCATATATTTAATCTCAGCGCTGGCTTGCTAGTGAGCACCACACAGGGCGGCGCCCCACTCACAGGCTTCTTTTCTCATATTTAATCTCAGCGCTGGCCTGCTAGTGAGCCCCACACAGGACGGCGCCCCGCTCATAGGCTTTTTTCATATATTTAATCTCAGCGCTGGCCTGCTAGTGAGCACCACACAGGGCGGCGCCCCACTCACAGGCTTCTTTTCTTATATTTAATCTCAGCGCTGGCCTGCTAGTGAGCCCCACACAGGACGGCGCACCGCACACAGGCTTCTTTCATATAGTTAATCTCAGCGCTGGCCTGCTAGTGAGCACCACACAGGGCGGCGCCCCGCTCATAGGCTTTTTTCATATATTTAATCTCAGCGCTCGCCTGCTAGTGAGCACCACACAGGGCGGCGCCCCGCTCATAGGCTTTTTTCATATATTTAATCTCAGCGCTGGCCTAGTAGTGAGCACCACACAGGGCGGTGCCCCGCTCACAGGCTTTTTTCATATATTTAATCTCAGCCCTAGCCTGCTAGTGAGCACCACTCAGGGCGGCGCTCCGATCACAGGCTTTTTTCAGATGTTTAATCTCAACGCTGGCCTGCTAGTGAGCACCACACAGGGCGGCGCACCGCACACAGGCTTCTTTTCATATATTTAATCTCAGCGCTGGCCTGCTAGTGAGCACCACACAGGGCGGCGCCCCGCTCACAGGCTTCTTTTCATATATTTAATCTCAGCGCTGGCCTGCTAGTGAGCACCACACAGGGCGGCGCCCCGCTCACAGGCTTCTTTTCATATATTTAATCTCAGCGCTGGCCTGCTAGTGAGCACCACACAGGGCGGCGCCCCGCTCACAGGCTTCTTTTCATATATTTAATGTCAGCCCTGGCCTGCTAGTGAGCACCACACAGGGCGGCGCCCCGCTCACAGGCTTTTTTCATATAGTTAATCTTAGCGCTGGCCTGCTGGTGAGCACCACACAGGGCGGCGCCCCGCTCACAGGCTTTTTTCATATAGTTAATCTTAGCGCTGGCCTGCTAGTGAGCACCACACAGGGTGGCGCCCTGCTCATAGGCTTTTTTCATATATTTAATCTCAGCGCTGGCCTGCTGGTAAGCACCACACAGGGCGGCGCACCACTCACTGGCTTCTTTTCATATATTTCATCTCAGCGCTGGCCTGCTAGTAAGCACCACACAGGGCGGCGCCCCACTCACAGGCTTCTTTTCATATATTTAATCTCAGCGCCGGCCTGCTAGTGAGCTCCACACAGGGCGGTGCCCCACTCACAGGCTTCTATTCATATATTTAATCTCAGCGCCGGCCTGCTAGTGTGTACCACAAAGGGCGGCGCCCCGCTCAAAGGCTTTATTCATATATTTAATCTCAGGACTGGCCTGCCAGTGAGCACCACACAGGGCGGCGCCCCGCTCACAGGCTTTTTTCATATATTTAATCTCAGCGCTGGCCTGCTAGTGTGCATCACACAGGTTGGCACCCCGCTCATAGACTTTTTTCATATATTTAATCTCAGCGCTGGCCTGCTATGGCGAACCACACAGGGCGGCGCCCCGCTCACAAGCTTTATTCATATAGTTAATCTCAGCGCTGGCCTGCTAGTGAGCACCACACAGGGCGGCGCCCCGCTCACAGGCTTCTTTTCATATATTTAATCTCAGCGCTGGCCTGCTAGTGAGCACCACACAGGGCGGCGCCCCGCTCACAGGCTTCTTTTCATATATTTAATGTCAGCCCTGGCCTGCTAGTGAGCACCACACAGGGCGGCGCCCCGCTCACAGGCTTTTTTCATATAGTTAATCTTAGCGCTGGCCTGCTGGTGAGCACCACACAGGGCGGCGCCCCGCTCACAGGCTTTTTTCATATAGTTAATCTTAGCGCTGGCCTGCTAGTGAGCACCACACAGGGTGGCGCCCCGCTCATAGGCTTTTTTCATATATTTAATCTCAGCGCTGGCCTGCTAGTAAGCACCACACAGGGCGGCGCACCACTCACTGGCTTCTTTTCATATATTTCATCTCAGCGCTGGCCTGCTAGTAAGCACCACACAGGGCGGCGCCCCACTCACAGGCTTCTTTTCATATATTTAATCTCAGCGCCGGCTTGCTAGTGAGCTCCACACAGGGCGGTGCCCCACTCACAGGCTTCTATTCATATATTTAATCTCAGCGCCGGCCTACTAGTGTGTACCACAAAGGGCGGCGCCCCGCTCAAAGGCTTTATTCATATATTTAATCTCAGTACTGGCCTGCCAGTGAGCACCACACAGGGCGGCGCCCCGCTCACAGGCTTTTTTCATATATTTAATCTCAGCGCTGGCCTGCTAGTGTGCACCACACAGGTTGGCACCACGCTCATAGGCTTTTTTCATATATTTAATCTCAGCGCTGGCCTGCAATGGCGAACCACACAGGGCGGCGCCCCGCTCACAAGCTTTTTTCATATATTTAATCTCAGCACTGGCCTGCTAGTGAGCACCACACAGGGCAGCGCCCCGCTCACAGGCTTTTTTCATATAGTTAATCTCAGCGCTGGCCTGCTAGTGAGCCCCACACAGGGTGGCGCCCCGCTCACAGGCTTTATTCATATATTTAATCTCAGGACTGGCCTGCCAGTGAGCACCACACAGGGCGGCGCCCCGCTCACAGGCTTTTTTCATATATTTAATCTCAACGCTGGCCTGCTAGTGAGCACCACACAGGGCGGCGCACGCTCACAGGCTTCTTTTCATATATTTAATCTCAGCGCTGGCCTGCTAGTGAGCACCACACAGGGCGGCGCCCCGGTCACAGGCTTCTTTTCATATATTTAATGTCAGCCCTGGCCTGCTAGTGAGCACCACACAGGGCAGCGCCCCGCTCACAGGCTTTTTTCATAAAGTTAATCTTAGCGCTGGCCTGCTGGTGAGCACCACACAGGGTGGCGCCCCGCTCACAGGCTTTTTTCATATAGTTAATCTTAGCGCTGGCCTGCTAGTGAGCAAAACACAGGGTGGCACCCCGCTCATAGGCTTTTTTCATATATTTAATCTCAGCGCTGGCCTGCTAGTAAGCACCACACAGGGCAGCACCCCACTCACAGGCTTCTTTTCATATATTTAATCTCAGCGCCGGCCTGCTAGTGAGCTCCACACAGGGCGTTGCCCCACTCACAGGCTTCTTTTCATATATTTAATCTCAGCGCCGGCCTGCTAGTGTGCACCACAAAGGGTGGAGCCCCGCTCACAGGCTTTATTCATATATTTAATCTCAGCTCTGGCCTGCCAGTGAGCACCACACAGGGCGGAGCCCCGCTCACAGGCTTTTTTCATATATTTAATCTCAGCGCTGGCCTGCTAGTGTGCACCACACAGGGTGGCACCCCGCTCATAGGCTTTTTTCATATATTTAATCTCAGCGCTGGCCTGCTATGGCGAACCACACAGGGCGGCGCCCCGCTCACAAGCTTTTTTCATATATTTAATCTCAGCACTGGCCTGCTAGTGAGCACCACACAGGGCGGCGCCCCGGTCACAGGCTTCTTTTCATATATTTAATGTCAGCCCTGGCCTGCTAGTGAGCACCACACAGGGCAGCGCCCCGCTCACATGCTTTTTTCATATAGTTAATCTTAGCGCTGGCCTGCTGGTGAGCACCACACAGGGTGGCGCCCCGCTCACAGGCTTTTTTCATATAGTTAATCTCAGCGCTGGCCTGCTAGTGGGCACCACACTGGGTGGCGTCCCGCTCAAAGGCTTTTTTTCATATATTTTAATCTCAGTGCTGGCCTGCTAGTGAGCCCCACACAGGGCAGCGCACCGCTCACAGGCTTCTTTTCTTATATTTAATCTCAGCGCTGGCCTGCTAGTGAGCACCACACAGGGCGGCGCCCCGCTCACAGGCTTTTTTCATATATTTAATCTCAGCACTGGCCTGCTAGTGAGCACCACACAGGGCGGCGCCCCACTCACAGGCTTCTTTTCTCATATTTAATCTCAGCGCTGGCCTGCTAGTGAGCCCCACACAGGACGGCGCCCCACTCACAGGCTTCTTTTCTTATATTTAATCTCAGCGCTGGCCTGCTAGTGAGCACCACACAGGGCGGCGCCCCGCTCACAGGCTTTTTTCATATATTTAATCTCAGCGCTGGCCTGCTAGTGAGCACCACACAGGGTGGCACCCCGCTCATAGGCTTTTTTCATATATTTAATCTCAGCGCTGGCCTGCTAGTGAGCACCACACAGGGCGGCGCCCCACTCACAGGCTTCTTTTCTTATATTTAATCTCAGCGCTGGCCTGCTAGTGAGCACCACACAGGGCGGCGCCCCGCTCACAGGCTTTTTTCATATATTTAATCTCAGCGCTGGCCTGCCAGTGAGCACCACACAGGGCGGTGCCCCGTTCACAGGTTTTTTTCATATATTTAATCTCAGCCCTGGCCTGCTAGTGAGCTCCACACAGGGCGGCGCCCCGCTCACAGGCTTTTTTCATATAGTTAATCTTAGCGCGGGCCTGCTAGTGAGCTCCACACAGGGCGGCACCCCGCTCACAGGCTTCTTTTCATATATTTAATCTCAGCGCCGGCCTGCTAGTGAGACCCACACAGGGCGGCGCCCCGCTCATAGGCGTTTTTCATATATTTAATCTCAGCGCTGGCTTGCTAGTGAGCACCACACAGGGCGGCGCCCCACTCACAGGCTTCTTTTCTCATATTTAATCTCAGCGCTGGCCTGCTAGTGAGCCCCACACAGGACGGCGCCCCGCTCATAGGCTTTTTTCATATATTTAATCTCAGCGCTGGCCTGCTAGTGAGCACCACACAGGGGGGCGCCCCACTCACAGGCTTCTTTTCTTATATTTAATCTCAGCGCTGGCCTGCTAGTGAGCCCCACACAGGACGGCGCACCGCACACAGGCTTCTTTCATATAGTTAATCTCAGCGCTGGCCTGCTAGTGAGCACCACACAGGGCGGCGCCCCGCTCATAGGCTTTTTTCATATATTTAATCTCAGCGCTCGCCTGCTAGTGAGCACCACACAGGGCGGCGCCCCGCTCATAGGCTTTTTTCATATATTTAATCTCAGCGCTGGCCTGCCAGTGAGCACCACACAGGGCGGTGCCCCGCTCACAGGCTTTTTTCATATATTTAATCTCAGCCCTAGCCTGCTAGTGAGCACCACTCAGGGCGGCGCTCCGATCACAGGCTTTTTTCAGATGTTTAATCTCAACGCTGGCCTGCTAGTGAGCACCACACAGGGCGGCGCACCGCACACAGGCTTCTTTTCATATATTTAATCTCAGCGCTGGCCTGCTAGTGAGCACCACACAGGGCGGCGCCCCGCTCACAGGCTTCTTTTCATATATTTAATCTCAGCGCTGGCCTGCTAGTGAGCACCACACAGGGCGGCGCCCCGCTCACAGGCTTCTTTTCATATATTTAATCTCAGCGCTGGCCTGCTAGTGAGCACCACACAGGGCGGCGCCCCGCTCACAGGCTTCTTTTCATATATTTAATGTCAGCCCTGGCCTGCTAGTGAGCACCACACAGGGCGGCGCCCCGCTCACAGGCTTTTTTCATATAGTTAATCTTAGCGCTGGCCTGCTGGTGAGCACCACACAGGGCGGCGCCCCGCTCACAGGCTTTTTTCATATAGTTAATCTTAGCGCTGGCCTGCTAGTGAGCACCACACAGGGTGGCGCCCTGCTCATAGGCTTTTTTCATATATTTAATCTCAGCGCTGGCCTGCTGGTAAGCACCACACAGGGCGGCGCACCACTCACTGGCTTCTTTTCATATATTTCATCTCAGCGCTGGCCTGCTAGTAAGCACCACACAGGGCGGCGCCCCACTCACAGGCTTCTTTTCATATATTTAATCTCAGCGCCGGCCTGCTAGTGAGCTCCACACAGGGCGGTGCCCCACTCACAGGCTTCTATTCATATATTTAATCTCAGCGCCGGCCTGCTAGTGTGTACCACAAAGGGCGGCGCCCCGCTCAAAGGCTTTATTCATATATTTAATCTCAGGACTGGCCTGCCAGTGAGCACCACACAGGGCGGCGCCCCGCTCACAGGCTTTTTTCATATATTTAATCTCAGCGCTGGCCTGCTAGTGTGCATCACACAGGTTGGCACCCCGCTCATAGACTTTTTTCATATATTTAATCTCAGCGCTGGCCTGCTATGGCGAACCACACAGGGCGGCGCCCCGCTCACAAGCTTTATTCATATAGTTAATCTCAGCGCTGGCCTGCTAGTGAGCACCACACAGGGCGGCGCCCCGCTCACAGGCTTCTTTTCATATATTTAATCTCAGCGCTGGCCTGCTAGTGAGCACCACACAGGGCGGCGCCCCGCTCACAGGCTTCTTTTCATATATTTAATGTCAGCCCTGGCCTGCTAGTGAGCACCACACAGGGCGGCGCCCCGCTCACAGGTTTTTTTCATATAGTTAATCTTAGCGCTGGCCTGCTGGTGAGCACCACACAGGGCGGCGCCCCGCTCACAGGCTTTTTTCATATAGTTAATCTTAGCGCTGGCCTGCTAGTGAGCACCACACAGGGTGGCGCCCCGCTCATAGGCTTTTTTCATATATTTAATCTCAGCGCCGGCTTGCTAGTGAGCTCCACACAGGGCGGTGCCCCACTCACAGGCTTCTATTCATATATTTAATCTCAGCGCCGGCCTACTAGTGTGTACCACAAAGGGCGGCGCCCCGCTCAAAGGCTTTATTCATATATTTAATCTCAGTACTGGCCTGCCAGTGAGCACCACACAGGGCGGCGCCCCGCTCACAGGCTTTTTTCATATATTTAATCTCAGCGCTGGCCTGCTAGTGTGCACCACACAGGTTGGCACCACGCTCATAGGCTTTTTTCATATATTTAATCTCAGCGCTGGCCTGCAATGGCGAACCACACAGGGCGGCGCCCCGCTCACAAGCTTTTTTCATATATTTAATCTCAGCACTGGCCTGCTAGTGAGCACCACACAGGGCAGCGCCCCGCTCACAGGCTTTTTTCATATAGTTAATCTCAGCGCTGGCCTGCTAGTGAGCCCCACACAGGGTGGCGCCCCGCTCACAGGCTTTATTCATATATTTAATCTCAGGACTGGCCTGCCAGTGAGCACCACACAGGGCGGCGCCCCGCTCACAGGCTTTTTTCATATATTTAATCTCAACGCTGGCCTGCTAGTGAGCACCACACAGGGCGGCGCACGCTCACAGGCTTCTTTTCATATATTTAATCTCAGCGCTGGCCTGCTAGTGAGCACCACACAGGGCGGCGCCCCGGTCACAGGCTTCTTTTCATATATTTAATGTCAGCCCTGGCCTGCTAGTGAGCACCACACAGGGCAGCGCCCCGCTCACAGGCTTTTTTCATAAAGTTAATCTTAGCGCTGGCCTGCTGGTGAGCACCACACAGGGTGGCGCCCCGCTCACAGGCTTTTTTCATATAGTTAATCTTAGCGCTGGCCTGCTAGTGAGCAAAACACAGGGTGGCACCCCGCTCATAGGCTTTTTTCATATATTTAATCTCAGCGCTGGCCTGCTAGTAAGCACCACACAGGGCAGCACCCCACTCACAGGCTTCTTTTCATATATTTAATCTCAGCGCCGGCCTGCTAGTGAGCTCCACACAGGGCGTTGCCCCACTCACAGGCTTCTTTTCATATATTTAATCTCAGCGCCGGCCTGCTAGTGTGCACCACAAAGGGTGGAGCCCCGCTCACAGGCTTTATTCATATATTTAATCTCAGCTCTGGCCTGCCAGTGAGCACCACACAGGGCGGAGCCCCGCTCACAGGCTTTTTTCATATATTTAATCTCAGCGCTGGCCTGCTAGTGTGCACCACACAGGGTGGCACCCCGCTCATAGGCTTTTTTCATATATTTAATCTCAGCGCTGGCCTGCTATGGCGAACCACACAGGGCGGCGCCCCGCTCACAAGCTTTTTTCATATATTTAATCTCAGCACTGGCCTGCTAGTGAGCACCACACAGGGCGGCGCCCCGGTCACAGGCTTCTTTTCATATATTTAATGTCAGCCCTGGCCTGCTAGTGAGCACCACACAGGGCAGCGCCCCGCTCACATGCTTTTTTCATATAGTTAATCTTAGCGCTGGCCTGGTGGTGAGCACCACACAGGGTGGCGCCCCGCTCACAGGCTTTTTTCATATAGTTAATCTCAGCGCTGGCCTGCTAGTGGGCACCACACTGGGTGGCGTCCCGCTCAAAGGCTTTTTTTCATATATTTTAATCTCAGTGCTGGCCTGCTAGTGAGCCCCACACAGGGCAGCGCACCGCTCACAGGCTTCTTTTCTTATATTTAATCTCAGCGCTGGCCTGCTAGTGAGCACCACACAGGGCGGCGCCCCGCTCACAGGCTTTTTTCATATATTTAATCTCAGCACTGGCCTGCTAGTGAGCACCACACAGGGCGGCGCCCCACTCACAGGCTTCTTTTCTCATATTTAATCTCAGCGCTGGCCTGCTAGTGAGCCCCACACAGGACGGCGCCCCACTCACAGGCTTCTTTTCTTATATTTAATCTCAGCGCTGGCCTGCTAGTGAGCACCACACAGGGCGGCGCCCCGCTCACAGGCTTTTTTCATATATTTAATCTCAGCGCTGGCCTGCTAGTGAGCACCACACAGGGTGGCACCCCGCTCATAGGCTTTTTTCATATATTTAATCTCAGCGCTGGCCTGCTAGTGAGCACCACACAGGGCGGCGCCCCACTCACAGGCTTCTTTTCTTATATTTAATCTCAGCGCTGGCCTGCTAGTGAGCACCACACAGGGCGGCGCCCCGCTCACAGGCTTTTTTCATATATTTAATCTCAGCGCTGGCCTGCCAGTGAGCACCACACAGGGCGGTGCCCCGTTCACAGGTTTTTTTCATATATTTAATCTCAGCCCTGGCCTGCTAGTGAGCTCCACACAGGGCGGCGCCCCGCTCACAGGCTTTTTTCATATAGTTAATCTTAGCGCGGGCCTGCTAGTGAGCTCCACACAGGGCGGCACCCCGCTCACAGGCTTCTTTTCATATATTTAATCTCAGCGCCGGCCTGCTAGTGAGACCCACACAGGACGGCGCACCGCACACAGGCTTTTTTCATATAGTTAATCTCAGCGCTGGCGTGCTAGTGAGCACCACATAGGGCAGCGCCCCGCTCATAGGCGTTTTTCATATATTTAATCTCAGCGCTGGCTTGCTAGTGAGCACCACACAGGGCGGCGCCCCACTCACAGGCTTCTTTTCTCATATTTAATCTCAGCGCTGGCCTGCTAGTGAGCCCCACACAGGACGGCGCCCCGCTCATAGGCTTTTTTCATATATTTAATCTCAGCGCTGGCCTGCTAGTGAGCACCACACAGGGCGGCGCCCCACTCACAGGCTTCTTTTCTTATATTTAATCTCAGCGCTGGCCTGCTAGTGAGCCCCACACAGGACGGCGCACCGCACACAGGCTTCTTTCATATAGTTAATCTCAGCGCTGGCCTGCTAGTGAGCACCACACAGGGCGGCGCCCCGCTCATAGGCTTTTTTCATATATTTAATCTCAGCGCTCGCCTGCTAGTGAGCACCACACAGGGCGGCGCCCCGCTCATAGGCTTTTTTCATATATTTAATCTCAGCGCTGGCCTGCCAGTGAGCACCACACAGGGCGGTGCCCCGCTCACAGGCTTTTTTCATATATTTAATCTCAGCCCTAGCCTGCTAGTGAGCACCACTCAGGGCGGCGCTCCGATCACAGGCTTTTTTCAGATGTTTAATCTCAACGCTGGCCTGCTAGTGAGCACCACACAGGGCGGCGCACCGCACACAGGCTTCTTTTCATATATTTAATCTCAGCGCTGGCCTGCTAGTGAGCACCACACAGGGCGGCGCCCCGCTCACAGGCTTCTTTTCATATATTTAATCTCAGCGCTGGCCTGCTAGTGAGCACCACACAGGGCGGCGCCCCGCTCACAGGCTTCTTTTCATATATTTAATCTCAGCGCTGGCCTGCTAGTGAGCACCACACAGGGCGGCGCCCCGCTCACAGGCTTCTTTTCATATATTTAATGTCAGCCCTGGCCTGCTAGTGAGCACCACACAGGGCGGCGCCCCGCTCACAGGCTTTTTTCATATAGTTAATCTTAGCGCTGGCCTGCTGGTGAGCACCACACAGGGCGGCGCCCCGCTCACAGGCTTTTTTCATATAGTTAATCTTAGCGCTGGCCTGCTAGTGAGCACCACACAGGGTGGCGCCCTGCTCATAGGCTTTTTTCATATATTTAATCTCAGCGCTGGCCTGCTGGTAAGCACCACACAGGGCGGCGCACCACTCACTGGCTTCTTTTCATATATTTCATCTCAGCGCTGGCCTGCTAGTAAGCACCACACAGGGCGGCGCCCCACTCACAGGCTTCTTTTCATATATTTAATCTCAGCGCCGGCCTGCTAGTGAGCTCCACACAGGGCGGTGCCCCACTCACAGGCTTCTATTCATATATTTAATCTCAGCGCCGGCCTGCTAGTGTGTACCACAAAGGGCGGCGCCCCGCTCAAAGGCTTTATTCATATATTTAATCTCAGGACTGGCCTGCCAGTGAGCACCACACAGGGCGGCGCCCCGCTCACAGGCTTTTTTCATATATTTAATCTCAGCGCTGGCCTGCTAGTGTGCATCACACAGGTTGGCACCCCGCTCATAGACTTTTTTCATATATTTAATCTCAGCGCTGGCCTGCTATGGCGAACCACACAGGGCGGCGCCCCGCTCACAAGCTTTATTCATATAGTTAATCTCAGCGCTGGCCTGCTAGTGAGCACCACACAGGGCGGCGCCCCGCTCACAGGCTTCTTTTCATATATTTAATCTCAGCGCTGGCCTGCTAGTGAGCACCACACAGGGTGGCGCCCCGCTCACAGGCTTCTTTTCATATATTTAATGTCAGCCCTGGCCTGCTAGTGAGCACCACACAGGGCGGCGCCCCGCTCACAGGTTTTTTTCATATAGTTAATCTTAGCGCTGGCCTGCTGGTGAGCACCACACAGGGCGGCGCCCCGCTCACAGGCTTTTTTCATATAGTTAATCTTAGCGCTGGCCTGCTAGTGAGCACCACACAGGGTGGCGCCCCGCTCATAGGCTTTTTTCATATATTTAATCTCAGCGCCGGCTTGCTAGTGAGCTCCACACAGGGCGGTGCCCCACTCACAGGCTTCTATTCATATATTTAATCTCAGCGCCGGCCTACTAGTGTGTACCACAAAGGGCGGCGCCCCGCTCAAAGGCTTTATTCATATATTTAATCTCAGTACTGGCCTGCCAGTGAGCACCACACAGGGCGGCGCCCCGCTCACAGGCTTTTTTCATATATTTAATCTCAGCGCTGGCCTGCTAGTGTGCACCACACAGGTTGGCACCACGCTCATAGGCTTTTTTCATATATTTAATCTCAGCGCTGGCCTGCAATGGCGAACCACACAGGGCGGCGCCCCGCTCACAAGCTTTTTTCATATATTTAATCTCAGCACTGGCCTGCTAGTGAGCACCACACAGGGCAGCGCCCCGCTCACAGGCTTTTTTCATATAGTTAATCTCAGCGCTGGCCTGCTAGTGAGCCCCACACAGGGTGGCGCCCCGCTCACAGGCTTTATTCATATATTTAATCTCAGGACTGGCCTGCCAGTGAGCACCACACAGGGCGGCGCCCCGCTCACAGGCTTTTTTCATATATTTAATCTCAACGCTGGCCTGCTAGTGAGCACCACACAGGGCGGCGCACGCTCACAGGCTTCTTTTCATATATTTAATCTCAGCGCTGGCCTGCTAGTGAGCACCACACAGGGCGGCGCCCCGGTCACAGGCTTCTTTTCATATATTTAATGTCAGCCCTGGCCTGCTAGTGAGCACCACACAGGGCAGCGCCCCGCTCACAGGCTTTTTTCATAAAGTTAATCTTAGCGCTGGCCTGCTGGTGAGCACCACACAGGGTGGCGCCCCGCTCACAGGCTTTTTTCATATAGTTAATCTTAGCGCTGGCCTGCTAGTGAGCAAAACACAGGGTGGCACCCCGCTCATAGGCTTTTTTCATATATTTAATCTCAGCGCTGGCCTGCTAGTAAGCACCACACAGGGCAGCACCCCACTCACAGGCTTCTTTTCATATATTTAATCTCAGCGCCGGCCTGCTAGTGAGCTCCACACAGGGCGTTGCCCCACTCACAGGCTTCTTTTCATATATTTAATCTCAGCGCCGGCCTGCTAGTGTGCACCACAAAGGGTGGAGCCCCGCTCACAGGCTTTATTCATATATTTAATCTCAGCTCTGGCCTGCCAGTGAGCACCACACAGGGCGGAGCCCCGCTCACAGGCTTTTTTCATATATTTAATCTCAGCGCTGGCCTGCTAGTGTGCACCACACAGGGTGGCACCCCGCTCATAGGCTTTTTTCATATATTTAATCTCAGCGCTGGCCTGCTATGGCGAACCACACAGGGCGGCGCCCCGCTCACAAGCTTTTTTCATATATTTAATCTCAGCACTGGCCTGCTAGTGAGCACCACACAGGGCGGCGCCCCGGTCACAGGCTTCTTTTCATATATTTAATGTCAGCCCTGGCCTGCTAGTGAGCACCACACAGGGCAGCGCCCCGCTCACATGCTTTTTTCATATAGTTAATCTTAGCGCTGGCCTGGTGGTGAGCACCACACAGGGTGGCGCCCCGCTCACAGGCTTTTTTCATATAGTTAATCTCAGCGCTGGCCTGCTAGTGGGCACCACACTGGGTGGCGTCCCGCTCAAAGGCTTTTTTTCATATATTTTAATCTCAGTGCTGGCCTGCTAGTGAGCCCCACACAGGGCAGCGCACCGCTCACAGGCTTCTTTTCTTATATTTAATCTCAGCGCTGGCCTGCTAGTGAGCACCACACAGGGCGGCGCCCCGCTCACAGGCTTTTTTCATATATTTAATCTCAGCACTGGCCTGCTAGTGAGCACCACACAGGGCGGCGCCCCACTCACAGGCTTCTTTTCTCATATTTAATCTCAGCGCTGGCCTGCTAGTGAGCCCCACACAGGACGGCGCCCCACTCACAGGCTTCTTTTCTTATATTTAATCTCAGCGCTGGCCTGCTAGTGAGCACCACACAGGGCGGCGCCCCGCTCACAGGCTTTTTTCATATATTTAATCTCAGCGCTGGCCTGCTAGTGAGCACCACACAGGGTGGCACCCCGCTCATAGGCTTTTTTCATATATTTAATCTCAGCGCTGGCCTGCTAGTGAGCACCACACAGGGCGGCGCCCCACTCACAGGCTTCTTTTCTTATATTTAATCTCAGCGCTGGCCTGCTAGTGAGCACCACACAGGGCGGCGCCCCGCTCACAGGCTTTTTTCATATATTTAATCTCAGCGCTGGCCTGCCAGTGAGCACCACACAGGGCGGTGCCCCGTTCACAGGTTTTTTTCATATATTTAATCTCAGCCCTGGCCTGCTAGTGAGCTCCACACAGGGCGGCGCCCCGCTCACAGGCTTTTTTCATATAGTTAATCTTAGCGCGGGCCTGCTAGTGAGCTCCACACAGGGCGGCACCCCGCTCACAGGCTTCTTTTCATATATTTAATCTCAGCGCCGGCCTGCTAGTGAGACCCACACAGGACGGCGCACCGCACACAGGCTTTTTTCATATAGTTAATCTCAGCGCTGGCGTGCTAGTGAGCACCACATAGGGCAGCGCCCCGCTCATAGGCGTTTTTCATATATTTAATCTCAGCGCTGGCTTGCTAGTGAGCACCACACAGGGCGGCGCCCCACTCACAGGCTTCTTTTCTCATATTTAATCTCAGCGCTGGCCTGCTAGTGAGCCCCACACAGGACGGCGCCCCGCTCATAGGCTTTTTTCATATATTTAATCTCAGCGCTGGCCTGCTAGTGAGCACCACACAGGGCGGCGCCCCACTCACAGGCTTCTTTTCTTATATTTAATCTCAGCGCTGGCCTGCTAGTGAGCCCCACACAGGACGGCGCACCGCACACAGGCTTCTTTCATATAGTTAATCTCAGCGCTGGCCTGCTAGTGAGCACCACACAGGGCGGCGCCCCGCTCATAGGCTTTTTTCATATATTTAATCTCAGCGCTCGCCTGCTAGTGAGCACCACACAGGGCGGCGCCCCGCTCATAGGCTTTTTTCATATATTTAATCTCAGCGCTGGCCTAGTAGTGAGCACCACACAGGGCGGTGCCCCGCTCACAGGCTTTTTTCATATATTTAATCTCAGCCCTAGCCTGCTAGTGAGCACCACTCAGGGCGGCGCTCCGATCACAGGCTTTTTTCAGATGTTTAATCTCAACGCTGGCCTGCTAGTGAGCACCACACAGGGCGGCGCACCGCACACAGGCTTCTTTTCATATATTTAATCTCAGCGCTGGCCTGCTAGTGAGCACCACACAGGGCGGCGCCCCGCTCACAGGCTTCTTTTCATATATTTAATCTCAGCGCTGGCCTGCTAGTGAGCACCACACAGGGCGGCGCCCCGCTCACAGGCTTCTTTTCATATATTTAATCTCAGCGCTGGCCTGCTAGTGAGCACCACACAGGGCGGCGCCCCGCTCACAGGCTTCTTTTCATATATTTAATGTCAGCCCTGGCCTGCTAGTGAGCACCACACAGGGCGGCGCCCCGCTCACAGGCTTTTTTCATATAGTTAATCTTAGCGCTGGCCTGCTGGTGAGCACCACACAGGGCGGCGCCCCGCTCACAGGCTTTTTTCATATAGTTAATCTTAGCGCTGGCCTGCTAGTGAGCACCACACAGGGTGGCGCCCTGCTCATAGGCTTTTTTCATATATTTAATCTCAGCGCTGGCCTGCTGGTAAGCACCACACAGGGCGGCGCACCACTCACTGGCTTCTTTTCATATATTTCATCTCAGCGCTGGCCTGCTAGTAAGCACCACACAGGGCGGCGCCCCACTCACAGGCTTCTTTTCATATATTTAATCTCAGCGCCGGCCTGCTAGTGAGCTCCACACAGGGCGGTGCCCCACTCACAGGCTTCTATTCATATATTTAATCTCAGCGCCGGCCTGCTAGTGTGTACCACAAAGGGCGGCGCCCCGCTCAAAGGCTTTATTCATATATTTAATCTCAGGACTGGCCTGCCAGTGAGCACCACACAGGGCGGCGCCCCGCTCACAGGCTTTTTTCATATATTTAATCTCAGCGCTGGCCTGCTAGTGTGCATCACACAGGTTGGCACCCCGCTCATAGACTTTTTTCATATATTTAATCTCAGCGCTGGCCTGCTATGGCGAACCACACAGGGCGGCGCCCCGCTCACAAGCTTTATTCATATAGTTAATCTCAGCGCTGGCCTGCTAGTGAGCACCACACAGGGCGGCGCCCCGCTCACAGGCTTCTTTTCATATATTTAATCTCAGCGCTGGCCTGCTAGTGAGCACCACACAGGGCGGCGCCCCGCTCACAGGCTTCTTTTCATATATTTAATGTCAGCCCTGGCCTGCTAGTGAGCACCACACAGGGCGGCCCCCCGCTCACAGGCTTTTTTCATATAGTTAATCTTAGCGCTGGCCTGCTGGTGAGCACCACACAGGGCGGCGCCCCGCTCACAGGCTTTTTTCATATAGTTAATCTTAGCGCTGGCCTGCTAGTGAGCACCACACAGGGTGGCGCCCCGCTCATAGGCTTTTTTCATATATTTAATCTCAGCGCTGGCCTGCTAGTAAGCACCACACAGGGCGGCGCACCACTCACTGGCTTCTTTTCATATATTTCATCTCAGCGCTGGCCTGCTAGTAAGCACCACACAGGGCGGCGCCCCACTCACAGGCTTCTTTTCATATATTTAATCTCAGCGCCGGCTTGCTAGTGAGCTCCACACAGGGCGGTGCCCCACTCACAGGCTTCTATTCATATATTTAATCTCAGCGCCGGCCTACTAGTGTGTACCACAAAGGGCGGCGCCCCGCTCAAAGGCTTTATTCATATATTTAATCTCAGTACTGGCCTGCCAGTGAGCACCACACAGGGCGGCGCCCCGCTCACAGGCTTTTTTCATATATTTAATCTCAGCGCTGGCCTGCTAGTGTGCACCACACAGGTTGGCACCACGCTCATAGGCTTTTTTCATATATTTAATCTCAGCGCTGGCCTGCAATGGCGAACCACACAGGGCGGCGCCCCGCTCACAAGCTTTTTTCATATATTTAATCTCAGCACTGGCCTGCTAGTGAGCACCACACAGGGCAGCGCCCCGCTCACAGGCTTTTTTCATATAGTTAATCTCAGCGCTGGCCTGCTAGTGAGCCCCACACAGGGTGGCGCCCCGCTCACAGGCTTTATTCATATATTTAATCTCAGGACTGGCCTGCCAGTGAGCACCACACAGGGCGGCGCCCCGCTCACAGGCTTTTTTCATATATTTAATCTCAACGCTGGCCTGCTAGTGAGCACCACACAGGGCGGCGCACGCTCACAGGCTTCTTTTCATATATTTAATCTCAGCGCTGGCCTGCTAGTGAGCACCACACAGGGCGGCGCCCCGGTCACAGGCTTCTTTTCATATATTTAATGTCAGCCCTGGCCTGCTAGTGAGCACCACACAGGGCAGCGCCCCGCTCACAGGCTTTTTTCATAAAGTTAATCTTAGCGCTGGCCTGCTGGTGAGCACCACACAGGGTGGCGCCCCGCTCACAGGCTTTTTTCATATAGTTAATCTTAGCGCTGGCCTGCTAGTGAGCAAAACACAGGGTGGCACCCCGCTCATAGGCTTTTTTCATATATTTAATCTCAGCGCTGGCCTGCTAGTAAGCACCACACAGGGCAGCACCCCACTCACAGGCTTCTTTTCATATATTTAATCTCAGCGCCGGCCTGCTAGTGAGCTCCACACAGGGCGTTGCCCCACTCACAGGCTTCTTTTCATATATTTAATCTCAGCGCCGGCCTGCTAGTGTGCACCACAAAGGGTGGAGCCCCGCTCACAGGCTTTATTCATATATTTAATCTCAGCTCTGGCCTGCCAGTGAGCACCACACAGGGCGGAGCCCCGCTCACAGGCTTTTTTCATATATTTAATCTCAGCGCTGGCCTGCTAGTGTGCACCACACAGGGTGGCACCCCGCTCATAGGCTTTTTTCATATATTTAATCTCAGCGCTGGCCTGCTATGGCGAACCACACAGGGCGGCGCCCCGCTCACAAGCTTTTTTCATATATTTAATCTCAGCACTGGCCTGCTAGTGAGCACCACACAGGGCGGCGCCCCGGTCACAGGCTTCTTTTCATATATTTAATGTCAGCCCTGGCCTGCTAGTGAGCACCACACAGGGCAGCGCCCCGCTCACATGCTTTTTTCATATAGTTAATCTTAGCGCTGGCCTGCTGGTGAGCACCACACAGGGTGGCGCCCCGCTCACAGGCTTTTTTCATATAGTTAATCTCAGCGCTGGCCTGCTAGTGGGCACCACACTGGGTGGCGTCCCGCTCAAAGGCTTTTTTTCATATATTTTAATCTCAGTGCTGGCCTGCTAGTGAGCCCCACACAGGGCAGCGCACCGCTCACAGGCTTCTTTTCTTATATTTAATCTCAGCGCTGGCCTGCTAGTGAGCACCACACAGGGCGGCGCCCCGCTCACAGGCTTTTTTCATATATTTAATCTCAGCACTGGCCTGCTAGTGAGCACCACACAGGGCGGCGCCCCACTCACAGGCTTCTTTTCTCATATTTAATCTCAGCGCTGGCCTGCTAGTGAGCCCCACACAGGACGGCGCCCCACTCACAGGCTTCTTTTCTTATATTTAATCTCAGCGCTGGCCTGCTAGTGAGCACCACACAGGGCGGCGCCCCGCTCACAGGCTTTTTTCATATATTTAATCTCAGCGCTGGCCTGCTAGTGAGCACCACACAGGGTGGCACCCCGCTCATAGGCTTTTTTCATATATTTAATCTCAGCGCTGGCCTGCTAGTGAGCACCACACAGGGCGGCGCCCCACTCACAGGCTTCTTTTCTTATATTTAATCTCAGCGCTGGCCTGCTAGTGAGCACCACACAGGGCGGCGCCCCGCTCACAGGCTTTTTTCATATATTTAATCTCAGCGCTGGCCTGCCAGTGAGCACCACACAGGGCGGTGCCCCGTTCACAGGTTTTTTTCATATATTTAATCTCAGCCCTGGCCTGCTAGTGAGCTCCACACAGGGCGGCGCCCCGCTCACAGGCTTTTTTCATATAGTTAATCTTAGCGCGGGCCTGCTAGTGAGCTCCACACAGGGCGGCACCCCGCTCACAGGCTTCTTTTCATATATTTAATCTCAGCGCCGGCCTGCTAGTGAGACCCACACAGGGCGGCGCCCCGCTCATAGGCGTTTTTCATATATTTAATCTCAGCGCTGGCTTGCTAGTGAGCACCACACAGGGCGGCGCCCCACTCACAGGCTTCTTTTCTCATATTTAATCTCAGCGCTGGCCAGCTAGTGAGCCCCACACAGGACGGCGCCCCGCTCATAGGCTTTTTTCATATATTTAATCTCAGCGCTGGCCTGCTAGTGAGCACCACACAGGGCGGCGCCCCACTCACAGGCTTCTTTTCTTATATTTAATCTCAGCGCTGGCCTGCTAGTGAGCCCCACACAGGACGGCGCACCGCACACAGGCTTCTTTCATATAGTTAATCTCAGCGCTGGCCTGCTAGTGAGCACCACACAGGGCGGCGCCCCGCTCATAGGCTTTTTTCATATATTTAATCTCAGCGCTCGCCTGCTAGTGAGCACCACACAGGGCGGCGCCCCGCTCATAGGCTTTTTTCATATATTTAATCTCAGCGCTGGCCTGCCAGTGAGCACCACACAGGGCGGTGCCCCGCTCACAGGCTTTTTTCATATATTTAATCTCAGCCCTAGCCTGCTAGTGAGCACCACTCAGGGCGGCGCTCCGATCACAGGCTTTTTTCAGATGTTTAATCTCAACGCTGGCCTGCTAGTGAGCACCACACAGGGCGGCGCACCGCACACAGGCTTCTTTTCATATATTTAATCTCAGCGCTGGCCTGCTAGTGAGCACCACACAGGGCGGCGCCCCGCTCACAGGCTTCTTTTCATATATTTAATCTCAGCGCTGGCCTGCTAGTGAGCACCACACAGGGCGGCGCCCCGCTCACAGGCTTCTTTTCATATATTTAATCTCAGCGCTGGCCTGCTAGTGAGCACCACACAGGGCGGCGCCCCGCTCACAGGCTTCTTTTCATATATTTAATGTCAGCCCTGGCCTGCTAGTGAGCACCACACAGGGCGGCGCCCCGCTCACAGGCTTTTTTCATATAGTTAATCTTAGCGCTGGCCTGCTGGTGAGCACCACACAGGGCGGCGCCCCGCTCACAGGCTTTTTTCATATAGTTAATCTTAGCGCTGGCCTGCTAGTGAGCACCACACAGGGTGGCGCCCTGCTCATAGGCTTTTTTCATATATTTAATCTCAGCGCTGGCCTGCTGGTAAGCACCACACAGGGCGGCGCACCACTCACTGGCTTCTTTTCATATATTTCATCTCAGCGCTGGCCTGCTAGTAAGCACCACACAGGGCGGCGCCCCACTCACAGGCTTCTTTTCATATATTTAATCTCAGCGCCGGCCTGCTAGTGAGCTCCACACAGGGCGGTGCCCCACTCACAGGCTTCTATTCATATATTTAATCTCAGCGCCGGCCTGCTAGTGTGTACCACAAAGGGCGGCGCCCCGCTCAAAGGCTTTATTCATATATTTAATCTCAGGACTGGCCTGCCAGTGAGCACCACACAGGGCGGCGCCCCGCTCACAGGCTTTTTTCATATATTTAATCTCAGCGCTGGCCTGCTAGTGTGCATCACACAGGTTGGCACCCCGCTCATAGACTTTTTTCATATATTTAATCTCAGCGCTGGCCTGCTATGGCGAACCACACAGGGCGGCGCCCCGCTCACAAGCTTTATTCATATAGTTAATCTCAGCGCTGGCCTGCTAGTGAGCACCACACAGGGCGGCGCCCCGCTCACAGGCTTCTTTTCATATATTTAATCTCAGCGCTGGCCTGCTAGTGAGCACCACACAGGGCGGCGCCCCGCTCACAGGCTTCTTTTCATATATTTAATGTCAGCCCTGGCCTGCTAGTGAGCACCACACAGGGCGGCGCCCCGCTCACAGGCTTTTTTCATATAGTTAATCTTAGCGCTGGCCTGCTGGTGAGCACCACACAGGGCGGCGCCCCGCTCACAGGCTTTTTTCATATAGTTAATCTTAGCGCTGGCCTGCTAGTGAGCACCACACAGGGTGGCGCCCCGCTCATAGGCTTTTTTCATATATTTAATCTCAGCGCCGGCTTGCTAGTGAGCTCCACACAGGGCGGTGCCCCACTCACAGGCTTCTATTCATATATTTAATCTCAGCGCCGGCCTACTAGTGTGTACCACAAAGGGCGGCGCCCCGCTCAAAGGCTTTATTCATATATTTAATCTCAGTACTGGCCTGCCAGTGAGCACCACACAGGGCGGCGCCCCGCTCACAGGCTTTTTTCATATATTTAATCTCAGCGCTGGCCTGCTAGTGTGCACCACACAGGTTGGCACCACGCTCATAGGCTTTTTTCATATATTTAATCTCAGCGCTGGCCTGCAATGGCGAACCACACAGGGCGGCGCCCCGCTCACAAGCTTTTTTCATATATTTAATCTCAGCACTGGCCTGCTAGTGAGCACCACACAGGGCAGCGCCCCGCTCACAGGCTTTTTTCATATAGTTAATCTCAGCGCTGGCCTGCTAGTGAGCCCCACACAGGGTGGCGCCCCGCTCACAGGCTTTATTCATATATTTAATCTCAGGACTGGCCTGCCAGTGAGCACCACACAGGGCGGCGCCCCGCTCACAGGCTTTTTTCATATATTTAATCTCAACGCTGGCCTGCTAGTGAGCACCACACAGGGCGGCGCACGCTCACAGGCTTCTTTTCATATATTTAATCTCAGCGCTGGCCTGCTAGTGAGCACCACACAGGGCGGCGCCCCGGTCACAGGCTTCTTTTCATATATTTAATGTCAGCCCTGGCCTGCTAGTGAGCACCACACAGGGCAGCGCCCCGCTCACAGGCTTTTTTCATAAAGTTAATCTTAGCGCTGGCCTGCTGGTGAGCACCACACAGGGTGGCGCCCCGCTCACAGGCTTTTTTCATATAGTTAATCTTAGCGCTGGCCTGCTAGTGAGCAAAACACAGGGTGGCACCCCGCTCATAGGCTTTTTTCATATATTTAATCTCAGCGCTGGCCTGCTAGTAAGCACCACACAGGGCAGCACCCCACTCACAGGCTTCTTTTCATATATTTAATCTCAGCGCCGGCCTGCTAGTGAGCTCCACACAGGGCGTTGCCCCACTCACAGGCTTCTTTTCATATATTTAATCTCAGCGCAGGCCTGCTAGTGTGCACCACAAAGGGTGGAGCCCCGCTCACAGGCTTTATTCATATATTTAATCTCAGCTCTGGCCTGCCAGTGAGCACCACACAGGGCGGAGCCCCGCTCACAGGCTTTTTTCATATATTTAATCTCAGCGCTGGCCTGCTAGTGTGCACCACACAGGGTGGCACCCCGCTCATAGGCTTTTTTCATATATTTAATCTCAGCGCTGGCCTGCTATGGCGAACCACACAGGGCGGCGCCCCGCTCACAAGCTTTTTTCATATATTTAATCTCAGCACTGGCCTGCTAGTGAGCACCACACAGGGCGGCGCCCCGGTCACAGGCTTCTTTTCATATATTTAATGTCAGCCCTGGCCTGCTAGTGAGCACCACACAGGGCAGCGCCCCGCTCACATGCTTTTTTCATATAGTTAATCTTAGCGCTGGCCTGGTGGTGAGCACCACACAGGGTGGCGCCCCGCTCACAGGCTTTTTTCATATAGTTAATCTCAGCGCTGGCCTGCTAGTGGGCACCACACTGGGTGGCGTCCCGCTCAAAGGCTTTTTTTCATATATTTTAATCTCAGTGCTGGCCTGCTAGTGAGCCCCACACAGGGCAGCGCACCGCTCACAGGCTTCTTTTCTTATATTTAATCTCAGCGCTGGCCTGCTAGTGAGCACCACACAGGGCGGCGCCCCGCTCACAGGCTTTTTTCATATATTTAATCTCAGCACTGGCCTGCTAGTGAGCACCACACAGGGCGGCGCCCCACTCACAGGCTTCTTTTCTCATATTTAATCTCAGCGCTGGCCTGCTAGTGAGCCCCACACAGGACGGCGCCCCACTCACAGGCTTCTTTTCTTATATTTAATCTCAGCGCTGGCCTGCTAGTGAGCACCACACAGGGCGGCGCCCCGCTCACAGGCTTTTTTCATATATTTAATCTCAGCGCTGGCCTGCTAGTGAGCACCACACAGGGTGGCACCCCGCTCATAGGCTTTTTTCATATATTTAATCTCAGCGCTGGCCTGCTAGTGAGCACCACACAGGGCGGCGCCCCACTCACAGGCTTCTTTTCTTATATTTAATCTCAGCGCTGGCCTGCTAGTGAGCACCACACAGGGCGGCGCCCCGCTCACAGGCTTTTTTCATATATTTAATCTCAGCGCTGGCCTGCCAGTGAGCACCACACAGGGCGGTGCCCCGTTCACAGGTTTTTTTCATATATTTAATCTCAGCCCTGGCCTGCTAGTGAGCTCCACACAGGGCGGCGCCCCGCTCACAGGCTTTTTTCATATAGTTAATCTTAGCGCGGGCCTGCTAGTGAGCTCCACACAGGGCGGCACCCCGCTCACAGGCTTCTTTTCATATATTTAATCTCAGCGCCGGCCTGCTAGTGAGACCCACACAGGACGGCGCACCGCACACAGGCTTTTTTCATATAGTTAATCTCAGCGCTGGCGTGCTAGTGAGCACCACATAGGGCGGCGCCCCGCTCATAGGCGTTTTTCATATATTTAATCTCAGCGCTGGCTTGCTAGTGAGCACCACACAGGGCGGCGCCCCACTCACAGGCTTCTTTTCTCATATTTAATCTCAGCGCTGGCCTGCTAGTGAGCCCCACACAGGACGGCGCCCCGCTCATAGGCTTTTTTCATATATTTAATCTCAGCGCTGGCCTGCTAGTGAGCACCACACAGGGCGGCGCCCCACTCACAGGCTTCTTTTCTTATATTTAATCTCAGCGCTGGCCTGCTAGTGAGCCCCACACAGGACGGCGCACCGCACACAGGCTTCTTTCATATAGTTAATCTCAGCGCTGGCCTGCTAGTGAGCACCACACAGGGCGGCGCCCCGCTCATAGGCTTTTTTCATATATTTAATCTCAGCGCTCGCCTGCTAGTGAGCACCACACAGGGCGGCGCCCCGCTCATAGGCTTTTTTCATATATTTAATCTCAGCGCTGGCCTGCCACTGAGCACCACACAGGGCGGTGCCCCGCTCACAGGCTTTTTTCATATATTTAATCTCAGCCCTAGCCTGCTAGTGAGCACCACTCAGGGCGGCGCTCCGATCACAGGCTTTTTTCAGATGTTTAATCTCAACGCTGGCCTGCTAGTGAGCACCACACAGGGCGGCGCACCGCACACAGGCTTCTTTTCATATATTTAATCTCAGCGCTGGCCTGCTAGTGAGCACCACACAGGGCGGCGCCCCGCTCACAGGCTTCTTTTCATATATTTAATCTCAGCGCTGGCCTGCTAGTGAGCACCACACAGGGCGGCGCCCCGCTCACAGGCTTCTTTTCATATATTTAATCTCAGCGCTGGCCTGCTAGTGAGCACCACACAGGGCGGCGCCCCGCTCACAGGCTTCTTTTCATATATTTAATGTCAGCCCTGGCCTGCTAGTGAGCACCACACAGGGCGGCGCCCCGCTCACAGGCTTTTTTCATATAGTTAATCTTAGCGCTGGCCTGCTGGTGAGCACCACACAGGGCGGCGCCCCGCTCACAGGCTTTTTTCATATAGTTAATCTTAGCGCTGGCCTGCTAGTGAGCACCACACAGGGTGGCGCCCTGCTCATAGGCTTTTTTCATATATTTAATCTCAGCGCTGGCCTGCTGGTAAGCACCACACAGGGCGGCGCACCACTCACTGGCTTCTTTTCATATATTTCATCTCAGCGCTGGCCTGCTAGTAAGCACCACACAGGGCGGCGCCCCACTCACAGGCTTCTTTTCATATATTTAATCTCAGCGCCGGCCTGCTAGTGAGCTCCACACAGGGCGGTGCCCCACTCACAGGCTTCTATTCATATATTTAATCTCAGCGCCGGCCTGCTAGTGTGTACCACAAAGGGCGGCGCCCCGCTCAAAGGCTTTATTCATATATTTAATCTCAGGACTGGCCTGCCAGTGAGCACCACACAGGGCGGCGCCCCGCTCACAGGCTTTTTTCATATATTTAATCTCAGCGCTGGCCTGCTAGTGTGCATCACACAGGTTGGCACCCCGCTCATAGACTTTTTTCATATATTTAATCTCAGCGCTGGCCTGCTATGGCGAACCACACAGGGCGGCGCCCCGCTCACAAGCTTTATTCATATAGTTAATCTCAGCGCTGGCCTGCTAGTGAGCACCACACAGGGCGGCGCCCCGCTCACAGGCTTCTTTTCATATATTTAATCTCAGCGCTGGCCTGCTAGTGAGCACCACACAGGGCGGCGCCCCGCTCACAGGCTTCTTTTCATATATTTAATGTCAGCCCTGGCCTGCTAGTGAGCACCACACAGGGCGGCGCCCCGCTCACAGGCTTTTTTCATATAGTTAATCTTAGCGCTGGCCTGCTGGTGAGCACCACACAGGGCGGCGCCCCGCTCACAGGCTTTTTTCATATAGTTAATCTTAGCGCTGGCCTGCTAGTGAGCACCACACAGGGTGGCGCCCCGCTCATAGGCTTTTTTCATATATTTAATCTCAGCGCTGGCCTGCTAGTAAGCACCACACAGGGCGGCGCACCACTCACTGGCTTCTTTTCATATATTTCATCTCAGCGCTGGCCTGCTAGTAAGCACCACACAGGGCGGCGCCCCACTCACAGGCTTCTTTTCATATATTTAATCTCAGCGCCGGCTTGCTAGTGAGCTCCACACAGGGCGGTGCCCCACTCACAGGCTTCTATTCATATATTTAATCTCAGCGCCGGCCTACTAGTGTGTACCACAAAGGGCGGCGCCCCGCTCAAAGGCTTTATTCATATATTTAATCTCAGTACTGGCCTGCCAGTGAGCACCACACAGGGCGGCGCCCCGCTCACAGGCTTTTTTCATATATTTAATCTCAGCGCTGGCCTGCTAGTGTGCACCACACAGGTTGGCACCACGCTCATAGGCTTTTTTCATATATTTAATCTCAGCGCTGGCCTGCAATGGCGAACCACACAGGGCGGCGCCCCGCTCACAAGCTTTTTTCATATATTTAATCTCAGCACTGGCCTGCTAGTGAGCACCACACAGGGCAGCGCCCCGCTCACAGGCTTTTTTCATATAGTTAATCTCAGCGCTGGCCTGCTAGTGAGCCCCACACAGGGTGGCGCCCCGCTCACAGGCTTTATTCATATATTTAATCTCAGGACTGGCCTGCCAGTGAGCACCACACAGGGCGGCGCCCCGCTCACAGGCTTTTTTCATATATTTAATCTCAACGCTGGCCTGCTAGTGAGCACCACACAGGGCGGCGCACGCTCACAGGCTTCTTTTCATATATTTAATCTCAGCGCTGGCCTGCTAGTGAGCACCACACAGGGCGGCGCCCCGGTCACAGGCTTCTTTTCATATATTTAATGTCAGCCCTGGCCTGCTAGTGAGCACCACACAGGGCAGCGCCCCGCTCACAGGCTTTTTTCATAAAGTTAATCTTAGCGCTGGCCTGCTGGTGAGCACCACACAGGGTGGCGCCCCGCTCACAGGCTTTTTTCATATAGTTAATCTTAGCGCTGGCCTGCTAGTGAGCAAAACACAGGGTGGCACCCCGCTCATAGGCTTTTTTCATATATTTAATCTCAGCGCTGGCCTGCTAGTAAGCACCACACAGGGCAGCACCCCACTCACAGGCTTCTTTTCATATATTTAATCTCAGCGCCGGCCTGCTAGTGAGCTCCACACAGGGCGTTGCCCCACTCACAGGCTTCTTTTCATATATTTAATCTCAGCGCCGGCCTGCTAGTGTGCACCACAAAGGGCGGAGCCCCGCTCACAGGCTTTATTCATATATTTAATCTCAGCGCTGGCCTGCCAGTGAGCACCACACAGGGCGGAGCCCCGCTCACAGGCTTTTTTCATATATTTAATCTCAGCGCTGGCCTGCTAGTGTGCACCACACAGGGTGGCACCCCGCTCATAGGCTTTTTTCATATATTTAATCTCAGCGCTGGCCTGCTATGGCGAACCACACAGGGCGGCGCCCCGCTCACAAGCTTTTTTCATATATTTAATCTCAGCACTGGCCTGCTAGTGAGCACCACACAGGGCGGCGCCCCGGTCACAGGCTTCTTTTCATATATTTAATGTCAGCCCTGGCCTGCTAGTGAGCACCACACAGGGCAGCGCCCCGCTCACATGCTTTTTTCATATAGTTAATCTTAGCGCTGGCCTGCTGGTGAGCACCACACAGGGTGGCGCCCCGCTCACAGGCTTTTTTCATATAGTTAATCTTAGCGCTGGCCTGCTAGTGAGCACAACACAGGGTGGCACCCCGCTCATAGGCTTTTTTCATATATTTAATCTCAGCGCTTGCCTGCTAGTAAGCACCACACAGGGCGGTGCACCACTCACTGGCTTCTTTTCATATATTTCATCTCAGCGCTGGCCTGCTAGTAAGCACCACACAGGGCGGCACCCCACTCAAAGGCTTCTTTTCATATATTTAATCTCAGCACCGGCCTGCTAGTGAGCTCCACACAGGGCGGTGCCCCACTCACAGGCTTCTTTTCATATATTTAATCTCAGCGCCGGCCTGCTAGTGTGCACCACAAAGGGCGGAGCCCCGCTCACAGGCTTTATTCATATATTTAATCTCAGCGCTGGCCTGCCAGTGAGCACCACACAGGGCGGAGCCCCGCTCACAGGCTTTTTTCATATATTTACTCTCAGCGCTGGCCTGCTAGTGTGCACCACACAGGGTGGCATCCCGCTCATAGGCTTTTTTCATATATTTAATCTCAGCGCTGGCCTGCTATGGCGCACCACACAGGGCGGCGCCCCGCTCACAGGCTTTTTTTCATATATTTAATGTCAGCCCTGGCCTGCTAGTAAGCACCACACAGGGCGGCGCCCCGCTCACAGGCTTTTTTTCATATATTTAATCTCAGCGCTGGCCTGCTAGTGAGCACCACACAGGGCGGCGTCCCGCTCACAGGCTTTTTTCATATATTTAATCTTAGTGCTGACCTGCTAGTGAGCACCACACAGGGCGGCGCCCCGCTCATAGACTTTGTTTTCATATATTTAATCTTAGCGCTGGCCTGCTAGTGAGCAAAACACAGGGTGGCACCCCGCTCATAGGCTTTTTTCATATATTTAATCTCAGCGCTGGCCTGCTAGTAAGCACCACACAGGGCAGCACCCCACTCACAGGCTTCTTTTCATATATTTAATCTCAGCGCCGGCCTGCTAGTGAGCTCCACACAGGGCGGTGCCCCACTCACAGGCTTCTTTTCATATATTTAATCTCAGCGCCGGCCTGCTAGTGTGCACCACAAAGGGCGGAGCCCCTCTCACAGGCTTTATTCATATATTTAATCTCAGCGCTGGCCTGCCAGTGAGCACCACACAGGGCGGAGCCCCGCTCACAGGCTTTTTTCATATATTTAATCTCAGCGCTGGCCTGCTAGTGTGCACCACACAGGGTGGCACCCCGCTCATAGGCTTTTTTCATATATTTAATCTCAGCGCTGGCCTGCTATGGCGAACCACACAGGGCGGCGCCCCGCTCACAAGCTTTTTTCATATATTTAATCTCAGCACTGGCCTGCTAGTGAGCACCACACAGGGCGGCGCCCCGGTCACAGGCTTCTTTTCATATATTTAATGTCAGCCCTGGCCTGCTAGTGAGCACCACACAGGGCAGCGCCCCGCTCACATGCTTTTTTCATATAGTTAATCTTAGCGCTGGCCTGCTGGTGAGCACCACACAGGGTGGCGCCCCGCTCACAGGCTTTTTTCATATAGTTAATCTTAGCGCTGGCCTGCTAGTGAGCACAACACAGGGTGGCACCCCGCTCATAGGCTTTTTTCATATATTTAATCTCAGCGCTGGCCTGCTAGTAAGCACCACACAGGGCGGTGCACCACTCACTGGCTTCTTTTCATATATTTCATCTCAGCGCTGGCCTGCTAGTAAGCACCACACAGGGCGGCACCCCACTCAAAGGCTTCTTTTCATATATTTAATCTCAGCACCGGCCTGCTAGTGAGCTCCACACAGGGCGGTGCCCCACTCACAGGCTTCTTTTCATATATTTAATCTCAGCGCCGGCCTGCTAGTGTGCACCACAAAGGGCGGAGCCCCGCTCACAGGCTTTATTCATATATTTAATCTCAGCGCTGGCCTGCCAGTGAGCACCACACAGGACGGAGCCCCGCTCACAGGCTTTTTTCATATATTTACTCTCAGCGCTGGCCTGCTAGTGTGCACCACACAGGGTGGCACCCCGCTCATAGGCTTTTTTCATATATTTAATCTCAGCGCTGGCCTGCTATGGCGCACCACACAGGGCGGCGCCCCGCTCACAGGCTTTTTTTCATATATTTAATGTCAGCCCTGGCCTGCTAGTAAGCACCACACAGGGCGGCGCCCCGCTCACAGGCTTTTTTTCATATATTTAATCTCAGCGCTGGCCTGCTAGTGAGCACCACACAGGGCGGCGTCCCGCTCACAGGCTTTTTTCATATATTTAATCTTAGTGCTGACCTGCTAGTGAGCACCACACAGGGCGGCGCCCCGCTCATAGACTTTGTTTTCATATATTTAATCTCAGCGCGGGCCTGCTAGTGAGCACCATACAGGGCGGCACCCCACTCTCAGGCTTCTTTTCATATATTTAATCTCAGCGCAGGCCTGCTAGTGTGCACCACACAGGGCGGCGCCCCGCTCACAGGCTTTTTTCATATATTTAATCTCAGCGCTGGCCTGCTAGTGAGCACCACACAGGGCGGCGCCCCACTCACAGCCTTCTTTTCATATATTTAATCTCAGCGCCGGCCTGCTAGTGAGCACCACACAGGGCGGCGCCCCGCTGAGAGGCTTTTTTCATATATTTAATCTCAGCGCTGGCCTGCTAGTGAGCACCACACAGGGCGGCGCCCCGATCACAGGCTTCTTTTCTTATATTTAATCTCAGCGCCGGCCTGCTAGTGAGCACCACACAGGGCGGCGCCCCACTCACAGGCTTTATTTCAGATAGTTAATCTCTGCGCTGGCCTGCTAGTGAGCCCCACACAGGGTGGCACCCCGCTCACAGGCTTTTTTCATATATTTAATCTCAGCGCTGGCCTGCTAGTGAGCACCACACAGGGCGGCGCCCCGCTCACAGGCTTCTTTTCTTATATTTAATCTCAGCGCCGGCCTGCTAGTGTGCACCACACAGGGTGGCGCCCCGCTCACAGGCTTTTTTCATATATTTAATCTCAGCGCTGGCCTGCTAGTGAGCCCCACACAGGGTGGCGCCCCGCTCACAGGCTTTTTTCATATATTTAATCTCAGCGCTGGCCTGCTAGTGTGCACCACACAGGGCGGCGCCCCGCTCACAGGCTTCTTTTCATATATTGAATCTCAGCGCTGGCCTGCTGGTGAGCACCACACAGGGTGGCGCCCCGCTCACAGGCTTTTTTCATATAGTTAATCTTAGCGCTGGCCTGCTAGTGAGCACAACACAGGGTGGCACCCCGCTCATAGGCTTTTTTCATATATTTAATCTCAGCGCTGGCCTGCTAGTAAGCACCACACAGGGCGGCGCACCACTCACTGGCTTCTTTTCATATATTTCATCTCAGCGCTGGCCTGCTAGTAAGCACCACACAGGGCGGCACCCCACTCACAGGCTTCTTTTCATATATTTAATCTCAGCGCTGGCCTGCTAGTGAGCACCACACAGGGCGGCGCCCCGCTCACAGGCTTCTTTTCATATATTTAATCTCAGCGCTGGCCTGCTAGTGAGCACCACACAGGGCGGCGCCCCGCTCACAGGCTTCTTTTCATATATTTAATCTCAGCGCTGGCCTGCTAGTGAGCACCACACAGGGCGGCGCCCCGCTCACAGGCTTCTTTTCATATATTTAATGTCAGCCCTGGCCTGCTAGTGAGCACCACACAGGGCGGCGCCCCGCTCACAGGCTTTTTTCATATAGTTAATCTTAGCGCTGGCCTGCTGGTGAGCACCACACAGGGCGGCGCCCCGCTCACAGGCTTTTTTCATATAGTTAATCTTAGCGCTGGCCTGCTAGTGAGCACCACACAGGGTGGCGCCCTGCTCATAGGCTTTTTTCATATATTTAATCTCAGCGCTGGCCTGCTGGTAAGCACCACACAGGGCGGCGCACCACTCACTGGCTTCTTTTCATATATTTCATCTCAGCGCTGGCCTGCTAGTAAGCACCACACAGGGCGGCGCCCCACTCACAGGCTTCTTTTCATATATTTAATCTCAGCGCCGTCCTGCTAGTGAGCTCCACACAGGGCGGTGCCCCACTCACAGGCTTCTATTCATATATTTAATCTCAGCGCCGGCCTGCTAGTGTGTACCACAAAGGGCGGCGCCCCGCTCAAAGGCTTTATTCATATATTTAATCTCAGGACTGGCCTGCCAGTGAGCACCACACAGGGCGGCGCCCCGCTCACAGGCTTTTTTCATATATTTAATCTCAGCGCTGGCCTGCTAGTGTGCATCACACAGGTTGGCACCCCGCTCATAGACTTTTTTCATATATTTAATCTCAGCGCTGGCCTGCTATGGCGAACCACACAGGGCGGCGCCCCGCTCACAAGCTTTATTCATATAGTTAATCTCAGCGCTGGCCTGCTAGTGAGCACCACACAGGGCGGCGCCCCGCTCACAGGCTTCTTTTCATATATTTAATCTCAGCGCTGGCCTGCTAGTGAGCACCACACAGGGCGGCGCCCCGCTCACAGGCTTCTTTTCATATATTTAATGTCAGCCCTGGCCTGCTAGTGAGCACCACACAGGGCGGCGCCCCGCTCACAGGCTTTTTTCATATAGTTAATCTTAGCGCTGGCCTGCTGGTGAGCACCACACAGGGCGGCGCCCCGCTCACAGGCTTTTTTCATATAGTTAATCTTAGCGCTGGCCTGCTAGTGAGCACCACACAGGGTGGCGCCCCGCTCATAGGCTTTTTTCATATATTTAATCTCAGCGCCGGCTTGCTAGTGAGCTCCACACAGGGCGGTGCCCCACTCACAGGCTTCTATTCATATATTTAATCTCAGCGCCGGCCTACTAGTGTGTACCACAAAGGGCGGCGCCCCGCTCAAAGGCTTTATTCATATATTTAATCTCAGTACTGGCCTGCCAGTGAGCACCACACAGGGCGGCGCCCCGCTCACAGGCTTTTTTCATATATTTAATCTCAGCGCTGGCCTGCTAGTGTGCACCACACAGGTTGGCACCACGCTCATAGGCTTTTTTCATATATTTAATCTCAGCGCTGGCCTGCAATGGCGAACCACACAGGGCGGCGCCCCGCTCACAAGCTTTTTTCATATATTTAATCTCAGCACTGGCCTGCTAGTGAGCACCACACAGGGCAGCGCCCCGCTCACAGGCTTTTTTCATATAGTTAATCTCAGCGCTGGCCTGCTAGTGAGCCCCACACAGGGTGGCGCCCCGCTCACAGGCTTTATTCATATATTTAATCTCAGGACTGGCCTGCCAGTGAGCACCACACAGGGCGGCGCCCCGCTCACAGGCTTTTTTCATATATTTAATCTCAACGCTGGCCTGCTAGTGAGCACCACACAGGGCGGCGCACGCTCACAGGCTTCTTTTCATATATTTAATCTCAGCGCTGGCCTGCTAGTGAGCACCACACAGGGCGGCGCCCCGGTCACAGGCTTCTTTTCATATATTTAATGTCAGCCCTGGCCTGCTAGTGAGCACCACACAGGGCAGCGCCCCGCTCACAGGCTTTTTTCATAAAGTTAATCTTAGCGCTGGCCTGCTGGTGAGCACCACACAGGGTGGCGCCCCGCTCACAGGCTTTTTTCATATAGTTAATCTTAGCGCTGGCCTGCTAGTGAGCAAAACACAGGGTGGCACCCCGCTCATAGGCTTTTTTCATATATTTAATCTCAGCGCTGGCCTGCTAGTAAGCACCACACAGGGCAGCACCCCACTCACAGGCTTCTTTTCATATATTTAATCTCAGCGCCGGCCTGCTAGTGAGCTCCACACAGGGCGTTGCCCCACTCACAGGCTTCTTTTCATATATTTAATCTCAGCGCCGGCCTGCTAGTGTGCACCACAAAGGGTGGAGCCCCGCTCACAGGCTTTATTCATATATTTAATCTCAGCTCTGGCCTGCCAGTGAGCACCACACAGGGCGGAGCCCCGCTCACAGGCTTTTTTCATATATTTAATCTCAGCGCTGGCCTGCTAGTGTGCACCACACAGGGTGGCACCCCGCTCATAGGCTTTTTTCATATATTTAATCTCAGCGCTGGCCTGCTATGGCGAACCACACAGGGCGGCGCCCCGCTCACAAGCTTTTTTCATATATTTAATCTCAGCACTGGCCTGCTAGTGAGCACCACACAGGGCGGCGCCCCGGTCACAGGCTTCTTTTCATATATTTAATGTCAGCCCTGGCCTGCTAGTGAGCACCACACAGGGCAGCGCCCCGCTCACATGCTTTTTTCATATAGTTAATCTTAGCGCTGGCCTGCTGGTGAGCACCACACAGGGTGGCGCCCCGCTCACAGGCTTTTTTCATATAGTTAATCTCAGCGCTGGCCTGCTAGTGGGCACCACACTGGGTGGCGTCCCGCTCAAAGGCTTTTTTTCATATATTTTAATCTCAGTGCTGGCCTGCTAGTGAGCCCCACACAGGGCAGCGCACCGCTCACAGGCTTCTTTTCTTATATTTAATCTCAGCGCTGGCCTGCTAGTGAGCACCACACAGGGCGGCGCCCCGCTCACAGGCTTTTTTCATATATTTAATCTCAGCACTGGCCTGCTAGTGAGCACCACACAGGGCGGCGCCCCACTCACAGGCTTCTTTTCTCATATTTAATCTCAGCGCTGGCCTGCTAGTGAGCACCACACAGGACGGCGCCCCACTCACAGGCTTCTTTTCTTATATTTAATCTCAGCGCTGGCCTGCTAGTGAGCACCACACAGGGCGGCGCCCCGCTCACAGGCTTTTTTCATATATTTAATCTCAGCGCTGGCCTGCTAGTGAGCACCACACAGGGTGGCACCCCGCTCATAGGCTTTTTTCATATATTTAATCTCAGCGCTGGCCTGCTAGTGAGCACCACACAGGGCGGCGCCCCACTCACAGGCTTCTTTTCTTATATTTAATCTCAGCGCTGGCCTGCTAGTGAGCACCACACAGGGCGGCGCCCCGCTCACAGGCTTTTTTCATATATTTAATCTCAGCGCTGGCCTGCCAGTGAGCACCACACAGGGCGGTGCCCCGTTCACAGGTTTTTTTCATATATTTAATCTCAGCCCTGGCCTGCTAGTGAGCTCCACACAGGGCGGCGCCCCGCTCACAGGCTTTTTTCATATAGTTAATCTTAGCGCGGGCCTGCTAGTGAGCTCCACACAGGGCGGCACCCCGCTCACAGGCTTCTTTTCATATATTTAATCTCAGCGCCGGCCTGCTAGTGAGACCCACACAGGACGGCGCACCGCACACAGGCTTTTTTCATATAGTTAATCTCAGCGCTGGCGTGCTAGTGAGCACCACATAGGGCGGCGCCCCGCTCATAGGCGTTTTTCATATATTTAATCTCAGCGCTGGCTTGCTAGTGAGCACCACACAGGGCGGCGCCCCACTCACAGGCTTCTTTTCTCATATTTAATCTCAGCGCTGGCCTGCTAGTGAGCCCCACACAGGACGGCGCCCCGCTCATAGGCTTTTTTCATATATTTAATCTCAGCGCTGGCCTGCTAGTGAGCACCACACAGGGCGGCGCCCCACTCACAGGCTTCTTTTCTTATATTTAATCTCAGCGCTGGCCTGCTAGTGAGCCCCACACAGGACGGCGCACCGCACACAGGCTTCTTTCATATAGTTAATCTCAGCGCTGGCCTGCTAGTGAGCACCACACAGGGCGGCGCCCCGCTCATAGGCTTTTTTCATATATTTAATCTCAGCGCTCGCCTGCTAGTGAGCACCACACAGGGCGGCGCCCCGCTCATAGGCTTTTTTCATATATTTAATCTCAGCGCTGGCCTGCCAGTGAGCACCACACAGGGCGGTGCCCCGCTCACAGGCTTTTTTCATATATTTAATCTCAGCCCTAGCCTGCTAGTGAGCACCACTCAGGGCGGCGCTCCGATCACAGGCTTTTTTCAGATGTTTAATCTCAACGCTGGCCTGCTAGTGAGCACCACACAGGGCGGCGCACCGCACACAGGCTTCTTTTCATATATTTAATCTCAGCGCTGGCCTGCTAGTGAGCACCACACAGGGCGGCGCCCCGCTCACAGGCTTCTTTTCATATATTTAATCTCAGCGCTGGCCTGCTAGTGAGCACCACACAGGGCGGCGCCCCGCTCACAGGCTTCTTTTCATATATTTAATCTCAGCGCTGGCCTGCTAGTGAGCACCACACAGGGCGGCGCCCCGCTCACAGGCTTCTTTTCATATATTTAATGTCAGCCCTGGCCTGCTAGTGAGCACCACACAGGGCGGCGCCCCGCTCACAGGCTTTTTTCATATAGTTAATCTTAGCGCTGGCCTGCTGGTGAGCACCACACAGGGCGGCGCCCCGCTCACAGGCTTTTTTCATATAGTTAATCTTAGCGCTGGCCTGCTAGTGAGCACCACACAGGGTGGCGCCCTGCTCATAGGCTTTTTTCATATATTTAATCTCAGCGCTGGCCTGCTGGTAAGCACCACACAGGGCGGCGCACCACTCACTGGCTTCTTTTCATATATTTCATCTCAGCGCTGGCCTGCTAGTAAGCACCACACAGGGCGGCGCCCCACTCACAGGCTTCTTTTCATATATTTAATCTCAGCGCCGGCCTGCTAGTGAGCTCCACACAGGGCGGTGCCCCACTCACAGGCTTCTATTCATATATTTAATCTCAGCGCCGGCCTGCTAGTGTGTACCACAAAGGGCGGCGCCCCGCTCAAAGGCTTTATTCATATATTTAATCTCAGGACTGGCCTGCCAGTGAGCACCACACAGGGCGGCGCCCCGCTCACAGGCTTTTTTCATATATTTAATCTCAGCGCTGGCCTGCTAGTGTGCATCACACAGGTTGGCACCCCGCTCATAGACTTTTTTCATATATTTAATCTCAGCGCTGGCCTGCTATGGCGAACCACACAGGGCGGCGCCCCGCTCACAAGCTTTATTCATATAGTTAATCTCAGCGCTGGCCTGCTAGTGAGCACCACACAGGGCGGCGCCCCGCTCACAGGCTTCTTTTCATATATTTAATCTCAGCGCTGGCCTGCTAGTGAGCACCACACAGGGCGGCGCCCCGCTCACAGGCTTCTTTTCATATATTTAATGTCAGCCCTGGCCTGCTAGTGAGCACCACACAGGGCGGCGCCCCGCTCACAGGCTTTTTTCATATAGTTAATCTTAGCGCTGGCCTGCTGGTGAGCACCACACAGGGCGGCGCCCCGCTCACAGGCTTTTTTCATATAGTTAATCTTAGCGCTGGCCTGCTAGTGAGCACCACACAGGGTGGCGCCCCGCTCATAGGCTTTTTTCATATATTTAATCTCAGCGCTGGCCTGCTAGTAAGCACCACACAGGGCGGCGCACCACTCACTGGCTTCTTTTCATATATTTCATCTCAGCGCTGGCCTGCTAGTAAGCACCACACAGGGCGGCGCCCCACTCACAGGCTTCTTTTCATATATTTAATCTCAGCGCCGGCTTGCTAGTGAGCTCCACACAGGGCGGTGCCCCACTCACAGGCTTCTATTCATATATTTAATCTCAGCGCCGGCCTACTAGTGTGTACCACAAAGGGCGGCGCCCCGCTCAAAGGCTTTATTCATATATTTAATCTCAGTACTGGCCTGCCAGTGAGCACCACACAGGGCGGCGCCCCGCTCACAGGCTTTTTTCATATATTTAATCTCAGCGCTGGCCTGCTAGTGTGCACCACACAGGTTGGCACCACGCTCATAGGCTTTTTTCATATATTTAATCTCAGCGCTGGCCTGCAATGGCGAACCACACAGGGCGGCGCCCCGCTCACAAGCTTTTTTCATATATTTAATCTCAGCACTGGCCTGCTAGTGAGCACCACACAGGGCAGCGCCCCGCTCACAGGCTTTTTTCATATAGTTAATCTCAGCGCTGGCCTGCTAGTGAGCCCCACACAGGGTGGCGCCCCGCTCACAGGCTTTATTCATATATTTAATCTCAGGACTGGCCTGCCAGTGAGCACCACACAGGGCGGCGCCCCGCTCACAGGCTTTTTTCATATATTTAATCTCAACGCTGGCCTGCTAGTGAGCACCACACAGGGCGGCGCACGCTCACAGGCTTCTTTTCATATATTTAATCTCAGCGCTGGCCTGCTAGTGAGCACCACACAGGGCGGCGCCCCGGTCACAGGCTTCTTTTCATATATTTAATGTCAGCCCTGGCCTGCTAGTGAGCACCACACAGGGCAGCGCCCCGCTCACAGGCTTTTTTCATAAAGTTAATCTTAGCGCTGGCCTGCTGGTGAGCACCACACAGGGTGGCGCCCCGCTCACAGGCTTTTTTCATATAGTTAATCTTAGCGCTGGCCTGCTAGTGAGCAAAACACAGGGTGGCACCCCGCTCATAGGCTTTTTTCATATATTTAATCTCAGCGCTGGCCTGCTAGTAAGCACCACACAGGGCAGCACCCCACTCACAGGCTTCTTTTCATATATTTAATCTCAGCGCCGGCCTGCTAGTGAGCTCCACACAGGGCGTTGCCCCACTCACAGGCTTCTTTTCATATATTTAATCTCAGCGCCGGCCTGCTAGTGTGCACCACAAAGGGCGGAGCCCCGCTCACAGGCTTTATTCATATATTTAATCTCAGCGCTGGCCTGCCAGTGAGCACCACACAGGGCGGAGCCCCGCTCACAGGCTTTTTTCATATATTTAATCTCAGCGCTGGCCTGCTAGTGTGCACCACACAGGGTGGCACCCCGCTCATAGGCTTTTTTCATATATTTAATCTCAGCGCTGGCCTGCTATGGCGAACCACACAGGGCGGCGCCCCGCTCACAAGCTTTTTTCATATATTTAATCTCAGCACTGGCCTGCTAGTGAGCACCACACAGGGCGGCGCCCCGGTCACAGGCTTCTTTTCATATATTTAATGTCAGCCCTGGCCTGCTAGTGAGCACCACACAGGGCAGCGCCCCGCTCACATGCTTTTTTCATATAGTTAATCTTAGCGCTGGCCTGCTGGTGAGCACCACACAGGGTGGCGCCCCGCTCACAGGCTTTTTTCATATAGTTAATCTTAGCGCTGGCCTGCTAGTGAGCACAACACAGGGTGGCACCCCGCTCATAGGCTTTTTTCATATATTTAATCTCAGCGCTTGCCTGCTAGTAAGCACCACACAGGGCGGTGCACCACTCACTGGCTTCTTTTCATATATTTCATCTCAGCGCTGGCCTGCTAGTAAGCACCACACAGGGCGGCACCCCACTCAAAGGCTTCTTTTCATATATTTAATCTCAGCACCGGCCTGCTAGTGAGCTCCACACAGGGCGGTGCCCCACTCACAGGCTTCTTTTCATATATTTAATCTCAGCGCCGGCCTGCTAGTGTGCACCACAAAGGGCGGAGCCCCGCTCACAGGCTTTATTCATATATTTAATCTCAGCGCTGGCCTGCCAGTGAGCACCACACAGGGCGGAGCCCCGCTCACAGGCTTTTTTCATATATTTACTCTCAGCGCTGGCCTGCTAGTGTGCACCACACAGGGTGGCATCCCGCTCATAGGCTTTTTTCATATATTTAATCTCAGCGCTGGCCTGCTATGGCGCACCACACAGGGCGGCGCCCCGCTCACAGGCTTTTTTTCATATATTTAATGTCAGCCCTGGCCTGCTAGTAAGCACCACACAGGGCGGCGCCCCGCTCACAGGCTTTTTTTCATATATTTAATCTCAGCGCTGGCCTGCTAGTGAGCACCACACAGGGCGGCGTCCCGCTCACAGGCTTTTTTCATATATTTAATCTTAGTGCTGACCTGCTAGTGAGCACCACACAGGGCGGCGCCCCGCTCATAGACTTTGTTTTCATATATTTAATCTTAGCGCTGGCCTGCTAGTGAGCAAAACACAGGGTGGCACCCCGCTCATAGGCTTTTTTCATATATTTAATCTCAGCGCTGGCCTGCTAGTAAGCACCACACAGGGCAGCACCCCACTCACAGGCTTCTTTTCATATATTTAATCTCAGCGCCGGCCTGCTAGTGAGCTCCACACAGGGCGGTGCCCCACTCACAGGCTTCTTTTCATATATTTAATCTCAGCGCCGGCCTGCTAGTGTGCACCACAAAGGGCGGAGCCCCTCTCACAGGCTTTATTCATATATTTAATCTCAGCGCTGGCCTGCCAGTGAGCACCACACAGGGCGGAGCCCCGCTCACAGGCTTTTTTCATATATTTAATCTCAGCGCTGGCCTGCTAGTGTGCACCACACAGGGTGGCACCCCGCTCATAGGCTTTTTTCATATATTTAATCTCAGCGCTGGCCTGCTATGGCGAACCACACAGGGCGGCGCCCCGCTCACAAGCTTTTTTCATATATTTAATCTCAGCACTGGCCTGCTAGTGAGCACCACACAGGGCGGCGCCCCGGTCACAGGCTTCTTTTCATATATTTAATGTCAGCCCTGGCCTGCTAGTGAGCACCACACAGGGCAGCGCCCCGCTCACATGCTTTTTTCATATAGTTAATCTTAGCGCTGGCCTGCTGGTGAGCACCACACAGGGTGGCGCCCCGCTCACAGGCTTTTTTCATATAGTTAATCTTAGCGCTGGCCTGCTAGTGAGCACAACACAGGGTGGCACCCCGCTCATAGGCTTTTTTCATATATTTAATCTCAGCGCTGGCCTGCTAGTAAGCACCACACAGGGCGGTGCACCACTCACTGGCTTCTTTTCATATATTTCATCTCAGCGCTGGCCTGCTAGTAAGCACCACACAGGGCGGCACCCCACTCAAAGGCTTCTTTTCATATATTTAATCTCAGCACCGGCCTGCTAGTGAGCTCCACACAGGGCGGTGCCCCACTCACAGGCTTCTTTTCATATATTTAATCTCAGCGCCGGCCTGCTAGTGTGCACCACAAAGGGCGGAGCCCCGCTCACAGGCTTTATTCATATATTTAATCTCAGCGCTGGCCTGCCAGTGAGCACCACACAGGACGGAGCCCCGCTCACAGGCTTTTTTCATATATTTACTCTCAGCGCTGGCCTGCTAGTGTGCACCACACAGGGTGGCACCCCGCTCATAGGCTTTTTTCATATATTTAATCTCAGCGCTGGCCTGCTATGGCGCACCACACAGGGCGGCGCCCCGCTCACAGGCTTTTTTTCATATATTTAATGTCAGCCCTGGCCTGCTAGTAAGCACCACACAGGGCGGCGCCCCGCTCACAGGCTTTTTTTCATATATTTAATCTCAGCGCTGGCCTGCTAGTGAGCACCACACAGGGCGGCGTCCCGCTCACAGGCTTTTTTCATATATTTAATCTTAGTGCTGACCTGCTAGTGAGCACCACACAGGGCGGCGCCCCGCTCATAGACTTTGTTTTCATATATTTAATCTCAGCGCGGGCCTGCTAGTGAGCACCATACAGGGCGGCACCCCACTCTCAGGCTTCTTTTCATATATTTAATCTCAGCGCCGGCCTGCTAGTGTGCACCACACAGGGCGGCGCCCCGCTCACAGGCTTTTTTCATATATTTAATCTCAGCGCTGGCCTGCTAGTGAGCACCACACAGGGCGGCGCCCCACTCACAGCCTTCTTTTCATATATTTAATCTCAGCGCCGGCCTGCTAGTGAGCACCACACAGGGCGGCGCCCCGCTGAGAGGCTTTTTTCATATATTTAATCTCAGCGCTGGCCTGCTAGTGAGCACCACACAGGGCGGCGCCCCGATCACAGGCTTCTTTTCTTATATTTAATCTCAGCGCCGGCCTGCTAGTGAGCACCACACAGGGCGGCGCCCCACTCACAGGCTTTATTTCAGATAGTTAATCTCTGCGCTGGCCTGCTAGTGAGCCCCACACAGGGTGGCACCCCGCTCACAGGCTTTTTTCATATATTTAATCTCAGCGCTGGCCTGCTAGTGAGCACCACACAGGGCGGCGCCCCGCTCACAGGCTTCTTTTCTTATATTTAATCTCAGCGCCGGCCTGCTAGTGTGCACCACACAGGGTGGCGCCCCGCTCACAGGCTTTTTTCATATATTTAATCTCAGCGCTGGCCTGCTAGTGAGCCCCACACAGGGTGGCGCCCCGCTCACAGGCTTTTTTCATATATTTAATCTCAGCGCTGGCCTGCTAGTGTGCACCACACAGGGTGGCGCCCCGCTCACAGGCTTCTTTTCATATATTGAATCTCAGCGCTGGCCTGCTGGTGAGCACCACACAGGGTGGCGCCCCGCTCACAGGCTTTTTTCATATAGTTAATCTTAGCGCTGGCCTGCTAGTGAGCACAACACAGGGTGGCACCCCGCTCATAGGCTTTTTTCATATATTTAATCTCAGCGCTGGCCTGCTAGTAAGCACCACACAGGGCGGCGCACCACTCACTGGCTTCTTTTCATATATTTCATCTCAGCGCTGGCCTGCTAGTAAGCACCACACAGGGCGGCACCCCACTCACAGGCTTCTTTTCATATATTTAATCTCAGCGCCGGCCTGCTAGTGAGCTCCACACAGGGCGGTGCCCCACTCACAGGCTTCTTTTCATATATTTAATCTCAGCGCCGGCCTGCTAGTGTGCACCACAAAGGGTGGAGCCCCGCTCACAGGCTTTATTCATATATTTAATCTAAGCGCTGGCCTGCCAGTGAGCACCACACAGGGCGGAGCCCCGCTCACAGGCTTTTTTCATATATTTAATCTCAGCGCTGGCCTGCTAGTGTGCACCACACAGGGTGGCACCCCGCTCATAGGCTTTTTTCATATATTTAATCTCAGCGCTGGCCTGCTATGGCGCACCACACAGTGCGGCGCCCCGCTCACAGGCTTTTTTTCATATATTTAATGTCAGCCCTGGCCTGCTAGTGAGCACCACACAGGGCGGCGCCCCGATCACAGGCTTCTTTTCTTATATTTAATCTCAGCGCCGGCCTGCTAGTTAGCACCACACAGGGCGGCGCCCCACTCACAGGCTTTATTTCAGATAGTTAATCTCTGCGCTGGCCTGCTAGTGAGCCCCACACAGGGTGGCACCCCGCTCACAGGCTTTTTTCATATATTTAATCTCAGCGCTGGCCTGCTAGTGAGCACCACACAGGGCGGCGCCCCGCTCACAGGCTTCTTTTCTTATATTTAATCTCAGCGCCGGCCTGCTAGTGTGCACCACACAGGGTGGCGCCCCGCTCACAGGCTTTTTTCATATATTTAATCTCAGCGCTGGCCTGCTAGTGAGCCCCACACAGGGTGGCGCCCCGCTCACAGGCTTTTTTCATATATTTAATCTCAGCGCTGGCCTGCTAGTGTGCATCACACAGGGCGGCGCCCCGCTCACAGGCTTCTTTTCATATATTGAATCTCAGCGCTGGCCTGCTGGTGAGCACCACACAGGGTGGCGCCCCGCTCACAGGCTTTTTTCATATAGTTAATCTTAGCGCTGGCCTGCTAGTGAGCACAACACAGGGTGGCACCCCGCTCATAGGCTTTTTTCATATATTTAATCTCAGCGCTGGCCTGCTAGTAAGCACCACACAGGGCGGCGCACCACTCACTGGCTTCTTTTCATATATTTCATCTCAGCGCTGGCCTGCTAGTAAGCACCACACAGGGCGGCACCCCACTCACAGGCTTCTTTTCATATATTTAATCTCAGCGCCGGCCTGCTAGTGAGCTCCACACAGGGCGGTGCCCCACTCACAGGCTTCTTTTCATATATTTAATCTCAGCGCCGGCCTGCTAGTGTGCACCACAAAGGGTGGAGCCCCGCTCACAGGCTTTATTCATATATTTAATCTCAGCGCTGGCCTGCTAGTGTGCACCACACAGGGTGGCACCCCGCTCATAGGCTTTTTTCATATATTTAATCTCAGCGCTGGCCTGCTATGGCGCACCACACAGGGCGGCGCCCCGCTCACAGGCTTTTTTTCATATATTTAATGTCAGCCCTGGCCTGCTAGTGAGCACCACACAGGGCGGCGCCCCGCTCACAGGCTTTTTTTCATATATTTAATCTCAGCGCTGGCCTGCTAGTGAGCACCACACAGGGCGGCGTCCCGCTCACAGGCTTTTTTCATATATTTAATCTTAGTGCTGACCTGCTAGTGAGCACCACACAGGGCGGCGCCCCGCTCATAGACTTTGTTTTCATATATTTAATCTCAGCGCGGGCCTGCTAGTGAGCACCATACAGGGCGGCACCCCACTCTCAGGCTTCTTTTCATATATTTAATCTCAGCGCCGGCCTGCTAGTGTGCACTATACAGGGCGGCGCCCCGCTCACAGGCTTTTTTCATATATTTAATCTCAGCGCTGGCCTGCTAGTAAGCACCACACAGGGCGGAGCCCCACTCACAGCCTTCTTTTCATATATTTAATCTCAGCGCCGGCCTGCTAGTGAGCACCACACAGGGCGGCGCCCCGCTGACAGGCTTTTTTCATATATTTAATCTCAGCGCTGGCCTGCTAGTGAGCACCACACAGGGCGGCGCCCCGCTCACAGGCTTCTTTTCTTATATTTAATCTCAGCGCCGGCCTGCTAGTGAGCACCACACAGGGCGGCGCCCCACTCACAGCCTTCTTTTCATATATTTAATCTCAGCGCCGGCCTGCTAGTGAGCCCCACACAGGGCGGCGCCCCGCTGACAGGCTTTTTTCATATATTTAATCTCTGCGCTGGCCTGCTAGTGAGCCCCACACAGGGTGGTGCCCCGCTCACAGGCTTTTTTCATATATTTAATCTCAGCGCTGGCCTGCTAGTGTGCACCACACAGGGTGGCGCCCCGCTCACAGGCTTTTTTCATATATTTAATCTCAGCGCTGGACTGCTAGGGAGCACCACACAGGGCAGCGCACCGCTCACAGCCTTTTTTCCATATAGTTAATCTCAGCGCTGGCCTTCGAGTGAGCACCACACAGGGCAGCGCACTGCTCACAGGCTTTTTTCATATATTTAATCTCAGCGCTGGCCTGCTAGAGAGCACCACACAGGGCAGTGCACCGCTCACAGGCTTTTTTCCATATAATTAATCTCAGCGCTGGCCTGCTAGTGAGCACCACACAGGGCGGCGCCCCGCTCACAGGCTTCTATTCATATATTGAATCTCAGCGCTGGCCTGCTAGTGAGCAACACACAGGGCAGCGCACCGCTCACAGGCTTTTTTCAGATAGTTAATCTCAGCGCTGGCCTGCTAGTGAGCACAACACAGGGTTGCGCCTTGCTCACAGGCTTCTTTTCATATATTTAATCTCAGCGCTGGCCTGCTAGTGAGCACCACACAGGGTGGCGCACCGCTCCCAGGCTTTTTTTCAGATATTTAATGTCAGCGCTGGCCTGCTAGTGAGCACCATACAGGGTGGCACCCCGCTCACAGGCTTCTTCTCATATATTTAATCTCAGTGTGGGCCTGCTAGTGAGCTCCACACAGGGCAGTGCACCACTTACAGGCTTCTTCCCATATATTTAATCTCAGCGCTGGCCTGCCAGTGAGCACCACACAGGGCAGCGCACACCTCACAGGCTTTTTTTAGATAGTTAATCTCAGCACTGGTATGCTAGTGAGCACCACACATGGTTGCGCCCCGCTCACAGGCTTTTTTCATATATTTAATCTCAGTGCTGGACTGCTAGTGAGCTCCACACAGGGCAGTGCACCGCTCACAGGCTTCTTTTCATGTATTTAATCTCAGCGCTGTCCTGCTAGTGAGCACCACACAGGGCAGTGCACCGCTCACAGGCTTTTTTCAGAAAGTTAATCTCAGCGCTGGCCTGCTAGTGAGCACCACACAAGGCTGCACATCATTCACAGGCATTTTTTCAGATATTTAATCTCAGCGCTGGCCTGCTAGTGTCCACCACACAGGGTGGCGCACCGCTCACAGGCTTTTTTCATATAGTTAATCTTAGCGCTGGCCTGCTAGTGAGCACCACACAGGGTGGCGCCCCGCTCATAGGCTTTTTTCATATATTTAATCTCAGCGCTGGCCTGCTAGTAAGCACCACACAGGGCGGCGCACCACTCACTGGCTTCTTTTCATATATTTCATCTCAGCGCTGGCCTGCTAGTAAGCACCAGACAGGGCGGCGCCCCACTCACAGGCTTCTTTTCATATATTTAATCTCAGCGCCGGCTTGCTAGTGAGCTCCACACAGGGCGGTGCCCCACTCACAGGCTTCTATTCATATATTTAATCTCAGCGCCGGCCTACTAGTGTGTACCACAAAGGGCGGCGCCCCGCTCAAAGGCTTTATTCATATATTTAATCTCAGTACTGGCCTGCCAGTGAGCACCACACAGGGCGGCGCCCCCCTCACAGGCTTTTTTCATATATTTAATCTCAGCGCTGGCCTGCTAGTGTGCACCACACAGGTTGGCACCACGCTCATAGGCTTTTTTCATATATTTAATCTCAGCGCTGGCCTGCAATGGCGAACCACACAGGGCGGTGCCCCGCTCACAAGCTTTTTTCATATATTTAATCTCAGCACTGGCCTGCTAGTGAGCACCACACAGGGCAGCGCCCCGCTCACAGGCTTTTTTCATATAGTTAATCTCAGCGCTGGCCTGCTAGTGAGCCCCACACAGGGTGGCGCCCCGCTCACAGGCTTTATTCATAGATTTAATCTCAGGACTGGCCTGCCAGTGAGCACCACACAGGGCGGCGCCCCGCTCACAGGCTTTTTTCATATATTTAATCTCAACGCTGGCCTGCTAGTGAGCACCACACAGGGCGGCGCACGCTCACAGGCTTCTTTTCATATATTTAACCTCAGCGCTGGCCTGCTAGTGAGCACCACACAGGGCGGCGCCCCGGTCACAGGCTTCTTTTCATATATTTAATGTCAGCCCTGGCCTGCTAGTGAGCACCACACAGGGCAGCGCCCCGCTCACAGGCTTTTTTCATATAGTTAATCTTAGCGCTGGCCTGCTGGTGAGCACCACACAGGGTGGCGCCCCGCTCACAGGCTTTTTTCATATAGTTAATCTTAGCGCTGGCCTGCTAGTGAGCAAAACACAGGGTGGCACCCGCTCATAGGCTTTTTTCATATATTTAATCTCAGCGCTGGCCTGCTAGTAAGCACCACACAGGGCAGCACCCCACTCACAGGCTTCTTTTCATATATTTAATCTCAGCGCCGGCCTGCTAGTGAGCTCCACACAGGGCGGTGCCCCACTCACAGGCTTCTTTTCATATATTTAATCTCAGCGCCGGCCTGCTAGTGTGCACCACAAAGGGCGGAGCCCCGCTCACAGGCTTTATTCATATATTTAATCTCAGCGCTGGCCTGCCAGTGAGCACCACACAGGGCGGAGCCCCGCTCACAGGCTTTTTTCATATATTTAATCTCAGCGCTGGCCTGCTAGTGTGCACCACACAGGGTGGCACCCCGCTCATAGGCTTTTTTCATATATTTAATCTCAGCGCTGGCCTGCTATGGCGAACCACACAGGGCGGCGCCCCGCTCACAAGCTTTTTTCATATATTTAATCTCAGCACTGGCCTGCTAGTGAGCACCACACAGGGCGGCGCCCCGGTCACAGGCTTCTTTTCATATATTTAATGTCAGCCCTGGCCTGCTAGTGAGCACCACACAGGGCAGCGCCCCGCTCACATGCTTTTTTCATATAGTTAATCTTAGCGCTGGCCTGCTGGTGAGCACCACACAGGGTGGCACCCCGCTCACAGGCTTTTTTCATATAGTTAATCTTAGCGCTGGCCTGCTAGTGAGCACAACACAGGGTGGCACCCCGCTCATAGGCTTTTTTCATATATTTAATCTCAGCGCTGGCCTGCTAGTAAGCACCACACAGGGCGGTGCACCACTCACTGGCTTCTTTTCATATATTTCATCTCAGCGCTGGCCTGCTAGTAAGCACCACACAGGGCGGCACCCCACTCAAAGGCTTCTTTTCATATATTTAATCTCAGCACCGGCCTGCTAGTGAGCTCCACACAGGGCGGTGCCCCACTCACAGGCTTCTTTTCATATATTTAATCTCAGCGCCGGCCTGCTAGTGTGCACCACAAAGGGCGGAGCCCCGCTCACAGGCTTTATTCATATATTTAATCTCAGCGCTGGCCTGCCAGTGAGCACCACACAGGGCGGAGCCCCGCTCACAGGCTTTTTTCATATATTTACTCTCAGCGCTGGCCTGCTAGTGTGCACCACACAGGGTGGCACCCCGCTCATAGGTTTTTTTCATATATTTAATCTCAGCGCTGGCCTGCTATGGCGCACCACACAGGGCGGCGCCCCGCTCACAGGCTTTTTTTCATATATTTAATGTCAGCCCTGGCCTGCTAGTGAGCACCACACAGGGCGGCGCCCCGCTCACAGGCTTTTTTTCATATATTTAATCTCAGCGCTGGCCTGCTAGTGAGCACCACACAGGGCGGCGTCCCGCTCACAGGCTTTTTTCATATATTTAATCTTAGTGCTGACCTGCTAGTGAGCACCACACAGGGCGGCGCCCCGCTCATAGACTTTGTTTTCATATATTTAATCTCAGCGCGGGCCTGCTAGTGAGCACCATACAGGGCGGCACCCCACTCTCAGGCTTCTTTTCATATATTTAATCTCAGCGCCGGCCTGCTAGTGTGCACCACACAGGGCGGCGCCCCGCTCACAGGCTTTTTTCATATATTTAATCTCAGCGCTGGCCTGCTAGTGAGCACCACACAGGGCGGCGCCCCACTCACAGCCTTCTTTTCATATATTTAATCTCAGCGCCGGCCTGCTAGTGAGCACCACACAGGGCGGCGCCCCGCTGAGAGGCTTTTTTCATATATTTAATCTCAGCGCTGGCCTGCTAGTGAGCACCACACAGGGCGGCGCCCCGATCACAGGCTTCTTTTCTTATATTTAATCTCAGCGCCGGCCTGCTAGTGAGCACCACACAGGGCGGCGCCCCACTCACAGGCTTTATTTCAGATAGTTAATCTCTGCGCTGGCCTGCTAGTGAGCCCCACACAGGGTGGCACCCCGCTCACAGGCTTTTTTCATATATTTAATCTCAGCGCTGGCCTGCTAGTGAGCACCACACAGGGCGGCGCCCCGCTCACAGGCTTCTTTTCTTATATTTAATCTCAGCGCCGGCCTGCTAGTGTGCACCACACAGGGTGGCGCCCCGCTCACAGGCTTTTTTCATATATTTAATCTCAGCGCTGGCCTGCTAGTGAGCCCCACACAGGGTGGCGCCCCGCTCACAGGCTTTTTTCATATATTTAATCTCAGCGCTGGCCTGCTAGTGTGCACCACACAGGGCGGCGCCCCGCTCACAGGCTTCTTTTCATATATTGAATCTCAGCGCTGGCCTGCTGGTGAGCACCACACAGGGTGGCGCCCCGCTCACAGGCTTTTTTCATATAGTTAATCTTAGCGCTGGCCTGCTAGTGAGCACAACACAGGGTGGCACCCCGCTCATAGGCTTTTTTCATATATTTAATCTCAGCGCTGGCCTGCTAGTAAGCACCACACAGGGCGGCGCACCACTCACTGGCTTCTTTTCATATATTTCATCTCAGCGCTGGCCTGCTAGTAAGCACCACACAGGGCGGCACCCCACTCACAGGCTTCTTTTCATATATTTAATCTCAGCGCCGGCCTGCTAGTGAGCTCCACACAGGGCGGTGCCCCACTCACAGGCTTCTTTTCATATATTTAATCTCAGCGCCGGCCTGCTAGTGTGCACCACAAAGGGTGGAGCCCCGCTCACAGGCTTTTTTCATATAGTTAATCTTAGCGCTGGCCTGCTGGTGAGCACCACACAGGGTGGCGCCCCGCTCACAGGCTTTTTTCATATAGTTAATCTTAGCGCTGGCCTGCTAGTGAGCAAAACACAGGGTGGCACCCCGCTCATAGGCTTTTTTCATATATTTAATCTCAGCGCTGGCCTGCTAGTGTGCACCACACAGGGTGGCACCCCGCTCATAGGCTTTTTTCATATATTTAATCTCAGCGCTGGCCTGCTATGGCGCACCACACAGGGCGGCGCCCCGCTCACAGGCTTTTTTTCATATATTTAATGTCAGCCCTGGCCTGCTAGTGAGCACCACACAGGGCGGCGCCCCGCTCACAGGCTTTTTTTCATATATTTAATCTCAGCGCTGGCCTGCTAGTGAGCACCACACAGGGCGGCGTCCCGCTCACAGGCTTTTTTCATATATTTAATGTTAGTGCTGACCTGCTAGTGAGCACCACACAGGGCGGCGCCCCGCTCATAGACTTTGTTTTCATATATTTAATCTCAGCGCGGGCCTGCTAGTGAGCACCATACAGGGCGGCACCCCACTCTCAGGCTTCTTTTCATATATTTAATCTCAGCGCCGGCCTGCTAGTGTGCACTATACAGGGCGGCGCCCCGCTCACAGGCTTTTTTCATATATTTAATCTCAGCGCTGGCCTGCTAGTGAGCACCACACAGGGCGGCGCCCCACTCACAGCCTTCTTTTCATATATTTAATCTCAGCGCCGGCCTGCTAGTGAGCACCACACAGGGCGGCGCCCCGCTGACAGGCTTTTTTCATATATTTAATCTCAGCGCTGGCCTGCTAGTGAGCACCACACAGGGCGGCGCCCCGCTCACAGGCTTCTTTTCTTATATTTAATCTCAGCGCCGGCCTGCTAGTGAGCACCACACAGGGCGGCGCCCCACTCACAGCCTTCTTTTCATATATTTAATCTCAGCGCCGGCCTGCTAGTGAGCACCACACAGGGCGGCGCCCCGCTGACAGGCTTTTTTCATATATTTAATCTCTGCGCTGGCCTGCTAGTGAGCCCCACACAGGGTGGCGCCCCGCTCACAGGCTTTTTTAATATATTTAATCTCAGCGCTGGCCTGCTAGTGTGCACCACACAGGGTGGCGCCCCGCTCACAGGCTTTTTTCATATATTTAATCTCAGCGCTGGACTGCTAGGGAGCACCACACAGGGCAGCGCACCGCTCACAGCCTTTTTTCCATATAGTTAATCTCAGCGCTGGCCTTCGAGTGAGCACCACACAGGGCAGCGCACCGCTCACAGGCTTTTTTCATATATTTAATCTCAGCGCTGGCCTGCTAGAGAGCACCACACAGGGCAGTGCACCGCTCACAGGCTTTTTTCCATATAATTAATCTCAGCGCTGGCCTGCTAGTGAGCACCACACAGGGCGGCGCCCCGCTCACAGGCTTCTATTCATATATTGAATCTCAGCGCTGGCCTGCTAGTGAGCAACACACAGGGCAGCGCACCGCTCACAGGCTTTTTTCAGATAGTTAATCTCAGCGCTGGCCTGCTAGTGAGCACAACACAGGGTTGCGCCTTGCTCACAGGCTTCTTTTCATATATTTAATCTCAGCGCTGGCCTGCTAGTGAGCACCACACAGGGTGGTGCACCGCTCCCAGGCTTTTTTTCAGATATTTAATGTCAGCGCTGGCCTGCTAGTGAGCACCATACAGGGTGGCACCCCGCTCACAGGCTTCTTCTCATATATTTAATCTCAGTGTGGGCCTGCTAGTGAGCTCCACACAGGGCAGTGCACCACTTACAGGCTTCTTCCCATATATTTAATCTCAGCGCTGGCCTGCCAGTGAGCACCACACAGGGCAGCGCACACCTCACAGGCTTTTTTTAGATAGTTAATCTCAGCACTGGTCTGCTAGTGAGCACCACACATGGTTGCGCCCCGCTCACAGGCTTTTTTCATATATTTAATCTCAGTGCTGGACTGCTAGTGAGCTCCACACAGGGCAGTGCACCGCTCACAGGCTTCTTTTCATGTATTTAATCTCAGCGCTGTCCTGCTAGTGAGCACCACACAGGGCAGTGCACCGCTCACAGGCTTTTTTCAGAAAGTTAATCTCAGCGCTGGCCTGCTAGTGAGCACCACACAAGGCTGCACATCATTCACAGGCATTTTTTCAGATATTTAATCTCAGCGCTGGCCTGCTAGTGTCCACCACACAGGGTGGCGCACCGCTCACAGGCTTTTTTTCAGATATTTAATCTCAGCGCTGGCCTGCTAGTGAGCACCATACAGGGCGGCACCCCGCTCACAGGCTTCTTCTCATATATTTAATCTCAGCGTGGGCATGCTAGTGAGCTCCACACAGGGCAGTGCACCGCTCACAGGCTTCTTCCCATATATTTAATCTCAGCGCTGGCCTGCCAGTGAGCACCACACAGGGTTGCGCCCCGCTCACAGTCTTTTTTCATATATTTAATCTCAGCGCTGGCCTGACAGTGAGCACCATACAGGGCAGCGCACCGCTCACAGGCTTTTTTTAGATAGTTAATCTCAGTGCTGGCCTGCTAGTGAGCACCACAAAGGGCGGCGCCCCGCTCACAGGCTTTTTTCATATATTTAATCTCAGCGCTGGACTGCTAGTGAGCTCCACACAGGGCAGTGCACCGCTCACAGGCTTCTTTTCATGTATTTAATCTCAGCGCTGGCCTGCTAGTGAGCACCACACAGGGCAGCGCACCGCTCACAGGCTTTTTTCAGATAGTTAATCTCAGCGCTGGGCTGCTAGTGAGCACCACACAGGGCAGCGCCCCGCTCACAGGCTTTTTTCATATAGTTAATCTCAGCGCTGGCCTGCTAGTGAGCACCACACAGGGCGCCGTCCCGCTCACAAGCTTTTTTCATATATTTAATCTCAGCGTTGGCCTGCTAGTGAGCACAACACAGGGTTGCACCCCGCTCACAGGCTTCTTTTCATAAATTTAATCTCAGCGCTGGCCCGCTAGTGTGCACCACACAGGGCGGCGCTCCGCTCACAGGCTTTTTTCATATATTTAAATTTAGCGCTGACATGCTAGAGAGCACCACACAGGACGGCGCCCCGCTCACAGGCTTTTTTCCATATAGTTAATCTGAGCACTGGCCTGCTAGTGAGCACCACACAGGGTGGCACCCTGCTCATAGGCTTCTTTCATATATTTAATCTCAGCGCTGGCCTGCTAGTGTGCACCACACAGGGTGGCGCTCAGCTCACAGGCTTTTTTCATATATTTAATCTCAGCACTGGCCTGCTAGTGTGCACCACACAGGGAGGCGCCCCCCTCGCAGGCTTCTTTTCATATATTTAATCGGAGCGCTGGCCTGCTAGTGAGCTCCACACAGGGCGGCGTTCCGCTCACAGGCTTTTTTCATATATTTAATCTCAGCGCTGGCCTGCTAGTGAGCACCACACAGGACGGCGCCCCGCTCACAGGCTTTTTTCCATATAGTTAATCTGAGCGCTGGCCTGCTAGTGAGCACCACACAGGGCAGCGCCCCACTCACAGGCTTCTTTTCATATATTTAATCTCAGCGCTGGCCTGCTAGTGTGCACCACACATGGCGGCGCCCCGCTCACAGGCTTCTTTTCATATATTTAATCTCAGCGCTGGCCAGCTAGTGAGCACCACACAGGGCGGCGCCACGCTCACAGGCTTCTTTTCATATATTTAATCTCAGCGCCAGACTGCTAGTGAGCACCACACAGGGCAGCGCACCGCTCACAGGCTTTTTTCATATATTTAATCTCAGCGCTGGCCTGCTAGTGAGCACCACACAGGGCAGTGCACCGCTCACAGGCTTTTTTCATATATTTAATCTCAGCGCTGGCCTGCTAGTGAGCACCACACAGGGCAGCGCCCCGCGCACCACACAGGGCGGCGCCCCGCTCACAGGCTTCTTTTTATATATTTAATCTCAGCGCTGGCCTGCTAGTGAGCACCACACAGGGCGGCGCCCCGCTCATAGGCTTCTTTTTATATATTTAATCTCAGCGCGGGCCTGCTAGTGAGCACCACACAGGGCGGCGCCCCGCTCACAGGCTTCTTTTCATATATTTAATCTCAGTGCTGGCCTGCTAGTGAGCACCACACAGGGCGGCGCCCCGCTCACAGGCTTCTTTTCATATTTTTAATCTCAGCGCGGGCCTGCTAGTGAGCACCACACAGGGCGGCGCCCCGCTCACAGACTTTGTTTTCATAGATTTAATCAGCGCTGGCCTGCTAGTGAGAAAACCCCTGTGAGTGGTGCTCTGTTCTGTGTGGCACAGCATGCCACACACAGGGTTTCCACGGCAACCACATCGAGTGTGTGGCTCACATGGCAGCAGCCCACCGTAGGGATTAAAGTTCTTACTGAGCACAGCGTCGCCATGCGCGCCTACACCAGCACGCTTCTTGCCGTGTCCCTGCCTGCCCCAGCCAGAAGTAGACCTAACTGAGGTAAGCGTTGTGTATATGTGTCTATCAATGCATGCTTATTTATGTATTTGAATGTATGCAGTTGACATTTATGTATTCGAAATATATGCATTTTAACATACACATGGATTCATTTCAATTTTAAATTTTTACATGTGAATGTGCCTCATTACGAGGTGGAAGGTAAGGGATTATTGGCACCGGTGCCCTTACCGGTGCCGGTAATCCCTTACATCCCTACTACGAGTTCCTTTTGCGGGTCCTTCCGTAACGCCTGGTTTTTGCAGGCGTTAAGGACGGGACCCGCAAAGGGACACCGGGGTCAATAACGGTACCGCAATTTGCGGTACCGTTATTGCCGCCTTCCCCCTTCCCATTGAGCCCTATGGGGTCTCAAATGGGAATGGGCAATGGCCCTGGGGAATTACCGGTCCCTCCAACCTCTGAATGGACCGGTAATTACTCCATTCACCAGGCCGGAGTCGGAAGGGTTTTAGAGGCAGCCATGGCACTAATAGCGCCATAGCTACCTCCAACCTTGTAATGAGGCCCCATGTCAGAAAGTAACTGTGTGTGTGTGTGTGCGTGTGCAGGACTAGTGAAGACCTGTTGCATAATTTCTCCTAGCTAGGCCTCTTCATTTTGCTCTGCCCACTCTCCTCTTACGAATAATTTGTGCAGACGGTGCTGCCTAGCCATGTTTATATTCCCTGTGGTTATTATGAAGAGTGTTCTTCCTTTATTAATAAATTTATATAAGGGTTAACCTGTATTCTGTTGCATTTTGTCTAGTTCAGGGTTGATTTTACTTTATTTTTACACACAGGCCTGATACTTAGGGTCTAAGTTTTGTGAAGGCGCTTTTACAGTGTAACACAGTTTTCTAACCCCAAAAAAGTATCACTACCTTTACGGTTAGCATGTTGTGTTAAGCTGTCATGGGTGGAAACCCTATCTCAAATTCCACCACCAGCCCGCACTTTGTTAAGGATTTTAAAGAGGCGTCACACTTCAGACCAAGACTCTTGATACTTGCCAGGGGTGCAGTGCACAATCAAAACACTTTTAAATGTATGAATTTGGATTCAGCTTTGAGAAGGCAGCCAATCCGTCTCAAGCCCCCCTTAACGTACACCCCGTGTCACAATGGACCATGAACCAGGCTGGTGTGTGATAATTAAATATTTATTTCTTTTTATTTGGAATAAAAATCAAACACATTCAATATAGGGCAGCATTCACCAGTGTGGTGATAATTACACTGTAAAATGATAGACCAAACTTAGTTTGACCTTTTAACATAAGATACACAATGCAATGGTGAATAAAAGCAAGACCTGGTGCATTCCTGCTTGCCGCTCTTTTCCCTACTTAAGGAGCCCTCCAGCCTCTTTTCCTTTGCAGCTGGTGAGCAGGTGTAAGTGGATCTAGGTCACCTGGCCTAAGCCCCGCCCACCTGGTGCCTTCCTGGTTGCCGCTCTTTTTCCCCACTTAGCAAGCCCCGCCCACCTGGTGCCTTCCTGCTTGCTGCTCCTTTTCACCACTTAACAAGCCCCGCCCACCTGGTGCCTTCCTGCTTGCTGCTCTTTTCCCTACTTAAGGAGCCCTCCAGCCTCTTTTCCTTTGCAGCTGGGGAGCAGGTGTAAGTGGATCTAGGTCACCTGGCCTAAGCACTACCCACCTTCTTAGCCCTGCCTCTTCCTGCCTGCTCTTAACTCTTAGATCAAGGGTGTCTCTCGCCCGGGCGTCCAAAGCGAAGGGCAGTCAAAGAAAAGGGCAATTCCTCTTTGGACCTGTTCAGGCCAGGAGGATCCAGGGTCCGACCCCCTGCTAAAACAGCAGGTAAGCATGCACCAACATGTGTTTACACCCTCTGTCCCCACATGCCATCCCTACCCTCTCTGGTCCCCCTTTGTTGTTCACTTGTGCCCCGCCTTCCTGCACACAGGAGTCTGTCCTGATACATTCTGGTTTCACCATCACCGTCTTGTGGCCAATGCTGGATTTTACTTTTATTTACTTCATTCATTCACAGTGCGTCACCCTTTCTCAACTCTCATGCTGGACTTCCTTTGCATCTTGTACTCATGGTGGCCCTGATTCATGCTGTTCCCATCTTCATCTTGTATCCAGACTTGCAACATTATGTGTTACTACTGACTTCTGCAATTGTATTCGCTCTCCACTCTTGCTTCTCCACTCTTTTTGACTGCTTACTCTCTGTTCTCTCCTCCCCTCCCGCTTTTCCTATCTCCTCCCCTCCTCCCCTTACTTTCTTCTATGCACTTACTCTATCAGAATTGTCCCTGGACATAGTATGATAGCAACTTCGTCTGTTGCTCCCCCATCCCCTTACTGTTCCCCTCCCCCCCTCCCTCCAGCACTATCTGAAACGATGTCAGGCCTAGTACGATAGTCGCTTGTTTTGTTCCTCTCCTCCCTTTTTGAACCCCTCTCCCTCACCTTTTGTTTTCCTCCGGCTCTACCAGACATGTTGTCAGGCCTAGTATGGTAGTCACCTGTCTGTTTCCATTTCCTTCCCACTCTCCCGCTCCCTTCCTTATCTATGTCTTAGCACTTGCACTATCTGAAATGTCGTCAGGCCGAGTACGATAGTTAATTTCACATCCTTACTGTTCATGGCCTGTAAGAATTTTGTCGTATTTTCCTTTGTTCCCTCCCTTGCCTTGAAGCACTTTGAAACACATTGTGTATAGGCGCTATATAAATAAACTATTATATCATATCATATATCATATCATATCATATCATACATTTTCGGGTAGCACTACAGTTAGTATTTCCCTCTGCAAGACTCCCTCAACCCCTGTTAACCACATTTTGTGTGGGTAGAGAGGAGTAGCAAGGTGTCAGGTATACTATGCAAGAAACGGAATGAAAATCTGACCTTCCACCCCTGAATGGGAGGCAAAATCGGATTGAAAACCTTTGAAATTGAGCAAAATAGCACTCAGAATGACTAGATGGTTATTTTACATGTGCGGTTGAATGAATGAGGTAAAAATGAGTATGGCTGTATCAAATAAGTTAGAACACTAGCAAACTACCTGGCCATGTACTAACAATGGGCATACAGTTCAGAAAATCGATTTGGAAGGGAAAAAAAAGTTCAGCAAAATCACACGTGGAGAAATTGCATTTGCTTAGATTCACTGGTTAAAAATAGCAAAACGTATTGTAAAATGGGCCAAACAGACAAAATCGGAATGCGGTTTTGTTGCCAAGGTACAAAGGCACATCACAGGTATAATATGAAAGTTTAAGTGGATGAATGACAGTATGGGATTCTTAAACGGAAAGGAAACTCGGTTTTTAAACGGGAACAATTTCACGGGACAACTCGGGTTTGGTTAGTAAAGTGTTTTGTTTTACTGAAACTATATTTTAGTGACTATATTGTTAAAGAAAGACACAATATGTGAGGAGGTTACTTGCAATGGCAACCTATCCACGCCGCCTTCAGCTCTATATGGGAATTAATTAAATTATTCAAAATAGTACTAAGGTCTTACACAAGGACTGAAATGAGTTGGAAAGAATGGCGCTAACACTGGGAAAATAACTCAGATTTTCCTAAGGATAGGATACACAGGGGATTCTGACAATTTTACGGATTTACTAGGGTATTTATCGGATTTCTATGGGATTGGGTATAATACCAGGTAACAAAGCAGGGATGCAGCTTTTGGTTACTGGGCAGCCTTGAATGGGGTAGTTTGGACAGCAAACCGGGTTTCTGGACATCGAGGCAAGATCTGGTCTCTGCACAGCGGCAGGCTTTCCTAGAATGGGGAAGGCTGGACCTAGCCTGGTCACTGGAGACAGCGAGGTGCATCAGCTGGGCAAGTGGGTAGCGGGGCAAAGCCGGTCTGTCACAGGATACTCCCAAAAAGGGCACCACAGCCTTTCCTCCTTCCTCCCTGAATTATTGGGATTTTAGTAGGTTTTAATTCTGGATTAGAGGTTCAGCCTGGATAGGGTCAGCTAGCTCTGGCCTGGCTTCTAGAATCTGGAATCTTGCAGGGTGAATCTGGAATGCCTAGATCTCTGGATGTTGATTTATGAATGCCGAATTTTCTTGAATGTCTGTCTTTCTGGAATCTGTTGTGTGTTTGGAATTTTGAATGTCTCCCCCTTTATAGGCCGGTTGACATCAGAGTATTTTTACTATGTGGGCTGAACTAAGCTAGACATACCTCTAAATCGGATAGGTCAGGCTGTAAGGTTGCCTCCTCCCTGAAAGCAGATTGGGCTGAAGGAGGTGACTCCGTTTTTAGGGTGGTTATTTTATGATGTACTTTTGTTTCACCAAGTTACGTTTGCCAAAATAAGTTATGGAGCGAAACACTTATTTTTACACATGTCATCATCAGGAAAATTAGATAGGCAGACTCCATATTTTACAATAAACATACTGATCCAACTCCCAAGATGGTACAATGCTGTTTAGTCATTCTGGCAATCTTTCGCCATTTCCCTGGAAAACATCCCACCTAAAATTCTGAAATTGTGTACATATATACATATTATCACTGAGCATATTTTCTTTAAATTACAAAACCGTACCATGTACGATTTTCCCAGAAATGACATTTTCCTGGCGTTTGCATCCCCAACCTGCCTGAAAAACCTATAACGTCTTTTTTTAATGGCGCAAAAATAACATTTAAACTGTCATAATTTCACATTGCTGTTTCTTTTGAAATCAACTGGGCTTGCTTTGTCTCCAAATATGGGCAGTCTTTCCCACCCCCAGCCCCATGTCAGGCTCTGGTCAGCTTAGCCCAGGGAAGCCATGGATTTGCCTTTGATCTTAGTCAGTTGAAACTGAGGGGAGGTGTCACCAGGAATGTACACCTCTGTGCCAGGGCAGTCCATTGTGTCATGCATCAGCAATGCCGCTCCGTCTGACGAGGTTGCTAAATTCTCCACTTTGGCCCATTCATAGTTTGTGGGGGAGATTCCTGTCCCAGGAAGGTTTAGTGCCTTTGAATTTCCTGGCCAGGCCCCTTTATTCTGCTGTTTTCAAACACACATTTTTTTTCTTTTTTTTCTTACTTTCTTTCACAAAACCCAAGTCTTTTTGGAAATAAATATCACACATATTTTAGAGCAAGCCTCCATCTCCCATCACATTTCTATGCAAGCTCAGGGCCTCATTTTAACATTTTACTTTAAAAAGACATTTTCTTGCTTTGCAAAAGCACCATTTCACACGTGGGTTAATTCTTCTTACAGATGCAATTCTTTTTCTGCGCATCCTTAATCTGAACCCTTCCATAGCCCTAGTCAATTTCTAATACACAGGAATCTGTTCAAGTAAAGGGTTCTTTGCAACTGACATCAAGCAAAAGGAGAACGAGAGCGTTTTGTGAAGAGTTTGGACTGTGTTAGATTGTTGCAAAAGTAAAACGTTTGCTTTACGGCCTGGAGTGAGCTTCTCTGCTAGTTTACAGATTTCATTTGACGTACAATGCCTTTCAGAGAGGAATGTCCTCTTTTGCTGATGTGTAGCCTGAAGATAGATGGGCATGAATGTGTCTTATCTGGAGCCAACCGGTGTAATGTTGAAGGATGAAAAATGGCACCAATGCAAAGCCATTTTAAACACAGAATATTTCCTTTTTTTAGTTGGCAGTTTTAAACTGGCAGCATAGCAGCGCTGCCTTTGAATTCTTTTCTTTGGTGCCCATGAAGAAAATAACTTGTAGCAATTCTAGGGATGTTCTATGTTTCATCTCGCCCCATATGTTCCCGGCAAAGACAGCGCAGCCATCATTTTTGTAGCTGCAAAACACAGTTTTGATGCAAGGGAATAGTGCTCAGCAGTGCCAGCACTGCCATTCTACTTGTTACTGCTGAAATGCAGTTTGTTCATATAGGGGAGTTCTGCTGGGCTGGTGTTCACAAAGAGAGGAATTAGCTGACAGGCCCATTGGTCAGCACTCACCCTCAAAAACGTGTAAGATAAGATAGCTGCACCATGTGAGGGATGGGGTGCAGGATTCACTTACTCCAACACAACTCAATAACGAGGACTCAGTAGTTTGGCAAAGGGAAGTCTGTTTAATGATACATACATCAAACAGGGAAACAAATGGGAATCAGCTGTAGTGCGATCACCGGTCTCGCTCTGACTTCCACGAACATTGGTAGAACAGCAATTCTTATAGGCAAAAATCATCATCACTGATGTCTAATTTCTATTAAAAATCATCATGCAATATAATTGGTTAGGAAAGGTAACTTAAGTATAGGTGCTATATCTGTATATGGAAATAAGCAAGTGGATTGGATAACTCTTATCGGGTGGTTGGCCATGCCCATCCCTCTACATCACGCGTGATTGACGTCACTACAAGTAAGACATCTCATTGGTTACAGTGTCTATAGGACCCTAGATTACATGGTCCACCATGATCGGGCAAGTTACACCCCTAAACATAAATCTCCATTTTAATTAGCAGCATGCAGAATAGACACCCCGGTGCCTAGTGTCCCAAGTTTCACCCGTCCTCCCTTCCATCAGTCAGTGTTTTAGGGCTATGTGTCAATTAGTTGGCTCGGTATGGCCTCGGAACTGTAGCCTCTTATCAGGAAAAGTTATGGCATCCTCGGGTTCTGGATGACATCAGGCGGTGGTACCTCTTTGCGCCTGGCTGGTCACGTGTTGGTTCACCGTAAATCTGCTTCAGTTTCTAGCCTTTTGTGCATTTAATTCTGTGTTAGCTTAGCCACCTGCATGGGCCTCTCATATCTTGACATTCACGGGCGAGCTGGTATGCTCTGTAGTTGGAGTCTTGTGAGCTCATGCTCTCCTCCCCTTGTCTGGTTGACCTTGATTTCCTAAGCGCGAGCCGCTCTTTGTTGAGTTTCGATTCCGCTCCTTCTTTTGTCTTTGGCTGGGTTTCGAAACTTGGCCTGTCAGGCCTCTGGCCGCCTGGGTACATTTCTGCTTTTACAAAATGGAGTCGCACTTGTATAATGTGCCTTATTGAGGTAGATACATGGTTGGCGCTTGCCGCTCTATCTTCTACTGAGCATTGCAGGCAGTATCGATTTCTTAGCATCTTGCGTTTCAAGCCTATTTACATACGTTCAAACACTTGAAATTGTCACCTCTAAATGATTGCGCAGCCCTGAGCAAATGGTAAATGTCCTATTCAAATTGAGTGTGTAACTGGACAACAGATACGGTGAAACAAAGATTCCAAAGCAAGTAGATTCTTCAGTCAAAATACGCTATTGAAACAGATTTTATGAAATGATGCAAAAACAAGACTGCCGACACGTGTTTCGACCCAAAACAACGGGTCCTTTTCAAGGCAAGACTGTGGTGTTAGTATGATTCATATGCATTCAAATACAGCAATATATTATGTGATCATGCCATAAAGATAAGAACATTTGAAATTTAAACAAAATTAACCAGCAGAGGAAGAAGAGGAGGCCAGGGTTAAAGAAGAGAAATGCAAACAGGAAAGAAAAAAGCCCATATGTACATTACATCATGTCATAGAGAAAAGCAACCATTTCAATGTGATACATATTCCAAGTAAATAAGGAGTAAATAAAAAACATTTGATTTATTACCATATATTGTCGAACCAAAAATCGCGGTCGAAGTGCCAATATGTGAATGTCCATATGATGAAAACAAAATAATATGTAAAAAAGAGAAAAAAAAAAAAAAAAAAACACCATAAGCCTGAATCCTAAATGAATAAACAACTGGTACATTTTTACAATTAGTTAATCCCATGTACACGCATAGTGCAAAGGTAACAAACTATTGTGCCAAGGATCAAAATGCTCATCCCTCATGCGCCTCATGGTGATAAAATGTATTGTTACATTGTCACCCGTGTGTTATATAAATGTTAGAATGAATAAATGTTTTACCGTATGTCATTCAAACTGCGTTGGAAAACCCAAGCCCTCCTGGGGGGCAGATATATGGGCCAATTCTAAAGTAGTTGATTCTCCTCAAGAATATAAGCGGCAAATAACTGAAAAATACATAAACAAAGAAGCCCAAGGCATGAGTTGCCTTGACAAGAGATCGACTTATGACTTGAATGGGTTGTCAAAAAAATCCAAATGCGTAAAAATAATGGACAGCAATACCTGAAGCAGTCTCTGTTACTGATACAGTGTGGTACATTCCCAGAACATGGGAGTTTGTTCAAACGTTGCAACTGCCAAGGAAAGACAATGCATCAAAACCCAATTCCGCAGATGGGTCAAATAACATGAATATTTGTGAAAATCGTTCTAACAGTGAGATACTCTGAAGGTACTGTCAAGCCCATACCTGTGAGTTCAGGGGCTGGTTCCCCACTGTGGCCAAAGTCCAAACGCTTCACGAAATCAGTGTTGTGCAGTTCATTCCTTCCATGTGTTTAGAGAAGAGAACCTAAAAATGTATCACATGACTCAGTCATGTGGTTAAATTTAGTGCATGGAATTGTGGTAATGGTAGTCCTTGTATTAAATAAGGCAAGCGCTTGCATTTTATATGTGCCCTAGACAATGTCTACATCCGTTAGCACAACTATTAAATATTAAATAAAAGTCTAATGCATAATAAGCTGTAATGGCAGTGTGCATGCAAATAGAAATAATAAAAATATTTTAATTGAAATTAAAAAAAGAAAAAAAAAATATCTTTGGGAAAAAATCAAAAATCTCTGGAATATTCAATGACAGCAGTGGACGGATGAGCAATTAGATACTGGCAGAGATTCCTGACGATCTGGGTTGTTTAAATTTGACTAAAAGTGAATACATAAAAACAAACAGGGAATAATGAAAATGCAGTTACTGCAAGTATAGGAAATGTGCACCAGCATTTATGTAAAACATTACAAAAATACATTTAGTTCCGTGTCCGTGTTGAGACCAAGACTGGTACAACGAAGTTTGGCGATGGTGCGTGCCTCAAGCTGGCGTAAAAGTAATTGACGTTCCCCGCCTCTTGGGTGGGAATGCGCTTGAATGAGCCCAATGAACTTAAGATCTTTTACTGAATCCATTTGATGATTCTGTTGCCAATGCAGGGCAAGGGGCAGCTCCGGATCTTGACTCTTCAGGTGTGCAAAATGTTCTCGAATGCGAACTCGCAGTTCTCTTATAGTAGAACCAACATATACTTTGCGGCATACGCATAAAATAGCATACACCACAAATTTCGATTTACAATTAATAAAATCAGAAATGTGAATTGACAAACCATGGTGGCAACTGAATGTATTTTGGATAAGAGCATATTGGCAAAAATTGCATAGACCACATTTGAAAAAACCAACAGGTTTAGGTGGAAGCCAAGTCAGAGGCTGTGCATGAGTAGGCTTTGGTTGTAAAAACGAAGGGAAGAGTATGTTGCGCAGTGTTTTATTACGAGTGAAGATGAGTTTGGGTGTAGCCGAGACATAAGGCAGAAGCTCTGGGTCAAGTCTCAACAAATGCCAATGTTTGCTTAACAGGCGATAAAGCATACAATGGTCTTCTGAATATTTCGTTATGAACTGTACATACTCCAGACTTGGTCTGGTAGATACATACGTTAACAGGGCGGTTGCTTCCGTCTTGTCTCGTAGCACCATTTCCTTATGTTTTAACATTGTCTTTCCTCTGTGTCCATTACATTTATCTTCGCAGTTACTAGTACTGGCATGCTTGCCTTCAATAGCCACTTTTGTTCATTCTCGGAGCTGCTCAGGCCCTCGTCTCATTTCCATTGGCCTTCCATTAAGGCTTTTGGGGTCTCTTCGTGGACCGTGTGTAGGTATTCCTCATTTCGTGTCAGCGACTGGTACGGCTTTCTGATAGGATACCATGCTGCCCAGGGTTGTGTGTCTGATAGGATACCATGCTGCCCAGGGTTGTGTGTCTGATAGGATACCGTGCTGCCCAGGGTTGTGTGTCTGATAGGATACTGTGCTGCCCAGGGTTGTGTGTCTGATAGGATACCATGCTGCCCAGGGTTGTGTGTCTGATAGGATACCGTGCTGCCCAGGGTTGTGTGTCTGATAGGATACCGTGCTGCCCAGGGTTGTGTGTCTGATAGGATACCGTGCTGCCCAGGGCTGTGTGTCTGATAGGATACCATGCTGCCCAGGGTTGTGTGTCTGATAGGATACCATGCTGCCCAGGGTTGTGTGTCTGATAGGATACCATGCTGCCCAGGGCTGTGTGTCTGATAGGATACCGTGCTGCCCAGGGTTGTGTGTCTGATAGGATACCGTGCTGCCCAGGGCTGTGTGTCTGATAGGATACCGTGCTGCTCAGGGTTGTGTGTCTGATAGGATACCGTGCTGCCCAGGATTGTGTGTCTGATAGGATACCGTGCTGCCCAGGGTTGTGTGTCTGATAGGATACCGTGCTGCCCAGGGTTGTGTGTCTGATAGGATACCGTGCTGCCCAGGGTTGTGTGTCTGATAGGATACCGTGCTGCCCAGGGTTGTGTGTCTGATAGGATACCGTGCTGCCCAGGGTTGTGTGTCTGATAGGATACCGTGCTGCCCAGGGTTGTGTGTCTGATAGGATACCGTGCTGCCCAGGGTTGTGTGTCTGATAGGATACCGTGCTGCCCAGGGTTGTGTGTCTGATAGGATACCGTGCTGCCCAGGGTTGTGTGTCTGATAGGATACCGTGCTGCCCAGGGTTGTGTGTCTGATAGGATACCGTGCTGCCCAGGGCTGTGTGTCTGATAGGATACCGTGCTGCCCAGGGTTGTGTGTCTGATAGGATTCCGTGCTGCCCAGGGTTGTGTGTCTGATAGGATACCGTGCTGCCCAGGGTTGTGTGTCTGATAGGATACCGTGCTGCCCAGGGTTGTGTGTCTGATAGGATACCATGCTGCCCAGGGTTGTGTGTCTGATAGGATACCATGCTGCCCAGGGTTGTGTGTCTGATAGGATACCATGCTGCCCAGGGCTGTGTGTCTGATAGGATACCGTGCTGCCCAGGGTTGTGTGTCTGATAGGATACCGTGCTGCCCAGGGTTGTGTGTCTGATAGGATACCGTGCTGCCCAGGGTTGTGTGTCTGATAGGATACCGTGCTGCCCAGGGTTGTGTGTCTGATAGGATACCGTGCTGCCCAGGGTTGTGTGTCTGATAGGATACCGTGCTGCCCAGGGTTGTGTGTCTGATAGGATACCATGCTGCCCAGGGTTGTGTGTCTGATAGGATACCATGCTGCCCAGGGTTGTCGAGTTATGGTCGCTTCAACAGGTACGGATCTTCTTATGTACACGGGGCAAAGTCCCAGTGCGGCTCTCTGTCAGTTCATTTGTTCCTCATACGACACGTACCTTGGTGAGTACCCTCTGGGCAGCTCGAAATGAGGGGCAGGGGTGCAGGTCATGTCTGGGACCTCCTTTACACTGGTAAATGTACCCCACAGATCACTGTGTGCCTGGGTTTGTGTGTTTGTGTGTGTGCTTGTGTTTATAGAATCTCTGCAAGGAATTTACAGTGAACAACCCTACATAGAGTTGGTCATTGTAAATCCTGTGTTGAGACTGCTGCTACTGATGTGTTGTGTTGGCATCCTCATGCATGTGATGGAAAGGTACCATTACTGGCATAGATAGTGTTCCTAACTGCGACAGTAATGGTCACTTTAATACATGTGTGAAGTACTGAAGTCTTCAGCCTTAATCCATGTCATTTAAAGAGACTATTACTGGCATAGATTTGTTGTGCGTATCTATGCCAGTAGTGGTCATTTCAAACCATATGTATGAGATTCAACATTGGCAGCTCATCCATAATGGGTGAGGGTGCGTCCACCGCCCTGAACCCTCCCCATCATGGAGGAGCCATGCTAGCCCAGGGGCCCTCCCTCAGTTGCCTGTTGCAGCTGAGGAAGCGCTCCTGGCCTGGCTTGAACTGTCAAGAGGAAAAGCGGTTTCCCTTTGACAGTTCGTATCCCAGGCATTTCTTACTGTGGCATTACATTTATTTACTGCCCATCTAATATAAACCAAACATGATATTTGTCATTACTTGGCGAGACTGGCATTTTGAGGTAGCCAGTCTAGCCCTTTCTTGCTGTGCATTATTATTTTTTTTACTGGCAATCTATGATAATACAAGCATGTTAAGTGCTACTAATGGACTAGACAGGTATTTTAAAGGCAGCCAATCGTCCCCTTTCTTACTAGGGCATAACACTTATTTACTGGGCCTCTATGATAAACCAAGCATGATATGTGTTATGACTTGTCTAGACTGGCATTCTGGTGCAGCCAGTCTAGCCATTTCTTGCTCTGGCATGGTATTTTATTCTGGGTATCTATGATAAAGTAATCATGATGAGTGTTTTTACGTGTCTAGACTGGGCTACATTGTGCTGTCAGTCTGGACATGTTTTCTCATTGTGGAATTGCCTTTTGAAAGGCACAGCAGTATGTTCTTATGTGCGGATACTGCCATGTATGTTTTGTTGTATTGACAGAAGGGGCCAGAACCCAATATTTTTTGTTATCGGGGGAGCAAACTCGTAATAGGGTTAAATAGTAGGGAACAGAGAAAAAGTACCAGGAACCTGGTACTAAGGAGTTGCTTACCCCTCACTACTCTAAATCAGAGCAAGGTTGGGTACCATCCTAGTCACACGTACATGTACTTATATACCTACAGTAATTCGTGTAGGAAGCACAAAAAACCGAGGGTAGAGAGAAGAGGCATACCTGAGAATAATTTTAATACAAAATTTATGACATTACACGAGGCATAATACAGATATAAAAAACAGATCAAAAGAGTGTAGAATTAGTGTAAAACAGAACGTATAAGGCAAGGCTTCAGAAATAACAGAAAGTCTTAAGAAGAACAGTGACAGGTGAGATGACTTAATCCAGCTTCATTTCCTTAATACAAAAATGTTGCAAAGTAGCAAGATTGAACATTTGCTGAGATATAAAGTGTCGACATGTTTCGGCCAATAATCATATGGGACATTTTCTCAGGTGTCCATATAGAATCTAGTTGTAGTGGCCATCATCAGGACAAGACATTTCTTCGAATACAGCCTTATAAGTGATTCGATATTGGTATCACGCGAATCTAAAAAAGTAGACATATATATAAAAACATTACTCACAATATATGGAAACATTTGTGTATATCTTACAGCTAAATGACAGTGACAGTGTAGCCTCTAATTTCGAAAATACCCTATATAGGCTGTTTGAGTAGCCCAACGTCATTTTGAAAGCACACTACAATTGTGTAACACACACCAAACACATTCGAATACATGAGGTGCAACATGCCCCAGAGGTTTTCCCGTGGGAGCATAACTTTGTGTGACATAGAAAAAACGGATCCAACTCTTACCAATAGCTACTGGATAGAGTGTGATTGGGACAGGAACCATCAATGGCTCTTGCACATGCAAAAATGTAGCCCAGTCTACTTGTTAAGTTGATCGTCGCGAGGATTCAAAATATACTCTGCATGAACGAAACATTAAAAATTATTTGTAGTATTAGTTTCATTTTATGTCATATTTAGTCTAAGTCTATTTATGATATAGTTTAAGTCAGTAGGGGATATTAGCAGTACCGAAACCACATATCTAGGCAGGTGGGCTTGTTTTCTTTCTAAACCAACCTGGGGAACAGCTGGTGCAAGAGTACTTTGGCGTAGTTACTTAGATCTTAGTCATCTACATCATGTCGGATAAGGAGACTAAGTCTATCATAGGCGAGAAAAACATCGTCTATCTTGGCAAAACAGAGTTATGTGTTTTGAACAAAAAAGGGGGGGGGGGACTTGGGCACTTATACGGAGGGACCGTCACAGTGCGTACCTTTATCATTCCAGCACAAAGTCCCGGGCGATTTTATAACGGGCTACGGGCGCGTTGGTATCAGCGTTGTGCAGCCGAGTCACACTTATACCACGTGAGTCTAAGGTGGTTAGACAGTTGGATAGCAGAAAGTCTGCAACAAATAAGAAGAAGAAAGCCAATGAACTTGGCAGCTCGGTACAAGATCGAGCACTCAACTATAGGCTCAGTGGGAGACAAACGCTTACCTTAATATCCTACAGATGCGTGCGCGTCCTCTCGTCAACACCGCTGTGTACCAAATGGTCAGAGCGGTGTTGCGGGAGGAGACTTTAATTACGTGTGGCAAACACGTGATGTTAGGTCAACCCCTTATTCTTAAAGGGACAGTGTGTGCATCAATCTCTTGTGTGGAACGGCAAAGGCTACTCTTATCTAAATATATAGATGTTCCGCGGACCCGGATGCAAAAGGTCGCCAACAGTGATTGACAAGGGATGCCAACGAGCAAAAGGGTGTCATGCAAGAGAGAAAATACAAATTCAAAAAAGTGATGTATGTACGTCTTGGGAGGGGGGGGGGGGAGCTGGTGGAGCCAAACATCCCACGCAGAGGTCTAAAGCATATTAGCGTCGCCCCCTCGCAGCGTGATCAAGTCACCAAGAGTCAAAATTCACATAAGGATACTCAGGTGTAGACAAGTAAAGAATCTCCAGATGGTTCATCACGTCACGTGATCAGGTTATTCCATTCCACCGAGGAATTAAGGCCCTGATTTACCGTATTTAGCGTGTAAATTAATCTTTGTTCAGCCCGACTCAGAGACAACTCTCTGTTACCTCCTCTCAATGAGGGAGATATTTTTTGAATCACAAACCATTTGAAGTCTGTGTACTGATGTTTAGCTGTGGTGAAATGAGAAACCATGGGTTTATTCTCGGTTTTGTTCTTTAGGCATGACCTGTGTTCACAAATTCTAAGGCGAACAGGGCGACTCGTTTTTCCTATATACAATAGGTTACACGGACATTTGATTCCGTATATAAGCCAATCTGAAGAACAGTTGGAAAAAGATCTCAGATTCCAGACTTTGCCGTTAAGGTCAATGGACTTACAATTGTCTGTTAGGTCACAGACTGAGCAATGTCCACATTTGAAGTGGCCGATTACAGGTGGAAGATTCCACAAAGTAGATTGTGATGAAACCGGGCGAGTGACGGGATAAGTATGGACCAAAAAATCTTTGACGTTTTTTTGGCGCTTGAAAGCAAACCTCGGTTGTCGGGGGCTAAAATCTTCCGTGATGAGGATGTGCCATTGTTGTTTGATCGCTTTTCGTAAAGTATTGCTAATAGGGCTAAAGGTGCTCACGCACGTGAGCCTGTCCTCTTTTATCGAGGGTTCATGTTGTAGGCATCTGGCTCTATTGGCATATTTAGCTCTTTTATATGCTCGATTAATGCATTTGTTGGGATAGCCCCTAGCGGACAGGCGCTGTTTCAAGTCTCTGCCTTCTCGAGCAAAATCTGCGAGATCAGTGCAGTTTCTCCTAAGTCTCAGGAATTGTCCAATCGGTAGATTCTCCCGTAAACTACGAGGGTGGAAGCTGTTGTACCTGAGAAGAGTGTTCTTGTCTGTGGGTTTTCGAAAGAGGCTCGTACTAAGGGTCCCTTCTTCCGTTTTTGAAATGAGAAGGTCCAAAAATGAAATGGTGGTGGCGTGAAATGTCATAGTGAATTTGATGTGTGGACTATGGTTATTGAGCCATTCTAGAAAAGCATGCAGTCGGGGAAGATCCCCTTGCCAGATCATGAAAACATCATCTATATAGCGGCACCATTTCAGAATGTCTTTATTGAAGGGATTAGATGGATGGTAGATGGAAGTGTTTTCAAAATGATCCATGAATAAATTGGCCAGATCTGGCGCGAAGGTTGCCCCCATACTTGTGCCATGGATTTGTTTATAGAAGGTCCCTTCGTACAGGAAAAAGTTTTCTGTCAGAGCGATTCTAATGCATTCCATAATTAATGGTGTGGGTACTTTTAGCAATGTATCAGTGCGTTGATTTAGGAAAAACTCCATTACAAATACGGTAAATCAGGGCCTTAATTCCTCGGTGGAATGGAATAACCTGATCACGTGACGTGATGAACCATCTGGAGATTCTTTACTTGTCTACACCTGAGTATCCTTATGTGAATTTTGACTCTTGGTGACTTGATCACGCTGCGAGGGGGCGACGCTAATATGCTTTAGACCTCTGCGTGGGATGTTTGGCTCCACCAGCTCCCCCCCCCCCCTCCCAAGACGTACATACATCACTTTTTTGAATTTGTATTTTCTCTCTTGCATGACACCCTTTTGCTCGTTGGCATCCCTTGTCAATCACTGTTGGCGACCTTTTGCATCCGGGTCCGCGGAACATCTATATATTTAGATAAGAGTAGCCTTTGCCGTTCCACACAAGAGATTGATGCACACACTGTCCCTTTAAGAATAAGGGGTTGACCTAACATCACGTGTTTGCCACACGTAATTAAAGTCTCCTCCCGCAACACCGCTCTGACCATTTGGTACACAGCGGTGTTGACGAGAGGACGCGCACGCATCTGTAGGATATTAAGGTAAGCGTTTGTCTCCCACTGAGCCTATAGTTGAGTGCTCGATCTTGTACCGAGCTGCCAAGTTCATTGGCTTTCTTCTTCTTATTTGTTGCAGACTTTCTGCTATCCAACTGTCTAACCACCTTAGACTCACGTGGTATAAGTGTGACTCGGCTGCACAACGCTGATACCAACGCGCCCGTAGCCCGTTATAAAATCGCCCGGGACTTTGTGCTGGAATGATAAAGGTACGCACTGTGACGGTCCCTCCGTATAAGTGCCCAAGTCCCCCCCCCCCTTTTTTTGTTCAAAACACATAACTCTGTTTTGCCAAGATAGACGATGTTTTTCTCGCCTATGATAGACTTAGTCTCCTTATCCGACATGATGTAGATGACTAAGATCTAAGTAACTACGCCAAAGTACTCTTGCACCAGCTGTTCCCCAGGTTGGTTTAGAAAGAAAACAAGCCCACCTGCCTAGATATGTGGTTTCGGTACTGCTAATATCCCCTACTGACTTAAACTATATCATAAATAGACTTAGACTAAATATGACATAAAATGAAACTAATACTACAAATAATTTTTAATGTTTCGTTCATGCAGAGTATATTTTGAATCCTCGCGACGATCAACTTAACAAGTAGACTGGGCTACATTTTTGCATGTGCAAGAGCCATTGATGGTTCCTGTCCCAATCACACTCTATCCAGTAGCTATTGGTAAGAGTTGGATCCGTTTTTTCTATGTCACACAAAGTTATGCTCCCACGGGAAAACCTCTGGGGCATGTTGCACCTCATGTATTCGAATGTGTTTGGTGTGTGTTACACAATTGTAGTGTGCTTTCAAAATGACGTTGGGCTACTCAAACAGCCTATATAGGGTATTTTCGAAATTAGAGGCTACACTGTCACTGTCATTTAGCTGTAAGATATACACAAATGTTTCCATATATTGTGAGTAATGTTTTTATATATATGTCTACTTTTTTAGATTCGCGTGATACCAATATCGAATCACTTATAAGGCTGTATTCGAAGAAATGTCTTGTCCTGATGATGGCCACTACAACTAGATTCTATATGGACACCTGAGAAAATGTCCCATATGATTATTGGCCGAAACATGTCGACACTTTATATCTCAGCAAATGTTCAATCTTGCTACTTTGCAACATTTTTGTATTAAGGAAATGAAGCTGGATTAAGTCATCTCACCTGTCACTGTTCTTCTTAAGACTTTCTGTTATTTCTGAAGCCTTGCCTTATACGTTCTGTTTTACACTAATTCTACACTCTTTTGATCTGTTTTTTATATCTGTATTATGCCTCGTGTAATGTCATAAATTTTGTATTAAAATTATTCTCAGGTATGCCTCTTCTCTCTACCCTCGGTTTTTTGTGCTTCCTACACGAATTACTGTAGGTATATAAGTACATGTACGTGTGACTAGGATGGTACCCAACCTTGCTCTGATTTAGAGTAGTGAGGGGTAAGCAACTCCTTAGTACCAGGTTCCTGGTACTTTTTCTCTGTTCCCTACTGCCATGTATGGACATGTTTAATTTAGTTTTATTACTGATATTATGTGCAAACCAATCATGAGTATGCTTTTAATTAGGAATACTGGCATGCATTGGTTCAGCCGGCATGGAAATATATGGGTACAGCCAGTGGGTGAAGACATCATGAAAATGCATTGAGAAATGCTTGCGTGTACTGTTGGTGACTTGCAAACTGTCATTTTTACACAGTTTTACATAGAAAGTGTGCTGTATAATTCACCATTTTAACCCAGTATTTTAAAAACAATCTTTCGGGGAGGGAATCTCCCCCAACGCCCTAGGTTGGTTCGGGCTCCCTCTCTACGCTTAGTCATGCTAGCCTTTTTGGTAGAAATATTTGAGCCACTCCAGTAAAAAAATTGACCAGCTGCCACTGGATTTAAAGTGACCAGTGACCATTGCTGGCATAGATAGGTTGTCTTATTTATGCCGGTAATGGTCACTTTAAGTCACATGCATGAAGGCTGAAGCGCATCTTGCATGTTATTTAAAGTGACCGTTGCTGGCATAGATAGGTTGTCTTATTTATGCCAGTAATGGTCACTTTAAGTCACATGCATGAAGGCTGAAGCGCATCTTGCATGTAATTTAAAGTGACCATTGCTGGCATAGATAGGTTGCGGCTGCACCCTTATGGAAACGATCTAAAGTGCTCCTATGTAGTGTACCGTGTGCTCCTATGTAGTGTGCCGTGTGTTCCTATGTATGTACTGTGTTCTCCTCTTTAGTGTTCTGTGTGCTCCTATGTAGTGTACCGTGTGCTCCTATGTAGTGTACCGTGTGCTTCTATGTAGTGTGCTGTGTGCTCCTATGTATGTACTGTGTGCTTCTATGTAGTGTGCCGTGTGCTCCTATGTATGTACTGTGTGCTCCTATGTGGTGTACCGTGTGCTCCTATGTAGTGTACCGTGTGCTTCTATGTAGTGTACCGTGTGCTCCTATGTAGTGTACTGTCTGCTCCTATGTAGTGTACCGTGTGCTCCTATGTAGTGTACTGTGTGCTCCTATGTAGTGTGCCATGTGCTCCTATGTAGTGTACTGTGTGCTCCTATGTAGTGTACTGTGTGCTCCTATGTAGTGTACCGTGTGCTCCTATGTGGTGTACTGTGTGCTCCTATGTAGTGTACCGTGTGCTTCTATGTAGTGTGCCGTGTGTTCCTATATAGTGTGCCGTGTGCTCCTATGTATGTACTGTGTGCTCCTCTTTAGTGTTCTGTGTGCTCCTCTGTAGTGTACCATGTGCTCGTATGTAGTGTACTGTGTGCTCCTCTGTAGTGTACCGTGTGCTCCTATGTAGTGTACTGTGTGCTCCTATGTAGTGTACCGTGTGCTCCTATGTAGTGTACTGTGTGCTCCTATGTAGTGTACCGTGTGCTCCTATGTAGTGTACCGTGTGCTTCTGTGTAGTGTACTGTGTGCTTCTATGTAGTGTACCGTGTGCTCCTATGTAGTGTACTGTGTGCTCCTCTGTAGTGTACCGTGTGCTTCTATGTAGTGTGCCGTGTGTTCCTATGTAGTGTGCCGTGTGCTCCTATGTAGTGTACTGTGTGCTCCTATGTAGTGTACCGTGTGCTTCTATGTAGTGTGCCGTGTGCTCCTATGTAGTGTACCGTGTGCTTCTATGTAGTGTGCCGTGTGCTCCTATGTAGTGTGCCGTGTGCTCCTATGTATGTACTGTGTGTTCCTATGTAGTGCACTGTGTGCTCCTATGTAGTGTACCGTGTGCTCCTATGTAGTGTACGTGTGCTTCTATGTAGTGTGCCATGTGCTCCTATGTAGTGTACTGTGTGCTCCTATGTAGTGTACTGTGTGCTCCTATGTAGTGTACCGTGTGCTCCTATGTAGTGTACTGTGTGCTTCTATGTAGTGTGCCGTGTGTTCCTATGTAGTGTGTCGTGTGTTCCTATGTATGTACTATGTGCTCCTCTTTAGTGTTCTGTGTGCTCCTATGTAGTGTACCGTGTGCTCCTCTGTAGAGTTCTGTGTGCTCCTATGTAGTGTACCGTGTGTTCCTCTGCCGTGCACCGTGTGCTCCTGTGTAGTGTTCTGTGTGCTCCTATATAGTGTACCATGTGCTCCTATGTAGTGTACTGTGTGCTCCTATGTAGTGTGCTGTGTGCTCCTATGTAGTGTACGGTGTGCTCCTATGTAGTGTACTGTGTGCTCCTCTGTAGTGTACCGTGTGCTTCTATGTAGTGTGCCGTGTGTTCCTATGTAGTGTGCCGTGTGCTCCTATGTAGTGTACTGTGTGCTCCTATGTAGTGTACCGTGTGCTTCTATGTAGTGTGCCGTGTGCTGCTATGTAGTGTACTGTGTGCTTCTATGTAGTGTGCCGTGTGCTCCTATGTAGTGTGCCGTGTGCTCCTATGTATGTACTGTGTGCTCCTATGAAGTGTACCGTGTGCTCCTATGTAGTGTACCATGTGCTTCTATGTAGTGTGCTGTGTGCTCCTATGTAGTGTACCGTGTGCTCCTATGTAGTGTACCGTGTGCTTCTATGTAGTGTGCCGTGTGCTCCTATGTAGTGTACTGTGTGCTCCTATGCAGTCTACCATGTGCTTCTATGTAGTGCGCCGTGTGCTCCTATGTAGTGTACCGTGTGCTCCTATGTAGTGTACCGTGTGCTTCTATGTAGTGTGCCGTGTGCTCCTATGTAGTGTACTGTGTGCTCCTATGTAGTCTACCATGTGCTTCTATGTAGTGCGCCGTGTGCTCCTATGTAGTGTGCCATGTGCTCCTCTGTAGTGTACCGTGTGCTCCTATGTAGTGTGCTGTGTGCTCCTCTGTAGTGTACCGTGTGCTTCTATGTAGTGTGCCGTGTGCTCCTATGTAGTGTACCGTGTGCTCCTCTGTAGTGTACCGTGTGCTCGTATGTAGTGTACTGTGTGCTCCTATGTAGTGTACCGTGTGCTCCTATGTAGTGTACCGTGTGTTCCTATGTAGTGTGCTGTGTGCTCCTATGTAGTGTGCCGTGTGCTCCTATGTAGTGTGCTGTGTGCTCCTATGTGGTGTACTGTGTGCTTCTATGTAGTGTGCCGTGTGCTCCTATGTAGTGTACCGTGTGCTTCTATGTAGTGTGCCGTGTGCTCCTATGTAGTGTACCGTGTGCTCCTCTGTAGTGTACCGTGTGCTTCTATGTAGTGTACTGTGTGCTCCTATGTAGTGTACCGTGTGCTTCTATGTAGTGTACCATGTGTTCCTATGTAGTGTGCCGTGTGCTCCTATGTAGTGTGCCATGTGCTCCTATGTAGTGTACCGTGTGCTTCTATGTAGTGTACCGTGTGCTCCTATGTAGTGTACTGTGTGCTCCTATGTAGTGTACCGTGTGCTCCTATGTAGCGTACCGTGTGCTCCTATGTAGTGTACCGTGTGCTCCTATGTAGTGTACCGTGTGCTTCTATGTAGTGTGCCGTGTGTTCCTATGTAGTGTGCCATGTGTTCCTATGTATGTACTGTGTGCTCCTCTTTAGTGTGCTGTGTGCTCCTATGTAGTGTACCGTGTGCTCCTATGTAGTGTACTGTGTGCTCCTCTGTAGTGTACTGTGTGCTCCTATGTAGTGTACCGTGTGCTCCTATGTAGTGTACCGTGTGCTCCTATGTAGTGTGCTGTGTGCTCCTATGTAGTGTACTGTGTGTTCCTATGTAGTGCACTGTGTGCTCCTATGTAGTGTACCGTGTGCTCCTATGTAGTGTACCGTGTGCTCCTATGTAGTGTACCGTGTGCTTCTATGTAGTGTGCCATGTACTCCTATGTAGTGTACTGTGTGCTCCTATGTAGTGTACTGTGTGCTCCTATGTAGTGTACCGTGTGCTCCTATGTAGTGTACTGTGTGCTTCTATGTAGTGTGCCGTGTGTTCCTATGTAGTGTGCCGTGTGTTCCTATGTATGTACTATGTGCTCCTCTTTAGTGTTCTGTGTGCTCCTATGTAGTGTACCGTGTGCTCCTCTGTAGAGTTCTGTGTGCTCCTATGTAGTGTACCGTGTGTTCCTCTGTCGTGCACCGTGTGCTCCTGTGTAGTGTTCTGTGTGCTCCTATATAGTGTACCATGTGCTCCTATGTAGTGTACTGTGTGCTCCTATGTAGTGTGCTGTGTGCTCCTATGTAGTGTACTGTGTACTCCTATGTAGTGTACTGTGTACTCCTCTGTAGTGTACCGTGTGCTTCTATGTAGTGTGCCGTGTGTTCCTATGTAGTGTGCCGTGTGCTCCTATGTAGTGTACTGTGTGCTCCTATGTAGTGTACCGTGTGCTTCTATGTAGTGTGCCGTGTGCTCCTATGTAGTGTACCGTGTGCTTCTATGTAGTGTGCCGTGTGCTCCTATGTAGTGTGCCGTGTGCTCCTATGTATGTACTGTGTGCTCCTATGTAGTGTACCGTGTGCTCCTATGTAGTGTACCATGTGCTTCTATGTAGTGTACTGTGTGCTCCTATGTAGTGTACCGTGTGCTCCTATGTAGTGTACCGTGTGCTTCTATGTAGTGTGCCGTGTGCTCCTATGTAGTGTACTGTGTGCTCCTATGTAGTGTACCGTGTGCTTCTATGTAGTGCGCCGTGTGCTCCTATGTAGTGTACCATGTGCTCCTCTGTAGTGTACCGTGTGCTCCTATGTAGTGTGCTGTGTGCTCCTCTGTAGTGTACCGTGTGCTCCTATGTAGTGTGCTGTGTGCTCCTCTGTAGTGTACCGTGTGCTTCTATGTAGTGTGCCGTGTGCTCCTATGTAGTGTACGGTGTGCTCCTCTGTAGTGTACCGTGTGCTTCTATGTAGTGTACTGTGTGCTCCTATGTAGTGTACCGTGTGCTCCTATTTAGTGTACCGTGTGTTCCTATGTAGTGTGCTGTGTGCTCCTATGTAGTGTGCCGTGTGCTCCTATGTAGTGTGCTGTGTGCTCCTATGTAGTGTACCGTGTGCTTCTATGTAGTGTGCCGTGTGCTCCTATGTAGTGTACCGTGTGCTTCTATGTAGTGTGCCGTGTGCTCCTATGTAGTGTACCGTGTGCTCCTCTGTAGTGTACCGTGTGCTTCTATGTAGTGTACTGTGTGCTCCTATGTAGTGTACCGTGTGCGTCTATGTAGTGTACCGTGTGTTCCTATGTAGTGTGCCGTGTGCTCCTATGTAGTGTGCCGTGTGCTCCTATGTAGTGTACCGTGTGCTTCTATGTAGTGTACCGTGTGCTCCTATGTAGTGTACTGTGTGCTCCTATGTAGTGTACCGTGTGCTCCTATGTAGCGTACCGTGTGCTCCTATGTAGTGTACCGTGTGCTTCTATGTAGTGCGCCGTGTGCTCCTATGTAGTGTACCATGTGCTCCTCTGTAGTGTACCGTGTGCTCCTATGTAGTGTGCTGTGTGCTCCTCTGTAGTGTACCGTGTGCTCCTATGTAGTGTGCTGTGTGCTCCTCTGTAGTGTACCGTGTGCTTCTATGTAGTGTGCCGTGTGCTCCTATGTAGTGTACGGTGTGCTCCTCTGTAGTGTACCGTGTGCTTCTATGTAGTGTACTGTGTGCTCCTATGTAGTGTACCGTGTGCTCCTATTTAGTGTACCGTGTGTTCCTATGTAGTGTGCTGTGTGCTCCTATGTAGTGTGCCGTGTGCTCCTATGTAGTGTGCTGTGTGCTCCTATGTAGTGTACCGTGTGCTTCTATGTAGTGTGCCGTGTGCTCCTATGTAGTGTACCGTGTGCTTCTATGTAGTGTGCCGTGTGCTCCTATGTAGTGTACCGTGTGCTCCTCTGTAGTGTACCGTGTGCTTCTATGTAGTGTACTGTGTGCTCCTATGTAGTGTACCGTGTGCGTCTATGTAGTGTACCGTGTGTTCCTATGTAGTGTGCCGTGTGCTCCTATGTAGTGTGCCGTGTGCTCCTATGTAGTGTACCGTGTGCTTCTATGTAGTGTACCGTGTGCTCCTATGTAGTGTACTGTGTGCTCCTATGTAGTGTACCGTGTGCTCCTATGTAGCGTACCGTGTGCTCCTATGTAGTGTACCGTGTGCTCCTATGTAGTGTACCGTGTGCTTCTATGTAGTGTGCCGTGTGTTCCTATGTAGTGTGCCGTGTGTTCCTAAGTATGTACTGTGTGCTCCTCTTTAGTGTTCTGTGTGCTCCTATGTAGTGTACCGTGTGCTCCTCTGTAGAGTTCTGTGTGCTCCTATGTAGTGTACCGTGTGTTCCTCTGTCGTGCACCGTGTGCTCCTGTGTAGTGCTCTGTGTGCTCCTATGTAGTGTACTGTGTGCTTCTATGTAGTGTACCATGTGTTCCTATGTATTGTGCCGTGTGTTCCTATGTATGTACTGTGTGCTCCTCTTTAGTGTTCTGTGTGCTCCTATGTAGTGTACCGTGTGCTCCTCTGTAGAGTTCTGTGTGCTCCTATGTAGTGTACCGTGTGCTCCTATGTAGTGTACCGTGTGCTCCTATGTATGTACTGTGTGCTCCTCTTTAGTGTTCTGTGTGCTCCTATGTAGTGTACCGTGTGCTCCTCTGTAGAGTTCTGTGTGCTCCTATGTAGTGTACCGTGTGCTCCTCTGTAGAGTTCTGTGTGCTCCTATGTAGTGTACTGTGTGCTCCTATGTAGTGTGCCGTGTGCTCCTATGTAGTGTACTGTGTGCTCCTATGTAGTGTACCGTGTGCTTCTATGTAGTGTGCCGTGTGCTCCTATGTAGTGTACTGTGTGCTCCTATGTAGTGTCCTTTGTGCTCCTATGTAGTGTACCGTGTGCTCCTCTGTAGAGTTCTGTGTGCTCCTATGTAGTGTACCGTGTGTTCCTCTGTCGTGCACCGTGTGCTCCTGTGTAGTGTACTGTGTGCTCCTATGTAGTGTACCGTGTGCTCCTATGTAGTGTACCGTGTGCTCCTATGTAGTGTACCGTGTGCTTCTATGTAGTGTGCCATGTGCTCCTATGTAGTGTACTGTGTGCTCCTATGTAGTGTATTGTGTGCTCCTATGTAGTGTACCGTGTGCTTCTATGTAGTATGCCGTGTGTTCCTATATAGTGTGTCGTGTGTTCCTATGTGTGTACTGTTTGCTCCTCTTTAGTGTTCTGTGTGCTCCTATGTAGTGTACCGTGTGCTTCTATGTAGTATGCCGTGTGTTCCTATATAGTGTGTCGTGTGTTCCTATGTGTGTACTGTTTGCTCCTCTTTAGTGTTCTGTGTGCTCCTATGTAGTGTACCGTGTGCTCCTCTGTAGAGTTCTGTGTGCTCCTATGTAGTGTACCGTGTGCTCCTATGTAGTGTACTGTGTGCTCCTCTGTAGAGTTCTGTGTGCTCCTATGTAGTGTACCGTGTGTTCCTCTGTCGTGCACCGTGTGCTCCTGTGTAGTGTTCTGTGTGCTCCTATGTAGTGTACTGTGTGCTCCTCTTTAGTGTTCTGTGTGCTCCTATGTAGTGTACCATGTGCTCCTCTGTAGAGTTCTGTGTGCTCCTATGTATGTACCGTGTGCTCCTCTGTCGTGCACCGTGTGCTCCTGTGTAGTGTTCTGTGTGCTCCTATGTAGTGTACCATGTGCTCCTCTGTAGAGTTCTGTGTGCTCCTATGTATGTACCGTGTGCTCCTCTGTCGTGCACCGTGTGCTCCTGTGTAGTGTTCTGTGTGCTCCTATGTAGTGTACCGTGTGCTCCTATGTAGTGTACTGTGTGCTCCTCTGTAGAGTTCTGTGTGCTCCTATGTAGTGTACCGTGTGTTCCTCTGTCGTGCACCGTGTGCTCCTGTGTAGTGTTCTGTGTGCTCCTATGTAGTGTACTGTGTGCTCCTCTTTAGTGTTCTGTGTGCTCCTATGTAGTGTACCATGTGCTCCTCTGTAGAGTTCTGTGTGCTCCTATGTATGTACCGTGTGCTCCTCTGTCGTGCACCCTGTGCTCCTGTGTAGTGTTCTGTGTGCTCCTATGTAGTGTACCATGTGCTCCTCTGTAGAGTTCTGTGTGCTCCTATGTATGTACCGTGTGCTCCTCTGTCGTGCACCGTGTGCTCCTGTGTAGTGTTCTGTGTGCTCCTATGTAGTGTACCATGTGCTCCTATGTAGTGTCCTCTTGGTGACATGGCATTTACCTGATTTTTTCATGTGTTACCCTAGAGAACCAATGGTACATTGTATCCTTTTTTACCTACTTTGTTTCACAAATGGCGTTCCAAAATGCATCATTTCAGCACATTATTTTACAAACATTTCTCGATGGGAACAAAAAGCCCATCTTAATATGTGGGGGCTCATTGCTGCGCTTGGTCACTTGAGCTAATTTGAGGAACAATTTAAAATCCTACACTGAACACATTCACCACACCATAAGACCTTGCTTACCCCTTCATGAGTTATTCACCGCCCCCGCCCCCCGGCACCAAAAGCTGCCCCCGCCACTGATGAGGATGCGTACAATTTCATGAGACTAACTACCTTTTAGAGAATTACGCTGGTAAGTTAGTAGTACCCATCCAGTGTGACCTGACCACTAAAACAGAGCGCTGGATGGCAATGCTGTAGACCCGTCTCTTTCAATATCGGTGTCAGAATTCTCTGCCTTATAATGGCATACGCCAGGTAGGATCTGAACATCTCAACGTGCCACAGGGCAGCATCTGAATGTCTCAACGTGCCGCCAGGCAGGATCTGAACATCTCAACGTGCCACAGGGCAGCATCTGAACGTCTCAACGTGCCGCCGGGCAGGATCTGAACATCTCAACGTGCCGCAGGGCAGCATCTGAACGTCTCAACGTGCCGCCGGGCAGGATCTGAACATCTCAACGTGCCACAGGGCAGCATCTGAACGTCTCAACGTGCCACCGGGCAGGATCTGAACATCTCAACGTGCCACAGGGCAGCATCTGAACGTCTCAACGTGCCGCCGGGCAGGATCTGAACATCTCAACGTGCCACAGGGCAGCCTCTGAACATCTCAATGTGCCTCCGGGCAGCATCTGAACGTCTCAACGTGCCACCGGGCAGCATCTGAACATCTCAACGTGCTACAGGGCAGCATATGAACGTCTCAATGTGCCACCGGGCAGCATCTGAACATCTCCACGTGCCACAGGGCAGCATCTGAACGTCTCAACGTGCCGCCGGGCAGCATCTGAACATCTCAACGTGCTACAGGGCAGCATCTGAATGTCTCAATGTGCCGCCGGGCAGCATCTGAACGTCTCAATGTGCCGCCGGGCAGGATCTGAATGTCTCAACGTGCTGCTGGGCAGGATCTGACCATCTCAACGTGCCGCCGAGCTGCATCTGAATGTCTCAATATACCGCCGGGCAGGATCGGAATGTTTCAACGTGCCGGAGGAAATGTTCAAACCAAGAAAGAGAATGAGGGCATCACCTTGAGAGGCAGAGTTAAGAACAGAGGATATTATCTTGGTAGTAAGGAAGAGCAAGGTGAAAATGCTTGTCTCCATACCTTCAACCACTCCACTGACCAGGACGTGCTGCAAACATCCTGAGCGGTCCCTAGGCATAACCCAGGACGTCTAAGAGTCAGACCATTGCAGGACCCCAGACAAAACTGACATGCAAATAGAAAACCAGCAAACATGCCTTTGCCTTCCACGTTCAGCCTCCTGGACCACCGCCCGGTCACAATCAGGACAGCTCCAATGCTCCTGCAGTTCACAAAGGAACTCAAGACACAGCCCTTCAGAGAGTACGCTCAGTGCCTGATAATCCTAGTAGCTTGCATATCCCTGTAGCATGGGATATCCAAGTTACTGTAACCTGCAACCAGAGACATTGCTAGGCGTGGGCTGAGGGGGCTATAGCCCCAGACCTTTTCCAGACTTAGCAACACCCCTGCCTGCAACCATCCCTTCCACCACCCCCTGTTAGAGCACCCCATTGCTTAGTAGCTGAGTTTCTGCTGATTTATTTGAGAGTTTGGACCCTCTGAGATCAGCCAGCTCCAGGCTCTGGGGCATAAGGCAATGTGAAAGCTTCAGAAACTTTGACATCAATAATATCTTCTTTTGTTTTCTTCCAGAATCCTGGACATGTTGGTGAGCGCCATTATCCTGCTTCACATCCACACTGTTTATGCTGGATGTCCTGACTGCGGTAGGTGTGGACTAACTGACTGCTGTTATTATATTGAGTACAATGTGTTTTCTAATGAAACTCTTACTTTAAAAAGGTGACTGAGGATAACAGCGATTCAACAAATGAGATGAGCCCACATCATATTGTGGCAAGTGGAACGCACTCGTCATTTAGTAGAAATGGACATTCGTACCATCAACATAACCCGAACCCTAACCGTAATCCATTACCTAAACCTAGACCTATCCCCCACCCCTCATCCCAGAGCCTAACTCCTTCTCTATCCTTATAATTCCTCTAACCCTGACGTTGACCCCTACCTACCCTAACTCTAGGTTTACCTTAAGTAGAACACAACCTACCAGCCCTAACACTAGCCCTGCTCCATGACTACCACACACATTTACTCCATCCTAAATCTGATTCTAACCCTATCCCTAATACCAATCCTAATGCTGAGCCTTAACCTTAACCTGAAACTAGTATTCCATGAACTCATCTTGCTACGCTAACGCTAATCACAAGGATAAACTAGCAGCCCCACATCCACATCTAAGCGTCAACCTGAATGCTTGTTCCATGTCCTAAGTAGGGTTAGAAGAAGGATGCATATGAAACAATGAAAACAGCACCCTCAGTTAGACAAAAGATGATTGCCGGTCTATAGAAAACCAGGACAAATAATTATAAATATAATCCTGCACAGGCACACACTAGCAAGGTGAAAAGGCTAATCTGCATACCACAAAGGCCAAAACAAGGCAGCATGAAGGCTAAACTCCATCCTGCACAGGTATAAAAAAGGCAGAATGGAGAGAGTCTACCCCAAACATTCCCTGGTGCTCGGGCGAGTATGTACAGAACCCCTGCCCTCCCCACCTTACCTATGATGGTGATGATGATGGCGAACACTGACGGGGAAGCCGCAGCGGGAAGCAGCGGAGTAAAGCCACCACACAGCAGCAGTTTGCACTTTGTCACAGCAGACAGCCAGCAGCCTAACACCGGCCTGCGATAAAGGGGCATGGCAAAGTCTCCAGAGATCGTCACGCTATTCAGAAAAGGAGGCCGCGCTAATGAGGCTCCCAGCAGCTTACCAGAGGCATTAAGATTGAAAGATCCATCGGAAGGCTCTCTAAAACAGGGACTCCAGTTCCTCAGAAACTCTTTCACTTTCCTTGTCAGAAATGCTTTCAGAAAAGGGGGTGGTGTTTAAAGGCCTCTTTTGTAGCCTCCCTACACACTCCCCCTGCCAGACCCCTTTTAGCCAGGTAAGTGATTGGACAGGGTGAATATTCAATCATCGGAGGGTGTGGGGTATTTAAGAAGGTGCATGTGGCTTGTGTGGGGTGGGTTAGTTGGGTGAGGACAGGCAGTGGAGAAGGACGTCCAAGAGACCAGAGACGGCAAAAGCAAAAAACAGTGCAGAAGCTTCTGGTAAGAGGGGGTCTGCAGAGTGTTTGTGTGGGAGAGAAAAGGGCGGGAGTAGGAGAGTAAGAGTAGGAGTAGTGAAGGGTAACAGAGGTAGTGGCAGAGTTAGTAGCAGTAATTGGGAGTAAAGGCAGAAGGTGACAGGAGTAGTAAAAGAAGGACAGAACTGGTAGAGTGGTAGTTAATAGAGGGGTGAGCAGGGCACTGTATCCCTTGAGGAGGACAGTGGTACTAGAGAGGTGGTAGTAGCAGCAGAGTAAGGAGAGTAGGAGAGGTAGAGCGGGAGGTCCAGAAGGAGGTGGTGGAGTATAGTGAGAGGGAGGAGGGGGGATGGAGGTATAGAACAATTATGGATACAAGCAATAATAGGAATGAGAATGAGAAAGGAAGTAGGATCGAAGGGTGGAGGTAGGAAGGCAGAGGGAGAGTTTGGAGGACAGTGACGTGGTGGGAGGAGAGCAGCATAAGGGACCAGTATAGCCAAGGGTCAGGAGTGAGAGGGTCTGAAAGAAGTGAGAGTGAGGCTGGGCGAGAGAAGGCACTGTCCCTGTTTCCTGAGACTACTAAGCGGGAAATCTAGAAGTTCCCTAGGGAGCCAGGAAGCCACCGTCTTTGGGTAAACACCTGATGTGTAGAGAAGTGAAAAACAGATAGGTGTTACCGATCGCTGACCTACTAGCAGCCGGGTAGTGACGCCTCCGGTTAGGAGTCGGGAAGACGAGAGAGGAAATGGTCGGCCCTAGCGCCAAAGGAGCCGGAAAGCCCAATGAACTAGAGATCACAAGCCATTCTGATTATTATTATTTTTAATATTACATTTTTATTGGGTTTTCCCAGCAGAATTGTCCTAAACAAAACAACTTATAATGAGAATGCACACCAAAGCGACAGCATGAAAAGCTTAAAGAAACAATACAGTCTGTTATGGATTTCAAAGGCACGGTACACTCCAGACCAGGACTTTTTCTACTGGCCGGGCATGCAGCGCACAATTAAAACACTTATTTTTGATTTATTACAAATTCAGTTTGAGAAGGCACCCAACACATCTCACGCCCACCTGTACAAACACCCCGGGTCACAATGGACCATGAACCAGACTGGTGTGTAATGCTACAATATTTATTTATTCTTAAATTCCAATGAAAATCACGCAAATTTAATATAGGGCAGCAATCACCAGTGTGGTGATAATTACACTGTAAAATGATAGAACGCACTTAGTTTGACCTTTTGACATCAGATATACAATGCACAATTGAATAAAGGCAAGATTACATTTTGGGAGGTGTTTTCTGATAGCACCACAGTTATTATTTCCCCCTGCAATGCTCCCTCAAACCCCTGTTAACTGAATTTAGTGTGGGTAGAAAGGAGTAGCAAGAAGTCAGGTATACTAGGCAACAAATAGAATGCAAATCCAACTTTCCCCCTATGAATGGGAGGCAACACTACAAAGAAGCTATCTTCCTAGCTAAAAAAGACACCTACAATAAACAAATCATACAAGCTGAATCTAACACCAAAGAGCTGTTCAAGATTCTCAAAGAACTTGAGTCTCCTATCAGCCCCCAATTGACAAATGCATCATAGACACCTTGTGGTGTAAAAATATCCAAAGGGCACTCCTTGCTAAAATATCTATGTTACAAACCAAAATTAATACAAATAAATGTAGTTTACTCTTAGATCCAGAATCCAAACCAGATACGTATAACATCACTCCTCTAGAATACTCATTAAACCATTCAGTTTCTCACCTTTGTCTACCTGGGAAGTAGAAAACATCATCAGGAAGCTCAAACCGTCCAATTGCCAAGGTGATTTATGCCCCGCACCAGTTATCAAAGCGGCTGCACATGACCTCGCTCCCTTCATTACCACTCTCATCAATGCTTCCTTCAAAACAGGACTGTGCCTGATAACCTCAAAGACGCTTCAGTCATCCCCCTAATCAAAAAACCTACTCTTGACCCTAGCAACCATGCCAACTATAGACCTATTACAACGGTGCCCTTTCTATTAAAAAGTTTGGACCGCGCAGCCTATCTGCAAATATAGGATTACCTAGAATACAACAAACTCTTGGGCCTTAGGCAATCAGGATTCCGTCCCAGGCATGGCACGGAAACTGGCCTGATTGACCTTATAACACAAATCCAAGACATAAAAGACAAGGGTAAACTAGCCCTCCTGCTTTTGCTTTACCTATCGGCAGCTTTTGACTTGGTCAACCACCAAACTCTCTGCCACCACCTGAAAACAGCTGCCCATTTCTCAGATGAAGCGACATCCTGGATCAAATCCTTCCTTGCAAAAAGAACCATGAGGGTTTTCTCACCCTCTGCCTCTGCTGAACCCGCACCTGTCCTCTGCGGGGTCCTGCACGGGTCATGTGTATCCCACACTCTTTATAATGTGTTCAAGAAGCCTCTCTTCGACATTCTCGATTATCTGGGTGTCACGTATACAAATTATGCAGACGACACCCAGATACTCATCTCCATCACTGGCGACCACGCAACTGACACAAAAGCCCTTAACAAAGTCTTCTCAGTCATCCAAGCATGGATGGCACACCATGGGCTCTGTCTAAATGATGAGAAAACTGAGCTACTAATCCTCGGTTCTCACATTAGACTTAACAAACTGGACACTGCCTTCAAATGTTTCACTATCGATGGCAACACCATCAAGGTCTCCAACAACACTAAAACGCTAGTTATCTACCTTGATGCCACACTATCGTTTACCAGACAAACTAATGCTGTGGTAGCAGCTTCGGATTACACATGTAAACTAAGCACTGCATTCAGGCCCTTCCTTACTGTACCCAACTATATTACCCTCGCTAGAACCCTCATTATGGCCAAACTTGATTACCGTAACACCCTTTACCTAGGGACTAGCCAAAAAAATATCAACAAGTTACAAGTAACTCAGAACAATTCCATCAGAGCTGCCCTTAACATTCTGAGGAAAGTGTCATGATCTCTGCTTCCAAAAGGTCAGGGTTTTCCCAACTCCCTTGGAAGCAGATCCATAACCCAGTTTCCGAGTGCCAACCAGTCCCAATTGGGACCTTTTGGACCCAGTCCTGGCGCCAGTGGCACCAGGCTCATAAATATGCCCAGTCCCAGCGCTGGAAGCGCCGGGCTCATAATGCTTGGGTGGACTTACCTGCAGCAGACCATGCTGCTTACTTGCCTGCCAGTTGAGCCTCTGATCCTCTTCTGTTTGGAACTACTTTTCCTGTTGGGTGGGGCAGGAGCCACTCCCTAGATTCAGAACACTGGAACTCTTCTGGAAAGCAGGAACTCTTTTCTTACCTAGGCGTGGCTGTGGAAGGAGACACCTAAGCACTACAGGAGGCTATTTAAACCACACCCGATGGATGAATCTTGCTTTGCGTTATTCTGCATCCTCTGCAGCAGAACGCTCATCGTGTCTTCTGCATCTGATCCTGGGCCTAAGGAAAAAGGCTTACCATCCTGAATCCAGTCTTCAGCAACACCTATAAAGACAAGAAAGAACAGGTTAGCATTACGGTCTTCAGTGACAGCTCTTCACTTACCTGGTCCATCGGCTGTCACCAACGCCTCGCGCTGCATTCCGGCATCTGAAAGACAAAGGCTTACCTACTCTTCGTGCGCTCCGGAGGTCTTTGCATTCCGGCATCTGAAAGACAAAAGCTTACCAACTCTTCGCACGCTCCGGAGGCCTTCGGCGCTGCATCCCGCATCTGAAAGACAAAACAAGGTGCGTTTAAAGACATTGGGGAACTTTAATACTCACGTGCCATTACTCCTTTCCACATCTAACCCAGTGGGTATTCCGGCACCCTGCAGCCGCTCCGAACTTGTACCTGCAAAATAAAAAGACAGTTAGAGCGCATCGTGAAGCAGGCAACAAGCGCTTACTTACGTGCTTCCAGGCGCTTCTATTCATCACACGGGCTCCATCTTCAACTCACTTCAGCCCGTCATCCGCCATCGCCGGAACCCTGCAAAACAAGAGACATCATTACTAAAGACTTTAAAGACATTAGAATTACTCGAAACTTACCGTTCGTCCAGTAAAAGACGGACAGCAGTCCTCTGAAGTCAAGAGGCCTGCTCCCCTTATCCAGTGAAGAAACTGGTTACAGCACCCTGCCCCGAGGCAGATGGAGAGCACGGCGTTCACTTACCTAAGGTGAGAGCGTTAACCTTTGGGGTTCTACAGGAGAAGAGAAAGGGAAGAAGAGAGAGACATTCAATAACCCAGTTCCTTAATCCCATATTTTCTATCTGCAGACATCTTACCCTTCGAGTCAGACATACAGTGCACAGAGGTCCAGCCCAAAGAGCCAGCCGTATGTTACACATCACCTTTGAAGATACGGTATACGCCCAGTCAAGACCGGCGCCTCTGCGGGAATCAGGTGAGCGTTACAGAAACGCCACATATCGGACACGAGACAAAACCTTCACTGGCAGTCTGTTGAGCACAGAATCTCCCTTAAAACCCTTGCATTGACACACAAAGCCCGGGCGTACCTCGCCCCAGCATACCTCACTGACCGGTTCTCTGCTCACACATCCACAAGACCACTAAGATCTTCATATGCTCACACCTTAACCATTCCTAGATTCAAGCTCTAAAAAGCTGGAGGATCCAGTTTCCCTGTCTTGGCTGCCAAACTCTGGAACACACTACCTTCCTCCTTCAGATCCGAACCCTCCTTCCAACTATTTATGAGCAATACCAAACTCTGGCTTCATGAGGTGGACATTGCTCGTCAGCACTCATAAAGTACAGCTACTATCGGCCTGGTGAAACTGGAGGGCTCTCCACTACACCATGCCCCCTCCATTCAACGCATAATTCACCCTGTCCTACCTATGTAACCATGATCTCTACATATATTTGTTCTCACCGTTGTACCTGCCTGAATTACTCATATGTACCTGTTGTATATTCCTATGCATCCTCTGTTCAACCTCTGCATCAGATTTATACTGTGTTTTGACTTGCCATTATGTTGTAACCTATGAACAAAAATTACCTGATTATGTAACGCTATGTATCTCTGTAAGACATGCGCCCAGATGCCTCAGGGCCAGGTGCGCAATACAAATAAATAAAATACTAAATACTAAAATCGGATTGAAAAACCCTTGAAATTGAGCAAAATAGCACTCAGATGTGCTAAATACTTGTTTAACATGTGCGGTTGAATGAATAAGGTATAAATGAGTATAGCAGTAGCAAAGATGTAAGAACACTAGCAAACTACAAGGCAATGTACTAATAACGGGCATAGAGTTCAGAAAATTGACTTTGGGAGGAAAAACACAGTGCAGCCAAATCACACATGGAGAAATTGTATTTGCTTAGTTTCACGGGTTGAAAATAGCAAAACGGCTTGGAAAATGGGTTAAACAGGCAAAATCGGAATGTGGTTTTGATGCTAAGGGACAAAGGCACATCACAGGTATAATATGAAAGTGAACGGGTAACTCTGAATGGATGACAGGATGAGAATCTTAACGGGAAAGGAAACTCGGTTTTTAAACGGGAATAATTTCACAGGACAACTCGGTTTTGTTAATAAAGTGATTTCTTTTACTGAAACCATATTTTAGTGACTAGGTTGTCATAAAGAGAAACGCTGCCTGTGAAAATGGTTGAGCTGCAGTCTTAACCCCCTCACGCTGTGTGTCTCTTTATATGGAAATTAATTAATTTCAAATAGTACTAAGGACTTATACAATGGACTAAAAGGATTGGAAAGAATGGTGCCAACACATGGAGATTAAAGGACAAGTTACACAAAGGATTTTGACAATTTTAAGAATTTTAATAGGGCAGTTATAGGATCGCTATGGGATTGGACCTAATACAAGGTGACAAAGTAAGGGATGCAGTTTGTGGTTGCTGGGGAAGGGAAATACTCACAACAATTTTGTGGGTTTTTTCTAAGTCAGTGGTTCTGCCTGGATAGGGTGAGCTAGCTCTGGCCTGCCAGTGGAATTTGGAATCTTGCAGGGTGAAACTGGAATGTCTGGATCTCTGGATGCGCGCGAGCTGGAAAAGTCATAAGAGAGTCTAGAGCTTCCTATGCCTCCCCTTTATATAAGGAGCATGACATCACATGATTTTACTATGGGGCAGACTCAAGCTGAACACACCTCTTACAATCGGATAGGTCAGCTGTGGAAGTCGCCTCCTCCCTGTAAGCAGATTGGATTAAAGGAGGTGACTCATTTTTAGAGTGGGTGTTTTTGAGATACCTTTTTTCACCAAAGTTATTTTTGGCAAAATATGTTATGGAGCAAAACACTTATTTTTATACCTGTCACACTTATAAAAATTAGATAAACATATCTCATATTTTACCAAGAATATACCATTAAAATCTCAAAACGATGCAATGCTGTTCAGGCATTCTGGCAATCGTTCGCCATTTCCATGGAACACATTTCACCTAAAATTCTACAATTGTATAAATGTATACATATTATCACAGGACATGTTTTCATACATTTTCAAAGCTGTACCTTATATGTTTTCCTCAGAATTCACATTTTCCTGACGTTTGAGTTCCCAACCTGCTAGAAAAACCTATAACGTCTTAATTTAATGGCACAAACATGACATTTAAATGGTCATAATTTCACATTAATATGTCTTTTGATTACTGAAATAAATGACATAAACTGAATAGTCTCTGAAATCAACTGGGCTGGCTTTGTTTTCCAAATATGGCCATTCCTTTCCAGCCCACAGCCAAATGTCAGGCTCTGGTCAGTTTAGCCCAGTGTTGCCATGGATTCGCCTTTGAAGTCCTTCAGTTTGAGTTGAGGGGAGGTGTCACCAGGAATTCACACCTATGTGCCCTGGCAGTCCATTGTCTCATGCTGGAGCAGTGTCGCTTTGTCTGACGAGGTTGCTAGATGCTCCCTCTTGGCCCATTCATAGTTTCCAGGGGGCTGGTCCACTTGGGGGAAGGTGATTCTGTTCCCGGGAAAGGCAGGGCCTTTTGAATCCAGAGCTTGCCAAACCTGTTCTGCTGGCCTCACATTAATTTATTTATTTATTTATTTTTCTTTCTCTTAACCAAAAAGCAAGTCTTTTGGGAATAAATATCCTATATATATCTTAAAGCAAACCCCCATCTTAATTCAATGCAAGCACAAAGCCTTAGTTTAACATTTCAATTTTAAAAGGCAATTTTCTTGTTTGGCAAAAGAACCCTCTTACACATGAATTAATTTTCCTTGGATGTCACTTATAAATGCGTTTTTTTCTAGCATCTATATTCTGAGCATTTCCCTAGTCAATACACAGAAATCTGTTCAACGCAAGGGTCCTATGAAACTGACATAAGCAAAGAAAGAGAGGGCTTCTTGTGAAGAGTGTGCATGTGTTATTTTGTTGCAAAAAGTATGGTGTTTGCCGTACGGCTTGGAGTGAAGTTCTCTGCTATTTCACATATTTTGCCTAACACAACATGCCATTCAGTGTGGAATGCCCCCATTTGCTGGTGTACACCCTGAATATGGATGAACATGGATGTGTCTTACTGGAACCAACTGTGTCATTTCAAACGCAAAACATTTCCTTTTCTTTGGTTGAAAGTTTTGAAGGTGGCAGCATAGCAGCGCTGCACTAGGCTGCTTTTGAATTCTTCATTTTGATGCAAATGGAGAAAATAACTGGCAGTAATTCACAGAGTGTTCCAGGTTCCATCTCGTCCCATATGTGCTTGGCAAAGACAGCGCAGCCCTTATTTTTGTGACGGCAAAACACAGTTTTAATGCAAGGGAATAGCACTCATCAGAGCCAGCTCAGCCACTCTTGTAACTGCTGAAAATGCAGTTTGGTGGTGCAGGGGAGTTATGATGGGCTGGTAAATGTACCCCACAAGTCATGTCTGTCATTTACCAACTTTCCTGTGTGCAGTAAAACAAATATTGTAATAAAACCTCCGTTGTTCAAATATTGTAATAAAACCTCCTGTGTCAATAACGAAATATTGGAAGCTCAGTTTCCCACAAGAAACTCACAAAAGAAAGAAAACAACCAAAAACCAACAAAAAAAAACCTCTCCCCTTTCCAAACTTTAATGACAGATGGATGTGTTTGCTGCCCCATAACGGGGGTTTCTGGAGCTAATAAGTAAACAATACAAGAAGGCAAATTGGCAGATAAAGATTCCCTTGATACTTTCTGGTGTTTCCTCTCCATTGTACCTCATTAGAGGAGGCAATGGCGTGATTAGAGGTCTGGTATATATCTGGCAGTGTGAAGGCTAAACTCCATCTCGCACAGGCATATACTAGGCAGTGTGAAGGCTAATCTACATCCTGTACTGGCATATACCAGACAGTATGAAGGCAAAACTCCATCCGCACAGGCATATACCAGGCAGTGTGAAGGCTAATCTACATCCTGCACAGGCATATACCAGGAAGTGTGAAGGCAAAACTCCATCCCGCAAAGGCATATGCCAGGCAGTGTGAAGGCTAACCTACATCCTGCACAAGCATATACCAGGCAGTGTGAAGGCTAATCTGCATCCTTCACTGGCATATACCAGGCGATGTGTAGGCTAATCTACATTCTGCACAGGCATATACCAGGCAGTATGAAGGCTAATTTCCATCCTGCACAGGCATATACCAGGTGTTTGCCAGTTCCCTCTGCAGTTCTAAGAACCCCCCACCCACTCACCCACAGTCTTTCATGGGAACAGAGGGTGTCCCTTGCTCAGCCTGCTTTCTTGCCTGTGTCTAGTGTTGCCTGCCTAAGATGCTCTGGAGTTGGCATGAAGAAGGTTAGTTCTGGGCACATCCTCACCATTCCAGACTGATGTCTTTGTAGGCTTCTGCACACCCCATTTTCAGGGCGCTTTCCCTTTAGCCCGCAAGTTTACCTGTCTCAACCTTCTCAGAACTCCGCCACACACTCTTATCTCTAAGCCTTGCCCAGCTCCAGTGGTCTTCAAACTGAGGGGTAGACATTAAGGAACTCCTTGGGGGCATGAGGGTTTTTGAAAAGGGATTCTGGTGGCTGTCTTTAATAGAGAATGTACACAACCCAGGGAAAAGGGAGCTCAGAAAAATGTGTTTACTCAAGAGGGGCTTGGTATAGAAAGGTTTGACGAGCACTGTTAGTCTCTTCCCTGTTCCTCCTTCTCTTCACCTTCTATGCTCTGCCACAGGTCCATTCCTACCCCCTTCCTAAGCTCCTCTGGCCAGGTGCAGGATACACCTGTACCCCTTTCCTACTAGACGCCGGCAGTGTCTGACAAGCCCCTCTAGGCAAGCCCCTCCTCCTCCTTCTGACAACTCTTGCCTTCCTCTTCTCTCCGCCAATTGAAGACACAAGCTAAGCCACGTCTAGGATATAGGCTGGGGCTATTCTTCCCATTTAGAGAAGATCGGCCTCGTCCTGGCACATGACGTCATTATCATCATTAACATCCCACTAGACAGTGATACCTTTGGGGAGGAACTCATGGGCGGGGCTAAGCAGGAACTTTCCTTTCACTCAAACGTTGCGTGTTTCAAAGGATGGAGATGTGTTCACATTTTCTTTCACACCCTTTGTTTTGGAGTCTCCTCTTTTATTTACCTTTCGAGATATATATACCAATAGCGTGTCTAGGGTGTACCCTGGGGTAGCACGTGCTACCCCTGAAATCTGATTGGCCATCCCAGGTGCCACCCCATTATTCTAAACTATGATCATTATGTGTGTGTGCGCTTGTATTTCATGCCAGCCCTGCACAAGGCAGTGCCCCACTTGGGCCACTCCAGTCAATAGGTCCTGGACACACCACCTGTGTTGCTCCGTGTGGTCTTGCTTCCAAGGTGAGCATGTTGACCCTGAGCTATCCTCCCGAGACCCAAATATATACACACCATGTTGCTCTTTGGTTCTCCTAATATTTTACTTGAACAGGTTTGTGCACATCATAATGCATTGTGCATAGGTATTTCAGGGGTCCATGACTATCTAAATAAGAAGATTTGCTGCTACGCCTCTCATCGTGCTTCCTTCTCTAGGAGGGCATCTCATTCTGCTTCGGTGCTGGCCGTAGTACATGGCCGCCTGCAATATCCGTATGAACGCCTTTAAACCTGTCCATAATGTTCTTACACTATGTTATGTTATGTTGATTTATACCGCACATTGCTACCACCCAGAGGTAGTCTCCAGGTGCTCACATGGCTCTGCAAGAAAGAGGGCTGGGTTGGTTAGTGAGGGTAGGGTGATAGGATAGCCCAGAACCAGCAGAAACTTGCATCTGTGTGTTGGCTTGCAGATGGTTGGTTGCATGCATTGGCTTGTTGTATCTGTGTGGGTAAGACCCACTGCTTAGGTTGTTTTTCGATGTGATTGTTTGTTATGTTGGGGGGTGTATGTGTGTTTTATGTGTAGATTGGCTGGTATTTATGGTTGTGCGCACTGGCTTGTTGTATCTGTATGGGTAAGGTCCAGTGTATTGGGTTGTTTGTTGTGTGTTAGTGTTACTTACGTTGGGTGTTTGTTTGTGTGTAAGTTGGCTAGCAATAGTAATAGTTGTGACTGTTTTAATTTTACAAGTTTAGCAGGTGGTTTACAATTACTAGCTAACAAATGTCACTGTGTTACTGTGTAACTGTAATTCAGATACCGCACCAGAGTGCAAGACCAAAGTACCTCCAATCATATCCTCACCGCTCTACACCAATATGTTAGAATGGATTTCGAACTCTGCTCTGGTGAACAGAAGTTTAGGAGGCCACCCTTGTTAGTGAAACAGGAGGCACTTCTGGGAAGATAGCCAGGACAATTCAAGGTAGCTTGGAGAGCAGTCAAGGCAATTACTATTAGACAGAAGTATAACAAAATATACTATTTATTTTGGTCCCATGAATCAACACAAGGGAATAATGAAAAGCAATAGTAACATACCACACAAGCAACACACCATGTAAACTATATACAATCACTGGAGTCCATGCGATAAAGTTAATAACTCCACCAATACCTGTAAGGGAAAAAGGCGGGCAATCTTTTGAGCAGACACTCTTCAGAAGTAACAATCCTAAGTGTTGAAGTCCAGCCGTACAATGAATGCACCCTTGTGCTCAATGTTAGATGTGCATGTAAGGTGCATAAAAGTCACAAAGTACCTTTCTAGGCAGCTGGTAAAATTAGGGACAGATTTCTGAGGATGAAAACAGGTTTCAAGAATCAGGAGAGGATCTGTTGCGATAAACACAGCTATTCCCACTTTTCGGAGGGCTTTAGGAAACGCAGGCCACCCAAGCCAAAGAGAAGACCACAAGGGACCTTCCATGCGTTAAAGCGTATGGATGAGCGAGGGGCCACTGGTAAGTGACAAGAGTACTCACCACGCTTAGCTCGGTTTTGGTCCAAACTTGGCAGGTTTGGAAGGGGTCATCAGAGGTTCAATTTCCTGCCCTCAGCTGAGCTTCAAAGTGCACAGGCGCTGCAGGTGCCGATGCAGGTCCAGAATGGGACAAGCACTATAACTCTTGATGTGGGTGATGAAGAAAAAAAAACACAGATGCAGCTGGTCTCAGGGCTCAAGAAATGCGCCTTCAGTGACCGTCACTGTAGCACAGTGACGCAAGGGCTTCCAACTCTCGCAATATAACACAACTTTCTATCTCACGGCCTAAAGTGGCTGGGATGACGGACTTCGGTTGAATGGTGTTTTTCAGTGCAGGCTAGGAATACTCAAAGTCTTAAATCAAAAATCGTTGAAGCAACAGTCCTGCATGGGTGCCAAGATTTGAGCTGGATAGTCCACTGGACGGCCCAGGAACACTTCCGAACATGCTGTTTTTCAGGACAACCAGGAGGCATCAAGAGCGATTAGACCCACCACTCCAGAGGTTTGAAGCACCTTTGCAGGTCTTCTGAGATTGAGCGCTAAGCAGGACTCTGCCGGGACATCAGTGGGCTCAGGGTGCTAACCTTCTTCAGCGCGTCTCTGGTTAGTCCCTTGATCTGTTTGGCTCATTCGGACACTCAACTCTGTCCACAGGTTGATTCCTGGCCGGCCAATGAGAAAATCTACCCCACTCATGCACGCCAGAAGTGGTCCAATCAGGGACCACTGCGGCTCTCACGTCCTTGTGCATATCAGACATCCTGGCACCAGTATTATGGCCACAGGAGCCAGTGAAAGAAGTGCCTTTTGATGGCAACTCCATGCCCAAATAAGGAAGCCCAGGGTCAGGAAGACCAGGGGGAAGGCCAAAGGACAAAACGGCTAAAGGAACAGACAAAAGACCTCATGGCACGGCCATGACGGACACTAGTGAGAGTCCTGAGCCAAACGCGGTAAGTGCGATATGGCTTGGTAAAAATTTGTAAAAACACAAGAAAAAGATCCTGCTGCCACCAGTCTGTTCCTAGGCACATTTTGCTATCACCAAAACATCCTTAGTGGATCACTGGTGCCAAAAAACACAAGAACCCCATTGCACGGTACAGTAATTGCGCAATGAAAGACTAAGAGAAAAAAAGTTTGTCAGTGCAGCCTGAAGGACGTGTCAGTTTCTCCGTAACAATGAACGAAAGCCCAGGGGAGCGCAGCTGAGGGATGTGCTCCACTCTCAAAAGTCAGCTAAGAATGCAGAAACAAAAGCAAAAGGTTTTGGGGGTCCACAAATATAGAGGGGAAGTTTCCTTTAGAGAAATGTTCCCTAACAAATGCGGGGAAAGAAAAGGGGTATCAATACGGTATTGTGATATCGCGCCTTGAGCAGCAGGTATTAACACAGTGTGCTTTATAAATCACCACTTCCTAAATAAATACATTGGAGCTCATTTCTGGCTCTGCATTCCAGAAATGAAATACATAAAAGCCCTTTCTGGTGTGCCCCATTTCCATTCCCTTCTAAGGTGGAGAGGAGGGGCAGATTGTAACTTGCGATTCCGCACCCCCCTTCCTCTCCACCATAAAAATACTACAGCATTTGCACTGCCGTGGATTGTCTGTTGCTGTGGATTGCTTTGGATTCCGCTGTTTTTTAGCAGCAGGAGGACTCCATTGGAATCCATCGTAAATGTTGTCTGCCAGGCGATGTTGACGTTATTTTCAGGGCAGAGTGAAAAAGGCCATTGTGCAACTGTGTATGTACACTGCCCTGTTGCACCCTGCTGTGCCAATGAGGACATTTAGGTGGCTGAGCCCTGTGTACGTGAAAGTGTAAACCTAGAAGGTCTCCTAAAAGTGTAAACATAAGTAGTCCCCTGGAAGTGTAAACGTAACTTGTCCCTTCAAAGTGTAAACATAACAGGTCCCCTGTACGTGTAAACATAACTGGTCCCTTGGAAGTGTAAACATAAATTGGCCCCTGGAAGTGTAAGCGTAACTGGTCCCCGCCATTTTTTTATGTGGACTCGAAAAGGCGCTCCATTGTCTGTGCTCAATGGTGACAATACTAAGGAATGCGATGTATGTTCTGTGCTGCACTTCATGCGGGATGCACTGGCTTCCAACCAATGCAGTAACATGTGATGTTATCCAGTTAAATCTCCGAACTCTAAAAGAATGTTTCTACTTTTTGTTGTTTTCACAGTTGATGCTGACCGCGTTCGCCTACTGAATGGTGCAAACACCTGTGCTGGCACTGTCCTGGTGTCTCTCACTGCCTCTTGGGGCACTATTTGTGACAGTCAGTGGGATATAAAGGATGCCACCGTGGTCTGCAGGCAGCTCGGTTGTGGAGTGCCACATTCAGCCCCAGGCAGAACCCGCCTTGCAGTTGCGAACACCCCCATCGCGATGACCAATGTCCAGTGCACAGGGCATGAGCCCAGCCTGCTAAAGTGTGAATACAGCACTGATGTGAATTCAAACTGCAACACAACAAGCACTGCTGATGTGCATTGCTCAGGTAAGAGAAGATCGCTGGCCAGTAGAGTCCACAGATGATCGGGCGAGGCCCTGCGGCCAGATGTGGTGATGCATTCATCAATTAGGGATCTTCTGGTGGTCGTGGTGGTGGTGGAGGACAGGTCAGGCCAGTAGGAGGCAGTGCAAATGCATAAAGACTCGCAAGCAGCCGCGGGGTGGACCTACATCCTAGTGGTCTCACTTATGAACGGAAGAGATGTCCCAGGGATATTATGAAGGAAAGAAACACTTGTGTATAAGCTCATAATAAATCAATCAATCAATCAATACCATGTGCATGCGACTTCCTGGTTTCAGGGAGATGTTTCCAGCCGATGCTCATTGGGGCATCTGATTGGTTGACCCCAGAAACACTTCTAGGGGGAGTAGGAAAGTCAGCCACCTAGACTCCAGTACAACCTTTCCTACTGCCCAAAATATACTGGATTCTTCTTCTGGTTACCAAATCTAACCCAAATACAACATCCCAGAAAATATTTCAGAATCAACACCACCCGGACGCCGCGGGCCTCGCGACTGTAGAAGTAATGCAGTAAAGAGGAGCTTTCACTGTCATAGGAATATCCCCTCTGACCCACACATTCACTTATCATCTAGCTTCAAACAATAGGTTATGAATAGACAAAACATAATTGGGAAATTTAGCTCTTTGCAAATTTCATGACAATTTCGTAATAAATGTATCCAATTTCTGCAATTAAAAAAAAGCAAACACTACATTATCAGTAGATAGATTTTGCGGTTTTCAAAACACAAAATTGCTGCAGCAAAATTCATCAAAGTTTTAATTGTTTTCCTTATTCAAATTATTTTTATGCAATGAATTGAACTACTTTCAAAGTGCAGAGCGTCTTACATTTACATCTCTGGGGTTCTGGAATCTGTGAGCCTGGCCCTTGTGCGAATATCTCTCATTATTAAAGTTTACACAATTTCACTTTCACTCCCTGGACCTGGTTGACTTGCGTGGTCGGGGTGCCCAGGTCACAGCTCCTAGCTGTAGTTCTGCTTTAGGGTATCAACTTTTGTCTCAGACCCCTTCCTGGAAATGCAGAGGGCTTGGCTCATAACTCTCAAGACATTTTTCAAGACCCGTGCCACTGCGCCTAGTGCCTGGACACACGGGATCACGGCTTTCACTAAACACCTCTTCTCTGCTGCACTTGCGTAGGAAAACGCCACTGCACTTGGACGCACAAGATCACACATGCCTAGAAGGCTGGTCTCCTGGACTTTTCTTAATTCAGTGTATCAAGTGATTGCTTGCCTTTATCAGCGCTACTTTCTTTGATTCCCTTCACTTGGCCAACGCTCCACTACTTTGTTACCTTGTCTTCCATACACCTATTGGAGAAACTAACTCAAGCAATCTCTGGAAGCAGCTAAGAGAGAGAGAGAGAGACAATCAACAGGGCCACATGTTCGCCTGTACCCCATCAGTTCGGCAGTAACCTGCCCACCCACCAGACCTCCTGCCTTATAGGTTAAGTCCCCATGACATACCTGAAACCCCAGAGGATCCTTTCAGAACCTAAAGTTGATGGCTTGCTCAGGGAGGAGGCTGCTCTCCCCTGTCCATTTAATGCGGGGGACCAGCACATCCGTCCTCGACACAGATGTGTCTACCTTGTTGTTCACATGTCCTGTTTGCTTCTGAAATCCTCCCGCCCAAAAGACAATCAGGATCGCACTTTCCTACTTTACATGTGGCTGTATTTTGCCATCAGTTGCTGTGCAAGATCCCAGCCTGCATCACTCCACATCGCAAGATACTGATGTTGTCTTCCACACACCAGGGATGACCCAGCAGCTTCATATAAACAAATGCAAATAGCCTAGAAGAGCAAAGAAGCCAAAATACGGAAACATAGTCTACACTAATAAATGTAGTCATGCTAGTGCATGAATCTGAGTGCAATGGCGATCTGTTCTGGCTTATAGAAGGGTGCTTTTTTCACTAATGGAGGTAATGCTTGTGTGGATAGATCTCTGATCACCTTAACCCAAAGTATGCCTACCTCTTAAGAAGCGAGTGCATGTGTGTCGGTGAAGCAAGTTTATTGTACAAATGACTGGAAGGAGCTAGATGACCGCACAGAGTCAAACTAACCCGAATCTCCTTGAACCACACAAGTTTACACATGTCATACATGTTGAAACAGTTAAAACACTCCCAAGTATTTTATTACAAATCAACCCCCATACACGATTGGTCAAACCCCTACAAAGAGATGTAATCTTCATTAATTCCCATGCTCTTCTTGGACACATTTATTTAACTACCATCCCCTTTCAACATATTTTTCCATCAGTTCATATTTATGTCATGCCTCTTTTGGGATCTTTCAAGGAGTAGTTCATGACGGCGTCCCATAGTTACACATTCACATAACAAACATAATTCATTACAAGTCCAAACTGGCCGGGGACCTTTAGCCCTGAACATGATGCACATGGTCTTTGCGAGGACACTTCAACAAAACAAGGAGTAAGAGAATTAACAAGTTCTCTTTGAACCAGCGTTAAGTATCTTATCCGCGCAGACTTGCTGGGGTCCTTATTGCACACTAATCTATATGACTGCAAATTCAGCACGCATGGCCTCTGGGCACATGCTGAGAACCTGATCAAAACACATAAACCATCTGTTCATTCTATGCCAATGCATCCCTTCAAACTGGATTTATTACTCAGTCCCATACTAATTCTACCAGATGGCCGGACCTCCCTGGACAATAAATAACAGGTTCCCATGTACTTAAAAAAGATTACATCTCCTCCCCATAATAGTACCAATTGGTTAAAACCTGAGCCTGACCATAGCTGGCCACCTGATATTATCGCAGCTGCTCACTGCCCTTCCTCAAACTTCAGCATTGCTGAACCAGTTTTCCTGGTCATACAGAGTTTATCTCGCAACCCCAGCTTCAAGGCCTGCACAATGCCTAGCTATGAGAGGACTTGCAGCATGCAGATGTGTGCCTTCACCATGTCCCCATGTATCCCAACTGTCCCAAACACATGTCCCTAAAGAAATCCATGATTGTATGTCTATGCATGTATGTTCACGTCTACTGTGTCCTCTCACAGTGGATTCTCCATTGCAAATCTCCTTTCTCACATATGCATAGGAAGCTCTTCGCTGCCCAAATTTAGGCGCTACGAGGCATATCACACACCGACATTGCTTATATTGTATCGGCAGATTTGACATTATCTTGCTGCACGCATGCAATCCTAAAATGTATCAACTTGAACACAAAATAACACTATAAGTAAAACATATCCCTTCCTTCTTAACTACACTAGATACAGGCTGAATCACAACATTGCGTCAACATCACTGTCGTCCAAGTCACCAATATGGCGCACGCAACATGAACCCCTCTTCTTCATTGGGACCTTTATCGACCACCAGAAAATTCCCCCTTTAGTTAAAATATTAGCTAATAAACCAATTTCTTGTTCATTTCAACCATCTTCTCTAGGAAATAAAACCCTACAACCATCTCTGACGTTGGTCCTACTATGGGCATACTCCTCCACTAAACAAACCCAAATCATCCCCCACCATTTTCGCAATTTACCCGCTACTCCACACAATCATCCCAATTTGGTGGAGGACCCAAAACCGCTTCAGTCTGAGTACTCATATGATATGAAATGGTAGTGGTTCTAGCCTTGGACAGGGTCACAGTCATCATGGCAGATGCTTTGGGTACCTGGGCAGAACAGCAACATAAGAACATTTGGCAGGAGCAAAAGATAATAAGAAAAAAGACTAAAATTGGCATTAAGGTCTTGACAGCTAAGCTCATCCAAGACGGTACCCAAGGATAAAGAGAGTCTAACCAAGGGTCATTTGTGATCCCTGCTTCATTCACCATGACCGCCTTAAACTTGTGCAATGCAACAATTGTTTGAGTCAAAGTCCTGTTTTCCGAATCATTGGGAGGTGCAAATGTACAGCACAAACTCCCCAATCCATAGCTGTCAGGAGGTCGATAATGTACCTATTTTGCAGGGATACGAGCCTCGTGACCTGTATTTCTTCTTTGATTACACTAAAAGCTGATTGAGAGGAATTCATAAACAGCAAGAGTTTGTAGCGGGTGACCGGGAGCCATTTTGCCTTCACAATGCTTGAACACCAGGGGACAAGAGAGAAGAAAAGACCATCTCAGTCTGGCTAAACAGTCTATACTGCTCAGCAATGTCCATCAGGTCTTCTCAAGATGTTGCCGAGATGTAGTTGGACCGCCTGATCCGTTGCACTGGTTCTTCTTCACGATCGAGCAAAGTCATTGTTTTGTCCAAACATGATGGCAGAGGGGACTCAAAAGGCACGGGGACAAATGAAGGACAAATGTAACTTTGGCCATTGGGTGGTAAAGTATGAAATGTTCCTTATGGATAACGAGAACAGCACATGCAGCGTAGTGAGACTGTACACACCTCGCCAGGCTGGAGGTAACTGTCGGTATGAGAACTGTCCACAAGACCAAAACATATCAAGAAGTGCAGATGTACCTCCAGCTAGATCAGTGTTGTAAAGCATGTGGTTGCACTTCCCATTTGTGCCAAAAATGTGTGAGTTACTGGATCCATGAGCCATGCCAGATATTTCCGATACTTTTTCCAAACTTTTTCACACTCTTGATTGATTTGTGCCAGCCCTTATTCTTAAAATCCCCTCATTCCTCCAGCTCTGCAACTCTTCACCCCTTCCTCCAGTCTGTTGTTCACCATGATGGGCACTGTTAAATTCAACTGCACTCTTTGCGTACAACGTACATTCTTCTGCTCTTCACAAGCTGTAGTCAATCATTCCTCATTAACAGGTATGATAGATGCTGTGACTGATTTCAAGTGCCCTAAGACCCTGTAAAAGGCTTGATGCACCAGACGCTGTGCCTCCGCTAACTCTATCTCATCAGGAATGAATACCCTAAGGTCACCAGAAGCACGGGGATAAGAGAGCCGATATAGCAAAATCCTACAGATCCCTTTCTCCACTCTCCTCATATGGCTGTACCAGACATTATCTGCTGCAAAGCCATGAGCCTCTACAATCAGATCTAAATTTACATCATCATTATTGCTCATGAGGTTGGAATCAACACTTCTTTTTGACCGGAATAATACTTCATCAAATTCTACAATACTAGACAAGTTGAAAATATTCACATTCATACTGTCTGCCACACCTGAACACAATTACATGAAAAGTGAGAAAAACATATAATCAACTATTCTTAAATCCATATGTTCCTTAATAATAGTTTCTGGTTTTGGTCTGCTCCCCCATTTCCTACTGGAATGAACTGCAAATCCTTAAAGCATACTTAACTTTTAGACTGATCCTGCTCCTGTGCTGGTGAAGGGCCACCGTATCCTTTCGTACACTGCTGATATGAACCCTTGCTGCCCTACACCTTCACACCAGTCAGAGTTGCAAAAATCACTTGGTGTGGCCCTTTGGAAACGCTGCACATTCCACTATCTGCCGAAAGTGTGAATGAAGACCAGGTCCCCGGTGAGCAGCTGCAGCTGTTGTAGATCTTCAGATTCTTTGGCGTTTTCTCCTGCAGACTGGTGATGAGAACACACCACCTGTGAAGATAGAAGTCTGACACATCTGATGCTGTGCATGCTCCTGAGAGTGGTGTGTGTAAAATCCACACAGTCACAATCTCATGTGGACGGAGAGGGTGATCATTCCGTGATTTCTTAAATAAAGTAAAACAATCGGCAAAACATAATACCAATTCCTATGCAAATCACTACACATTTTAGAGAGACGGACCTTAAGAATGCTCTTCAACTGCTGCATGATCCCATTAGCATAGAGTGCTACACTGAACACAACCTGTACTTGACCCACAAGAGCAAAGTGATTTCTGACGACAACAAGGCATTAAAGAAGTGGGTTCGTATGTGAAGCACATTTAATTATTCCTACCTCTGTGGACAGGGTTAGCACTTTGATTGATCTGGATAACAGCGCAGCATGCTAGACAGGGCTCCTGTCAGATCTCCAAAATCCTCTTCTCTGCCACCTTGACAAGCCTGAATATACAGTGAAGGTTAAATATGTAGAGTCTGAATAAATAGTGACTGCCTTTCCCTTACTCATTTGCAGGGCCTCTATAAGGGCCTCTATAAGTGGCACTAGTTCCGCCGCTCGCTCAAAGTGATGTGAGGGCACCTTTCGCCAAGGTATTCTCCTTAACATTCGCCCTTTCTGCCTCTTCTCCCTCTAAGTTGCACAATTGTGGACAATGTCATCGGGTTTCAATGGTTTGGCTAAAAATGTCGCATGACATTATGTATGGGGATGGGTTACGGGGATGACCCCTGCTCCCCTTGTAAAATAAAATTTAAAACATGGGTTTTGAGGGGGTGTCCCTCACATGTTCAATGTAATAATGTGTCCACAAAAAACTGCGATATTTTTGTCAGAAGACTTTTTTGGGGGGATATTATTACATGGTACCCGTACAATGTCACTGGGCAACCCATATTAGTGGTTGAAGATATTTGAATTGAAAAAGCTGCTGCTGCTAAATTATGTTCACAAGGAAACTGTCCTTGCATTACTGGGTCTAGAAGTCCACTGTAGTATGCTAAAGGTTTATGGCCTAGTGATGTTTGCTGTGCCAGAACCATCTGTTAGCACTTGCCCGTTTGAATGAGAAAATAGATCAAATGTTTTCTTGTAAATCGGTGTTGCCAAGACCGTGGCATTACTGATCGCAGGCTTCAGTTCCTGAAAGCTGGTCACCATCTCTTCAGACCAGCCTATCAGACCCTTCACCTTCTGCACTTCCTTAAGTCACTGTAGTAAGGGCCTTGCGTAACTAGAGTAGTCAAAGATCCATGATCTACAATAGTTACAGAGTCCTCAAACTTCTGCATTTGTTTCACCGTCACTGGTTGGGGGGTATTCTGAACTGTGGTAGCTCTCTCTGGCATTACATTCTTTCTTGCGGGCAATATCACCACCCCCAAATATACCACCTCTGTCTGGCAGTATTGCAAATTGTCTTTGTCACTTTGTACCACTTCTCTGCAAGCACAGTGAGGAATGCTCACCCTGCTTCCCTCCACTTCCTCTCTCATTCCTGACTGTGTGACTACTATTCAGGCATGGTGCGCTGCTAACAAATTCTACCTTAATGCCAGTAAGACTGAGATCCTTCTCATTGGGACCCCAGCTCACTCCTTCCCTCCTACTCTCTGGCCGCCCTCCATGGTCCCCCTCCCCTCACCCTCTTGTGAGGAAAGAAACGTTGGTGTCATCTTCGACTACTCACCTTCTTTCCTCACTTCGCGGACCTTGCCTAGAAGGCCCATTTTCAGCTGCACCTCCTCAGAGGCATGCTCCCTTTCCTCACCTTCCCCCAGAAACTCAATGTCTCCAGAGCTCTGCTCCTCTCTAGGCTGGACTACTGCAACAGGCTCTTCCTCAATCTGCCTAAATTCTCCCTTTGCCCCCTTCAACTAATCCAGAATAGGACTATGAGCTGTAACCTTGGCCGTAAGCCCAGGGACCGAGTCACAATAGCTGTAAAATCTTTCCACTGGCTCCCGGTTGTTGTGAGGTTCAAGTTCAAGACCCTCTGCATCATCCACAAGGCTTTCTGGGGGCTGGGACCCCACTACATCCAGCTATCTCTCCCTAAATACCTCCCTTGTAGAGCCCTTTGGTGTTCCTGCTCCAACTCTCTATAGATTAGATGTTTCTCCAAGCACAGAGTGGGGGGTACATCTCTCTCTTCCCTCCCTGCCACACTCAGGCTTGAGTCTGATCTCCTTAAGTACTGGAACTTTCTCAAGACTCTCATCTTCTCTTCCTCCTTCCCTCTCCCCTGCAAATGTCGCTCTCTGCTGCATTGTGACTGGCTGCCTGGTTCCTTCTGATTCATACAGGGCTCCATGTCCTCCTTGCCCAGTCTACCCCAGCACCACGGTCTCCCCTGATGCCTGAGGGGTGCAAATACAGCCCAAGAGTGACAGAAACTGAGAGGCCATGCTAGGCCTCTGTTGTGAGAATGAAACTGACTGATGTTGAGCCCCATTGGGATATGCAGCCCAGTTCAAAACATTGTTGTCCAACCTAAGGCCTAGTGACTGAACAGAAATGGGCCTTGTTCAACTTTACCAAAGTGGACAGGCGCTCAAGTGAAGGAACATTTACCTGAGATCTTAAAACTGTTGGATGTGCCCAATAGATGGCAAAAGACATGTGTGGCTGAAAATGCTGTTTTCATAAACTGTGAAAAGCCATGATTTGACTGGAAACTGCAATACATCGTGTTGATTTAAAATGCTATCTTTTCAGAATTATGGTTGCAGCTTGTTGTCCCCACTCAACTGATAGTTTTGTGTCTCTGAAACCTTGACCTCAATACCTTTGGGCTGAGGCTACCAGGAAAAACAGGCCTGTTTTTTCAGTTAAAATGCAAAGAAATGCAAAGAGTTCAGATCAAAATTGAGGAAGGTTCAGATAATGCAGCCAACAGAAATTACCTTATTGCCCCAATACATTGCCTCTCAGAGCCACTAAGGGGTCTTCAAAGACTGTGTTAGGAACAGACACTGCTGATAAACAGATGTTCAGGCCACATGTTTCTGAGGAAAGTAGCAATGGGTGGATTTGCCTCGAATATGAAACTGACTTTACATATGAATACATTGCCATTGAAATAACATGGGACACTGTTTCATTCATAACAGGAGAACTGTACATCGTGATGGGTTCATTCCAGACCCATTTAGAAGGTCTTAAAAAGCCTGTCCGTTCTATGCATCTCTTAATTTTATGTGATGTATAGAATTTGAGTTAGGAAGAAAATCATGATGCTGGCCTTCTCATAATTCAGAGGAAATTGAAGGTTGGTGAGCTGATATAAACAATTATTAGCTTGTGTTTTGTGAAATTTGGTATTGTTAACTCTATCAGCTCCGGAATAAACCACAAACAATAATAGCTCCTCCCCGAAAGGCTGTGCTGAAATAAAATTAGTGTTACACGATATGCCATCACATTTAGAATTCAAAAATATATATGTTTATGCAGTTATCGGAAAAATAAAGATAGTTGCCATGTGGTGACATTCTGAGGAAACCAAACATGTAAACGCATCTCATTATTGAAATGCTGCATTTCTCTCCTCCCTTCATAATCCACACCTCCTAACCTCCTTGTCCTAAAGGCTCTTAGTGAGCGGGTTGGTGTGGCCCGGGGTGTAAGAGAGATGTCCAATCCCAAGGGTGGGAATATTCATAATTTGGGATGTGTCATAAGTACTACCTGATGACCCAGGACAAAAAGAGAACTGTCAAGCGAGACAAGGAGAGCTGCCTAATCCATCAGAGTACCACCTTGCCTGGGGAACAAAGACAAACCAAGGCCTACCTAGAAGAAGAGAGAAAAGTAGGCCCTGGGACACTTGCTGGGGACCTTTGCTTGGAAACCTGGGAGCCCTATCTGAGAGTGGCCTGAGGTGCGAGCTGACTACCAAAAGAGGGTCCTAACATCTGGCTGGCCTCCTGAGCTAAGAGCAGACATCTCCCATGTCTGGGGAGCCACCTGCCTTTATCTTGTTCCATTAGTGGGTGGAGCAGGGGCCAGAACTTTGTAGACCCTGACCTTATTTGACTAAAAATATCACTTGATTAATTCCCTTAGAGAGAAGCACCATATCCATTTTAAACAGAAGTGTGAGGGGAAGATGTCTGTTTTAACCCATTCCTTTTCATTAGTGGGGATTTTTCCATTAGTGGGTGAGGGTATAAAAGCATGTATACCCTTAGCCTATTTAACTCAAAATATAATTTCATTAATTAATTCCCATAGGGTCAGTTACCACAGGGTGATGTTTTTGTTAGAATTCAAAAGTGACACAAATCCCAGCACACAGTAATTGACTCTAGTCTTTAATGTAATTGGGCAACCCTTCTGCTCATATGAATGTGCTAGTGTCCCCAAAATGAAAATCCCAACACCCGCATTCCCAGTGAAAACGAATTGTCCCATTCATTCCAAATTCCACAAACCCTGAATTTTATTTGAATGTGTGCTTCCCAAATGATTTTCCCATTGAGGTCATTTCCCCAAACCCTACCTTTGAAATAAAATGCCAAAACGATGTTCCCAATATAGTCCCACTCCCTGTACCTTGCCTCCTAACCAAAGAGGTCATATATAATTGATGTCTGGGGGTGTGGGAGGGGGGTTGCGGAGAGAGAAGAGCATTGTGACTAATAATCCTATGACCTTGTGTTTTTAAATTATTTCTATGTGTTAATGTGCAGAGAAATCCCAGTGTACTGACTGAAAATCAATCTGTGTGTTGTTGCAATTGTAATCTATCCAAAAATACATACGTCATATTGATGCAAACAAGTTTCATCAGTGGTTATTGTGTTGTGCCACAGAGTTGGTGGCTGGTGTTATTGTGATTTGCTTATTATTCCTTGTAGAAATGTAAATACATATACACTAGTATTTCCATACACCAACCTGGTTCCTAGCTTAAAGGTGATACAGAGGGTATCTCTTGAATGGTATTATACAGGTTGGAGACCTAACCAAATTTGAATCTGTTAAGAAATTTGTTGTGGGACACCTTGATTGGGGGGTGAACTCACTGAGTTCAGAGTGACCATCCAATAAACCGTGACCCCCCTACCGCACTTGCCCCACCAGGCCTCGTCCCCCTGTACTAGCCTAGCGGGGCCTGCACCTCTATTGAACCCATCCGGCCCTGTTCTCGCACTCAGGTTCTGGTCCTTCATTCCCTGCACCCGCACCATTCCCCTGGCACTTGTACACTTGGCCTAAACTTAGCACTTGCCTAGCCCAGGGGCCCTCTTCCCCCATCCACCCCTCCAGCACTTGCACGCTCTACACTCCGATCTGCACTTCTTTTCTCACCTTAGCATTAGGGAATTCCGCTCTGAGCAGCTCCCCCACCACCCCACTCCCCTGCACATCGTGTTACTGCACTTGCATGATATGAATGACACTAGGCCTTGAAGGACAGTTTTTCTTATTATTCAACCCTGCCTCCCACCCCCCCTGTTTTGTCTTGTTGCGCCTTGAAACATCATTTGCTGTATAGGCACATTATACATGCCCAATAAATAAATACATATATACACGCTATTGAATCTCCTCGCCACTGCTCTTCTGAAGTGCTTCAGACTAGTAAAGCATCCACATACTGAATGACTGTACTGGACACATGTAAATTACCCAAATACATCTGAAACACCCTGTTGAGAACAATTCGAGATTCACAGTACCAGGGTCGGACTGGGACAAGAAATAGGCCCGGACACCCAAAACAAAGTGGCCCCCCCTCGCCTCAAAAAAGTGGCCCAGCCTTCAAGGTCACCTCAAAAAGTGGCCCACCCCTTGCATCAAGAAAAGTGGTCCTCAAACCATTGTCAATGGAAGCAGACGTCCAAGGCCAAATGATAATATGTTAATGTATAGCACTTACTCTTAAGCTCTTTTTTGTAGAGCAAATATGCATACAATATCACCCAACCTGTGTTGGTACTCATTTATCAACCTCAGAAGGATGAAAGGCTGATATGGCCTTGCTGGGATTCGAACCTACAACCTGCAGATCACACACACATCGCAGTAGCAAGCGCTCAACCCACTGAGCTATCAAATCAGCAATAGTCAACTGAGCAATTATTATGTAGTGGATACCATTAATAGTGCCCGTCTCCACAATCAGGCGGAGTGCAGTGTGGAAAACATGCCACAGTCTGTCGCTCTACTTATCACGCAGAGTTGCGATGCCCTGTGTTGCATACCTCAATTCACTCTCTTTGGGTGGGTGTCACCAGCCCTGGACAATGTACACCCACACGTCAAACCCAAGACCCCTCCATAGACTTTAATGTGCCTAAATCATCAACAACAAAAACATCCAATTTCATCTGCATTGTCCATTAACCAGATTTAGAGGCCAACCATAGTAGTCTTTCCTTGCTCCTAGCTGCCAGTCACAACTCTCCACAGCAACGCCCTATCATGGCAAGCAGTGAGTAGGAGCATGCCCTGCGGGGTCGCTATCTCATGTTTTTGCCCCCCAAGCATGGCAGGAATGTTCCTCTTTCACCCCAACAGCATAGCTTGCTGCTCCTGGGATCTAATGATGCTGTGGCGGGCACTGGTGGAGAGGGAGTTGTAAGAGTAGTGAGCAAAAAGGGTGAAGGGGAGGCAGTGGGAGAAAATGGAAGCGCAACAAAGAATGGAGCTTTGGTTATCAGGGTGTGGAGCTAAGAGAGACAAAGTGAGACAGGTGGGGGGATATAAATGATAATGATGTGTTATTTATATAGCGCCTTAATCCAAAGTGCTTTACAGAGCACATATTTACTTACAATATCACCCAACCAAAATTGGTACTCATTGATCGACCTCGGATTACTGCAAACTCTTCCAGTCAACACGCCATCAATCGGCACACCATTTCACACACCATTTCCCATTCCTAACAACTGTGCCCCAACCACATTATTGACACTCCATAAAAGTGCTTCAAGAAAACTTGCCCAACTTGTAAGTCCTCCTCCACTGCCCTTGAAAACCTCTGCAAACCTCTATTTCCAAATGTTTTCTTTTGCTGATAGCATGAAGTCCTCTCAAAACCTTTTTTTTGTCTGGAAACTTCGTCCTCCTTCCTCACTTTCCTTTCCTCCTATGTCTGACCCCTCTTTCGCGGTCATGGCACCAACTCTGGTACACTCTCCCTTTAGCATGCACATTGCCCTTTGCTGCTCTCTAAATCCTCCTGTCCCCTTTCCTCCTGGGCCCACTCTACTCTCACCGCCTCCGTTCCCATCCCCAAATCCACATCCACCCTTACCCCACCTTCCAGCCTTTCCTGTGGGGACCCACATCTCTCCCTCTGAGAGCCCAGCACTGCTCATTCTCCCTTTCCTAAACTGCCAAGCAACCCTCTATTTCCTCCACTGTCAGCATTTCCTCCACTGTGAGCTCATGCCCTCGCATTTGCTCCGGATGCCTGGGGTATGTCTTTCCTTCCCCTTTCACCCTTGGCTGTGCTGCCATTTCTTTTTCCTCTGGAACCACCTTCCACCATTACTCCTCCATTCCATGTTATTTCGCCATCTGTGGCTGGACTATGCACCCTGCCCTGGGTGCCTAGTGTGGGCAAGACCAACACTCCTCCCTTTTCCCCCCCTTTGGCAAAAACCATCCTCTCCTCCTTCCATAGCCATGGCTCCTCCCATTCATCCCCAAGGAAGTCTCACCCCTGTGACCTCTGCACGCCCTTTTATCCTCACCTCATCATAAATCTCCTACTCTTCCCAACTATCCACCCCTCTTTTCCCCACCCATTCAGCCCTTTCACCGTCCCAAGCCATTCCCATCCACTGAACCCTCGCTGTCATAATGCCCAACCTCTAACCACTGATGCTTGTGCCCCCCTACCACTGCGGCCCTGCACTCCCTCTCCGAGTGCAGCACCGTACCATGCTACCAACCCTTGTCTGCCAAGTGCTCACCAAGTCCTGATCAGCTTTGGCTCTATTCCAAAATGGCCATCCACAATCCCTCTTCCCCTTCAGATAGCTCCAGGGAGACCATGCCCAGTCTCACCCCAACAGTATTCTGCTCCCCGGCGGTGTGGGGGGGCCTGAGCCCTCATCCCAGCACCCACCTGTGCCAGGCCTCTACCACCAGGCATGGGTGTGCTTGTTGATGGCCATTTCTCCTCCTGCTCTACCGTGGCCGATCCTGAGGCTGTACCATGCCGGCCCCAATACCGTCCAATAACTCCACCCACTAGCCCCCCTTTTACTCTTACCACCCCTTCTAAGGCTCAGCTCCAGCCTACCCCCTCACATTACCACACTACCTCTCCACTGTGACCCGCTCACCATCTTCAGCCTCAGCTACCCACAGTTCTTTGCACCGACCCCCAACTCTCCCTGACCTATCGTGAGCAGGCTCCTCCCCTGGGACTGACCCTTCTGGCCTATTTCTGGAGAAACTACACCACCCGCCTGGGGGTTTGCGGCCCGACCCCTCTCTGAGCTGACCTCAAAGTATTTAATATGTTCCACTTTGAAAATTATTTCCAGAGCCTCTTTTGGTTCCAGGTCCACCCATGAGAGTAGCAGTTGTGCACTATTCCTGCCTACACTCTAACAAAGTGCAGCATAGCCATGAAGTGCAAAGCCCATCCAATCCCCACGCACACAGGAGAAAGCAGAGGCAGACTTGATGGCGACACCCGTACTTCACAGAGAGTAGAACTGCGGCCCAGTAGCAGCCATGAAGCCTTCCCTGTCACACATCAAGAGTAACAGTGCACGTTTCTTTGCCTCAGTCCCCGTCTAATGTAGATTTCAATGGAGGTAGTTGTCGAGCTACAGACGAGCCGATTTGCGGGAATGCTTCAGCGAGTGTACAGCACAAGGAAGCAGCGCCGAGCCACGCTCCATCCTTCGTAGTCCCACACTGTCAGAAGCAGCGCGTGTGTGAACACGATGCTGGTAGATGTCACCTGCCTGGCTTTCCCTGGGCTTCTTTGATGCGAGCAGAGTGCGGAAGATCATTAAAGTACCAGTAGGAGGAAGGATGAAAGGCTGAGTTGGCCTTGCCGGGATTCAAACCTGCGACCTGCAGATCACGCTCAGATCGCAGCAGCGAGCGCTCAACCCGCTGAGCTATCTTACCGGCCATAACCGGATTTACTGCAGGTGACTCTTACCTCCTCAACTCAGCCAGGGGCATCTCTCCATCACCGCTGCCACTGTGGGGTAGTGACTGTGTGGGTAGGGGGGTCGCCCGTGCCCGAGTGCCTGCGTGCCCTCCTGGGCTGGCCTCTGCTGCACTGCTGGAGATGAGTCGACGGACTCTTGCTGTGGTGTGGAGACAGGGGCCTCATCGACCTCGCCAATGGCACCGGTCAGGCCCTCCTTTGTGTGTGGCTTCCTGCAGGCTGCAGCTCCAGTCCTAACCTGGGGCTGGGAGTGAGGGCTGGTGGCGGCACGGAGTCTCGCCGCATTTTCATTGGCCATGGCCAACATCAGTTGCTTTCAACTTTGCAAAGTGGCTTGCAACAAATGCGTTGCTTGCTTCCTGCAAAGTTGAAAGCAATTTTTTCGCGCCTCTGGCCAAGCCCAGCCCTCCAGGCGGCCTCCAGGCTCCTCCATCAGACTGCCTGCTGCTGCCCCAGGTCCTTCAAGGGCGAGCAGTTGCAGGAATCTGTTACTTTTTTACAAAACACTGGTAGCGGACCGGGCTGAGGTAACACTTCCTTCACAATCACCTAGTGCCATGGTGTCAGTCTCGCGCCGACTTGCTGCCCGCAGGCCCTGATCATGCAGAGCAGATCAGCACTGCAGGCAGCCCTGAGCCAGCGTGAGACCGGCCCAGGCATAGGCTTGAAACCCGGCCCCTCGCCAGCCTCTAAGGATTTCGTATCGGCCACGGGCCGATCGGCGGACGGGCCAATCCAACACTGCACAGTACCCTTGGGGCAACCCTGTGTGCTCAAACCTCTGATTACGATACGTAAACGCTGTGCAGTACGGAGAATCGGGGTGTAAGGGGACTGAGAAAAATGCATTGTTTAAATCGATCACCGTAAAGTGGATCGAGCCAGTATGGATATTACAGAGAATGGTAGCAGGATGTGGTACCACCGGGAACTCCACCTCAAAATGTTATCCAGAGGGCGCAAATCCTGGACCATTCTCCAACTGTACCACTTTGCTTTTTTTGTAGGGTTGATGGCTGTGTTGCATGGGGACACATAAGGTTGTATTATGCATTGCTTCAACAATGTCATAATGGTCTCATGAATCCCTTTGCCAGCCTCTCTAGACATGGGGTACTGCTTAACACATGGTAGTCCAGGTTTCAATTTTATCCGTACTGCTCTAACACTCTTTAACAGCCCCACATTGTGAGGATTTGTGGTCCACAAATGGATCGGCACCTTCTCCAACTACTCCTTCCAATATGGCATTGTATTTTTAACAATTTGTTCTATCACTATCTGGCAAGGCACTCCAGCTTTAAAAACCATCTCTCCTGTGTCTGCAGCATCTTCAAACAATTGTTCGGCGGACACTTCCGTTAGCGATAAGGTCAGGTCAATGCACAACACTGTGCGCCACTCTCCGCCTTCCTCCTCAGTGCCTGAGAGAACCACCCTGACCTTCTTGATCATTACTGCTTCTAGGAGAACCGTCACAATGGTGCCGGTTGTTACCTCCTGTGGCCCAGCAGGCAGAAACAAGAATTCAATTGGTACCCGCCATGAGCTCTGAATCCCGAGACCCAACTCAACACAAACTTTACTCCATAAAAGAACAAAGCTGAATGTACAGGTACCACCCTTATCGCACTATCACTACAGTATGCACTCGAAATCGCAGCTTCTCTTACCGGATACAAACCTGGAGTCGAGCACAATATACCTTCCTCTGTAAAAGGGATCGTTAGGTGAAGTTTACTAAGGAGATCTCTGCCCATGAGGTTTGCCGGGGTATCTGCACAATACAACAAAGGAGCAGATACATTTTGTGTACCTACCTTAATATGTAGGTCCTCACTGAAACGTACTGTACAGGATAGCCCCAGAGAATCCCTGTGTGTCCATCATCTTGCATGACCAGGGAAACTAACCATCCTTGATGCAAGATTTTGTAGCCCCTGGATCGACCATAAATGAAAATATTTGGTTACCTACTTTTACCCCTTTCCAGGGTTTTTCTTCCAGATCAGCAGTAGCAGACAGGACTGGACACATCAGAGATCCCTGCAGGCTGTCCTAATCCGGGTCCATGTTAGCACTGGGGAGCGGGAAAGGATTCCCTCCAAAACACTTGCTCCAGTGTAGAGAGTGACCGTTCCTTTGGTGAAGGATTGTTCTCTCATGCCTGTACCGGTGCCTATGCTGGCATTGTCAGCTGAACACATAGTTCTGTGCAGCCCCAGGCGCCCAGTTCTGTTAAACCCGTACCTGCTGCGATTGCCCAGAACCTGGGCATATGGCATGGTCGGAGGGGAGCATTTGCTGAACACTTATGTTGAAATACTGTGGCCTGCTCTGACAATCTCGCGCCATGTGCCCCATCCTTCCACATGACCATCACTGGATCCAATACAACCCTTTATAGTTACATCCCACCGGCCCATTAAACCGGGGCCTCATTCCTCCGAACCCGTCAAATGACCTACCTCCTTGTGAAAATGTTCCCCTATTCCTGGGAGCATACCCGTTAAGCCAACCTTTTGCCATACCTCATCCAATATGTCCCTGTAGCCCCAATTGTCCCTGACCAGATTTGCATCTACCTTTTGTGCCTTCTCCATGCTCCCTTTTTCCTTCTCTTGCCTACTCTTACAAAAATGCATAATATGTGCCTGAATTTCCAGCCAACCCTTGGCCTCCATCCCTGCTGCGTTATCTAGGTTATGGTGGACTTGTTGGGAAGTCGCTTTTTTTGCATATGATAAAAAATGGCCAAGTTCTTATCCCGGGCTTCTACGGTCTCTGCCCTCGACATCTCTTGAATTAACTGGATATGTGCGGCAGGATTGTCATCTAATTTCATTGTCTTGCCCAGAATCAAATGTATATCTGGCGTATCGTACATGACCCACATGCCCCCCCCATTCCTGTGCCCTGTAATTACTGAGTGCTGCTCCACCCTGGGTGTACATATCCAACTTGACTCCCAGATACCCTGATCACCTTCAAAACTCATCTGACTGCTCCCCCATTAGAGCTGTGAATATGCTTTTTATGTCCCCTATGGCCAACATGACACGTCAGTGTGCTTCTATAATGGATGAATCCGATTCCCCCACCCATCCTGTCTTCATCAAATTATTCCGGTCCATGTGTGACCACAGGACATGTTACACCTTTTTCTGACCCTTCTGGAGCAACATACATTGAATCACACTCGCCTTTACTGGGTCTCTCCCCATCGTTCCCCTGCTGATCACCACAGCCAACCTAGAACCCAATGGTTTGATCTCTGTCACTGCTACTAGAGTGGGAGGCGGGGATACTACACCCTGTTCTCCCTGCTCAACATCTGATTCCCATTTATCCTCGTCTCCTACTCCTATTATCACAACCCCTGGTGTTTCTATGAGCAAGGAAACATACTCGGCACTACCGCAGGGTGCAGGTTCCAGCTCTCCTTGCTCAAATCCTGTACCTGTAGTGACATTTATGTGCTCAAGCTCCACGTTGACCTCTTTGATAACTGGCCTACCCAATCCAACAAGAACCTGTCCTTGCCTCCACCTTCCTTCTTCTATGTCCTTTACTTGCCTATTCACTTCTTCCCTCTCTTCACTCTCTGCTGACCTAACCGCACTAACTCATCCTCCGCTAGGCTCTATGCTTCTTCTAATTTTTCCTGGTCCTGCTTTTCCACTGCAATTTGCAGTGTATCCTCTATCCTTGTTAGGGAGAATTTTCCAGAATGGCTAATTTCCCTTACCTACTGAGTCCCTCAGCAGCTTTGCTGGATTTCTAGGATTTATTTTTTTCACCTGATAAGAGTGTGAGCCTTTTTATCCCCACTCTTACATGTGTTTTTGACTGTGTGTTGTACATTTATGTGTTCATAGACTGTGGAACCTCACCTGCTCCATAGGCATCATCCTTTTATTATTTGTCACACAGCACCTTTAGTGCAGTGCAACAGGGTTATCTTTTTCATACTTCCCACGTTAAACTCCATTTTCTGGGACTGACTACTGTCCCAGAACATGTAAAGTTGCCATTGACTTTATTAGTCTTTTTAAATTCACAGACCCAGTACAAACTATCTTCCATAAAGTACTGGAAAGGGTTAATAGTTATCCGTATTTGTCTGTTTCTCATGGAACATTATTTCGTTCCCCTTTCTTTAAGATTTGGCTGGTGGCAGTGGTATCTACAATTTTATACCTACCGCAGACTATGAAAATAGCCTTTTTACTGTTTTAGGCTAAGTTAGTAGCCTCGAACTTTAACCCGCTGGACCCCTTTTATTTTATTTCGGTTCCGGCTGGGTTTATTTGCCATTTCTTTTTGTAAAGGTCTTTCTCGTGTTTTACCAGGTTTCGTTTGGTTCCTTTGTTCGCCATCCTTTGGCGGGCTTCTGCTCAGAAGTGCTCCTTAGGCACCTGAGAGTCTGGGTGGACTGAATGTGAGGGAGGGGTTTTAGGCCCCCTGCACAGGGTCTCCTGGGAGACCCAAGTCGCACTATGGTTTGATTGGCTAGGTGACTGCTCCCTGCCTTACCTCCGCCTTACCTTATAATGCCTTACCAAAATAATCTCTTCACAGTACAAACACTAACGGAAAATAACACAAACTTCACCCACGTCACACCAATGACCTCGCTCTCCACCTGCACACACCTCTCACACTTCCTCATGCATCTGTCCGCTACTTGTTATCACTCACAAGATTCTACTCACATGTGCATGCTCACCCGAACTCCTCCGTCATGGGGTTCCAACACAGGCCGTCACTTTCTTTGGAGCCACCCCCGCTTCAAAGAGTAGAGAGGACTTCTCTTAAAATGGATCCTGCTAGAGCACTTGGAAACCCTTGTTTTTTTCGGGACTGGTCGCTGTAGGTGGCCGCAGCCTGGAAGCCTACGCAAATAAGAGGTGGAGGGGTGCTGGGATCACATTGGGGTCCCCAATTGAAGGCAAGTCCCTGAACGCTCACACCAGAGAGAATACAACCCGCTGGGGAAGAAAGGCCCAAGTCGATCTTGTAAGGATTACAAGTTTTTTTTTTTTTTAAACTTTATTTATTGGTGCACACAAGCCGATCACGTACATTTCACCGTTCCAAAGTAATTACACTTCAATAATGATACACAATCAGGTATTCTCCGATTCTAATTCTTCCGCCATAGCCTTGTCCGCAAGGTATTGCTTGTACCGGTCCCATATATTTCTGGGTCTGGCTATGGGTAGTATAGAGTCTATATACATTTTTTCAGTGTCCTATAATCTCACAAGCAGATGAGAGCACCAGCAAGAGAACTCTACTGCTAAGAATGTTCTGCCGAAAAGTAGTACAATCAGAATCTTATGAAGAAAAACATCATTCTACAAGACGCCGCTGGTTGGTGGGTGGCCATACATGGTCTGGTCACTCCATAAGAGATGCCAGGCCATTGGCTCCTGCCCAATCCATCCTTCTTCCATCACGTGAGTTCTGCAGTGATCATCTTCTTCTCATGTCGAAGGTCAAAGAAGAAATTAACTACACTCCTGACATAATGTTGTTTTATCACTAAACTGTGTACCTGGGCGGCCTCAAGACAATCACAAAGGAGGTTCTGGGACACTTTAACCTTCACACACACATTTCACTCACTCCCTTCCACGCCATCCGTCTCCAAGGTCTCCACCCTAATTTTGAACTATAATTTACCCTCCCAGCATCTCGCAATACAAATCACACAATTGTCGCTTCAACAATGTGCCCTGTCCGTCCTCTTCGAACATTTCAGGACTTGTTACTTTGGGGTTGGTGGTCAAAGGGCACGTGGTGCCATGGAATTCAGGGGTCTTATGGTTTAATCAGTTATATGGGCTATAAGTTGTGGTTGACTGGGGATGGGCCGGGTCATGCTTTAGCCAGTGTGAGATTACATGCACACCAGGTGCCAGTCTGTGATCACAGGCTTGTATGTCTCTTTCCTCTTGAGTAAAAAACACATCTTTGGAACACTGTTAGAACAATGAATAGGCGGTGTGGTGCTCGGGGTTGTGGGCTGTCTTCCTTGGAGTTTGGGCATGGCTGGGGAATTCCCGTATCTCGCAATTTGGGCCTAATGCATGCAATGCAGCATTCACTGCGCCGGCATCACTTTCTACCTAGGTTTACTAATATCTACGCAAATAGTAATGATGCTCGCGCCCGCGTTACACTATGGGGATTAAGTATATTTGTTTATATTGATTTCACTGTCCCCCCACATGCCCTGGCCCATCACAGTGCTTCAAATGCATCTCGCCTCACTCTAAAGCACCTAGGGGGTGAGACAGGGGCCCCTTCCCAACAGCAGGGATTTGTTTTTTAGTATAGGACATTTTTGTTTTGACAAGACTGACCAGGACTGTATTTTCCTTATTTGTATGGTTGAGATTGCTCCCATTTAGTGTTAGGGCAAGTTTGGAGTTTTCCCAAACCCATTCAAAGCATACAAATAAAGGTTTTGAAACTTATACTGTTGTGTCAGTGTCTACTTGTGGCACCATGCCGCCTTTACACGGTCCAGAAAAACAATTTCGAAGAGGGGACAGTGTCAAGGCATCTATTTACATCTATTGAACAATGTCTACTGATTAGTCAAGGCATTTACATATGGATGTCCTGTGAGCACACATGCATTTAATCAGAAAAGTACATTCTCTTTATTACATTTTGAAGCATATGTCTAACAGAAAATACACAAAAACAATTTAAAATAAATTTACATAAATACAAAACAAAGAAACAGTAAGACTGTATTTCCTATAGTATAGCTTACTAATTAGAATTTCTAACGAAACGAAATACATAGGGCCTCATTACACGGTAGGCGGTAAAAATCGCTAATTACCGGCATGGCGTAATTAGCGTGTCCGCCCTCGCAAGAGGCCGCAAATTGCATGCCATTACGAGATCGCAGGCACGAGCCTACCGCCATGCCGGTAATGAGCCTACCGCCATGCCGCAAAAGTCCCCAAAAAGTCCCTTAACGGCATCCTCGAAAGCGCTGTTAGCACTTCCGACCTGCCGCCACATGCAAATAGCGGTGACCGCCATTAGCGGTCACTGCTAATAGCGGTTACCGTAATATTGCGGAACCGGAAATAGCGTCATCGCACCGGAACGGGAAAGAGCACGGCGGCCATCTTTAAAAACACAATCCATTGCCATCCTCCTTATCCAGGACACCTTACCAGGAACCACGTTGGGAAATACACCAAGGACACCGTTAAGATGCCCAAGGCCGTTAAAAAATCGTCTGAGCGGCAACGCAAGGAGAAATTTTGCAAGGAGGAGCTCCTTATGCTAACGCAGACACTAGCAGACAATGCTCATGTCGTCTTCAATAACGACATGCGTCGGGAGACCATTGTGAAGAAGAAGGCCATCTGGGAAGAGGTAGCCCATAAGGTCAGCGCGGTAGGCACCACAACCCGCACAGTCAAAGACTGCCGAAAGAGGTGGGATGACCTCCGGCTCCGTGTGCGGAACATTCTATCCGTGAACCGCAACCTGGCTACGGGCACAGGAGGAGGCAGTGAATCGCCAATCAAGCTCACTGAGTGGGAGGAGACATGTGCATCAACCATCGGGGTGGAATGCATTGAGGGAGTTGGACAAATGGAGCATGGCGTGGCCGTTTCGTCCGATGGAGGTGAGTGTATGCATCAAACAATGCACAGTGAAGTGTGATGTTCCCCCCAATCATGTGTCCATATGAATGCCGTGGCTCCAGCCACAAACAGACATGCATGCATCACCACATGCCCGTACAACACAGACCCATTCATGCATGACCCACCCAACATCCCCATTACCTGCATCCACACTAAAGAGCCCGGAATGCATAGAACGGCATGACGTATTCATTTTGCTCAAGGCAGGTCGACCCATTACTGATGGTTGTCAACATTTCTCACCCTTGCAGGATCACACACTGACACTGAGGAGGCACGCACTTCCACACCTGCTCCCACATCCAGCAAAAAAGCCAGGAGGGATGCCACAGGGGACACCGCCACATCCACAAGGGCAGCCAGGACGAGTGTCCATGACCACAGGGACAAAAGCAGCCGGGACACCAGTTGCACGCATCCACAGGCCATGGCTGCTCCCGTCGTGGCACCCACGGAAGTGTGTCTCCCAGCAGGTGAGGGCAGCATCGAGGGAATGCACTCTGCTGCCACCAGCTCAACGGGTGAAGCAGCAGCCACGGCCCCACCTTCAGATGAGGAGGACACACCTGCCATTGATGCTGATAGCCAGAGCCCCAGACCAACAAGCCCCTTACTGGCAAGCCCGAGGTACTCCTCAGGTCCGGGTAGTCATGGAGATTCACCCACCCCTGAAGGGATATGGAGCCCCCAGATATCCTCTCCTGATGCAAGTGCAATGGGACCAGGTGCATCAGCCATCCCACCAGCACCCACCATGCGACATGACCTCTCGTCCATCTACCAGAGGCAGACCAAGATGAGTAGCCTAGTAGGTCAACATGTGGCAGGGACAGCCCGCCTGAGGGAGGACATTGCTACACTTGCACAGCAGACAAGGGAGGGCATGGAGGCATGCACCAGCCGAATCTGCAGTGAAATGGCCCAACTGCGGCAGGCCATGAACCGCATAGCAGATGCTATTGAGCGTCGGTGCCCACTCACGGCCCAGGAAGAAACAGGCCCCTCCCCGTCTGGGAGTTCACGCCAGACTAGTCCCCTGCGCCGGTATATGCGGAACCTGCGGCGCACGGCTTCACAACCACCAGATGACGATGCAGGCACTGGCAAATAGGGCCACCAGGATTAGTGTGCCACATGTGGCAATGGACACATTCACGTCATGAGACTCACATGGGAGTGTTGAGGGGGGAGGGGGGTAAGGGTGTATTTGGGTGTGTTGAGGGGGGAGGGGGGTAAGGGTGTATTTGGGTGTGTTGAGGGGGGAGGGGGGTAAGGGTGTATTTGGGTGTGTTGAGGGGGAGGGGGGTAAGGGTGTATTTAGGTGTGTTGAGGGGGGAGGGGGGTAAGGGTGTATTTGGGTGTGTTGAGGGGGGAGGGGGGTAAGGTTGTATTTTGGGAGTTTGGGTTATGCACTTTAGTACCACAATATGTTCAATATACACTGTTCAGAGTTTGAAACCCAAGCGTGGTCTCCATTATTGTGTATGTGTCATTCATTGTGGACAGGGTCCTTTGTGGGCCTCGAAACATGCACCAGGGCAACAATTCCCATCTACGTCCATGCTATTTCACCTTGGTGCATGATGAGATTACAGAATCAGATGCTGATGCACATCGTGTGCCTCCTTGGCAATGCCTGTTTCATGTCCTGCCGGGGCATTCCACCCACACTCATCCCCAGCCACATCATACTCTTCTGGTGGTTGCATGTCAATTTCAAGTGGCATAGGCACATTCCATCATATGCACATTTTGTGATGCTCTACACATGCCATGGTTGTCTTTGCCACTTTGACACGGCCGTACAGGAGTGCCACACCCAGGCCGCTTAGGCAGCGGAGCACTGTCATTGGAAGGATGTACTATATTGTTGTCCTCTTCCTGATGGTTCTGTGGGTTCCGTACAGGGGTTAGGAGCCACCTCCTCAGTGGATGGCTGTCATTGCTTGTATGGTGTGAGGAATGGGTGCCTGTTACGGCTCACCTCTGGTGCTGGCTGTTGTTGTAGGTGCTGCACTGCTATCATGTAGTCAAGGCTGTCACGTCATGCTGCTGCTATTGGGACCATCTTGGTGTGGGAAGGGGTGTGGGTAAGGGTGTGGTGTGCTCTTTTGTGCTGCCTGTCTCCATTGCATGCACCTGTGCTGATTGTGTCCACCTGTAGTTGATGGGTACACTGCTCAGGTCTCTTAACGGGTGCTTTTCGATGCCGTTATTAGCGCCATGCCGGTAAGGGGTTTTTGGGTGTTTTACATGCCGCTAATACCATGTCCGCATGGCTTGTGATGGCCTGGTATTAGCGCCATGGTGCTAAGTCCGGCATGGGGGTCTTGCCGCTATTAGTGGCACCGTAATTAACGGGTGCGCAGATAGCGGTGGGTCCGGGTCGTGATTTGCTTAGGGAATTAACGGTCCCGGAAATCTTTACCGGTAACGGTATTCCATTACCGCACAACGTGTAATGAGGCCCATAGTTTTGAATGGTCATCAAACCTTGATAAAATTATATATTGGTACTTATATTCAAGCATGTAAAAGACATTATTTTTCATCTAATTCACTAAAGCTTTTTTTATCAAAAAGCAATCGATTTCGGCTATATGGGAACACATGTATCTTCACCAGCCCAGCGTTTTACAGGACATAGGGCCTCATTCCGGGTTTGGAGCTAACCATGGAGTAATTAGCTCCATGGTTGCCTCCGAAACCGTCCCAAATACGGCATGGTGAATGGAGTAATTACCGGTCCATTCCAGGGTTGGAGGGACCGGTAATTCCCCATTCACCTTTTGCTTTTCCCCATTCCCATTTCTGCCCCATAGGGCTCAATGGGAATGGGGAAGGAGGTAATTACGGCACCGTAAATTACGGTACCGTAATTACCTCCGAGGTACCTTTGCGAGTCCCGTACTTAACTCATGCTAAAAGCAGGAGGTAAGGAAGGACCCGCAAAGGCAACTCGGAATACGGAGATAAGGGATTACCGGCATCGGCACCCTTACCGATGCCGGTAATCCCTTACCTCCAACCTCGTAATGACCCCCATAGACACTAAAGGGCTCATTCGGAGTGTGGCAGTAATTTGATGGTATTCCACTGAATTACTGCCAATATTGGATACTGTTACCCTCACTCAGTCCTGTGGGTTTACCATGGGGTTACAAGTGGTGGTAGTGTGGTGTTAGTCCTCATTTCTGGAGTCAATACGACTTCATTGGGGATTTGTGTCAGAATTACCACTGACAGTATTAGTGAGTGGTCATTCTGCTGATTTTTGGAGGAAAACAGTACATCCTCCACTTTTCATCCAAGAATCAGCAGAAATACCATTTGATAATTCTGCCAGTGGTAATTCCGACAAAACGTGTAATTTGGTGTTCCGTGGAAAATGGAGGTAATTCTATGACCGCCCAAAAAATAACAATAACGGAATTAACACCACTTCCTTCCTGCACGGTCAGACTCGGAATCAGCACCTAAGTGTGCCGTCTGAATAATGGACATAAGTACTATTTTAATGTCATTCTAACATAAACATTTTTTTAAAGAAAAAAGAAAATTAGACAGGATTTGATACTATCATTAATCCATAGTATTACCCATGCAGTCCTTCATTTGTAAAGACACATACTTCTTTCCTGCCTGAGGTACAGAAGGCACAAGCATTGCTGTAACCTTCAGAGATGGTTCACATATTGGTATTGACGTTTTTGAGGCCCTAGGGCTGCCTCTCTCTTGTCTTGTTTAGCACCTCCACCCTCCTTTAGTAGCTATAGAATATTAACCACTACTGTCTAAGTCTGTCTTATAATAGACGTGAAACTTAGGCAGATTGCCTATGTAACTAAACTCCCTCAGGGACTTCCTAGCTGTCCTTACACTATCCAGGTGTTAATGTTCTATATGGAAGTGGGAATTGTGTGTTAAGAGACCCTAACGGATACAGTCCTTCTTCTTTTTTTACATTTTTTTTTATTTGTGTTTAATCGTGGTTAACCATTTTTACAAACTTGGTGCAGTTTTTCTTTTGTTGTAACATTTCCTTTCTTTGCTAAAAATGTATCCTCAAGCTGCTGTGTCCTCTTCATATGGGTTTTGGTCTGCAGCCTTTCCGTCTAAGTCCAGACATTGCAAACATTTTGCTATTGCTAATGTCAGAGATGTAGAATCACCACTCATCATCTGGTTCCACCAAACTTCATCAGTTGTCGTCTGGTGTTTGAGTCTGTGTGGTCGGAGATAGATTGTTCTTTATTTGTCTGTTCCTGTGCAGAGAAGAAGGAGGTGTCGCACTGTCTCGGTATTTTGTGTAACTGAGCAATAATAACATGTGTTGTTTTCGGATTGCTTTCGGAAATGTAAGACTTTGTTCGTCTTTAGGACATTCAGGCGTGCTCTTAAAAAGATTGTTCGCAGATGTTTATTCGGAGATTTATTTAGCTAAGTTCTCACCTCGTCTATTTCTTGGGTGTTAAATGTCAGGTGTGACGAGGATGTGTATTCACTTGCTTTATCAAGTGTTTCGATCCAATCTTGAGTTTTCAGTCTGTCCTTGATTTTTCCCGGGATTCTTTCGATGTCCCACTCCGAACACCCGATTTTTTCTGCCAGTTGTTTTTTGTAGCAGACAGTCAACATCTGGGTCTTTTCACTTGTCATTTCTCTGTAGATGATGTCTAAGATTTTCAGACAAGGTGTTCTCAGTATTTTCCCCAAGAATAGAAGACTGTTTCTCACAATCACATATTTCATTGATGACAGACGACAGATGACCACGTCTGATTACTGCTATTGGTGTCGAGTTAGGCAGCTTCAGGACTTTACGCCAAAATAGGCCCTCAAGTCTGTCCCACAGTGTGGCAGGAAGTTGTAACATCGCCTCGGCTCCGTATGTTATCGCCGGCGTGGCTTTTGTTTTGAAAAAATGTATCACTGGAAGAAGTGAAAATTTGCTGTATTTTGCCGTATTTTCTGTCCAGAGTCAGGGCCTGGGCTGCTAGAGTTTTTGTCCTTGCGAAGAGGTGTTCCTGCAGAGAAATTCCAATTTTACTGCGGCAGCTTTTGACTCCCAGGTATGTGAAGTTTTCTACTGTTTCCAATTTTTCTGAATTTACGAACCAATGTTGTTTTTTGTTGATGTTTTTGGCTTTTCAATGATCATAATTGTTGTTTTGTTTGTGTTGATATCCAAACTGTTTTTTTTAGGTAGGCTGAGAGGCTGTCTAATTGGCGTTGTAGGCCGATGGCAGTTTGGTCCAACAAGATTATGTCGTCGGCGTAGAGGAGCCTTGTAACCTTGGATTCACCTATTATGGGAGGGAAAGAGCGAGTATCATTTTCTGAATGCACAATGTCGGCCATATAGGCTTTGTACAATGCTGGGGCCAAAGGGCAACCCTGCTTTACCCCTCTTGTTGTCTTTATTGCTTTTGATAGCAGGCCGGCCCCGTTTAGCTGCTCTCTCACCGATGTTTCACTATATAGAGCTCTGATCGGTGCTATAATGGAAGGGGGGCATTTTGATCTTTCTAGTTTCTTCCACAGTCTTTTTCTATTTACCCGATCAAAAGCTTGCATTAAGTCTATGGAAGCTATGAATGTTGTTAACTTGCCTTCCCGAGCTCTTGCCTTTAAAATACTGATCATCATGATTTTGATGGATGTTCCCAGGTTCTTTTCAAATCCAGATTGGAACGGGTCTGCCGTTTTAGCTTCTTTCTGCCATTCTTGCTGGTCGTCCAGAATCAATGTTCCGAATAGCTTCCCTATGACGTCCAGTAAACCTATCGGCCTATAATTCTATGCTTCACTCTTCAAACCCTTTTTAAAAATTGGGACGATGTTTGCCGTTTTCCATGTTTTCGGGATAGATCTTGTTTCGAGGCATCTGTTGAATATCTCCATGATCAAAACTGCCCAGGATTCAGGGTCCTGTTTTAATTGGACATTTGAAATTCCATCGGGCCTGGAGCTCTTGTTCTATCATGCTTACGCCATTTGCTACCTTGCCTGTCCTTTCTTCTACAGTCCTTTGTGAACTCCACCCATCTCTTTTCTAGATTTCCTTCACTCTTCTACTCTCTGATATCTCCCACTACTTCTTGCTCTCATCTCCACCTTTTGATATCACTACCTTCTCTTCAATCTTCCTACTCACTTCCCCTTGCACTACAACTGCCTCCTCCACTCCACTCTATTACTCTCACCACTACTCCACTACCCCTCCTCCACACTATACCTCCCGCATCCACACTACTACCTCTCCTCCATACAACTCCATTCTCCACACTACTTCTCCCTTCCCATCTCTACTAATTCCACTTCATCCACGTTTAATTAGTGACACTCCTTTACCCCACTTACACCCACTTCACTGTCACTGCTTATACTACTTTATCTAACAACACTTGTCACACTAACACACACACTCCCAGTGCAGTATCACTTTAATTCCCCAGCGAAAACCTCAGCTTCTCCAGAAATTGACTCCACACTCCAAGGCTCTTTCCTCCCTCCTGCTGGTCTCTTAGTCTATCTTCTGAGCTCACTTTAAATAACTCTCACTTCCTGCTTCCTGTGGTCTCCTTGTATCCCCCATCTGTCCTCCCTGGATGGGTTCTCTCTCACTGGGCAATATGGCCCTGTCTTCCCTGCCCAGGACGTGTTGCAGGAAGCAAATATTACAATCCAATCCCGCCCTCTTCCTCAGGTTGGGCCTGCCACAGAATAGTAAGGATGTGATTTTGGACATTAGGATGAAGATTGATCGGTGTGTGCGCGGGGGTATGGATTTGGAGTTGGCGTGGGTTCCCAGTCACAGTGGCATTTTGGGAAATGAGTTGGTGGATCTGGCGGCGGGTGAGGGTATGAGGAGGGGAGCGGTTGATGTGAGGTTGCCTTTGAGTGTGGATGAGGTGAAGGTTGTGATGGTGAGACGGGTCCTGGATGAGTGGCAGGAGAGGTAGGTGAGTGGGGTGAAGGGCAGGGGGATGTTCGGTGTTTGTGGGAAAGTGTCGGTGAAGGTGGATGCAGGGAGTTCAGAATGGAGGAGGGGGAGGAGGTGATGCTGAATCGGTTGAGGATAGGTCATGTGGGGCTGAATGACTGTCTATTTCGAATAGGGAAGCGTGAATCAAGGGACTGTGCGGTGTGTGGGGTGCCTGAAACGGTGGGACATTTTCTGATTAGGTGTGATAGACATGTTGCAGAGAGAGAATTGATGAGGGTTCGGTTGACTGCGTTGGGTGTTGCTGAGCTGAGCGGGAGGGTTTTGCTGGGAGGTGATGGGGAGAGAGGCAGGAGGAGGAGTAGTGTGATGTTGGATTTTGAGGCAGACGGGGAGGTGGGAGGAGTTGTGAGTTTAAATGGAGCTAAATAATAATTAGTGGGTACGGTGCACATCATCCTATAGGATGGGGAAGCGCCTGCGTGGGTCCGCCCGCGCCACCGATAATTAAGAAGAAGAAGAATAGTAATGGTGGCTCAGGAAGTTGAAAGTTCGTGTTAGGGGACCTTGATTCTGGTGACCCTAAGGTAAGTCCTATTGTTCAGAAGGTTTATGACCCCTGAATAACTTCCAACTGGTCTTGGGTGTTCCAACGCGACTGTGCTTACTCGCCTCTGCTATTTATCAACACTATGCAGACTCCTTGTCATCCACATATCTCCTGTCTCTTCCCTGGTCCTTTGCTGGCTCTGGCATGTCTCATAATCCTGGGGACTAGCTGCTGATGGTCGGGCCTTAATATTCCTGCAGCTGGCATATGTAGCTGCGTAACGACCCTCACTCTGATGCTTCTTGCTGGTTTCTTGTTTGGACTTGTCATTCTGGGAAACACAAAAGCAATGGCAAGCACCTTCCTGAGGATGCATGGCATAAGACAAACGTGGACGAGTCAGACATAGGCTCGTGCAAGGGGGTGGTATTTGGGCCTGGCCCTCGTCACACTGATGAACACGCCTCCCATGGTGGGCTCAAAGCACCTGGTAGGTAGAAGTCGACATCCCCCGCCTATGCGTTCACATATAAAGCAGTTGATTCTACAAATCGAGTACAACACTTCAACCATAACACCCTTATAAAGGGATCCCATTCGTTCACCCTCAACAGAAGTAAGCGATCAGAAGTACACATCAACACATTCCCACTGCTATATTAGAGGCATCCTCGGATGATTACAGATTAGTACCAAGCACTGCTTTCATCACTGTTATAATTTCAACAAAAGCCATCAATGACATCTCAAAGAACAACAGATCAAATGTATTTCAATTAATTTAACATCACAGTTACAATGCATAGGAGCTCCAATGCAGGTGTTGCTTCTTTCTTCCCAATGTGGCTCTATGTTACTCAGTAATGCTAGGAATATCCCAATAGGTATTAGACAGACACTTGCATAAGGTTCTCTCAGTTTTACTCGCTTTTTCATTGCACCCCTTAATATGTTTAAAAATGCTCCTTTGTAGTCTCCAGAGATTCAGATTAATTATATGACGGGGGCTTGGGTGCTCATCCCAAAGTACCGGATAATAAAGTCTATTAAATGGGCCATGAAGGGAGGAAGCCTAAACAGAAGGGTTAGAATGAGACGATTGACCCCCGAGTTTCTATAGGCAGACCTTATATCTCTCCATGTGTAACTTGTCTCCTCAGGCTTATCTGCCATTTACTGTGCTTTTCATCAGGTTAGTTGTGAATGCCAGTTTCCAATCGGGCACCGTTCCAATGTATGTGCCTAATGGCAGCCGTGTTCGAGTTGTCATTCTACATTCCAGGGTACAGTAAGGTTAAGATACACTTCCTGTTCAGGTTCAATAGGGGTAGCCATGCGAAGATACAAGAGGAGATACTTGGGGGGAAGAGGAAAGAGGGGCCAGACCGGGTTAAGAACATTATTCCTTTAATAATGTGTGGGCAAATGGGTCTTAAGAGCACAGGAAGGGTTGGCTGATCAGAGAATATGGTTCAACCCCATGTGTGAAGGAGCGGGAAAGGGACAGAGGAATCTAAAAGGAGAGGTGCCAACGGCTGGGGAAAAGGAGTAGAGGATGGAGAGATGAGCTGTGATGTGATCATATCTCTGAGCTATCCTAGGAGATAAGCTGAGGGCAAAGTCATTGGCTAAAAGAGGAGAGAACGTAGAGTGACAATGTGGTGGGGGATATCATGGCAGAGTTCCAGGGGGAGAGCGCCAGAGGAGATTACATTAGTAAAGTAGCAAGACTTGGAGTTAACAAGGGGCATAATAATAATAATAATAATAATACTCACAGGGTGATTCATAAGAGCACCATGTATGTAATGAGGTGGAGAGGGATTTACCCCAGTGACACACGTGATCATGGATGGTGGTCTTCAGTAGGCAGAGAGCCAGGGTGATCCATGGTTGGGGTGGTGAGGATTTCCCCCAGTGACCTAAGTGATCATGGATGGTGGTCTTCAGTAGACGGAGAGCCAGGGTGATCAATGGTTGGGGTGGAGAGGGATTTACCCCAGTGAACCAAGCGATCATGGAGGGTGGTCTTCAGTAGATGGATGGCCAGAGTGAACCATGGTTGGGGTAGAAAGGATTTACCCCAGTGACATAAGTGATCATGGATGGTGGTCTTCAGTAGACGGAGAGCCAGGGTGATCCATGGTTGGAGTGATGAGGGATTTACCCCAGTGACACAAGTGATCATGGATGGTGGTCTTCAGTAGACAGAGAGCCAGGGTGATCCATGGTTGGAGTGATGAGGGATTTACCCCAGTGACACAAGTGATCATGGATGGTGGTCTTCAGTAGACAGAGAGCCAGGGTGATCCATGGTTGTGGTGGTGAGGGATTTACTCCAGTAATGCAAGTGATCGTGGATGATGGTCTTCAGTAGACAGAGAGCCAGGGTGATCCATGGTTGGGGTGGTGATGGATTTACCCCAGTGACGCAAGTGATCATGGATGGTGGTCTTCAGTGGACAGAGAGCCAGGGTCATCCATGGTTGTGGTGGTGAGGGATTTACTCCAGTAATGCAAGTGATTGTGAATGATGGTCTTCAGTAGACAGAGAGCCAGGGTGATCCATGGTTGGAGTGGTGATGGATTTACCCCAGTGACATAAGTGATCATTGATAGTGGTCTTCAGTAGACAGAGAGCCAGGGTGATCCATGGTTGAGGTGGTGAGGGCTTTACCCCAGTGACACAAGTGACCATGGATGGTGGTCTTCAGTAGACGGAGAGACAGGGTGATCCATGGTTGGAGTGGTGAGGGATTTACCCCAGTGACACAAGTGATCATGGATGGTGGACTTCAGTAGACGGAGAGCCAGGGTGATCCATGGTTGGAGTGGTGAGGGATTTACCCCAGTGACACAAGTGATCATGGATGGTGGTCTTCAGTAGACGGAGAGCCAGGGTGATCCATGGTTGGAGTGGTGAGGGATTTACCCCAGTGACACAAGTGATCATGGATGGTGGTCTTCAGTAGACGGAGAGCCAGGGGGATCCAAGGTTGGAGTGGTGAGAGATTTACCCCAGGACACAAGTGATCATGGATGGTAGTCTTCAGTAGACGGAGAGCCAGAGTGATCCGTGGTTGGAGTAGTGAGGGATTTACCCCAGTGACACAAGTGATCATGGATGGTGGTCTTTAGTAGACAGAGAGCCAGGGTGATCCATGGTTGGGGTAGTGAGCTATTTATTCCAGTGACGCAAGTGATCATGGATGGTGGTCTTCAATAGATGGAGAGCCAGGGTGATCCATGGTTGGAGTGGTGAGGGATTTGCCCCAGTGACACAAGTGATCATGGATGGTAGTCTTCAGTAGACGGAGAGCCAGGGTGATCCATGGTTGGAGTAGTGAGGGACTTACCACAGTGACACAAGTGATCATGGATGGTGGTCTTTAGTAGACAGAGAGCCAGGGTGATCCATGGTTGGGGTGGTGAGGTATTTATTCCCGTGACGCAAGTGATCAAGGATGGTGGTCTTCAGTGGACAGAGAGCCAGGGTCATCCATGGTTGTGGTGGTGAGGGATTTACTCCAGTAATGCAAGTGATTGTGAATGATGGTCTTCGGTAGACAGAGAGCCAGGGTGATCCATGGTTGGAGTGGTGATGGATTTACCCCAGTGACATAAGTGATCATTGATAGTGGTCTTCAGTAGACAGAGAGCCAGGTTGATCCATGGTTGAGGTGCGAGGGCTTTACCCCAGTGACACAAGTGACCATGGATGGTGGTCTTCAGAAGACGGAGAGCCAGGGTGATCCATGGTTGGAGTGATGAGGGATTTACCCCAGTGACACAAGTGATCATGGATGGTGGTCTTCAGTAGACAGAGAGCCAGGGTGATCCATGGTTGTGGTGGTGAGGGATTTACTCCAGTAATGAAAGTGATCATGGATGGTGGTCTTCAGTAGACAGAGAGACAGGGTCATCCATGGTTGTGGTGGTGAGGGATTTACTCCAGTAATGCAAGTGATCGTGGATGATGGTCTTCAGTAGACAGAGAGCCAGGGTGATCCATGGTTGGGGTGGTGATGGATTTACCCCAGTGACGCAAGTGATCATGGATGGTGGTCTTCAGTGGACAGAGAGCCAGGGTCATCCATGGTTGTGGTGGTGAGGGATTTACTCCAGTAATGCAAGTGATTGTGAATGATGGTCTTCAGTAGACAGAGAGCCAGTGTGATCCATGGTTGGAGTGGTGATGGATTTACTCCAGTGACATAAGTGATCATTGATAGTGGTCTTCAGTAGACAGAGAGCCAGGGTGATCCATGGTTGAGGTGGTGAGGGCTTTACCCCAGTGACACAAGTGACCATGGATGGTGGTCTTCAGTAGACGGAGAGACAGGGTGATCCATGGTTGGAGTGGTGAGGGATTTACCCCAGTGACACAAGTGATCATGGATGGTGGACTTCAGTAGACGGAGAGCCCGGGTGATCCATGGTTGGAGTGGTGAGGGATTTACCCCAGTGACACAAGTGATCATGGATGGTGGTCTTCAGTAGACGGAGAGCCAGGGTGATCCATGGTTGGAGTGGTGAGGGATTTACCCCAGTGACACAAGTGATCATGGATGGTGGTCTTCAGTAGACGGAGAGACAGGGTGATCCATGGTTGGAGTGGTGAGGGATTTACCCCAGTGACACAAGTGATCATGGATGGTGGTCTTCAGTAGACGGAGAGCCAGGGTGATCCATGGTTGGAGTGGTGAGAGATTTACCCCAGGACACAAGTGATCATGGATGGTGGTCTTCAGTAGACGGAGAGCCAGAGTGATCTATGGTTGGGGTGGTGAGGGTGAAGGCAGATAACTGCATTGCATTGATAATATACATTTCAAGTCCACCCAATGTATGAAACATGGCTGACTGACTAGGTACCTAAGGAAGTTTGCATACATACAATGAAATCTCAAAGTTGATGAGATGAGGTACTGTAAGAGAGAAATCAAGTGTACCTCATGTGTTGCACCTGAAGCCATCCTAATAACAACTGCACGTAGAAGAGGGACATTTGATACGATGGGATTTTGGTGTGGCTTTGACATTGTTTCCCTCATTACAGGTCCTGACATTGTCCAGTTGGTAAATGGCCCTTCTCACTGTTCCGGAAGAGTGGAAGTTAGATACAACGGAGTGTGGGGGGCCGTGTGTGATGATTCCTGGGACCAGGTTGATGCGTCCATTGTATGCAGACAGCTCGGGTGCGCATTAGTCCAATCATACACATACAATTCATCCTTCGGAACCAGTTCTTGGCCTGTCCTGATGAGTAATGTACAGTGCACTGCAGATGACTTTGCTCTGTGGGAGTGTGCACAGCGCGGCTGGGAGCACCACAACTGCCCTACAGGGAGAGATGCCGGAGTGACCTGCACAGGTGAGAAATGCTACCCACATACATAGAAATCCTCTTTCTAGAAGAACTGCTCTAGACAAGCATCTGTGTGCTCACAAAGAGGGCTATGTGAAGACTAATAGAGTCAACTAGACAATCATCTGTGTGCACACGAAGAGGGCTATCTGAAGACTAATAGAGTACAGTAGACAAGCATCTGTGTGCGCAAGTAGAGGGCTATCTAAAGACAAACAGGGTGAACTAGACAAGCATCTGTGTGCTCACGAAGAGGGCTATCTGAAGACTAATAGAGAGAACTAGACAAGCACCTATGTGCTCAAGAAGAGGGCCATTTAAAGACTAATAGAGAGAACTAGACAAGCATCTGCGTTCTCAAGAAGAGGGCTATCTGAAGACTGATAGAGTGAACTAGACAAGCATCTGTGTGCTCAAGAAGAAAGCTATCTGAAGACTAATAGGGTGAACTAGACAAGCATCTGTGTGCCCAAGAAAAGGGCTATCTGAATACTAATAGAGTGAAGTAGACAAGCACCTGTGTGCTCAATGTTAGGCCGAATCACCTGAAGTACCCTTGGGGAACACTACAGGTAATTAAGACTACAGGTGTCAGTACAATTTCACCTTTGGTACAAGCCTGTACTACAAACTAATGTGTTATCAGTGGCTGAGCAGCCAGACTTATCTCAAGAGTTTAAGTGAGCAGTAGAACAAGTTACACAAAGGACCAACTAATACAATGATTCAAATAAACACTTACTTGAGGTTTCTTGTTAAAAGAATATACATGTATTTACTCAGTCAGTTAGAAAGCATTACACTAGCATAAGCAGCTCAATATCACACACTAATACACCACAAAAATCCAACCAGTAAGTAAATGAACAAGTTTAGCTCCAAAATGAAGTGGGAGCAAAATGGCACTTCAGATACTTAATAAAGGAGGGAAAAGACAAGGGGCCTCATTACACGCTAGGTGGTAAGGTTTTACCGGTACCGGTATTTTACCGGTACCGGTAAATCCTTACTGCCTTACTACGAGGTCCCTTTGCGGGTTGGGGATTTTAACGCCTGCTTTTTGCAGGCGTTAAAAACCAACCCGCAAAGGGACCCAGGGAGCTAATTACGGTACCGCAATTTGCGGTGTCGTAATTAGCGCCTTCCCCATTCCCATTATGCCCTCTGGGCAAAAATGGGAATGGGGAAGGGCAATGGTGGAAGGGGGAATTACCGCCCCGCCATCCTTGGAATGGGGCGGTAATTCCCCTTTCCACCAAGGCGGTGCCGGTATTTTACCGGCATGAACCATGGCGCTAATATCGCCATGGTTCTCCGCCTACCGTGTAATGAGGCCCAAGGTTTTAAGAATATACAGCCCAAATACATTCATAGGCGGGGCAAAGGGGTTCAGTTAAATACAACCAGCAATTCTTCTCAACAGGCCTGGGCCAAAGTTAATGGTTCAGAGTCTCTAGTATAGGATAGCACAGTTCTGGTAAGTAACGGTTAAGTCTTTGGCACAGATTTTTAAAGGATTAAATCCTTTATCCCTGTGGGTGCTTTGAAACAGTATGTGCTACCTGTATAAGCGCCTAACAAGTGAACAATAAACAAATACATAAATGGAGGCCAGGATGGCAAGGGACAGGGAAATGCATGTGGTGCAGGTGGGGAGGGTCAACATGCGAAGTGTGAGGGGGGGGTGGATTGGGTGCGGGGGTGGTGCCCTGTTGAACTCAGACAGAACTAGGCAGCCAGTCACTGCGGCAGATGGGGTGCTAGCAGTGGAGGGGGAGAGGGAAGGAAGAAGAGAAAAGGAGGCTCTTGAGAAGCTTCCAGAACTCAAGGAGATCTGGCTCAAGCCTGACAGGGGCAGGGAGACCATTCCAAAGGGAGGCTCCTGCGGAGGAGAGAGATCTACCACCCTCACCCTCTGCTTAGAGAAGCGACTGATCTGCTGAAAGTCAGAGGTAGAAGAACAGATCGCTCGGGCTGGTATTTAGGGAGAGAGGGTTGGATGTAGCAGGGTCCCAGGCCCCAGAAACACATGTGAATGGCATAGAGGGTCTTGAACGTGATCCTAGCAGCAACCAGAAGCCAGTGGAGAGAGTTTATGTGCTAGCTAGCAAGCTCTATTTACAGTTGTCACGTGTAGCCTCTCTCTCTCTCTCTCTCTCTCTCTCTCTTACACTTTGTGAGCTTTCTTGACCAAGGTCTTATTTGAGGGGGTTGCACTTTCCATGTTCTTTCAGATAACCAGAACATAAAACAACCTTACTCAATTCTGTAGATGATTTATACAGGGTAGTGAAGTGTCACTCTCCTGGTTCAGGATATCCAGTAGGACCTCCAATTAGTTTACCAACCGTGGGTCACCCAGTGTCACACCCAATACAGTAATGAGCTCAGAGTAAAAATAATTCTGGTCTGGCTTCGTTCACAGAGGTAAGGTCAGGTGAACTTGTTTCAGAAAGCAGGTCTTGGTCATAACTAATCTGGCAAGCCTGACAATGTGGCATGCTTTGCTTCTGGCAACTCTGCAGTGGCTTGACAATGTGGCATGCTGTGCTTCTGGCAACACTGCAGTGGCCTGACAATGTGGCATGCTTTGCTTCTGGCAACTCTGCAGTGGCCTGACAATGTGGCAAGCTGTGCTTCTGGCAACACTGCAGTGGCCTCACAATGGGGCATGCTTTGCTTCTGGCAACACTGCAGTGCCCTGACAAAGCAGTATGCTTTGCTTCTGGCAACACTGCAGTGGCCTGTCAATGCTGCATGCTTTGCAGTGTGGCATGCTTTGCTTCTGACAACACTGCAGTGGCCTGACAATGTGGCATGCTTTGCATCTGGCAACACTGTGGTGCCCCGACACAGCAGTATGCTTTGCTTTTGGCAACACTGCAGTGGCCTGACAAAGCTGCATGCTTTGCTTTTGGCAACACTGCAGTGTCCTGACACTGTGGCATGCTTTGCTTCTGGCAACATTGCAGTGGCCTGACACAGTGGCATTCTTTGCTTCTGGCAACACTGCAGTGGCCTAACAATGCAGCATGCTTTGCTTCTGGCAACACTGCAGTGGCCTAACACTGAAGCATGCTTTGCTTCTTGCAACACTGCAGTGGCCTGAGAATGTGGCATGATTTGCTTCTGGCAATACTGCAGTGGCCTGAGACTGTGGCATGCTTTGTTTCTGGCAACACTTTATGCTTTGCATTGGGCAACACTGCAGTGGCCTGACATTGTGGCATGCTTTGTTGCTGGCAACACTGCAGTGGCCTGAGAATGTGGCATGCTTTGCTTCTGGCAACTCTGCAGTGGCCTCAGACTGTGGAATGCTTTGCTTCTGGCAACTCTGCAGTGGCCTGACAATGTGGCATGCTTTGCTTCTGGCAAAACTGCAGTGGCCTGACAATGCAGCATGCTTTGCTTCTGGCAACACTGCAGTGGCCTGACACAGCGGCATGCTTTGCCTCTTGCAACACTGCAGTGGCCTGAGATTGTGGCATGCTTTGCTTCTGGCAACACTGCAGTGGCCTGAGACTGTGGCATGCTTTGCTTCTGGCAACACTGCAGTGGCCTGAGACTGTGGCATGCTTTGCTTCTGGCAACACTGCAGTGGCCTGAGACTGTGGCATGCTTTGCTTCTGGCAACACTGCAGTGGCCTGAGACTGTGGAATGCTTTGTTTCTGGCAAAACTGCATGCTTTGCTTCTGGGAACACTGCAGTGGCCTGACAATGCTGCATGCTTTGCTTCTGGAAACTGTGCAGTGGCCTGAGACTGTGGCATGCTTTGCTTCTGGCATCACTGCAGTGGCCTGAGACTGTGGCATGTTTTGCTTCTGGAAACACTGCAGTGTTGCTTGTACAATACGCAATAAACCAACTAATCACGTTGGGCCCCCCTAACCCCCCCCCCTATTTCCTTTTGCGTAATACAAATAAACCAAAAAACACAAGTAAAGGGTACAGAGCTCTCGCCTTGAGACCGCTCTCATAGCCTGTTCTCAGGTCCACAGACCAGGTGTAGAGATGCTGGTTCCTCCCTGTCCCAGATGTGTAGAGCCCTCTGAGCCCTGGTCTACTCTACTGATTCCATGTGGAAATCCTGTCTGGAGTGGGCTGATAACACTGACCTCCTCCAAGTGGCTCTAAGGTGCCCCTACCCCACCCAATGAAGAGATTGGGGGTGGCAGCCGGGTGGGAGACTCCCCTCTTCATAGACCGGGGCAATGTCTGCCAATAGCCAGGAGTGAGGGACGCTGGACACTGCCCTCACTGTGCCTCAGAGGAGAGCGTGACATGAGCTCCACATGTTACATTCCACCCTCTAGGTACCCACAGGCACCTTGCTGGGCTCAGGTCTTTCCTCCATTTCAGATGCTGAATGGCAGCTTACACCTCTCCCGGGGAACCGGCCAGGGCTGCACATTGGCTGATGCCCCAAGGTTAGACCCGCCTCTCGTTCCCCATGTAAAAAGGCTACCTGTCACCTGAAGCGGTTCCTCATTACCGCTTTATTACCGCAGCATTAAGCCTGGCTATTCTCCATTGAGAGAGCGGCTGCGCTGCCTTGCAGGATTCACTGCTCTCTACAGCCTGTAAAGCTTATCACTGCCCTCAGGGTGTGGCTTCTTCTGAAGCTCAATCTACCTCCTACATAAACCCCTTTCCGCCTGAATCAGCCCCCTGCCCTGTCCCTGAGCCCAGTCTCTAGCTCCTCGGCGCTCCCTGTGCTTCTAAGCACTTGGCATTGTGCCAATGGTGCCTTTATAAGGCCTTGAGTTTAACGGTTTGCACGGCTGGGGACCAGTGTTTGGAGCACGTCAATGATGGACTTCAATGATTCCAGGATGACCTCTTCCTACGCGGGGATCGCACAAACCCACATGAACTATAGGGTGGACATTAGCACATGTCTCTAGGATTAAATGATAACAGCCGCTTAATGTTCCATGTTTGAAGCATTACTAGTCTCAGCCCCAGTTTCAGGAACTGATGGCGCCAGACCTGAATCCCGGTGATCCCTGGGAAGTGATGCTTCCTCTCGGGCCTCGGGAAAGTCCTCTGTGCCCGGCCATGCTGCAATACATGTATTCCAGCACAGTCACTGGGACTCTTCCTGCCCCCGCCCAGAGCAGCATGTACAGTTTCAAAAGCAAATCTATTCTAGTCTCTGATTTTCTGCAACCCCCGCCTCCACTTCATAAGGCAAGCTGACATCTCCACGCAGGATTTTAAACACCTGTGTCCTCTTGAAATAGTAAATGAGTCGCTAAGAGACGGGCTATCAGTCCTGTGATGCTCTAGGACTATATCCTAGAGCTGTCCCGGAAAGAGCTACTGCATGTGGATGTGATTCTGCTTTACGTGAAGCCCAAGTGGGCGCATCCATCTCGCCTGCATATCCAAGAGGGCGCAGCAGTGCCGGTCACTCCCACCCATCTCCCCTGCATATCCAAGAGGGCGCATCAGTGCCAGTCACTCCCATCCATCTCCTCTGCATATCCAAGTGGCCGCATCCGTGCCGGTTACTCCCATCCGTCTCTGCTGCATATCCAAGTGGGCACATAAGTGCCGGTCACTCCCATCCGTCTCCCCTGCATATCCAAGTGGCCACATCAGTGCTGGTCACTCCAATCCGTCTCCCCTGCATATCCAAGAGGGTGCATCAGTGCCGGTCACTCCCACCTATCTCGCCTGCATATACAAGGGGGTGCATCAGTGCCGGTCACTCCCATCCATCTCCCCTGCATATCCAAGAGGGTGCATCAGTGCCGGTCACTCCCATCCATCTCCCCTGCATATCCAAGAGGGCGCATCAGTGCCGGTCACTCCCATCCACCTCCCCTGCATATCCAAGAGGACGCATCAGTGCCGGTCAATCCCATCCATCTCCCCTGCATATCCAAGTGGGCGCATCAGTGCCGGTCAATCCCACCCATCTCGCCTGCATATCCAAGGGGGCGCATCAGTGCCGGCCACTCCCATCCATCTCCCCTGCATATCCAAGTGGGCGCATCAGTGCCGGTCACTCCCATCCATCTCCCCTGCATATCCAAGAGGGCGCATCAGTGCCAGTCACTCCCATCCATCTCCCCTGCATATCCAAGTGGGCGCATCAGTGCCGGTCACTCCCATCCATCTCCCCAGCATATCCAAGAGGGCGCATCTGTACCAGTCACTCCCATCCATCTCCCCTGCATATCCAAGTGGGCACATAAGTGCCGGTCACTCCCATCCATCTCCCCTGCATATCCAAGTGGGCGCATCAGTGCCGGTCACTCCCATCCATCTCCCCTGCATATCCAAGAGGGCGCATCAGTGCCGGTCACTCCCATCCATCTCCCCAGCATATCCAAGAGGGCGCATCAATGCCGGTCACTCCCATCCATCTCCTCTGCATATCCAAGTGGCCGCATCCGTGCCGGTTACTCCCATCCGTCTCTGCTGCATATCCAAGTGGGCACATAAGTGCCGGTCACTCCCATCCATCTCCCCTGCATATCCAAGTGGGTGCAACAGTGCCGGTCACTCCCATCCATCTCCTCTGCATATCCAAGTGGCCGCATCCGTGCCGGTTACTCCCATCCGTCTCTGCTGCATATCCAAGTGGGCGCATCAGTGCCGGTCATGCCCATCCGTCTCCCCTGCATATCCAAGTGGGTGCATCAGTACAAGTCACTCCCATCCGTCTCCCCTGCATATCCAAGTGGCCGCATCAGTGCTGGTCACTCCATTCCATCTCCCCTGCATATCCAAGAGGGTGCATCAGTGCCGGTCACTCCCACCTATCTCGCCTGCATATACAAGGGGGTGCATCAGTGCTGGTCACTCCCATCCATCTCCCCTGCATATCCAAGAGGGTGCATCAGTGCCGGTCACTCCCATCCATCTCCCCTGCATATCCAAGAGGGCGCATCAGTGCCGGTCACTCCCATCCACCTCCCCTGCATATCCAAGAGGACGCATCAGTGCCGGTCAATCCCATCCTTCTCCCCTGCATATCCAAGTGGGCGCATCAGTGCCGGTCAATCCCACCCATCTCGCTTGCATATCCAAGGGGGCGCATCAGTGCCGGTCACTCCCATCCATCTCCCCTGCATATCCAAGAGGGCGCATCAGTGCCAGTCACTCCCATCCATCTCCCCTGCATATCCAAGTGGGCGCATCAGTGCCGGTCACTCCCATCCATCTCCCCAGCATATCCAAGAGGGCGCATCTGTGCCAGTCACTCCCATCCATCTCCCCTGCATATCCAAGTGGGCACATAAGTGCCGGTCACTCCCATCCATCTCCCCTGCATATCCAAGTGGGCGCATCAGTGCCGGTCACTCCCATCCATCTCCCCTGCATATCCAAGAGGGCGCATCAGTGCCGGTCACTCCCATCCATCTCCCCAGCATATCCAAGAGGGTGCATCAGTGCCGGTCATGACAATCCATCTCCCGTGCATATCAAAGTGGGCGCATCAGTGCTGGTCACGCCCATCCATCTCCCCTGCATAACCAAGTGGCCGCATCAGTGCCGGGCACTCCCATCTGTCTCCCCTGCATATCCAAGTGGGCGCATCAGTGCCGGTCACTCCCATCCATCTCCCCTGCATATCCAAGTGGGTGCATCAGAGCCGGTCACTCCCATCCATCTCCCCTGCATATCCAAGAGGGCGCATCAGTGCCGGTCACTCCCATCCATCTCCCCAGCATATCCAAGAGGGCGCATCAGTGCCGGTCACAACAATCCATCTCCCCTGCATAGCCAAGTGGGCGCATCAGTGCCGGTCACGGCCATCCATCTCCCCTGCATATCCAAGTGGGTGCATCAGTGCCGGTCACTCCCATCCATCTCCTCTGCATATCCAAGTGGCCGCATCCGTGCCGGTCACTCCCATCCGTCTCTGCTGCATATCCAAGTGGGTGCATCAGTGCCGGTCACGCCCATCCGTCTCCCCTGCATATCCAAGTGGGTGCATCAGTACAAGTCACTCCCATCCGTCTCCCCTGCATATCCAAGTGGCCGCATCAGTGCTGGTCACTCCAATCCGTCTCCCCTGCATATCCAAGAGGGTGCATCAGTGCCGGTCACTCCCACCTATCTCGCCTGCATATACAAGGGGGCGCATCAGTGCCGGTCACTCCCATCCATCTCCCCTGCATATCCAAGAGGGTGCATCAGTGCCGGTCACTCCCATCCATCTCCCCTGCATATCCAAGAGGGCGCATCAGTGCCGGTCACTCCCATCCACCTCCCCTGCATATCCAAGAGGACGAATCAGTGCCGGTCAATCCCATTCATCTCCCCTGCATATCCAAGTGGGCGCATCAGTGCCGGTCAATCCCACCCATCTCGCCTGCATATCCAAGGGGGCGCATCAGTGCCGGCCACTCCCATCCATCTCCCCTGCATATCCAAGTGGGCGCATCAGTGCCGGTCACTCCCATCCATCTCCCCTGCGTATCCAAGAGGGCGCATCAGTGCCAGTCACTCCCATCCATCTCCCCTGCATATCCAAGTGGGTGCATCAGTGCCGGTCACTCCCATCCATCTCCCCAGCATATCCAAGAGGGCGCATCTGTGCCAGTCACTCCCATCCATCTCCCATGCATATCCAAGTGGGCACATTAGTGCCGGCCACTCCCATCCATCTCCCCTGCATATCCAAGAGGGTGCATCAGTGCCGGTCACTCCCATCTATCTCCCCTGCATATCAAAGTGGGCGCATCAGTGCCGGTCACTCCCATCCATCTCCCCTGTATATCCAAGAGGGCGCATCAGGCCGATCACTCCCATCCATCTCCCCTGCATATCCAAGTGGGCGCATCAGTGCCGGTCACTCCCATCCATCTCCCCTGCATATCCAAGAGGGCGCATCAGTGCCGGTCACTCCCATCCATCTCCCCAGCATATCCACGAGGGTGCATCAGTGCCGGTCATGACAATCCATCTCCCGTGCATATCAAAGTGGGCGCATCAGTGCTGGTCACACCCATCCATCTCCCCTGCATATCCAAGTGGCCGCATCAGTGCCGGTCACTCCCATCTGTCTCCCCTGCATATCCAAGTGGGCACATCAGTGCCGGTCACTCCCATCCATCTCCCCTGCATATCCAAGTGGGTGCATCAGAGCCGGTCACTCCCATCCATCTCCCCTGCATATCTAAGAGGGCGCATCAGTGCCGGTCACTCCCATCCATCTCCGCTGCGTATCCAAGTGGCCGCATCCGTGCCGGACACTCCCATCCATCTCCCCTGCATATCCAAGTGGGCGCATCAGTGCCGGTACGCCCATCCGTCTCCCATGCATATCCAAGTGGGTCCATCAGTGCAAGTCACTCCCATCTGTCTCCCCTGCATATCCAAGTGGCCGCATCAGTGCTGGTCACTTCCATCCGTCTCCCCTGCATATCCAAGTAGCCGCATCAGTGCCGGTCACTCCCATCTGTCTCCCCTGCATATCCAAGTGGGCGCATCAGTGCCGGTCACTCCCTTCCATCTCCCCTGCATATCCAAGTGGGCACATCAGTACTGGTCACTCCCATCCATCTCCCCTGTATATCCAAGAGGGCGCATCGGTGCCGGTCACTCCCATCCATCTCCCCAGCATATCCAAGAGGGCGCATCAGTGCCGGTCACACCAGTCCATCTCCCCTGCATATCCAAGAGGACACATCAGTGCCGGTCACGCCCATCCACCTCCCCTGCATATCCAAGAGGGCGCATCAGTGCCGGTAACTCCCATCCATCTCCCCTGCATATCCAAGAGGGCGCATCAGTGCTGGTCACTCCCATCCATCTCCCCAGCATATCCAAGAGGGTGCATCAGTGCTGGTCACTCCCATCCATCTCCCCTGCATATCCAAGAGGGCGCATCAGTGCCGGTCACTCCCATCCATCTCCCCTGCATATCCAAGAGGGCGCATTAGTGCCGGTCACTCCCATCCATCTCCCCTGCATATCCAAGAGGGCGCATCAGTGCCGGTCACGCTAATCCATCTCCCCTGCATATCAAAGTGGGCGCATCAGTGCCGGTCACTCCCATCCATCTGCCCTGCATATCCAAGAGGGCGCATCAGTGCGAGTCATTCCCATCCATCTCCCCTGCATATCCAAGTGGGCGCATCAGTGCTGGTCAATCCCATCCATCTCCCCTGCATATCTAAGAGGGCGCATCTGTGCCGGTCACTCCCATCCATCTCCCCTGCATATCCAAGAGGGCGCATCAGTGCCGATCACCTCCATCCATCTCCCCAGCATATCCAAGAGGGCGCATCAGTGCCGGTCACTCCCATCCATCTCCCCAACATATCCAAGAGGGCGCATCAGTGCCAGTCACTCCCATCCATCTCCCCTGCATATCCAAGTGGGCGCATCAGTGCCGGTCACTCCCATCCATCTCCCCAGCATATCCAAGAGGGCGCATCAGTGCCGGTCACTCCCATCCATCTCCCCTGCATATCCAAGAGGGTGTATAAGTGCCGGTCACTCCCATCCATCTCCCCTGCATATCCAATAGGGCGCATCAGTGCTGGTCACTCCCATCCATCTCCCCAGCATATCCAAGAGGGTGCATCAGTGCCGGTCACTCCCATCCATCTCCCCTGCATATCCAAGAGGGCGCATCAGTGCCGGTCATTCCCATCCATCTCCCTTGCATATCCAAGTGGGCGCATCAGTGCTGGTCAATCTCATCCATCTCCCCTGCATATCCAAGAGGGCGCATCTGTGCCGGTCACTCCCATCCATCTCCCCTGCATATCCAAGAGGGCGCATCAGTGCCGGTCACCTCCATCCATCTCCCCAGCATATCCAAGTGGGCGCATCAGTGCCGGTCACTCCCATCCATCTCCCCAGCATATCCAAGAGGGCGCATCAGTGCCATTCACTCCCATCCATCTCCCCTGCATATCCAAGTGGGCGCATCAGTGCCGGTCACCTCCATCCATCTCCCCAGCATATCCAAGTGGGCGCATCAGTGCCGGTCACTCCCATCCATCTCCCCAGCATATCCACGAGGGCGCATCAGTGCCAGTCACTCCCATCCATCTCCCCTGCATATCCAAGTGGGCGCATCAGTGCCGGTCACTCCCATCCATCTCCCCAGCATATCCAAAAGGGCGCATCTGTGCCAGTCACTCCCATCCATCTCCCCTGCATATCCAAGTGGGCACATCAGTGCCGGTCACTCCCATCCATCTCCCCTGCATATCCAAGTGGGCGCATCAGTGCTGATCACTCCCCCCCATCTCCCCTGCATATCCAAGAGGGCGCATCAGTGCCGGTCACTCCCATCCATCTCCCCAGCATATCCAAGAGGGTGCATCAGTGCCGGTCATGACAATCCATCTCCCGTGCATATCAAAGTGGGCGCATCAGTGCTGGTCACGCCCATCCATCTCCCCTGCATATCCAAGTGGCTGCATCAGTGCCGGTCACTCCCATCCGTCTCCCCTGCATATCCAAGTGGGCGCATCAGTGCCGGTCACTCCCATCCATCTCCCCTGCATATCCAAGTGGGTGCATCAGAGCCGGTCACTCCCATCCATCTCCCCTGCATATCCAAGAGGGCGCATCAGTGCCGGTCACTCCCATCCATCTCCGCTGCGTATCCAAGTGGGCACATCAGTGCCAGTCACTCCAATCCATCTCCCCTGCATATCCAAGAGGGCGCATCAGTGCCGGTCACACCAATCCATCTCCCCTGCATAGCCAAGTGGGCGCATCAGTGCCAGTCACGGCCATCAATCTCCCCTGCATATCCAAGGGGGCACATCAGTGCCGGTCACTCCCATCATTTCCCCTGCATATCCAAGAGGCCGCATCCGTGCCGGTCACTCCCATCATTTCCCCTGCATATCCAAGTGGCCGCATCCGTGCCGGTCACTCCCATCCGTCTCCCCTTCATATCCAAGAGGGCGCATCAGTGCCGGTACGCCCATCCGTCTCCCCTGCATATCCAAGTGGGTGCATCAGTGCAAGTCACTCCCATCCGTCTCCCCTGCATATCCAAGTGGCCGCATCAGTGCTGGTCACTCCCATCCGTCTCCCCTGCATATCCAAGTAGCCGCATCAGTGCCAGTCACTCCCATCCGTCTCCCCTGCATATCCAAGTAGCCGCATCAGTGCCGGTAACTCCCATCTGTCTCCCCTGCATATCCAAGTGGGCCCATCAGTGCCGGTCACTCCCTTCCATCTCCCCTGCATATCCAAGTGGGCACATCAGTGCTGGTCACTCCCATCCATCTCCCCTGCATATCCAAGAGGGCGCATCAGTGCCGGTCACTCCCATCCATCTCCCCTGCATATCCAAGAGGGCGCATCAGTGCCGGTCACACCAGTCCATCTCCCCTGCATATCCAAGTGGACACATCAGTGCCGGTCACGCCCATCCATCTCCCCTGCATATCCAAGAGGGCGCATCAGTGCCGGTCACTCCCATCCATCTCCCCTGCATATCCAAGAGGGCGCATCAGTGCTGGTCACTCCCATCCATCTCCCCAGCATATCCAAGAGGGTGCATCAATGCTGTCACTCCCATCCATCTCCCCTGCATATCCAAGAGGGCGCATCAGTGCCGGTCACTCCCATCCATCTCCCCTGCATATCCAAGAGGGCGCATCAGTGCCGGTCACGCCAATCCATCTCCCCTGCATATCGAAGTGGGCGCATCAGTGCTGGTCACTCCCATCCATCTGCCCTGCATATCCAAGAGGGCGCATCAGTGCCGGTCACGCCAATCCATCTCCCCTGCATATCAAAGTGGGCACATCAGTGCCGGTCACTCCCATCCATCTCCCCTGCATATCCAAGAGGGCGCATCAGTGCCGGTCACTCCCATCCATCTCCCCTGCATAGCCAAGTGGGCGCATCAGTGCCGATCAATCCCATCCATCTCCCCTGCATATCCAAGAGGGCGCATCAGTACCGGTCACTCCCATCCATTTCCCCTGCATATCCAAGAGGGCGCATCAGTGCCGGTCACTCCCTTCCATCTCCCCTGCATATCCAAGTGGGTGCATCAGTGGCGGTCACTCCCATCCATCTGCCCTGCATATCCAAGAGGGTGCATCAGTGCCGGTCACTCCCATCCATCTTCCCTGCATATCCAAGAGGGCGCATCACTGCTGGTCACTCCCATCCATTTCCCCTGCATATCCAAGAGGGCGCATCAGTGCCGGTCATTCCCTTCCATCTCCCCTGCATATCCAAGTGGGCGCATCAGTGGCGGTCACTCCCATCCATCTGCCCTGCATATCCAAGAGGGTGCATCAGTGCCGGTCACTCCCATCCATCTTCCCTGCATATCCAAGAGGGCGCATCACTGCCGGTCACTCCCATCCATCTCCCCTGCATATCCAAGTGGGCGCATCACTGCCAGTCACTCCCATCCATCTGCCCAGCATATCCAAGAGAGCGCATTTGTGCCGGTCACCCCATCCATCTCCCCTGCATATCCAAGTTACGCATCAGTGCCGGTCACTCCCATCCATCTCCCCTGCATATCCAAGAGGGTGCATCAGTGCTGGTCACTCCCACCTATCTCGCCTGCATATACAAGGGGGCGCATCAGTGCCGGTTACTCCCATCCATCTCCCCTGCATATCCAAGAGGGTGCATCAGTGCCGGACACTCCCATCCATCTCCCCTGCATATCCAAGAGGGCGCATCAGTGCCGGTCACTCCCATCCACCTCCCCTGCATATCCAAGAGGACGCATCAGTGCCGGTCAATCCCATCCATCTCCCCTGCATATCCAAGTGGGCGCATCAGTGCCGGTCAATCCCACCCATCTCGCCTGCATATCCAAGGGGGCGCATCAGTGCCGGTCACTCCCAACCATCTCCCCTGCATATCCAAGAGGGTGCATCAGTGCCGGTCACTGCCATCTATCTCCCCTGCATATCAAAGTCGGCGCATCAGTGCCGGTCACTCCCATCCATCTCCCCTGTATATCCAAGAGGGCGCATCAGTTCCGGTCACTCCCATCCATCTCCCCTGCATATCCAAGTGGGCGCATCAGTGCCGGTCAATCCCATCCATCTCCCCAGCATATCCAAGAGGGCGCATCAGTGCCGGTCACTCCCATCCATCTACCCTGCATATCCAAGAGGGCGCATCAGTGCCGATCACTCCCATCCATCTCCCCAGCATATCCAAGAGGGTATATCAGTGCCAGTCACTCCCATCCATCTCCCCTGCAGTATCACCTGCCTCTGCCAGTATGGTAGTAAACTGTGGCGGACGGCACCAGCTGCGAGCAAAGAGCATGGATGGAATCAGAGTGCAGAGGTCCTCACATCAATATTCTCACTGATATTGCTCCTAAGAGGATGCCTCTCCTTTACTTACCATCCCCCTAATCCAAACGCCCAGCTGGCAGTGCCAATGTTCTCAGCTAAACAGAAGAACCGAGAAGGGAACTGTTATATATTCCACAGAGAATCAGCCTTCTGCCAAAGTCTCATTAGACAGAGGCTTGTGAACACGTGCGTGTATCCCTTAGTGTCATCCTTACCTGGAGCACAGCAGCCTTCTCTATGACGGCTCCAATGAATACCCGCATTTAGGAGGACGCTGCCCCCCGCCCTGGACGCTGGGCTCGGCAACGGTGCATTAACCAGGCAGGTCCCACTATTCTTGGGCCATAGCTCCTACTCTGGGCGCTCAATGCACTATTGCTTCTCACATCCCATTCCCCAAGCCAACAGCTCTTGGAATGTACACCCCCTACAGCATTTCAATGTTTGGAGTGACCTCATCTGGGTTTGAGAGGTGAGCCAGCATCTACAAGGTAGTCCAATCCCTTGTAATCCTCCCCAGTCCTGGCAGCCAATGTTCTGCCCTCCATAATCTCATACCGTCAAATATTTAGTATGGCAAATGGTTTCTGATCCACCACCTCGACAGAGCCTTCAAAGGGCATCAAAATAAGCATAGGGAATATCCATCACCTTAAGCACCCGATACGGACCTGAAACAGAAACCTTTTCTGGCTAGGAAGCATAGCTCGCTCTTGGATGACGATACAGTTCTTCCTTTACTGTCGCATTGGCCCAGTTACATGCTGCTGTTACCTCTGCTATACTGACTATGCTGTTATAGCTAATATCCTTTTATCAAATGAAGGAATTCAATCCCTGGGCATATCACTTAAATGTGTCAATACTGAGCGTCATTGTTTTCAAGTTTTGAGAAGAACAACGTGTATTTCTATGACCTCATTTTACTGTTTGACACAGAGACCCAGATACAGACACAGTGGGGGTCATTACGAGGTTGGAGGCAGCCATGGAGCTTTTACACATTTACATTAACCAGCCACCGAGACACAAAGACATTCTGAGAAGTGCAGTATCAAAAAGTATACACATATACTTTACCTGGAAACTGAGATACAAAGACATTCTGAGAGTTGAAGTATCAACAAGTAGAAGCATTTACTTTAACCAGACACCAAGACACAAATACATTCAGAGAAGTGCAGTATCAACAAAGCCGGTCAAGTGGCACAGCGAGTAGAGCGCTCGCTTTGACATCCGTGCAGAGCCGCAGGCTCGAATCCTGGCAGGGCCAAACTCAGCCTTTCATCCTTCTGAGGTCGATAAATGAGCACTACACACAGTGGGTAATAATAAGCAGCGCTCAGATACCTGAGGGTTCGTAGCACTATGTAAGTGCCAAATTATTATTAACAAGTATAAACATATACTCTACCTGGACACTGAGACACAAAGACATTCTGAGGAGTGAAGTATCAACAAGTTGAAATGTTAACGTTTTACCAGACACCAAGACACAAAGTATACACATTTACTTTACCAGGACACCAAGACACAAAGACATTCTGAGAAGTGCAGTATCTACAAGTATACACATTTACTTTACCCAGACACTGAGACACAGAGACTCTGTGAGCAGTGTAGTATCAACAGAGACACTGATAGTGTCTGCAAGGCACAGTATCCACAATTATGAACATATACGTTCACTGGACACAGAGACGTTCAGGGAAGAGTATTATGAACACATATGAGCATGTACATAAAGACTGTGAGATGGTTTGAGACGCATTGTAACAACAATTATGAACATTTACTCTACCAGGACACAGTGACGCAGAGACTTGCTGAGAAGCGTAGTAGCAACACATATGAACAGTGTAGGGGAGGGAAGGTCTAAAGGACCCCCCTTGCCTACATCCCTCCTCAGGTGAGGGCCATGGCTCATTGGGCGTCCTTCCATACCGCCAGGGCCCAGGCGGTGGGGGGCTCACCTACTGAAGACATTGCCCACACGTTGAATTCAGAAAGGCCTCAGAAACAAATTTTGTCTAGCAAAGATGGTGTGAGCTCTGCGCACTGCAGCGCAGCCCCCACCCTTGAAAAGTTTCAACTATCCCTATTGCTGCAACACCCAGCAGATCCGCTGTGAGCCTGTTCCCACGAACAAGGCGGACATGAGCTAGCACAAGATACTAACACTGTAACATTTCACCCTCCACAGCGTATCACTGCTCCCAGCTTGACCCGGCCTGTAGGCCTGAGTGATGAGAAAAAACTGTAAAACGATCATCAGGTGGCTGAAAGTCCCCAAAATATTAATGTCAGGACCACTTGCAAAAATGTGCGCTTCTCCACAAACCCTCTGCTATTACGAAACCCTGCAAACTGCATAACCACGATAGAATACATACCTTCATGGTCTTAAGCAATATAAGAGCCAACACCACTGCAGTAGGGTGCGAACAATGAAAGAGTGGTCAAGGGTTGTTTGCTATGTGTATCACTAAAAAACCGACACTCCATGGTCCTGTGCCATAACCAGACTAATGCTGCTAGAGTACAAGAGAGGATGAATGAGACAATACAAAGGGCCCGTGCGAGCATGCACGTGTCATGTGTGTATATTTAAGCCCCTTGTGTGCCACTACTGTCACGTACAGTGGCGAGTAATTTTCTATGTACTCCACCCACCTCACGGCTACCTCACCGACTATAATTGTATATACATATAACCAAATGCTGTAGTTGTTAAAACGTAGCGTATGAATAAGTTGCTTAGACTGGGTGTATTCAAAACCCATGTAGTAAAAGTGAAATGTATGTTATCAAGTGATTCAAATAAGCGTTATAGAATGCTCAAACGTTTGTAGTATTTTCGCCTGTAAAGTCGGCAACACACGAGGAAAATACCTCTGAGACTACGTGCAAGGTCATTCCCCCTCCCACCCTACGAAGACTGCCCAGCAAGAAAGCAGAGGCCCGTGCCGCGCTCCTCCACCTCCCCCAATCAGACTGGAGCCGCTTCAAAGATTTGTAGCCCCCTCTGTAACTCCCAAGGCCACTGGCCGCCACCTGCGTTATTTACAACACGGCAGTAAACCTCTGCTAGAATACACAGATCCACCAGCGCCCCCTCGTAAACCCCACAGTCCACCGGATCATCTCAAGACTTACGACTCAGGGTAATCAAGACACCCAACACTGTGGTAATATACAGCGGCCCATTCATAATAACTTCTAACAAGACAGAAAGACATGTACCGCCCGTCCCATGCCCTAAGACCCAGCCCCTCGACCTATGATACCGGTCAACAGGACACAGGTAATCATGCCCTGACAAACGGCCACCAGACCCCTCACAAGGTGCATTCCTCCTGTGTTGCATTAACCTGTAGAATAACCTATTGAAAGATTTACTAAAGAGAATAATATTGCAGCGATTGAATGACTGCGGTGTGCATGGCCTAGGGCAAACAAGTCAAGAAAGGCATTCATCTCTGCCACAGGCCACAGTGCCACAACAACACCGCCCGGATGAACTCAAGCCGACCTGTCAGGCCCAGCCCAACCCACGAGGCTGACCAGTGACGTCTTCCAGCCAAGACCAACCACACCGCAGCAGCACCTATAGTTAGTCGTCGCCACCCAATCCCATTGAACTTGTGTCCCCTATAGTATGTAGGTTTTGATGACGTTTTTTGTAAATATATACGCCTGTCTTTGCTATTGTCAGACAGAGCACTCTCGGAGTTTGCAGAGTTCTTTGCATGCCCTATTTGATTGATAAACTCCCACTTAAGCTCACCCGCACTCTGTCTTGGCTTTATTCCCAACCTGGGAGAGTCCATTACTTTCTCTCATTGCGGGGAGGATCGTGCTGTTTGGGGGCACTTGATTTCAGTGGTGACCCCGATAGCGTGATTTTTATTTCTTCCTAATATATCATCACCGTCCCCTTTTGGCACGAGAATCTCCGGTCGAAAAGGGATACGCACGGTGCGCCGGCTCCGGGAGGCTGCCCGCCAACGGCGACCGGTACACTAAGAAGTGCGCACTCAACAGAGAGAGGGTACGGGATCCCGGTTGAAAAATCCCCTTTGAGTACCGCTCGCCGGAGCCGGGGGCTGACTGTTGAGCAAGCGGCAACACTGCCTGGACGGACCCAGTTTCGGAGACTATCGGTGCAAGACGGGCACGTGAGTACTGAGTGCGAGCGATCATAAAGGGAGTGGGAGAGGAAATTTTGGACAGAGAACGAGGACGGGTAGAAAGGGAGAGCACGGGGGTCTACTAAAGACCATTTTAAACTTTCTTTGCTTTTCTTTGCATATGGCCATTAGGATCAAAAGGTGAATAAGAGATAGAAGTGACGGGAACCTAGCTCCGCGAGGGGGTAGAAGGCGGCGCCGCATAGTGCTATATTGACTAGTGCTGGGAATATATGAAGAAGTGAATAATGAGATAAAGGTGTCTGGCAAAGGGAGACACGGAGAATATATTAGTGATTGCTATCCTTTCTATTCTTTTCTTCAGGGTTGGGGAAAAATAAGAGCAAGAACAGTGCAAAGCTATAAGAGACAGAGTGAGATACAAAGGAAGTTCTATTGTAAAGGCACAGATCATACTTAGATACGTTTATATGCGTATAGATATAACTGAATAAGACGGATAGGGACAGCCGGCCAGGGAGGAAAGGGAGGGTGAATTGAATATTGGATAACGTATTACATAAAAGTATGTGCGCATCATATGTGTTAAAAGATGTCGTGATGTCATGAGTGTGTAAGGGTGGTCATAAATATATAGCCCCTGAAGGGTCATGGTAAGTGTGGTCGGTTAGAGCTCCATGAAGACAAAGATAGTATGGTAATGTGAGTGTGCTCCTTTTTTTTTAGTTTCGGGATTAATGTTGTCAAAATCACAGACGATTTGCTCTTGTGTGTGCCCCCTAGAAAAGAGAAGAAGGTAAGAGAGGGCGCAGGGTTACTTTTGATGGTACACAGGGAAGGGGAGAAGTATAAAAGTGGTCAGTACTACCTGAGAATTAGAAGACACATACCTGTATGGTGACGCGTCCTACAGTGTCATTTTTGGGGATACACACAGATACACAAATACTAGGAGGGACGGAACATGGGGGCAGAAACACCCCTATCGCATATTTGTAAAAACCTCCCTGGGTACGCGGAGCGGATTAAGAAATACCACGACCAATGGGTCACAGAGTTAAAGGGAGAGGGGTTGCCCCAGATATGGCCCGGGGGGGGATCGTTTCACAAAAGCGTCCTGGATATGGTAGTCACTTGCATTTGTCTGAAATATAAGGGGAAACAATTGCATAATAGGAGGGAAATACTAGACCTCTGGAGGTTATTTGAAGAAGTACCACCGCCCAAAGCCCCAGCATTGAACCCCGACCTACCATCCACCACTGACAATCCACTAATGATACCGAGAGATGGTAAGGTAACGCCAAATGCAGAGCCACAAGTGGAGGTAATAAGTTTGTACCCGATATTAAATAAACCTGTGCCCGCAGAAGGGTACAGCGACCCCACTTATGTGCCTCCCCCGACAGCGACTACGCCCCAACGACCAACGGCGCCCCCGCCGTATGAGAACACAAGAGAGCGGGCCCAAACAAGTACGCAAAGAGTGGATATAGAAAAATTAACAGATGATTTAGAATCAAGGCTCTCAATAGCCAAGGATGAGCTTTCAAGAATAAAAGACATATGCGAACGTACAGCACTTAATACAGCAAGATCAGGGCGCACGTCTAGAGCGCTGAGTGAGAGTAGAACAGTTGAAGACGGTTGGAAGAAAGGTGAAATACTGTTTAGGATTGAGGAAGAACCGACACGAATAATAGAAGTAGGAACACTAGAAGGGTGTACTGGTGATGAAGAAAGGCCTACAGAGAACAGAGAAGAACTACTATGTGATATAAGGGGTGATCTGGAGGAGAGCGACAGGTTGAGTATGGCGATAGGAGGGGAAAGTGAAGGGTTAGATGGTGCATGTTCACTGGGAACAATGGACAATGAATGGACAGGACGGCTAAGAAATAGGGTGGGGAAGATGGCGTCATTGGGATCGGCAGCGGCCAAATTGGGTGCAGATACAACGACGAAAGGAAGGTTACAACTCCCATTGATACATAGGGGAGGGGGGAGGCCAAATTATGTCCCATGGGCCCAGATGGATAAGGCAAATTTGTTAAAGCTATTGCCCCCGTTATCAGGAGGGGCAAGTAAGTGGATATACGCCTTTGAGAAACACACTGCTGGGGTAGCCCTAGCAATAGGTGATGTGAAGAGCTTGCTTGTATCAGCAGTGGGGGACCAGGCCGATAGAGTGTGGGTAAAAGCCGGTTTTCCAGGAGTAACATTGGACTGTGACCGCCATGATGGGGCGTCCTTTAACACAGTACGTGCAAGGGTGTGGGATGCTCTGCGGGAAACGTTCCCAGATACGCCAGACCTACAGTCAGTAATGCAATGTACCATGAATGACGGGGAAGATGCTATGGATTACATTTTCCGTGTTCAAGAGATGTGGAGAGCGGAAACGGGCACGCCCTGGTATCAATCAACATCATTATTTTACTTCATTATTAAAAGAGGGCTCCCAAAAGAGGTGCAGAAGGCGCTCGATAAGATAGCAGGCATTGAAGCGAAGGGGTGGCCGGAGATCCAGAGCATAATAGTGCACCACTGTAAGAGGATAAAAGAAAGGGAGAAGGAGGTGGCGCAGAAAAGATTGGCAGATGAGGCGAAGCTAGTACAGACAAAGTTGGTGAAGGTCGCGGCAGCAGTAGCAGCGCTCCCACACGGCAGGGAGGGGGATGAGGAGGAGGAGGGGCAGATCGCGATACAAGGAAGGATGGCAGCTAATTGGGCTGGAGCAGGGCAGTGACAGTGGAAAGAGCAGGAGCAGAGCGGAGGTCCGATGTGGCAAGAGTGGGCCCCACGAGGGGGACGAGGTGGGTACAGGGGCCGAAGGGGTGGACAAGGGTACGGGGGAATGGTAGGAAATGGATGGCAGGGTCCCAGAGGTCCACACGGGAGTTGCTGGAACTGTGGAAGATGGGGACATTACTCTAGGGAGTGCAGAAGCAGACAAAACAACGGGTTCCAAGAGGCAGAACATTATGGTCATCCCCACCCAGGGAGCCCATATGGTCTCCCAATGGGACAACAACAACAGAGAAGCGCAGGTCAAGGGTACAATGAGCAACTACAGGGGCATCAGTATAGAACACAGAACCACACACAAAACAATGACACTATGCAGTACACGCCAGGTAACCCTTTCGCGACAACAGCAAACGGGGCCCCCGCACCAGCACCCTATAGTGGCGTGTCAGTGGTTCCAGGGAGCGTCTTCAATCAAGGGGGGGCAATGAGACATCCCGCATAGGACAGCCCACAGAGAACACTTGCGTGTCCAGTCTTATCTACCACCTACGATGCATCAGAGGAACCATTGGTAGGGGCGCAGATAGGAGACAAGCAATTTATATTCATGGTGGATTCGGGAGCGGAGAAATCATGTATTAAAGAGGGCCGGTTCCCGTTATCTAACCGGAAGTTAGAGACGCAGGGGTTCTCTGGGGCTGTAATTGAAGTTCCTTACACAGAAGCATTGGATGTAACAGTGGGGGGTAAAACGGTAAAAACACCCCTACTGTATTATGAACACTCACCAATAAATCTGCTAGGGAGGGATCTCCTGAGTAAATTGAACATGACCATATCCTTCACAGAGAGAGGCATAGTGTGTTCAACACCCGGAATATGCCCATTGCGTGCAATGCTGGTAGTACAGGCCCACACAATGACACAGGAAATACGAGGTTTGCCAGAGAATGAGGAAATGTTTATTGAAGGGCTAAAGACATTGGCCCTCATAATCCCAGAGCTGAGGAGAATGGACTGGAGGATTCCAGCGGAGTTCCTCTTCCGCCCCATAGTGTGCCCCGACACAGCACCGGGGTCAGTGGTATCGTTAGACTTGCACGCTGTGCAGGCGTCAGCAAAAAGGATCTCTGTGATTGGAATTGACATGGATGGATGTGAGTGGCGTACAGTATTGTGTACAAATGCCAATATCGCCCTAAGAGAAGTAACAGATGAGGATCTCTTCTCAGATGCAGAGGGGGATGGTGAAATAGTAATGGAAATAGCAATGCCCTGTGACATCCTGATTCAAGCAAGGGAAATCCCCGTTCAACTAATGACAGTGGTGGGAGCACAACCATCATTTTTCGACGATGACATGAGGCTCGTACCAAATAATTTGTGGACAACCGGCCCCCATGACGTAGGGCTATTGCATGGAGTACAACCTGTAATAATAAAACTTAAACAAGGGGCAATTTTACCCCGAGTGAAACAGTATCCGTTGTCCCGTGAAGCTGAAGAAGGGATAAAAGAGACAATAAATGCACTACTAGCACAAGGAATAATAGTGCCTTCAAACTCCCCATGTAACACATGTATTTACCCAATCAAAAAAGCAAAGGGGGGGTCTTGGAGAATGATACAGGATTTGCGCCCCCTCAATGATGTAATTCAGAAAGAGTTCCCTTTGGTCCCGAACCCTGCTTCAATATTATGCAGCATCCCAAAAACAGCATCACACTTCACAGTAGTTGACCTGAAAAATGCATTTTTCTCAATCCCCCTGGCCGAAGAGAGTAGATACTTAACAGCGTTTACACTAGGGGGAAAGAGATATGAGCATTGCAGGTTACCACAAGGGTACTGTGAGAGCCCGAGCATATTCAACAGAATATTACATGAAGACTTGGGAAACTTATCAGTTGAGAGTACAATAATTCAGTACGTGGACGATTTACTCGTCTGTGCACAGGACGAAGAGACATGCAGAAAAGATTCAATAACACTCCTGACTCTACTGGCCAATAAAGGGTACAAAGTAGACAAGGGGAAGCTGCAGTACTGTCTGACAGAGGTCTTATACTTAGGACAGCTAATATCCAAAGATGGAAAACGAATAATCCCCGACAGGGTAGAAGCAATAAGATCAGTAGGAGAACCCACAACAGTGAAAGACATGCAGAAATTCTTGGGAATGTGCAACTACTGCCGAGCATGGATATTAGATTATGCGGCATACACCAGGCCCTTACTACAAGCGCTCAAGGAAGCACAACAGGAGAACAAAAAAATAGAATGGTCAGAAGAAATGAGCGCCTCCTTTAATTCATTGAAAGAGTTAATATCAAGCGCCCCAGTACTCGCAAATCCAGATTATGGACGTGAGTTTTACCTGTTTTCACACTGCAAGGGAACACTAATGACAGCCGTACTGACACAGAAGACATCCCTAGGACACAAGCCTTTGGCTTACTATAGTGGCACTTTGGATGCTGTGATGCAGGGACATTTCGCGTGCGAGCAATCACTCGCTGCAGCCGCATTCGCAATTGAAAAAAGTGCAACAATAGTAATGGGATGCCCTGTAACATTGTTTGTGGAACATTCACTATTTGCAATACTTGAAAGGTCAAAGAGTACACTAACAACACAGCTGGCCACAGCCTACGAAATAATATTGTCCAGCGCCAATATACATGTGGTGAGATGTAAGACAGTGAACCCAGCGACATTCATCACAGAAGCATGCACGATAGAGGACATGCAGGAACACGACTGTGCATCTTACACAGGTGAAAGAGGGGAAGACCCAGTGGTGTGCGAGGATGCTCTGAGCGAAGGGGAAGTGTACTTCGTAGACGGGTCAGCATCAATTGATATGGACACAGGAGAGAAACATGTGGGTATGGCAGTGGTGAGGTTAGAAGACGGTGAGTATGAGACACTAGTGCAATACCGCCTCCCATCACATTACTCAGCACAAGCAGCAGAATTGGTTGCACTTATAGAAGCACTACATGCAGCCAAGGGTTGTGCAGTGACAATATACACGGACTCAGCCTACATGACAACAACAGTACATGGGGGCCTAGCAAGATGGGGGAGGAGGGGTTTCGACGAGCAGATGGAACACCAGTCCAACATGCAGAGTTGTTAAAAGAGCTAATAGAGGCACTACAGGATCCCACAGCGGTAGCAATAGTGAAGTGCCAAGCACATACATCCAACACAGATGTTGTGTCTTTGGGAAACGCGGCAGCAGACGCCGCAGCCAAGGAAGCTTCCTACTTCCAGAAATATGAAGCAGGTGAGTACATGCTGCAACACAAAACAAATGAAGAGCTCCCAGAAGGATACAATATGATGCCTATATCGCAAATACTAGAGTTACAGGAGGGAGCTAGTGCAGATGAAAAATTGATGTGGGCAAAAAGAGGGTGCAGCAAGTCGGCGACAGATTTACTATGGCGACAAAATAACTCAGGAAAAGTGGTAATGCCAGTAAAGTTATTGGAAATAGCGTTTCAACAACTACACTTCCCTGCACACAATACGAAGCAGCACATTGCAGCAGAAATACAGGAAGAATGGTTCGTGCCCTGTCTCCAGGAGCACATATCCCGACTGACATTAGAATGCACAACATGTCAGATATACAATTCAGGAATGACACTACATACGCTCAGGGGAACAATTCCAAAACCCATTGGACCATTCAGAGAGCTCCATATTGATTACGCGGACATGGGGGAAAGGTGTAATGGGGCACGTTACATGATCGTGGTTGTATGCCCATTCTCAAGGTGGGTAGAAGCAGGCCCATGTGCGCGTCCTGATGCTAAAAGCGCTGCAAAGTTCCTAGTTAGGGAAGTGTTCCCGCGCTGGGGAATTTGTGACGTGATTCGCTCAGATAACGGCACTCACTTTGTCAATGAACTCTTCAAGGAAGTGACTACATTATTGGGAATAAAACATAAGCTGTGCTCGATTTATCATCCTCAAAGTAATGGCGTAGTGGAAAAGATGAACGGACTGTTAAAAGGCAGGTTATCAAAACTATGCTTTTCACTAAAAAAGAACTGGATCTACTGTTTACCCCTTGCACTTTTTGAGCTGAGAAATCAGCCGAGCAAAGACCACCATTTGTCCCCGCACGAGATCGTGACTGGGAGACGAATGCATACAGCACACTCCCCACTACGGGAACACTCAGATGCACACAGGAGCGCCGCGATATTGGGTGAGGAGTTCACGGACTATTTGAAGAAATTAACAAGGGCAGCGCGCGCGATATCAAAGCAGCTTTCTCCACCCTTCACAAGAGAGGAGGGAAACACAACAGAGCCTGTTACACTGCCTGAACCACAACCACAGCTGATGCCAGGCGAATTCATATATGTCAGGAGTTTTGTGCGTCGGTGGAATGCACCACGGTTCCATGGCCCATACGAGGTAGTGTTTTGCACACCTACAGCAGTAAAGGTGAAGGGCCTAAAGTATTGGGTGCATTTGACTGACGTACGAAGAGCGTATAGCACTGTACAGGAGGAGGTAGAGGAGGAGGCAAAAACAACAGCAAACAATGATGACGAGAAGAATGTCTGAATATGAGCGTGTGCGTGTGACAGTAATGAGCTTGGATGGACCAATAACTAAACAAGTATACTTGGATTAAGAAGATGGTACCAACAAAAAAAAAAAAAAAAAAACAACGACTAGTTAACATACAAGGCTTATATGTAAATATTGATGTAATGAAAGGTACGAACTGTTTACTCCCTTGTCTGTGGATTCCCATCCCTAAAAACCCTACCCGCTCCTATTCCCGTTCTATATACAGTGGCACTAATAGTGCCAACAAAATGTTTACTTCAATGCACTTAATGCACTTTTATATCTCAAACAGGAATTACCATGGCATCTAACGGGCAGCCTGCAACGGATAGATTTAGTAGATTGAGAGAACTATTAAACGAGAGATGTCGATATTCGGATGAGTGTGGAATATCTGTATGCATCACTTTGTTTTTTACAATGATATTTGGCTTGGTTACATATTGGTTTATAGCGTTCATCTCTATCGAGATGAACGAGGGGGGAGGGAATAACACAACTACTGGGACCAATACAACTGCAAGTGTCAATACCAAGGAGGGTGATTTTTTGGTATGGGACGGAACTAAACTTGTATGGGGCTATTATACCACACCATCCAATGCTGTAATCACGAAAGACAAAACGCTGCAGGATGAAATGCATAATGATACAGTGTCCCTCCCAGAAATGTCTAACTTCAATGCTCGCAGCCTGAACGATCGAAACTTATCTGCTATATCATGGTTGTATAGCGCCCCCACTAGCCAACCTACCCCCATACAGAAAAACGATCTGCCATTTATTGAAAAAGACGGAAAGGGAGAAATGCTAGCAACACACAAGAAATTATATGATGATTGGGCAAAGGGGGGCCGGAATGAGAAAGGGGGGCCTATTTCGTCTCTTGCTCAGGAGGCTGGGAAGCACATAAGGAACAAGAATAACAGACGGAGAAGGGAGGCAGGCAGGAGGAAGTATGATGAGTACTATGGGTTGGGACTAGATAAGATGGAAGACCCACGACACCCCCACCAAACAAATAAGTGGTATGCAGACATGAGTGCAACAGCCAAACAAACAACAAACGAGAGCTGCTATGTCTGCTCCCTCATCCCCCATGCTTCAGGCACACCTAAAGTGTTATTACCCAAAGAGTTGCCTATTGTGGATGCCCAATGTCTCCTTCATCTCACACTATGCAGAATTAAGAACACCTTCCAGGCACATGAAGTTACTTTTAGGATGCTGCAGAATGAGAAAACCTGTTATCCAAAGACAGTAGGAGTGGTATGTCTGAAGGAACCATTTTTTGTAATACAAGGGACACTTTTTTCTGATAACAAGTGGAAGGATGAAGAAGTAATGTGTAAAGCTGAAGCACTGAGGGGTGTGGCACCGGAGAAATTGCAATGGATAGAAGAAACGTGCACACCAGTATGGAAAGAACACATTTCTAAATTAACATGGGTAACAGCCATTGAAAAGCCCTTCAAGCTACAGAGTGAAATAGACTATGAACTGTGTTTCAAAGGAGAGGGGAAAACGTCCATGGGGACAAACAAGAATTGCAACAAAACCCTCACCATCCCAGATATGAGAAAAGGGACAGCGGCGCTGATGGACACATACTGGGTATGCGGTAACCAGGCCTACCTGCACCTTCCCCAGTCATGGAGTGGCAGCTGCTCAATGGCCACACTGCATTCGGCCCTAATGGTCATCCCAGAAAGCCACATTGAAGGAAACAAAAGAACACAAGGAAGCGTCCAACAGAGTGCGGCCCAGCCTACTGCAGAGTCACATATCTATGTCCTGTCTTCCGGGGACAAGGAGGAAGTACTAACCCGAAACAGACGAGCATCAAACTACATATCAAAGGCATCATCTGAATTGTTGGCACAGATCCCTGACAGGTATCAGCTATTCAGCTCCGCAGAAACATTCTTTGCCTCACTCATCTCAAGTGTCCAAGCAAGAGCAAACGCAAAATGGCTCCAGATAACGCGCTGGGAACTGATTCAGCTGGCAAATGACACTGAAGAAGGGTTCAATGTAATAAAAGTGGAACTAAGAGCTCTACAGCTGATGACCATGCAAAATAGGTATGTCCTGGACCTATTGACGGCGATGGATGGAGGTGTTTGCCGAAAAATCGGAAGTGCCTGCTGCACTTTCGTACCTTCTGAAGATGCAGAAAACGGCTCCCTGTCCCATGTGATCGAAGCAGTGCACAACCTAGGCGAAAAATGAAGATGGAAGGTGGAGCAGAAGACAGTACGTGGTTTGACAATATCTTTTCCTGGGTCCCCTCATGGCTTGGAATGACTGTGAAATTTTTGGTGCCAGCCGTGGTGTTCCTCCTCGTCATTTTTTGCCTGTGCCAGGTGGGTCTTCGATGTTGTGCTAACGCAGTACCAAACGGTGCAATGATGATGGTGACAATGGGCAACTCCAACGGTACAATAAGAACAATGCAAGAAGCACATGTACAAACAGGAACAGATAACACGCCCAGATACCAGCTAGTGCCTATATATCACGATAAGGATATTGTAGACAAATTGTGGCACACCACCATCAAAGAGCCCCGCATACTAGAATGGTACGAGGAGGTTTGGGTAGACTTGGCAGGAGATGGTGGATGCATATACTTAACTTGTACCCCAGATGAGTATGCCAGGAGAGGTGAGAGCTTGGGGGGGGTGTGCAGAGCGTGGATGCCCATAAAAGGAACACCCGCATGGGATGAGGCAGAGATGGACGAGGCAGAGTGTAGGAGGATAGAAGCTTTGAAGTATTTGTTACTTAAGTAACGAAAGGGGGGAAATGTAGGGGAGGGAAGGTCTAAAGGACACCCCTTGCCTACATCCCTCCTCAGGTGAGGGCCATGGCTCATTGGGCGTCCTTCCATACCGCCAGGGCCCAGGCGGTGGGGGGCTCACCTACTGAAGACATTGCCCACACGTTGAATTCAGAAAGGCCTCAGAAACAAATTTTGTCTAGCAAAGATGGTGTGAGCTCTGCGCACTGCAGCGCAGCCCCCACCCTTGAAAAGTTTCAACTATCCCTATTGCTGCAACACCCAGCAGATCCGCTGTGAGCCTGTTCCCACGAACAAGGCGGACATGAGCTAGCACAAGATACTAACACTGTAACATTTCACCCTCCACAGCGTATCACTGCTCCCAGCTTGACCCGGCCTGTAGGCCTGAGTGATGAGAAAAAACTGTAAAACGATCATCAGGTGGCTGAAAGTCCCCAAAATATTAATGTCAGGACCACTTGCAAAAATGTGCGCTTCTCCACAAACCCTCTGCTATTACGAAACCCTGCAAACTGCATAACCACGATAGAATACATACCTTCATGGTCTTAAGCAATATAAGAGCCAACACCACTGCAGTAGGGTGCGAACAATGAAAGAGTGGTCAAGGGTTGTTTGCTATGTGTATCACTAAAAAACCGACACTCCATGGTCCTGTGCCATAACCAGACTAATGCTGCTAGAGTACAAGAGAGGATGAATGAGACAATACAGAGGGCCCGTGCGAGCATGCACGTGTCATGTGTGTATGTTTAAGCCCCTTGTGTGCCACTACTGTCACGTACAGTGGCGAGTAATTTTCTATGTACTCCACCCACCTCACGGCTACCTCACCGACTGTAATTTTATATACATATTACCAAATGCTATAGTTGTTAAAACGTAGCGTATGAATAAGTTGCTCAGACTGGGTGTATTCAAAACCCATGTAGTAAAAGTGAAATGTATGTTATCAAGTGATTCAAATAAGCGTTATAGAATGCTCAAACGTTTGTAGTATTTTCGCCTGTAAAGTCGGCAACACACGAGGAAAATACCTCTGAGACTACGTGCAAGGTCATTCCCCCTCCCACCCTACGAAGACTGCCCAGCAAGAAAGCAGAGGCCCGTGCCGCGCTCCTCCACCTCCCCCAATCAGACTGGAGCCGCTTCAAAGATTTGTAGCCCCCTCTGTAACTCCCAAGGCCACTGGCCGCCACCTGCGTTATTTACAACACGGCAGTAAACCTCTGCTTGAATACACAGATCCACCAGCGCCCCCTCGTAAACCCCACAGTCCACCGGATCATCTCAAGACTTACGACTCGGGATAATCAAGACACCCAACACTGTGGTAATATACAGCGGCCCATTCATAATAACTTCTAACAAGACAGAAAGACATGTACCGCCCGTCCCATGCCCTAAGACCCAGCCCCTCGACCTATGATACCGGTCAACAGGACACAGGTAATCATGCCCTGACAAACGGCTACCAGACCCCTCACAAGGTGCATTCCTCCTGTGTTGCATTAACCTGTAGAATAACCTATTGAAAGATTTACTAAAGAGAATAATATTGCAGCGATTGAATGACTGCGGTGTGCATGGCCTAGGGCAAACAAGTCAAGAAAGGCATTCATCTCTGCCACAGGCCACAGTGCCACAACAACACCGCCCGGATGAACTCAAGCCGACCTGTCAGGCCCAGCCCAACCCACGAGGCTGACCAGTGACGTCTTCCAGCCAAGACCAACCACACCGCAGCAGCACCTATAGTTAGTCGTCGCCACCCAATCCCATTGAACTTGTGTCCCCTATAGTATGTAGGTTTTGATGACGTTTTTTGTAAATATATACGCCTGTCTTTGCTATTGTCAGACAGAGCGCTCTCGGAGTTTGCAGAGTTCTTTGCATGCCCTATTTGATTGATAAACTCCCACTTAAGCTCACCCGCACTCTGTCTTGGCTTTATTCCCAACCTGGGAGAGTCCGTTACTTTCTCTCATTGCGGGGAGGATCGTGCTGTTTGGGGGCGCTTGCTTTCAACAGTTACTCTTCCCTGACACAGAGACTTGCTGAGAGGAGTAGCAGCAACTATTATGACCATTTACTATACACTGACACAGAGGCACAGCGACTTGCTGAGAAGAGTAGAATAAACAAGTAGGAACTTTAACTGTGCACAGGTACAAAAACAAAGAGGTTCAAAGAAGTGCAGTTACAACAAGTATGAACGTTTCCTTTACATTGCGGGTTGTGGCGCATTACAAATACATACCTAATCTAACTAAAGAAATAAATAACATACATACACAGAAACAGAGGCAATTTCTGTTCCCATTTGGCAACTCAGTTTCATTTGAGACCAAGAGAAGGGCAATATGTTCTGCTGACTTGGGGGGTGCTTTGTTTGATGACTCCAGTCCGTGGTCCACTTTTATTTGATTAAACCTTTTACTATACCTCAGGCAGGCAGGGTTTCAGGTATTTTCATCTTTGTGTGCCAGGTTTGTGATCGCAGAGTCCATCTTCTACTCGGTGTGGGTGTACGAGTACCCTAAACAATGTGTTGACGTTGAGCCAGATTTATCAGATCTGAAATCCAGGAAAACATGTCTTCCCAGATCTGGTTTAGTCTTTTAGACTTCTTTAAAGGGTTCAGAAGCCTGGGTTCAAACCCAGGTTGTATTGACCAGGGGAGACACGTTTACTCGCAAGGCTACATATATATTTAATGAAGATGTTTGTTAGAACTATACACTCCATTACAGATGTAATGCAAAGGGATTCTTGGCAGACAGGGATTGGTTGTAGAGCTTATGATGAGAGTAGTTAATGGCTGTCATGAGTGCCACAAATGTTACATGTATTTTATGTTGTTTCTAAGTTGTCATTTACTTGTTTCTACTATTGGGGTTCAGTGTTTGGGCGTATGACTCTGGTCACCTCACCAGGCTTTGTTGACATAATATGATTGGTCCAGGATTACACAATTTGTTTAAGTGAACAATCTGCTCGATCCCTCCAATCCCCGGCCCCTTCCAAAGTCTACTACTCTCTACTTCCATCTGCTCCTTTGTTTCGTTCCATGAGCTCCCTCACTTCAGCTTCCGCCCGCTCCCCCATCTCCATAATGACAACTATTGTGAAAGTGCAAAAAACCTAAGTGATATACTGCTGACCCCTGAACAAGAGCCTGAGAGATGAATCCCAATTAATCATGTCCTAAGAACAAAAGACGTGCACCTTTTTTTATATATATATAATGCAGTACAAGAGCTATAGAAACAGTACAGAGAGAAAGAGAAGCAGGCAAAACATTGTGGCAACATCACCCATCTTCCCTTACCTTCCCATCTGCTCTCCCATGCCTATTCTATCCACTCACCCTTCCCCTTTCACCCTTCACCCCCCAGTCCCCTTCCATCAGCTCTCACTGACCACCACTCCAACCTACCCCCACTGTGTCTTCCTGGCCTGGCTAGGGAGAATCGAGGACGGTGCTGCCTCCTCTTCTGCCAGGGCTGAGCAACGAGGCCACCAGTTCCTATTCAATTTTACATGGTGTGCTCTCAGCAATACTTCCCCCAACACCGTGGCTGCTCCCACCAGGCCACAGAGGAGGTGCTTGTGATTCCGCCATCTTGCTGTGAAAGACAGACCTCCCTCACCCCGTCCAGAATAATTACAGAGGCAAGGAATAAGCCATTTTGTTTCTCACAAAATTGTATTTTGAAGCACATTTTATTTGAGTTGAGGTTGCAATGGAGTGCTAGCATGCAGTAGAGAGCATGGGGTGAGCGGGGATAGGAGGCAGGCAGGAGAGGACCACCCGGTATCACACCTGTCGGATTGGGCAGGGAGGAAGGGCTGCTGCTCCCCCATAACTCCCCATACATCATTGTCCGATACATACTGTTTATAAAATGCAATTGTCCATGATTACTTCTTGTTTGACAACTTTACTTTGATTTGCTATCGAATGTCACGATTTCGTTCAATAAATGTGGCTTTATATTTTCCTTAGAAAGGTGTATGGGTATCTCTTTGGGCGGCTGTGACCCCTCCGCTGCCCATCTATTAACCATGAGTGGGTCATTTTTGAAATAGCTCATATTGCAAACTGAATCACTTTTAGGGACACCTCATTGTGGCTGCTAAGGCACAGTGATATTAGATGATTTACGCAGAATCACACACTTTGGTTAAGTGGTGAAGCCAGAATCTCAGCCTAGCCTGAAATTCAGTTACTTGACATTGCATCTTCACAGCTAAAGTTGTAATTTGTTCTTGTGTTGAAATTATGTTTTGAAATACTAAAATAATACTGAATGTATGCCGATTACTTTAAAAATGCACAAGTCACATGCTGAATGAACTTGCCAATGTATATATCCTTGTAGAAATGTATTGCTGAAAAAGAGTAAGGGTTTCATTTCGTTTTGAATCCTAAATTGCATGGAGAGGACCACTCCTGTTTGCATTTATTTGCAAAATGGTCCCGCCAGGCAATTTTAATTGTGTCCACCAAGTACTGGGAATGTAAATAGTAAAACACAGGCAAAATTGCCTGTTCTCTTCATTTTTCCACTACGGGCCTGATCACGAGTTGGGCGGTATCCCTGTGGTTTTACCAGCAGGATACCGCCCGGGCAATTAGTGCTCCCACCACCGGGTCTGGCGCTATTAGTGCCGGATCATGGGTTAGGCCGTAGCACTAATTCCCCATTCGCCATTGGGTCCACTGGACCCAATGGGGCATTTTCGGTGCAAATACTGTGCGGTAATACTGCCAGCAGTAATTGCATCAAAAATGGACTTCAGCCCGCGCATTTACCCCCATCTCCGAGCTGATGGATTATATAGCCTGACTCCAGATTGGGCGGACCCTTAAATGCAGCAGTAATAGTGTTACCGCCACATTTAAGGGTTACTGCCCAACTCGTGATCAGGCCCTATGTGTCTGGACAATTAACGATTGTGGGAGCCATCTAGAATGGATTCCTTTCGAATATGCCTGCTTTAACCAATACAGCTTCAATCATAGGGGGAACTTTTCCGAGTCCTACGGAGTGGATAAAAGTGGCAATACTTGGAAAATTCCCCCATATGATTGTAGCTCTATTTTCCCCATCCTGAATGGAAGCCTACAAGCTCCAGCATGCAAATTCATGAGAATGTACACAAAATATCATACAGACACAAAGTGAAATGAAATGCATGACAAGGGCACTGTTTTACAAAGCTTGTTCTGTGCCTCCATAATATCTAATCACCCAACAATCACACTTAAATAGTTTATTATAACCATATATAATTTTAAGATGGTCACTGCAAGTTGCCCTTTCCCATCTAGAATCACTTCCTGTTGTAAATAACCTGCTGCAGAGATATGTTGAAAAGCTAAGGCCACACTGGGAGGGCCTGTCCTGCCCTGGCTGACATTGAGGGGAGGGAGGCCTATCAGGCATCCACAATACACAGGATGTATTCTGTTTGCAGACAAACACTGTTAATGGTTCCTCAAACCAAAGTTTTTTTTCAAAAGCAGGGCTTCCACAGTTGAAATCATGAACAGGTCTGGCTGGGCGGCTAGGCTTCCACACAGACAAAGTTACATTCTATTTAGTAAGTACGCAGGAGAAGGTCTGAAGCTGGTCCATACTTGCCATCCTATCCTCGACATGCTCAGGTAGGGCCCTCTTGGACAGACTCATTGAGAGGTAGATGGACTCCCTGGGAATAGGAAAGGCACCCACATCTGGGCATATCCACCTTCACTTAGGGAAACAAGATGAAACCAACAAGCATTAGCAAAGCAGACAGCTTGGGCTTTTGAGCGCCCATGGGAAAGGCATTTGCCAGACACTGCCATAAGATGGAAATGTCTAAAAATTGTGTGAGTACCTGGGCATATGAAGTAATTGTCTGGGAAATGTCTGTGTAATACCTCTACACAAGCCAGAAATGTTGGATTTCTGAGATGCAAAACCACACATATTTTTTTTATTTTTTGTATTATCAAGTTGGTTTGTATATGTATATATAAACCTTTTCACCATACAATACAAACCATTGAATTACCAGGACAAAATTAAAAAGCCATCCTTTTGAAATCAGATGGCCACCATCCATAAAACATTTTAATTTTAAACAAATGAAATGCATTCAATAAAAACCTACACAAATCTAAAATACAGGATATCCTGCTTCCAAGCATTAGCTCAGTCCATACTAATTAATGTACCATCAGCCTATAAGATCCATCCAAACATATAAAGAGTGTGTACTTTAAATGTAGAGTAGCGTCACAACTCAGGATTGAATGCTTTAAACATGTGTTTTACATCTGCGCCACCTTTCCTGCCTGGAGATTTCCATTCTAGGGCCAGTAGAGTCAAGCGCTGGAGGCTGATGAAGCCTATCAGTTGAGATTGAGCGGTGTCGTTTGGTGGCAGAACCAAGACTTATTTGATAATGGCTTGTTCCCTTCTGTAATGGTCCAGGCATACTAAGGAACTCAGGCATGCCAGTTTGCCCAGAGCAATGACAGTGGTAATGTTTAACTCCAAGTCTTGCATGAAATAACTTTTTAATGTTTACTACACTCCCCCCTTCGAGAATTACATGTGTCTTAATACCAACCTTATTTTTCACTTCTAAAGGGGTAGTTAATGCAGCAGAATTCATGTCATTTGCCAGGGTCCTTAACTGTTTGTGCACCTGCTGCAGAAGTCTGTGAACAAGCCTCATCAGCCTTCATGTATTGTATGAGACAGGTATCTCTCTTATAAAGCACGATGGGAACAACAGTTATATTCCCACCCCCAAAAAAACCTTTAAATAGCAGAAAACAACTTGATAAGTTTAAAAAAATAGCTACCTTGCAAGTGAGAAGTTGGAAATGTAGGTGAAACGAACAGTGAGGTTAAAGGAAAGCAACACAGGATCTTACTAGATAGGTGTAGGCCGCCTGCTTGAGCACGTGTGTGGCCTCACTCAGTGGTGTGAATGGCCCTGCGTCTCCCTGGTCATTTCTGCTGTCATGGCTCTTGCTAGATAGGTGTAGGCCACCTGCTTGAGCACGTGTGCGGCCTCACTCAGACGTGTGAATGGCCAACGTCTCCCTGGTCATTCCTGCTGTCATGGCTCTTGCTAGATAGGTGTAGGACGCCTGCTTGAGCACGTGTGCAGCCTCACTCAGAGGTGTGAATGGCCTCCATCTCCCTGGTCATTTCTGCTGTCATGGCTCTTGCTAGATAGGTGTAGGACGCCTGCTTGAGCACGTGTGCAGCCTCACTCAGAGGTGTGAATGGCCTCCATCTCCCTGGTCATTTCTGCTGACATGGCTCTTGCTAGATAGGTGTAGGACGCCTGCTTGAGCATGTGTGCAGCCTCACTCAGAGGTGTGAATGGCCTCCATCTCCCTGGTCATTTGTGCTGTCATGGCTCTTGCTAGATAGGTGTAGGATGCCTGCTTGAGTTCACGTGCAGCCTGACTCAGAGGTGTGAATGGCCTTCCGTCTCCCTGGTCATTCCTGTTGTCATGGCTCTTGCTAGATAGGTGTAGGCCGCCTGCTTGAGCACGTGTGTGGCCTGACTCAGAAGTGTGAATGGCCTTGCGTCTCCCTGGCCATTCCTGCTGTCATGGCTCTTGCTAGATAGGTGTAGGACGCCTGCTTGAGCACGTGTGCGGCCTCACTCAGAGGTGTGAATGGCCTCCGTCTCCATGGTCATTGCTGCTGTCATGGCTCTTGCTAGATAGGCCGCCTGCTTGAGCATGTGTGCGGCCTCACTCAGAGGTGTGAATGGCCTCCGTCTCCATGGTCATTGCTGCTGTCATGGCTCTTGCTAGATAGGTGTAGGCCGCCTACTTGAGCACGTGTGCGAACTCACTCAGAGGTGTGAATGGCCTCTGTCTCCCTGGTCATTCCTGCTGTCATGGCTCTTGCTAGATAGGTGTAGGCCGCCTGCTTGAGAACGTGTGAGGCCTCACTCAGAGGTGTGAATGGCTTTCTGTCTCCCTGGTCATTCCTGCTGTCATGGCTCTTGCTAGATAGGTGTAGGCCGCCTGCTTAAGAACGTGTGCGGCCTCACTCAGAGGTGTGAATGGCCTTCTGTCTCCCTAGTCATTCCTGGTGTCATAGCTCTTGCAAGATAGGTGTAGGCCGACTGCTTGAGCATGTGTGCAGCCTCACTCAGAGGTGTGAATGGCCATCCACCTCCCGGGTTATTTCTGGTGTCATGGCTCTTGCTAGATAGGGGTAGGCCGCCTGCTTGAGCACGTGTGCGACCTCACTCAGAGGCGTGAATGGCCTTCTGTTTCCCTGGTCATTCCTGGTGTCATGGCTCTTGCTAGATAGCTGTAGGCCACCTGCTTGAGCATGTGGGCGGCCTCACCCAGAGGTGTGAATGGCCTTCTGTCTCCGCGGTCATTCCTGCTGTCATGGCTCTTGCTAGATAGGTGTAGGCCGACTGCTTGAGCAGGTGTGTGCGGTCTCACTCAGAGGTGTGAATGTCCTCCGTCTGCCTGGTCATTCCTGTTGTCATAGCTTTTGATAGATAGGTATAGGCTGCCTGCTTGAACACGTGTGCGGCCTCACTCAGTGGTGTGAATGGCCTCCATCTCCCTGGTCATTTCTGCTGTCATGGCTCTTGCTAGATAGGTGTAGGATGCTTGCTTGAGTCCGCGTGCAGCCTGACTCAGAGGTGTGAATGGCCTTCCGTCTCCCTGGTCATTCCTGTTGTCATGGCTCTTGCTAGATAGGTGTAGGCCACCTGCTTGAGCACGCGTGCGGCCTCACTCAGAGGTCCGAATGGTCTCCATCTCCCTGGTCATTTCTGCTGTCATGGCTCTTGCTAGATAGGTGTAGGACGCCTGCTTGAGCATGTGTGCAGCCTCACTCAGAGGTGTGAATGGCCTCCATCTCCCTGGTCATTTCTGCTGTCATGGCTCTTGCTAGATAGGTGTAGGATGCTTGCTTGAGTCCGCGTGCAGCCTGACTCAGAGGTGTGAATGGCCTTCCGTCTCCCTGGTCATTCCTGTTGTCATGGCTCTTGCTAGATAGGTGTAGTCCACCTGCTTGAGCATGTGTGCGGCCTGACTCAGAGGTGTGAATGGCCTTCCGTCTCCCTGGCCATTCCTGCTGTCATGGCTCTTGCTAGATAGGTGTAGGCCACCTGCTTGAGCACGTGTGCGGCCTCACTCAGAGGTGTGAATGGCCTTCTGTCTCCCTGGTCATTCCTGCTGTCATGGCTCTTGCTAGATAGGTGTAGGACGCCTGCTTGAGCACGTGTACGGACTCACTCAGAGGTGTGAATGGCCTTCTGCCTCCCCAGTCTTTCCTGCTGTCATGGCTCTTGCTAGATAGGTGTAGGCCGCCTGCTTGAGCACGTGTGCGGCCTCACTCAGAGGTGTGAATGGCCTCCGTCTCCATGGTCATTGCTGCTGTCATGGCTCTTGCTAGATAGGTGTAGGCCGCCTGCTTGAGCACGTGTGAGGCCTCACTCAGAGGTGTGAATGGCCTCCGACTCCCTGGTCATTCCTGCTGTCATGGCTCTTGCTAGATAGGTGTAGGCCGCCTGCTTGAGAACGTGTGCGGCCTCACTTAGAGGTGTGAATGGCCTTCTGTCTCCCTGGTCATTCCTACTGTCATGGCTCTTGCTAGATAGGTGTAGGCCGCCTGCTTGAGAATGTGTGCGGCCTCACTCCGAGGTGTGAATGGCCTTCTGTCTCCCTGGTCATTCCTGCTGTCATAGCTCTTGCAAGATAGGTGTAGGCCGCCTGCTTGAGCATGTGTGCGGCCTCACTTAGAGGTGTGAATGGCCATCCACCTCCCGGGTCATTTCTACTGTCATGGCTCTTGCTAGATAGGGGTAGGCCGCCTGCTTGAGCACGTGTGCGGCCTCACTCAGAGGCGTGAATGGCCTTCTGTCTCTCTGGTCATTCCTGGTGTCATGGCTTTTGCTAGATAGCTGTAGGCCACCTGCTTGAGCATGTGGGCGGCCTCACTCAGAGGTGTGAATGGCCTTCTGTCTCCGCAGTCATTCCTGCTGTCATGGCTCTTGCTAGATCGGTGTAGGCCGACTGCTTGAGCACGTGTGCAGCCTCACTCAGAGGCGTGAATGGCCTTCCATCTCCCCGGTCATTCCTGCTGTCATGGCTCTTGCTAGATAGGTGTAGGCCGACTGCTTGAGCAGGTGTGTGCGGCCTCACTCAGAGGTGTGAATGTCCTCCGTCTCCCTGGTCATTCCTGCTGTCATAGCTCTTGCTAGATAGGTGTAGGCCACCTGCTTGAGCACGCGTGCGGCTTCACTGAGAGGTGTGAATGGCATCCGTCTCTCTGGTCATTTCTGCTGTCATGGCATTGCTAGATAGGTGCAGGATGCCTGCTTGAGTACGCATGCAGCCTCACTCAGAGGTGAGAATGGCCTTCCGTCTCCCTGGTCATTTCTGCTGTCATAGCTCTTGCAAGATAGGTGTAGGCCGCCTGCTTGAGCATGTGTGCGGCCTCACTTAGAGGTGTGAATGGCCATCCACCTCCCGGGTCATTTCTACTGTCATGGCTCTTGCTAGATAGGGGTAGGCCGCCTGCTTGAGCACGTGTGCGGCCTCACTCAGAGGCGTGAATGGCCTTCTGTCTCTCTGGTCATTCCTGGTGTCATGGCTCTTGCTAGATAGCTGTAGGCCACCTGCTTGAGCATGTGGGCGGCCTCACTCAGAGGTGTGAATGGCCTTCTGTCTCCGCAGTCATTCCTGCTGTCATGGCTCTTGCTAGATCGGTGCAGGATGCCTGCTTGAGTACGCGTGCAGCCTCACTCAGAGGTGAGAATGGCCTTCCGTCTCCCTGGTCATTTCTGCTGTGATGGCTCATGCTAGATAGGTTTAGGCCGCCTGCTTGAGCATGTGGGTGGCCTCACTCAGAGGTGTGAATGGCCTCTGTCTCCCCGGTCATTTCACCTGTGATGACTCTTGCTAGATAGGTGTGGGCCGCCTGCTTGAGCACACGTTCGGCCTCACTCAGAGGTGTGAATGGCGTCCGTCTCCCTGGTCATTGCTGCTGTCATGGCTCTTGCTAGATAGCTATATGCCGCCTGCTTGAGCACGTGTGCGGCCTCACTCAGAGGTGTGAATGGCCTTCTGTCTCCCTGGTCATTCCTGCTGTGATGGCTCTTGCTAGATAGGTGTAGGCCGCCTGCTTGAGCATGTGTGCGGCCTCACTCAGAGGTTTGAATGGCCTTCTGTCTGCCCGGTCATTTCTGCTGTCATAGCTCTTGCTAGATAGGTGTAGGCCGCCTGCTTGAGCACGTGTGCGGCCTCACTCAGAGGTGTGAATGGCCTTCCATCTCCCTGGTCATTCCTGCTGTCATGACTCTTGCTAGATAGGTGTATGCCGCCTGCTTGAGCACGCGTGTGTCCTCACTCAGAGGTGTGAATCACCCTCGGTCTCCCTGGTCATGCCTGCTGTCATGGCTCTTGCTAGATAAGTATAGACCGCCTGCTTTAGCATGTGTGTGGCCTCACTCAGAGGTGTGAATGGCCTCCATCTCCCTGGTCATTTCTGCTGTCATGGCTCTTGCTAGATAAGTGTAGGACGCCTGCTTGAGCACGTATGCAGACTCACTCAAAGGTGTGAATGGCCTTCTGTCTCCCTGGTCATTCCTGGTGTCATGGCTCTTGCTAGATAGCTGTAGGCCACCTGCTTGAGCATGTGGGCAGCCTCACTCAGAGGTGTGAATGGCCTTCTGTCTCCGCAGTCATTCCTGCTGTCATGGCTCTTGCTAGATAGGTGTAGGCCGACTGCTTGAGCAGGTGTGTGCGGCCTCACTCAGAGGTGTGAATGTCCTCCGTCTCCCTGGTCATTCCTGTTGTCATAGCTTTTGCTAGATAGGTATAGGCTGCCTGCTTGAGCACGTGTGCGGCCTCACTCAGTGGTGTGAATGGCCCTGCGTCTCCCTGGTCATTCCTGCTGTCATAGCTCTTGCTAGATAGGTGTAGGCCACCTGCTTGAGCACGCGTGCAGCCTCACTCAGAGGTGAGAATGGCCTTCCGTCTCCCTGGTCATTTCTGCTGTCATGGCATTGCTAGACAGGTGCAGGATGCCTGCTTGAGTACGTGTGCGGCCTGACTCAGAGGTGTGAATGGCCTTCCATCTCCCTGGTCATTCCTGTTGTCATGGCTCTTGCTAGATAGGTGTAGGCCGCCTGCTTGAGCACGCGTGCAGCCTCACTCAGAGGTGAGAATGGCCTTCCGTCTCCCTGGTCATTTCTGCTGTGATGGCTCTTGCTAGATAGGTTTAGTCCGCCTGCTTGAGCATGTGGGTGGCCTCACTCAGAGGTGTGAATGGCCTCCGTCTCCCCGGTCATTTCACCTGTGATGACTCTTGCTAGATAGGTGTGGGCCGCCTGCTTGAGCACATGTGCGGCCTCACTCAGAAGTGTGAATGGCCTCTGTGTCCCTGGTCATTGCTGCTGTCATGGCTCTTGCTAGATTGCTGTATGCCGCCTGCTTGAGCACGTGTGCGGCCTCACTCAGAGCTGTGAATGGCCTTCTGTCTCCCTGGTCATTCCTGCTGTGATGGCTCTTGCTAGATAGGTGTAGGCCGCCTGCTTGAGCATGTGTGCGGCCTCACTCAGAGGTTTGAATGGCCTTCTGTCTGCCCGGTCATTTCTGCTGTCATAGCTCTTGCTAGATAGGTGTAGGCCGCCTGCTTGAGCACGTGTGCGGCCTCAATAAGAGGTGTGAATCGCCTTCCATCTCCCTGGTCATTCCTGCTGTCATGACTCTTGCTAGATAGGTGTATTCCGCCTGCTTGAGCACGCGTGTGTCCTCACTCAGAGGTGTGAATCACCCTCGGTCTCCCTGGTCATGCCTGCTGTCATGGCTCTTGCTAGCTAGGTGTAGGCCGCCTGCTTTAACATGTGTGCGGCCTCACTCAGAGGTGTGAATGGCCAACGTCTCCCTGGTCATTTCTGCTGTCATGGCTCTTGCTAGATAGGTGTAGGACGCCTGCTTGAGCACGTGTGCGGACTCACTCAAAGGTGTGAATGGCCTTCTGTCTCCCCAGTCATTCCTGCTGTCATGGCTCTTGCTAGATAGGGGTAGGCCGCATGCTTGAGCATGTGTGCGGCCTCACTTAGAGGTGTGAATGGCCATCCACCTCCCGGGTCATTTCTACTGTCATGGCTCTTGCTAGATAGGGGTAGGCCGCCTGCTTGAGCACGTGTGCGGCCTCACTCAGAGGCGTGAATGGCCTTCTGTCTCTCTGGTCATTCCTGGTGTCATGGCTCTTGCTAGATAGCTGTAGGCCACCTGCTTGAGCATGTGGGCGGCCTCACTCAGAGGTGTGAATGGCCTTCTGTCTCCGCAGTCATTCATGCTGTCATGGCTCTTGCTAGATCGGTGTAGGCCGACTGCTTGAGCACGTGTGCAGCCTCACTCAGAGGCGTGAATGGCCTTCCATCTCCCCGGTCATTCCTGCTGTCATGGCTCTTGCTAGATAGGTGTAGGCCGACTGCTTGAGCGGGTGTGTGCGGCCTCACTCAGAGGTGTGAATGTCCTCCGTCTCCCTGGTCATTCCTGCTGTCATAGCTCTTGCTAGATAGGTGTAGGCCACCTGCTTGAGCACGCGTGCGGCTTCACTGAGAGGTGTGAATGGCATTCGTCTCCCTGGTCATTTCTGCTGTCATGGCATTGCTAGATAGGTGCAGGATGCCTGCTTGAGTACGCGTGCAGCCTCACTCAGAGGTGAGAATGGCCTTCCGTCTCCCTGGTCATTTCTGCTGTTGTAGTTCTTGCAAGATAGGTGTAGGCTGCCTGCTTGAGCATGTGTGCGGCCTCACTTAGAGGTGTGAATGGCCATCCACCTCCCGGGTCGTTTCTACTGTCATGGCTCTTGCTAGATAGGGGTAGGCCGCCTGCTTGAGCACGTGTGCGGCCTCACTCAGAGGCGTGAATGGCCTTCTGTCTCTCTGGTCATTCCTGGTGTCATGGCTCTTGCTAGATAGCTGTAGGCCACCTGCTTGAGCATGTGGGCGGCCTCACTCAGAGGTGTGAATGGCCTTCTGTCTCCGCAGTCATTCATGCTGTCATGGCTCTTGCTAGATCGGTGTAGGCCGACTGCTTGAGCACGTGTGCAGCCTCACTCAGAGGCGTGAATGGCCTTCCATCTCCCCGGTCATTCCTGCTGTCATGGCTCTTGCTAGATAGGTGTAGGCCGACTGCTTGAGCGGGTGTGTGCGGCCTCACTCAGAGGTGTGAATGTCCTCCGTCTCCCTGGTCATTCCTGCTGTCATAGCTCTTGCTAGATAGGTGTAGGCCACCTGCTTGAGCACGCGTGCGGCTTCACTGAGAGGTGTGAATGGCATTCGTCTCCCTGGTCATTTCTGCTGTCATGGCATTGCTAGATAGGTGCAGGATGCCTGCTTGAGTACGCGTGCAGCCTCACTCAGAGGTGAGAATGGCCTTCCGTCTCCCTGGTCATTTCTGCTGTTGTAGTTCTTGCAAGATAGGTGTAGGCCGCCTGCTTGAGCATGTGTGCGGCCTCACTTAGAGGTGTGAATGGCCATCCACCTCCCGGGTCATTTCTACTGTCATGGCTCTTGCTAGATAGGGGTAGGCCGCCTGCTTGAGCACGTGTGCGGCCTCACTCAGAGGCGTGAATGGCCTTCTGTCTCTCTGGTCATTCCTGGTGAAATGGCTCTTGCTAGATAGCTGTAGGCCACCTGCTTGAGCATGTGGGCGGCCTCACTCAGAGGTGTGAATGGCCTTCTGTCTCCGCAGTCATTCCTGCTGTCATGGCTCTTGCTAGATCGGTGCAGGATGCCTGCTTGAGTACGTGTGCAGCCTCACTCAGAGGTGAGAATGGCCTTCCGTCTCCCTGGTCATTTCTGCTGTGATGGCTCTTGCTAGATAGGTTTAGGCCGCCTGCTTGAGCATGTGGGTGGCCTCACTCAGAGGTGTGAATGGCCTCTGTCTCCCTGATCATTTCACCTGTGATGACTCTTGCTAGATAGGTTTGGGCCGCCTGCTTGAGCACATGTTCGGCCTCACTCAGAGGTGTGAATGGCGTCCGTCTCCCTGGTCATTGCTGCTGTCATGGCTCTTGCTAGATAGCTATATGCCGCCTGCTTGAGCACGTGTGCGGCCTCACTCAGAGGTGTGAATGGCCTTCTGTCTCCCTGGTCATTCCTGCTGTGATGGCTCTTGCTAGATAGGTGTAGGCCGCCTGCTTGAGCATGTGTGCGGCCTCACTCAGAGGTTTGAATGGCCTTCTGTCTGCCCGGTCATTTCTGCTGTCATAGCTCTTGCTAGATAGGTGTAGGCCGCCTGCTTGAGCACGTGTGCGGCCTCACTCAGAGGTGTGAATGGCCTTCCATCTCCCTGGCCATTCCTGCTGTCATGACTCTTGCTAGATAGGTGTATGCCGCCTGCTTGAGCACGCGTGTGTCCTCACTCAGAGGTGTGAATCACCCTCGGTCTCCCTGGTCATGCCTGCTGTCATGGCTCTTGCTAGATAAGTATAGACCGCCTGCTTTAGCATGTGTGTGGCCTCACTCAGAGGTGTGAATGGCCTTCCATCTCCCTGGTCATTCCTGCTGTCATGACTCTTGCTAGATAGGTGTATGCCGCCTGCTTGAGCACGCGTGTGTCCTCACTCAGAGGTGTGAATCACCCTCGGTCTCCCTGGTCATGCCTGCTGTCATGGCTCTTGCTAGATAAGTATAGACCGCCTGCTTTAGCATGTGTGTGGCCTCACTCAGAGGTGTGAATGGCCTCCGTCTCCCTGGTAATTTCTGCTGTCATGGCTCTTGCTAGATAGGTGTAGGACGCCTGCTTGAGCACGTGTGCAGACTCACTCAAAGGTGTGAATGGCCTTCTGTCTCCCTGGTCATTCCTGGTGTCATGGCTCTTGCTAGATAGCTGTAGGCCACCTGCTTGAGCATGTGGGCAGCCTCACTCAGAGGTGTGAATGGCCTTCTGTCTCCGCAGTCATTCCTGCTGTCATGGCTCTTGCTAGATAGGTGTAGGGCGACTGCTTGAGCACGTGTGCAGCCTCACTCAGAGGCGTGAATGGCCTTCCATCTCCCCGGTCATTCCTGCTGTCATGGCTCTTGCTAGATAGGCGTAGGCCGACTGCTTGAGCAGGTGTGTGCGGCCTCACTCAGAGGTGTGAATGTCCTCCGTCTCCCTGGTCATTCCTGCTGTCATAGCTCTTGCTAGATAGGTGTAGGCCACCTGCTTGAGCACGCGTGCAGCCTCACTCAGAGGTGAGAATGGCCTTCCGTCTCCCTGGTCATTTCTGCTGTCATGGCATTGCTAGACAGGTGCATGATGCCTGCTTGAGTACGTGTGCGGCCTGACTCAGAGGTGTGAATGGCCTTCCATCTCCCTGGTCATTCCTGTTGTCATGGCTCTTGCTAGATAGGTGTAGGCCGCCTGCTTGAGCACGCGTGCAGCCTCACTCAGAGGTGAGAATGGCCTTCCGTCTCCCTGGTCATTTCTGCTGTGATGGCTCTTGCTAGATAGGTTTAGTCCGCCTGCTTGAGCATGTGGGTGGCCTCACTCAGAGGTGTGAATGGCCTCCGTCTCCCCGGTCATTTCACCTGTGATGACTCTTGCTAGATAGGTGTGGGCCGCCTGCTTGAGCACATGTGCGGCCTCACTCAGAAGTGTGAATGGCCTCTGTGTCCCTGGTCATTGCTGCTGTCATGGCTCTTGCTAGATTGCTGTATGCCGCCTGCTTGAGCACGTGTGCGGCCTCACTCAGAGCTGTGAATGGCCTTCTGTCTCCCTGGTCATTCCTGCTGTGATGGCTCTTGCTAGATAGGTGTAGGCCGCCTGCTTGAGCATGTGTGCGGCCTCACTCAGAGGTTTGAATGGCCTTCTGTCTGCCCGGTCATTTCTGCTGTCATAGCTCTTGCTAGATAGGTGTAGGCCGCCTGCTTGAGCACGTGTGCGGCCTCACTAAGAGGTGTGAATCGCCTTCCATCTCCCTGGTCATTCCTGCTGTCATGGCTCTTGCTAGATAGGTGTATTCCGCCTGCTTGAGCACGCGTGTGTCCTCACTCAGAGGTGTGAATCACCCTCGGTCTCCCTGGTCATGCCTGCTGTCATGGCTCTTGCTAGCTAGGTGTAGGCCGCCTGCTTTAACATGTGTGCGGCCTCACTCAGAGGTGTGAATGGCCAACGTCTCCCTGGTCATTTCTGCTGTCATGGCTCTTGCTAGATAGGTGTAGGCCACCTGCTTGAGCACGTGTGCGGCCTCACTAAGAGGTGTGAATCGCCTTCCATCTCCCTGGTCATTCCTGCTGTCATGGCTCTTGCTAGATAGGTGTATTCCGCCTGCTTGAGCACGCGTGTGTCCTCACTCAGAGGTGTGAATCACCCTCGGTCTCCCTGGTCATGCCTGCTGTCATGGCTCTTGCTAGCTAGGTGTAGGCCGCCTGCTTTAACATGTGTGCGGCCTCACTCAGAGGTGTGAATGGCCAACGTCTCCCTGGTCATTTCTGCTGTCATGGCTCTTGCTAGATAGGTGTAGGCCGCCTGCTTGAGCACGTGTGCGGCCTCACTAAGAGGTGTGAATCGCCTTCCATCTCCCTGGTCATTCCTGCTGTCATGGCTCTTGCTAGATAGGTGTATTCCGCCTGCTTGAGCACGCGTGTGTCCTCACTCAGAGGTGTGAATCACCCTCGGTCTCCCTGGTCATGCCTGCTGTCATGGCTCTTGCTAGCTAGGTGTAGGCCGCCTGCTTTAACATGTGTGCGGCCTCACTCAGAGGTGTGAATGGCCAACGTCTCCCTGGTCATTTCTGCTGTCATGGCTCTTGCTAGATAGGTGTAGGACGCCTGCTTGAGCACGTGTGCGGACTCAATCAAAGGTGTGAATGGCCTTCTGTCTCCCCAGTCATTCCTGCTGTCATGGCTCTTGCTAGATAGGGGTAGGCCGCATGCTTGAGCACGAGTGCGGCCTTACTCAGAGGTGTGAATGTCCTTCCATCTCCCTGGTCATTCCTGCTGTCATGGCTCTTGCTAGATAGGTGTAGGCCGCCTGCTTGAGCACGTGTGTGGCCTCACTTAAAGGTGTGAATGGCCTTCTGTCTCCCTGGTCATTCCTGCTGTCATGGCTCTTGCTAGATAGGTGTAGGCCGCCTGCTTGAGCATGTGTGCGGCCTCACTCAGAGGTGAGAATGGCCTTCTGTCTCCCTGGTCAATTCTGCTGTCATGGCTCTTGCTAGATAGGTGTAGGACGTCTGCTTTAGCACGCGTGTGTCCTCACTCAAAGGTGTGAATGGCCTTCTGTCTCCCTGGTCATTCCTGCTGTCATGGCTCTTGCTAGATAGGTGTAGGACACCTGCTTGAGCACGTGTGCGGCCTCACTCAGAGGTGTGAATGGCCTCTGTCTCACTGTTCATTCCTGCTGTCATGGCTCTTGCTAGATAGGTGTAGGACACCTGCTTGAGCACGTGTGCGGCCTCACTCAGAGGTGTGAATGGCCTTCTGTCTCCCCAGTCATTCCTGCTGTCATGGCTCTTGCTAGATAGGTGTAGGACTCCTGCTTGAGCACGTGTGCGGCCTCACTCAGAGGTGAGAATGGCCTTCTGTCTCCCCAGTCATTCCTGCTGTCATGGCTCTTGCTAGATAGGTGTAGGACGCCTGCTTGAGCACGTGTGTGGCCTCACCCAGAGGTGTGAATGGCCTCCATCTCCCTGGTCATTTCTGCTGTCATGGCTTTTGCTAGATAGGTGTAGGACGCCTGCTTGAGCACGTGTGCGGACTCACTCAAAGGTCTGAATGGCCTTCTGTCTCCCTAGTCATTCCTGCTGTCATAGCTCTTGCAAGATAGGTGTAGGACGCCTGCTTGAGCATGTGTGCAGCCTCACTCAGAGGTGAGAATGGCCTTCCACCTCCTGGGTCATTTCTGGTGTCATGGCTCTTGCTAGATAGGGGTAGGCCGCCTGCTTGAGCACGTGTGCGACCTCACTCAGAGGCGTGAATGGCCTTCTGTTTCCCTCGTCATTCCTGGTGTCATGGCTCTTGCTAGATAGCTGTAGGCCACCTGCTTGAGCATGTGGGCGGCCTCACCCAGAGGTGTGAATGGCCTTCTGTCTCCGCGGTCATTCCTGTTGTCATGGCTCTTGCTAGATAGGTGTAGGCCGACTGCTTGAGCAGGTGTGTGCGGTCTCACTCAGAGGTGTGAATGTCCTCCGTCTCCCTGGTCATTCCTGTTGTCATAGCTTTTGCTAGATAGGTATAGGCTGCCTGCTTGAGCACGTGTGCGGCCTCACTCAGTGGTGTGAATGGCCCTGCGTCTCCCTGGTCATTCCTGCTGTCATAGCTCTTGCTAGATAGGTGTAGGCCACCTGCTTGAGCACGCGTGCGGCCTCACTCAGAGGTCCGAATGGCCTCCATCTCCCTGGTCATTTCTGCTGTCATGGCTCTTGCTAGATAGGTGTAGGACGCCTGCTTGAGCATGTGTGCAGCCTCACTCAGAGGTGTGAATGGCCTCCATCTCCCTGGTCATTTCTGCTGTCATGGCTCTTGCTAGATAGGTGTAGGACGCCTGCTTGAGTCCGCGTGCAGCCTGACACAGAGGTGTGAATGGCCTTCCGTCTCCCTGGTCATTCCTGTTGTCATGGCTCTTGCTAGATAGGTGTAGTCCGCCTGCTTGAGCACGTGTGCGGCCTGACTCAGAGGTGTGAATGGCCTTCCATCTCCCTGGCCATTCCTGCTGTCATGGCTCTTGCTAGATAGGTGTAGGCCGCCTGCTTGAGCACGTGTGCGGCCTCACTCAGAGGTGTGAATGGCCTTCTGTCTCCCTGATCATTCCTGCTGTCATGGCTCTTGCTAGATAGGTGTAGGATGCCTGATTGAGTCCGCGTGCAGCCTGACTCAGAGGTGTGAATGGCCTTCCGTCTCCCTGGTCATTCCTGTTGTCATGGCTCTTGCTAGATAGGTGTAGTCCGCCTGCTTGAGCAAGTGTGCGGCCTGACTCAGAGGTGTGAATGGCCTTCCATCTCCCGGGCCATTCCTGCTGTCATGGCTCTTGCTAGATAGGTGTAGGCCGCCTGCTTGAGCACGTGTGCGGCCTCACTCAGAGGTGTGAATGGCCTTCTGTCTCCCTGATCATTCCTGCTGTCATGGCTCTTGCTAGATAGGTGTAGGACGCCTGCTTGAGCACGTGTACGGACTCACTCAGAGGTGTGAATGGCCTTCTGCCTCCCTGGTCTTTCCTGCTGTCATGGCTCTTGCTAGATAGGTGTAGGCCGCCTGCTTGAGCACGTGTGCGGCCTCACTCAGAGGTGTGAATGGCCTCCGTCTCCATGGTCATTGCTGCTGTCATGGCTCTTGCTAGATAGGTGTAGGCCGCCTGCTTGAGCACGTGTGCGGCCTCACTCAGAGGTGTGAATGGCCTCCGTCTCCCTGGTCATTCCTACTGTCATGGCTCTTGCTAGATAGGTGTAGGCCGCCTGCTTGAGAACGTGTGCGGCCTCACTTAGAGGTGTGAATGGCCTTCTGTCTTCCTGGTCATTTCTGCTGTCATGGCTCTTGCTAGATAGGTGTAGGTCGCCTGCTTGAGAACGTGTGCGGCCTCACTCCGAGGTGTGAATGGCTTCTGTCTCCCTGGTCATTCCTGCTGTCATAGCTCTTGCAAGATAGGTGTAGGCCGCCTGCTTGAGCATGTGTGCGGCCTCACTTAGAGGTGTGAATGGCCATCCACCTCCCGGGTCATTTCTGCTGTCATGGCTCTTGCTAGATAGGGGTAGGCCGCCTGCTTGAGCACGTGTGCGGCCTCACTCAGAGGCGTGAATGGCCTTCTGTCTCTCTGGTCATTCCTGGTGTCATGGCTCTTGCTAGATAGCTGTAGGCCACCTGCTTGAGCATGTGGGCGGCCTCACTCAGAGGTGTGAATGGCCTTCTGTCTCCGCAGTCATTCCTGCTGTCATGGCTCTTGCTAGATCGGTGTAGGCCGACTGCTTGAGCACGTGTGCAGCCTCACTCAGAGGCGTGAATGGCCTTCCATCTCCCCGGTCATTCCTGCTGTCATGGCTCTTGCTAGATAGGTGTAGGCCGACTGCTTGAGAAGGTGTGTGCGGCCTCACTCAGAGGTGTGAATGTCCTCGGTCTCCCAGGTCATTCCTGTTGTCATAGCTTCTGCTAGATAGGTATAGGCTGCCTGCTTGAGCACGTGTGCGGCCTCACTCAGTGGTGTGAATGGCCCTGCATCTCCCTGGTCATTCCTGCTGTCATAGCTCTTGCTAGATAGGTGTAGGCCACCTGCTTGAGCACGCGTGCGGCTTCACTGAGAGGTGTGAATGGCCTCCGTCTCCCTGGTCATTTCTGCTGTCATGGCATTGCTAGATAGGTGCAGGATGCCTGCTTGAGTATGCGTGCAGCCTCACTCAGAGGTGAGAATGGCCTTCCGTCTCCCTGGTCATTTCTGCTGTGATGGCTCTTGCTAGATAGGTTTAGGCCGCCTGCTTGAGCATGTGGGTGGCCTCACTCAGAGGTGTGAATGGCCTCTGTCTCCCCGGTCATTTCCCCTGTGATGACTCTTGCTAGATAGGTGTGGGCCGCCTGCTTGAGCACATGTTCGGCCTCACTCAGAGGTGTGAATCGGCCTCCGTCTCCCTGGTCATTGCTGCTGTCATGGCTCTTGCTAGATAGCTGTATGCCGTCTGCTTGAGCACGTGTGCGGCCTCACTCAGAGCTGTGAATGGCCTTCTGTCTCCCTGATCATTCCTTCTGTGATGGCTCTTGCTAGATAGGTGTAGGCCGCCTGCTTGAGCACGTGTGCGGCCTCACTCAGAGGCGTGAATGGCCTTCTGTCTCTCTGGTCATTCCTGGTGTCATGGCTCTTGCTAGATAGCTGTAGGCCACCTGCTTGAGCATGTGGGCGGCCTCACTCAGAGGTGTGAATGGCCTTCTGTCTCCGCAGTCATTCATGCTGTCATGGCTCTTGCTAGATCGGTGTAGGCCGACTGCTTGAGCACGTGTGCAGCCTCACTCAGAGGCGTGAATGGCCTTCCATCTCCCCGGTCATTCCTGCTGTCATGGCTCTTGCTAGATAGGTGTAGGCCGACTGCTTGAGCGGGTGTGTGCGGCCTCACTCAGAGGTGTGAATGTCCTCCGTCTCCCTGGTCATTCCTGCTGTCATAGCTCTTGCTAGATAGGTGTAGGCCACCTGCTTGAGCACGCGTGCGGCTTCACTGAGAGGTGTGAATGGCATTCGTCTCCCTGGTCATTTCTGCTGTCATGGCATTGCTAGATAGGTGCAGGATGCCTGCTTGAGTACGCGTGCAGCCTCACTCAGAGGTGAGAATGGCCTTCCGTCTCCCTGGTCATTTCTGCTGTTGTAGTTCTTGCAAGATAGGTGTAGGCCGCCTGCTTGAGCATGTGTGCGGCCTCACTTAGAGGTGTGAATGGCCATCCACCTCCCGGGTCATTTCTACTGTCATGGCTCTTGCTAGATAGGGGTAGGCCGCCTGCTTGAGCACGTGTGCGGCCTCACTCAGAGGCGTGAATGGCCTTCTGTCTCTCTGGTCATTCCTGGTGAAATGGCTCTTGCTAGATAGCTGTAGGCCACCTGCTTGAGCATGTGGGCGGCCTCACTCAGAGGTGTGAATGGCCTTCTGTCTCCGCAGTCATTCCTGCTGTCATGGCTCTTGCTAGATCGGTGCAGGATGCCTGCTTGAGTACGTGTGCAGCCTCACTCAGAGGTGAGAATGGCCTTCCGTCTCCCTGGTCATTTCTGCTGTGATGGCTCTTGCTAGATAGGTTTAGGCCGCCTGCTTGAGCATGTGGGTGGCCTCACTCAGAGGTGTGAATGGCCTCTGTCTCCCTGATCATTTCACCTGTGATGACTCTTGCTAGATAGGTTTGGGCCGCCTGCTTGAGCACATGTTCGGCCTCACTCAGAGGTGTGAATGGCGTCCGTCTCCCTGGTCATTGCTGCTGTCATGGCTCTTGCTAGATAGCTATATGCCGCCTGCTTGAGCACGTGTGCGGCCTCACTCAGAGGTGTGAATGGCCTTCTGTCTCCCTGGTCATTCCTGCTGTGATGGCTCTTGCTAGATAGGTGTAGGCCGCCTGCTTGAGCATGTGTGCGGCCTCACTCAGAGGTTTGAATGGCCTTCTGTCTGCCCGGTCATTTCTGCTGTCATAGCTCTTGCTAGATAGGTGTAGGCCGCCTGCTTGAGCACGTGTGCGGCCTCACTCAGAGGTGTGAATGGCCTTCCATCTCCCTGGCCATTCCTGCTGTCATGACTCTTGCTAGATAGGTGTATGCCGCCTGCTTGAGCACGCGTGTGTCCTCACTCAGAGGTGTGAATCACCCTCGGTCTCCCTGGTCATGCCTGCTGTCATGGCTCTTGCTAGATAAGTATAGACCGCCTGCTTTAGCATGTGTGTGGCCTCACTCAGAGGTGTGAATGGCCTTCCATCTCCCTGGTCATTCCTGCTGTCATGACTCTTGCTAGATAGGTGTATGCCGCCTGCTTGAGCACGCGTGTGTCCTCACTCAGAGGTGTGAATCACCCTCGGTCTCCCTGGTCATGCCTGCTGTCATGGCTCTTGCTAGATAAGTATAGACCGCCTGCTTTAGCATGTGTGTGGCCTCACTCAGAGGTGTGAATGGCCTCCGTCTCCCTGGTAATTTCTGCTGTCATGGCTCTTGCTAGATAGGTGTAGGACGCCTGCTTGAGCACGTGTGCAGACTCACTCAAAGGTGTGAATGGCCTTCTGTCTCCCTGGTCATTCCTGGTGTCATGGCTCTTGCTAGATAGCTGTAGGCCACCTGCTTGAGCATGTGGGCAGCCTCACTCAGAGGTGTGAATGGCCTTCTGTCTCCGCAGTCATTCCTGCTGTCATGGCTCTTGCTAGATAGGTGTAGGGCGACTGCTTGAGCACGTGTGCAGCCTCACTCAGAGGCGTGAATGGCCTTCCATCTCCCCGGTCATTCCTGCTGTCATGGCTCTTGCTAGATAGGCGTAGGCCGACTGCTTGAGCAGGTGTGTGCGGCCTCACTCAGAGGTGTGAATGTCCTCCGTCTCCCTGGTCATTCCTGTTGTCATAGCTTTTGCTAGATAGGTATAGGCTGCCTGCTTGAGCACGTGTGCGGCCTCACTCAGTGGTGTGAATGGCCCTGCGTCTCCCTGGTCATTCCTGCTGTCATAGCTCTTGCTAGATAGGTGTAGGCCACCTGCTTGAGCACGCGTGCAGCCTCACTCAGAGGTGAGAATGGCCTTCCGTCTCCCTGGTCATTTCTGCTGTCATGGCATTGCTAGACAGGTGCATGATGCCTGCTTGAGTACGTGTGCGGCCTGACTCAGAGGTGTGAATGGCCTTCCATCTCCCTGGTCATTCCTGTTGTCATGGCTCTTGCTAGATAGGTGTAGGCCGCCTGCTTGAGCACGCGTGCAGCCTCACTCAGAGGTGAGAATGGCCTTCCGTCTCCCTGGTCATTTCTGCTGTGATGGCTCTTGCTAGATAGGTTTAGTCCGCCTGCTTGAGCATGTGGGTGGCCTCACTCAGAGGTGTGAATGGCCTCCGTCTCCCCGGTCATTTCACCTGTGATGACTCTTGCTAGATAGGTGTGGGCCGCCTGCTTGAGCACATGTGCGGCCTCACTCAGAAGTGTGAATGGCCTCTGTGTCCCTGGTCATTGCTGCTGTCATGGCTCTTGCTAGATTGCTGTATGCCGCCTGCTTGAGCACGTGTGCGGCCTCACTCAGAGCTGTGAATGGCCTTCTGTCTCCCTGGTCATTCCTGCTGTGATGGCTCTTGCTAGATAGGTGTAGGCCGCCTGCTTGAGCATGTGTGCGGCCTCACTCAGAGGTTTGAATGGCCTTCTGTCTGCCCGGTCATTTCTGCTGTCATAGCTCTTGCTAGATAGGTGTAGGCCGCCTGCTTGAGCACGTGTGCGGCCTCACTAAGAGGTGTGAATCGCCTTCCATCTCCCTGGTCATTCCTGCTGTCATGGCTCTTGCTAGATAGGTGTATTCCGCCTGCTTGAGCACGCGTGTGTCCTCACTCAGAGGTGTGAATCACCCTCGGTCTCCCTGGTCATGCCTGCTGTCATGGCTCTTGCTAGCTAGGTGTAGGCCGCCTGCTTTAACATGTGTGCGGCCTCACTCAGAGGTGTGAATGGCCAACGTCTCCCTGGTCATTTCTGCTGTCATGGCTCTTGCTAGATAGGTGTAGGCCACCTGCTTGAGCACGTGTGCGGCCTCACTAAGAGGTGTGAATCGCCTTCCATCTCCCTGGTCATTCCTGCTGTCATGGCTCTTGCTAGATAGGTGTATTCCGCCTGCTTGAGCACGCGTGTGTCCTCACTCAGAGGTGTGAATCACCCTCGGTCTCCCTGGTCATGCCTGCTGTCATGGCTCTTGCTAGCTAGGTGTAGGCCGCCTGCTTTAACATGTGTGCGGCCTCACTCAGAGGTGTGAATGGCCAACGTCTCCCTGGTCATTTCTGCTGTCATGGCTCTTGCTAGATAGGTGTAGGCCGCCTGCTTGAGCACGTGTGCGGCCTCACTAAGAGGTGTGAATCGCCTTCCATCTCCCTGGTCATTCCTGCTGTCATGGCTCTTGCTAGATAGGTGTATTCCGCCTGCTTGAGCACGCGTGTGTCCTCACTCAGAGGTGTGAATCACCCTCGGTCTCCCTGGTCATGCCTGCTGTCATGGCTCTTGCTAGCTAGGTGTAGGCCGCCTGCTTTAACATGTGTGCGGCCTCACTCAGAGGTGTGAATGGCCAACGTCTCCCTGGTCATTTCTGCTGTCATGGCTCTTGCTAGATAGGTGTAGGACGCCTGCTTGAGCACGTGTGCGGACTCAATCAAAGGTGTGAATGGCCTTCTGTCTCCCCAGTCATTCCTGCTGTCATGGCTCTTGCTAGATAGGGGTAGGCCGCATGCTTGAGCACGAGTGCGGCCTTACTCAGAGGTGTGAATGTCCTTCCATCTCCCTGGTCATTCCTGCTGTCATGGCTCTTGCTAGATAGGTGTAGGCCGCCTGCTTGAGCACGTGTGTGGCCTCACTTAAAGGTGTGAATGGCCTTCTGTCTCCCTGGTCATTCCTGCTGTCATGGCTCTTGCTAGATAGGTGTAGGCCGCCTGCTTGAGCATGTGTGCGGCCTCACTCAGAGGTGAGAATGGCCTTCTGTCTCCCTGGTCAATTCTGCTGTCATGGCTCTTGCTAGATAGGTGTAGGACGTCTGCTTTAGCACGCGTGTGTCCTCACTCAAAGGTGTGAATGGCCTTCTGTCTCCCTGGTCATTCCTGCTGTCATGGCTCTTGCTAGATAGGTGTAGGACACCTGCTTGAGCACGTGTGCGGCCTCACTCAGAGGTGTGAATGGCCTCTGTCTCACTGTTCATTCCTGCTGTCATGGCTCTTGCTAGATAGGTGTAGGACACCTGCTTGAGCACGTGTGCGGCCTCACTCAGAGGTGTGAATGGCCTTCTGTCTCCCCAGTCATTCCTGCTGTCATGGCTCTTGCTAGATAGGTGTAGGACTCCTGCTTGAGCACGTGTGCGGCCTCACTCAGAGGTGAGAATGGCCTTCTGTCTCCCCAGTCATTCCTGCTGTCATGGCTCTTGCTAGATAGGTGTAGGACGCCTGCTTGAGCACGTGTGTGGCCTCACCCAGAGGTGTGAATGGCCTCCATCTCCCTGGTCATTTCTGCTGTCATGGCTTTTGCTAGATAGGTGTAGGACGCCTGCTTGAGCACGTGTGCGGACTCACTCAAAGGTCTGAATGGCCTTCTGTCTCCCTAGTCATTCCTGCTGTCATAGCTCTTGCAAGATAGGTGTAGGACGCCTGCTTGAGCATGTGTGCAGCCTCACTCAGAGGTGAGAATGGCCTTCCACCTCCTGGGTCATTTCTGGTGTCATGGCTCTTGCTAGATAGGGGTAGGCCGCCTGCTTGAGCACGTGTGCGACCTCACTCAGAGGCGTGAATGGCCTTCTGTTTCCCTCGTCATTCCTGGTGTCATGGCTCTTGCTAGATAGCTGTAGGCCACCTGCTTGAGCATGTGGGCGGCCTCACCCAGAGGTGTGAATGGCCTTCTGTCTCCGCGGTCATTCCTGTTGTCATGGCTCTTGCTAGATAGGTGTAGGCCGACTGCTTGAGCAGGTGTGTGCGGTCTCACTCAGAGGTGTGAATGTCCTCCGTCTCCCTGGTCATTCCTGTTGTCATAGCTTTTGCTAGATAGGTATAGGCTGCCTGCTTGAGCACGTGTGCGGCCTCACTCAGTGGTGTGAATGGCCCTGCGTCTCCCTGGTCATTCCTGCTGTCATAGCTCTTGCTAGATAGGTGTAGGCCACCTGCTTGAGCACGCGTGCGGCCTCACTCAGAGGTCCGAATGGCCTCCATCTCCCTGGTCATTTCTGCTGTCATGGCTCTTGCTAGATAGGTGTAGGACGCCTGCTTGAGCATGTGTGCAGCCTCACTCAGAGGTGTGAATGGCCTCCATCTCCCTGGTCATTTCTGCTGTCATGGCTCTTGCTAGATAGGTGTAGGACGCCTGCTTGAGTCCGCGTGCAGCCTGACACAGAGGTGTGAATGGCCTTCCGTCTCCCTGGTCATTCCTGTTGTCATGGCTCTTGCTAGATAGGTGTAGTCCGCCTGCTTGAGCACGTGTGCGGCCTGACTCAGAGGTGTGAATGGCCTTCCATCTCCCTGGCCATTCCTGCTGTCATGGCTCTTGCTAGATAGGTGTAGGCCGCCTGCTTGAGCACGTGTGCGGCCTCACTCAGAGGTGTGAATGGCCTTCTGTCTCCCTGATCATTCCTGCTGTCATGGCTCTTGCTAGATAGGTGTAGGATGCCTGATTGAGTCCGCGTGCAGCCTGACTCAGAGGTGTGAATGGCCTTCCGTCTCCCTGGTCATTCCTGTTGTCATGGCTCTTGCTAGATAGGTGTAGTCCGCCTGCTTGAGCAAGTGTGCGGCCTGACTCAGAGGTGTGAATGGCCTTCCATCTCCCGGGCCATTCCTGCTGTCATGGCTCTTGCTAGATAGGTGTAGGCCGCCTGCTTGAGCACGTGTGCGGCCTCACTCAGAGGTGTGAATGGCCTTCTGTCTCCCTGATCATTCCTGCTGTCATGGCTCTTGCTAGATAGGTGTAGGACGCCTGCTTGAGCACGTGTACGGACTCACTCAGAGGTGTGAATGGCCTTCTGCCTCCCTGGTCTTTCCTGCTGTCATGGCTCTTGCTAGATAGGTGTAGGCCGCCTGCTTGAGCACGTGTGCGGCCTCACTCAGAGGTGTGAATGGCCTCCGTCTCCATGGTCATTGCTGCTGTCATGGCTCTTGCTAGATAGGTGTAGGCCGCCTGCTTGAGCACGTGTGCGGCCTCACTCAGAGGTGTGAATGGCCTCCGTCTCCCTGGTCATTCCTACTGTCATGGCTCTTGCTAGATAGGTGTAGGCCGCCTGCTTGAGAACGTGTGCGGCCTCACTTAGAGGTGTGAATGGCCTTCTGTCTTCCTGGTCATTTCTGCTGTCATGGCTCTTGCTAGATAGGTGTAGGTCGCCTGCTTGAGAACGTGTGCGGCCTCACTCCGAGGTGTGAATGGCTTCTGTCTCCCTGGTCATTCCTGCTGTCATAGCTCTTGCAAGATAGGTGTAGGCCGCCTGCTTGAGCATGTGTGCGGCCTCACTTAGAGGTGTGAATGGCCATCCACCTCCCGGGTCATTTCTGCTGTCATGGCTCTTGCTAGATAGGGGTAGGCCGCCTGCTTGAGCACGTGTGCGGCCTCACTCAGAGGCGTGAATGGCCTTCTGTCTCTCTGGTCATTCCTGGTGTCATGGCTCTTGCTAGATAGCTGTAGGCCACCTGCTTGAGCATGTGGGCGGCCTCACTCAGAGGTGTGAATGGCCTTCTGTCTCCGCAGTCATTCCTGCTGTCATGGCTCTTGCTAGATCGGTGTAGGCCGACTGCTTGAGCACGTGTGCAGCCTCACTCAGAGGCGTGAATGGCCTTCCATCTCCCCGGTCATTCCTGCTGTCATGGCTCTTGCTAGATAGGTGTAGGCCGACTGCTTGAGAAGGTGTGTGCGGCCTCACTCAGAGGTGTGAATGTCCTCGGTCTCCCAGGTCATTCCTGTTGTCATAGCTTCTGCTAGATAGGTATAGGCTGCCTGCTTGAGCACGTGTGCGGCCTCACTCAGTGGTGTGAATGGCCCTGCATCTCCCTGGTCATTCCTGCTGTCATAGCTCTTGCTAGATAGGTGTAGGCCACCTGCTTGAGCACGCGTGCGGCTTCACTGAGAGGTGTGAATGGCCTCCGTCTCCCTGGTCATTTCTGCTGTCATGGCATTGCTAGATAGGTGCAGGATGCCTGCTTGAGTATGCGTGCAGCCTCACTCAGAGGTGAGAATGGCCTTCCGTCTCCCTGGTCATTTCTGCTGTGATGGCTCTTGCTAGATAGGTTTAGGCCGCCTGCTTGAGCATGTGGGTGGCCTCACTCAGAGGTGTGAATGGCCTCTGTCTCCCCGGTCATTTCCCCTGTGATGACTCTTGCTAGATAGGTGTGGGCCGCCTGCTTGAGCACATGTTCGGCCTCACTCAGAGGTGTGAATCGGCCTCCGTCTCCCTGGTCATTGCTGCTGTCATGGCTCTTGCTAGATAGCTGTATGCCGTCTGCTTGAGCACGTGTGCGGCCTCACTCAGAGCTGTGAATGGCCTTCTGTCTCCCTGATCATTCCTTCTGTGATGGCTCTTGCTAGATAGGTGTAGGCCGCCTGCTTGAGCATGTGTGCGACATCACTCAGAGGATTGAATGGCCTTATGTCTGCCCGGTCATTTCTGCTGTCATAGCTCTTGCTAGATAGGTGTAGGCCGCCTGCTTGAGCACGTGTGCGGCCTCACTCAGAGGTGTGAATGGCCTTCCATCTCCCAGGTCATTCCTGCTGTCATGACTCTTGCTAGATAGGTGTATGCCGCCTGCTTGAGCACGCGTGTGTCCTCACTCAGAGGTGTGAATCACCCTCGGTCTCCCTGGGCATGCCTGCTGTCATGGCTCTTGCTAGATAGGTGTAGACCGCCTGCTTTAGCCTGTGTGTGGCCTCACTCAGAGGTGTGAATGGCCTCCGTCTCCCTGGTCATTTCTGCTGTCATGGCTCTTGCTAGATAGGTGTAGGATGCCTGCTTGAGCACGCGTGCGGCTTCACTCAAAGGTGTGAATGGCCTTCTGTCTCCCTGGTCATTCCTGGTGTCATGGCTCTTGCTAGATAGCTGTAGGCCGACTGCTTGAGCACGTGTGCAGCCTCACTCAGAGGCGTGAATGGCCTTCCATCTCCCCTGTCATTCCTGCTGTCATGGCTCTTGCTAGGTAGGTGTATGCCGACTGCTTGAGCAGGTGTGTGCGGCCTCACTCAGAGGTGTGAATGTCCTCCGTCTCCCTGGTCATTCCTGTTGTCATAGCTTTTGCTAGATATGTATAGGCTGCCTGCTTGAGCACGTGTGTGGCCTCACTCAGTGGTGTGAATGGCCCTGCGTCTCCCTGGTCATTCCTGCTGTCATAGCTCTTGCTAGATAGGTGTAGGCCACCTGCTTGAGCACACGTGCGGCTTCACTGAGAGGTGTGAATGGCCTCCGTCTCCCTGGTCATTTCTGCTGTCTTGGCATTGCTAGATAGGTGCAGGATGCCTGCTTGAGTACGTGTGCGGCCTGACTCAGAGGTGTGAATGGCCTGACATCTCCCTCGTCATTCCTGTTGTCATAGCTTTTGCTAGATAGGTATAGGCTGCCTGCTTGAGCACGTGTGTGGCCTCACTCAGTGGTGTGAATGGCCCTGCGTCTCCCTGGTCATTCCTGCTGTCATAGCTCTTGCTAGATAGGTGTAGGCCGCCTGCTTGAGCACGTGTGCGGCCTCACTCAGAGGTGTGAATGGCCTTCCATCTCCCTGGTCATTCCTGTTGTCATGGCTCTTGCTAGATAGGTGTAGGCCGCCTGCTTGAGCACGCGTGCAGCCTCACTCAGTGGTGAGAATGGCCTTCCGTCTCCCTGGTCATTTCTGCTTTGATGGCTCTTGCTAGATAGGTTTAGGCCGCCTGCTTGAGCATGTGGGTGGCCTCACTCAGAGGTGTGAATGGCCTCCGTCCCCCCGGTCATTTCACCTGTGATGACTCTTGCTAGATAGGTGTGGGCCGCCTGCTTGAGCACATGTGCGGCCTCACTCAGAAGTGTGAATGGCCTCTGTCTCCCTGGTCATTGCTGCTGTCATGGCTCTTGCTAGATTGCTGTATGCCGCCTGCTTGAGCACGTGTGCGGCCTCACTCAGAGGTGTGAATGGCCTTCCATCTCCCTGGTCATTCCTGCTGTCATGGCTCTTGCTAGATAGGTGTATGCCGCCTGCTTGAGCACTCGTGTGTCCTCACTCAGAGGTGTGAATCACCCTCGGTCTCCCTGGTCATGCCTGCTGTCATGGCTCTTGCTAGATAGGTGTAGGCCGCCTGCTTTAGCATGTGTGCGGCCTCACTCAGAGGTGTGAATGGCCAACGTCTCCCTGGTCATTTCTGCTGTCATGGCTCTTGCTAGATAGGTGTAGGACGCCTGCTTGAGCACGTGTGCGGCCTCACTCAGAGGTGTGAATGGCCTCCCTCTCCCTGGTCATTCCTGCTGTCATGGCTCTTGCTAGATAGGTGTAGGACACCTGCTTGAGCACGTGTGCGGACTCACTCAAAGGTGTGAATGGCCTCCCTCTCCCTGGTCATTCCTGCTGTCATGGCTCTTGCTAGATAGGTGTAGGACACCTGCTTGAGCACGTGTGCGGACTCACTCAAAGGTGTGAATGGCCTTCTGTCTCCCCAGTCATTCCTGCTGTCATGGCTCTTGCTAGATAGGTGTAGGACATGCTTGAGCACGAGTGCGGCCTTACTCAGAGGTGTGAATGTCCTTCCATCTCCCTGGTCATTCCTGCAGTCATGGCTCTTGCTAGATAGGTGTAGGCCGCCTGCTTGAGCTCGTGTGTGGCCTCACTTAAAGGTGTGAATGGCCTTCTGTCTCCCTGGTCATTCCTGCTGTCATGGCTCTTGCTAGATAGGTGTAGGCCGCCTGCTTGAGCATGTGTGCGGCCTCACTCAGAGGTGAGAATGGCCTTCTGTCTCCCTGGTCAATTCTGCTGTCATGGCTCTTGCTAGATAGGTGTAGGACGTCTGCTTTAGCACGCGTGTGTCCTCACTCAAAGGTGTGAATGGCCTTCTGTCTCCCCAGTCATACCTGCAGTCATGGCTCTTGCTAGATCGGTGTAGGCCGACTGCTTGAGCACGTGTGCAGCCTCACTCAGAGGCGTGAATGGCCTTCCATCTCCCCCGGTCATTCCTGCTGTCATGGCTCTTGCTAGATAGGTGTAGGCCGACTGCTTGAGCAGGTGTGTGCGGCCTCACTCAGAGGTGTGAATGTCCTTCGTCTCCCTGGTCATTCCTGTTGTCATAGCTTTTGCTAGATAGGTATAGGCTGCCTGCTTGAGAACGTGTGCGGCCTCACTCAGTGGTGTGAATGGCCCTGCGTCTCCCTGGTCATTCCTGCTGTCATAGCTCTTGCTAGATAGGTGTAGGCCACCTGCTTGAGCACGCGTGCGGCTTCACTGAGAGGTGTGAATGGCCTCCGTCTCCCTGGTAATTTCTGCTGTCATGGCATTGCTAGTTAGGTGCAGGATGCCTGCTTGAGTACACATGCAGCCTCACTCAGAGGTGAGAATGGCCTTCCGTCTCCCTGGTCATTTCTGCTGTGATGGCTCTTGCTGGATAGGTTTAGGCCGCCTGCTTGAGCATGTGGGTGGCCTCACTCAGAGGTGTGAATGGCCTCTGTCTCCCGGGTCATTTCACCTGTGATGACTCTTGCTAGATAGGTGTGGGCCGCCTGCTTGAGCACATGTTCGGCCTCACTCAGAGGTGTGAATGGCCTCCGTCTCCCTGGTCATTGCTGCTGTCATGGCTCTTGCTAGATAGCTGTATGCCGCCTGCTTGAGCACGTGTGTGGCCTCACTCAGAGGTGTAAATGGCCTTCTGTCTCCCTGGTCATTCCTGCTGTGATGGCTCTTGCTAGATAGGTGTAGGCCGCCTGCTTGAGCATGTGTGCGGCCTCACTCAGAGGTTTGAATGGCCATCTGTCTGTCCGGTCATTTCTGCTGTCATAGCTCTTGCTAGATAGGTGTAGGCCGCCTGCTTGAGCATGTGTGCGGCCTCACTCAGAGGTGTGAATGGCCTTCCATCTCCCTGGTCATTCCTGCTGTCATGACTCTTGCTAGATAGGTGTATGCCGCTTGCTTGAGCACGCGTGTGTCCTCACTCAGAGGTGTGAATCACCCTCGGTCTCCCTGGTCATGCCTGCTATCATGGCTCTTGCTAGATAGGTGTAGACCACCTGCTTTAGCATGTGTGTGGCCTCACTCAGAGGTGTGAATGGCCTCCGTCTCCCTGGTCATTTCTGCTGTCATGGCTCTTGCTAGATAGGTGTAGGACACCTGCTTGAGCACGTGTGTGGACTCACTCAAAGGTGTGAATGGCCTTCTGTCTCCCTGGTCATTCCTGGTGTCATGGCTCTTGCTAGATAGCTGTAGGCCACCTGCTTGAGCATGTGGGCAGCCTGACTCAGAGGTGTGAATGGCCTTCTGTCTCCGCAGTCATTCCTGCTGTCATGGCTCTTGCTAGATAGGTGTAGGCCGACTGCTTGAGCACGTGTGCAGCCTCACTCAGATGCGTGAATGGCCTTCCATCTCCCCGGTCATTCCTGCTGTCATGGCTCTTGCTAGATAGGTGTAAGCCGACTGCTTGAGCAGGTGTGTGCGGCCTCACTCAGAGGTGTGAATGTCCTCCGTCTCCCTGGTCATTTCTGCTGTGATGGCTCTTGCTGGATAGGTTTAGGCCGCCTGCTTGAGCATGTGGGTGGCCTCACTCAGAGGTGTGAATGGCCTCTGTCTCCCGGGTCATTTCACCTGTGATGACTCTTGCTAGATAGGTGTGGGCCGCCTGCTTGAGCACATGTTCGGCCTCACTCAGAAGTGTGAATGGCCTCCGTCTCCCTGGTCATTGCTGCTGTCATGGCTCTTGCTAGATAGCTGTATGCCGCCTGCTTGAGCACGTGTGTGGCCTCACTCAGAGGTGTAAATGGCCTTCTGTCTCCCTGGTCATTCCTGCTGTGATGGCTCTTGCTAGATAGGTGTAGGCCGCCTGCTTGAGCATGTGTGCGGCCTCACTCAGAGGTTTGAATGGCCTTCTGTCTGTCCGGTCATTTCTGCTGTCATAGCTCTTGCTAGATAGGTGTAGGCCGCCTGCTTGAGCATGTGTGCGGCCTCACTCAGAGGTGTGAATGGCCTTCCATCTCCCTGGTCATTCCTGCTGTCATGACTCTTGCTAGATAGGTGTATGCCGCTTGCTTGAGCACGCGTGTGTCCTCACTCAGAGGTGTGAATCACCCTCGGTCTCCCTGGTCATGCCTGCTATCATGGCTCTTGCTAGATAGGTGTAGACCACCTGCTTTAGCATGTGTGTGGCCTCACTCAGAGGTGTGAATGGCCTCCGTCTCCCTGGTCATTTCTGCTGTCATGGCTCTTGCTAGATAGGTGTAGGACACCTGCTTGAGCACGTGTGTGGACTCACTCAAAGGTGTGAATGGCCTTCTGTCTCCGCAGTCATTCCTGGTGTCATGGCTCTTGCTAGATAGCTGTAGGCCACCTACTTGAGCATGTGGGCAGCCTGACTCAGAGGTGTGAATGGCCTTCTGTCTCCGCAGTCATTCCTGCTGTCATGGCTCTTGCTAGATAGGTGTAGGCCGACTGCTTGAGCACGTGTGCAGCCTCACTCAGATGCGTGAATGGCCTTCCATCTCCCCGGTCATTCCTGCTGTCATGGCTCTTGCTAGATAGGTGTAGGCCGACTGCTTGAGCAGGTGTGTGCGGCCTCACTCAGAGGTGTGAATGTCCTCCGTCTCCCTGGTCGTTCCTGTTGTCATAGCTTTTGCTAGATAGGTATAGGCTGCCTGCTTGAGCACGTGTGCGGCCTCACTCAGTGGTGTGAATGGCCCTGCGTCTCCCTGGTTATTCCTGCTGTCATAGCTTTTGCTAGATAGGTGTAGGCCACCTGCTTGAGCACGCGTGCGGCTTCACTGAGAGGTGTGAATGGCCTCCGTCTCCCTGGTAATTTCTGCTGTCATGGCATTGCTAGATAGGTGCAGGATGCCTGCTTGAGTACGTGTGCGGCCTGACTCAGAGGTGTGAATGGCCTTCCATCTCCCTGGTCATTCCTGTTGTCATGGCTCTTGCTAGATAGGTGTAGGCCGCCTGCTTGAGCACACGTGCAGCCTCACTCAGAGGTGAGAATGGCCTTCCGTCTCCCTGGTCATTTCTGCTGTGATGGCTCTTGCTAAATAGGTTTAGGCCGCCTGCTTGTGCATGTGGGTGGCCTCACTCAGAGGTGTGAATGGCCTCCGCCTCCCCGGTCATTTCACCTATGATGACTCTTGCTAGATAGGTGTGGGCCGCCTGCTTGAGCACATGTGCGGCCTCACTCAGAAGTGTGACTGGCCTCTGTCTCCCTGGTCATTTCTGCTGTCATGGCTCTTGCTAGATTGCTGTATGTCGCCTGCTTGAGCACGTGTGTGGCCTCACTCAGAGCTGTGAATGGCCTTCTGTCTCCCTGGTCATTCCTGCTGTGATGGCTCTTGCTAGATAGGTGTAGGCCGCCTGCTTGAGCATGTGTGCGGCCTCACTCAGAGGTTTGAATGGCCTTCTGTCTGTCCAGTCATTTCTGCTGTCATAGCTCTTGCTAGATAGGTGCAGGCCTCCTGCTTGAGCACGTGTGCGGCCTCACTCAGAGGTGTGAATGGCCTTCCATCTCCCTGGTCATTCCTGCTGTCATGGCTCTTGCTAGATAGGTGTATGCCGCCTGCTTGAGCACACTTGTGTCCTCACTCAGAGGTGTGAATCACCCTCGGTCTCCCTGGTCATGCCTGCTGTCATGGCTCTTGCTAGATAGGTGTAGGCCGCCTGCTTTAGCATGTGTGCGGCCTCACTCAGAGGTGTGAATGGCCAACGTCTCCCTGGTCATTTCTGCTGTCATGGCTCTTGCTAGATAGGTGTAGGACGCCTGCTTGAGCACGTGTGCGGACTCACTCAAAGGTGTGAATGGCCTTCTGTCTCCCCAGTCATTCCTGCTGTCATGGCTCTTGCTAGATAGGTGTAGGCCGCATGCTTGAGCAAGAGTGCGGCCTTACTCATAGGTGTGAATGTCCTTCCATCTCCCTGGTCATTCCTGCTGTCATGGCTCTTGCTAGATAGGTGTAGGCCGCCTGCTTGAGCACGTGTGTGGCCTCACTTAAAGGTATGAATGGCCTTCTGTCTCCCTGGTCATTCCTGCTGTCCTGGCTCTTGCTAGATAGGTGTTGGCCGCCTGCTTGAGCACGTGTGCGGCCTCACTCAGAGGTGAGAATGGCCTTCTGTCTCCCTGGTCAATTCTGCTCTCATGGCTCTTGCTAGATAGGTGTAGGACGTCTGCTTTAGCACGCGTGTGTCCTCACTCAAAGGTGTGAATGGCCTTCTGTCTCCCGAGTCATTCCTGCTGTCATGGCTGTTGTTATAAAGGTGTAGGACGCCTGCTTGAGCACGTGTGCGGCCTCACTCAGAGGTGTGAATGGCCTCTGTCTCACTGTTCATTCCTGCTGTCATGGCTCTTGCTAGATAGGTGTAGGACACCTGCTTGAGCACGTGTGCGGCCTCACTCAGAGGTGTGAATGGCCTTCTGTCTCACCAGTCATTCCTGCTGTCATGGCTCATGCTAGATAGGTGTAGGACTCCTGCTTGAGCACGTGTGTGGCCTCACTCAGAGGTGTGAATGGCCTCTGTCTCACTGGTCATTCCTGCTGTCATAGCTCTTGCTAGATAGGTGTAGGCCGCCTGCTTGAGCACGTGTGCGGTCTCACTCAGAGGTGTGAATGGCCTTCCATCTCCCTGGTTATTCCTGTTGTCATGGCTCTTGCTAGATAGGTGTAGGACGCCTGCTTGAGCACGCGTGCAGCCTCACTCAGAGGTGAGAATGGCCTTCCGTCTCCCTGGTCATTTCTGCTGTGATGGCTCTTGCTAGATAGGTTTAGGCGGCCTGCTTGAGCATGTGGGTGGCTTCACTCAGAGGTGTGAATGGCCTCCGTCTCCCCGGTCATTTCACCTGTGATGACTCTTGCTAGATAGGTGTGGGCCGCCTGCTTGAGCACATGTGCGGCCTCACTCAGAAGTGTGAATGGCCTCTGTCTCCCTGGTCATTGCTGCTGTCATGGCTCTTGCTAGATTGCTGTATGCCGCCTGCTTGAGCACGTGTGCGGCCTGACTCAGAGCTGTGAATGGCCTTCTGTCTCCCTGGTCATTTCTGCTGTCATGGCTCTTGCTAGATAGGTGTAGGCCGCCTGCTTGAGCACGCGTGTGTCCTCACTCAGAGGTGTGAATCACCCTCGGTCTCCCTGGTCATGCCTGCTGTCATGGCTCTTGCTAGATAGGTGTAGGCCGCCTGCTTGAGCATGTGTGCGGCCTCACTCAGAGGTGTGAATGGCCTTCCATCTCCCTGGTTATTCCTGTTGTCATGGCTCTTGCTAGATAGGTGTAGGCCGCCTGCTTGAGCACGCGTGCAGCCTCACTCAGAGGTGAGAATGGCCTTCCGTCTCCCTGATCATTTCTGCTGTGATGGCTCTTGCTAGATAGGTTTAGGCGGCCTGCTTGAGCATGTGGGTGGCTTCACTCAGAGGTGTGAATGGCCTCCGTCTCCCCGGTCATTTCACCTGTGATGACTCTTGCTAGATAGGTGTGGGCCGCCTGCTTGAGCACATGTGCGGCCTCACTCAGAAGTGTGAATGGCTTCTGTCTCCCTGGTCATTGCTGCTGTCATGGCTCTTGCTAGATTGCTGTATGCCGCCTGCTTGAGCACGTGTGCGGCCTCACTCAGAGATGTGAATGGCCTTCTTTCTCCATGGACATTCCTGCTGTGATGGCTCTTGCTAGATAGGTGTAGGCCGCCTGCCTGAGCATGTTTGCGGCCTCACTCGGAGGTTTGAATGGCCTTCTGTCTGCCCGGTCATTTCTGCTGTCATAGCTCTTGCTTGAAAGTTGTAGGCCGCCTGCTTGAGCACGTGTGCCGCCTCACTCAGAGGTGTGAATGGCCTTCCATCTCCCTGGTCATTCCTGCTGTCATGGCTCTTGCTAGATAGGTGTATGCCGCCTGCTTGAGCACGCGTGTGTCCTCACTCAGAGGTGTGAATCACCCTCGGTCTCCCTGGTCATGCCTGCTGTCATGGCTCTTGCTAGATAGGTGTAGGCCGCCTGCTTTAGCATGTGTGCGGCCTCACTCAGAGGTGTGAATGGCCAACGTCTCCCTGGTCATTTCTGCTGTCATGGCTCTTGCTAGATAGGTGTAGGACGCCTGCTTGAGTACGTGTGCGGACTCACTCAAAGGTGTGAATGGCCTTCTGTCTCCCCAGTCATTCCTGCTGTCATGGCTCTTGCTAGATAGGTGTAGGTCGCATGCTTGAGCACGAGTGCGGCCTTACTCAGAGGTGTGAATGTCCTTCCATCTCCCTGGTCATTCCTGCAGTCATGGCTCTTGCTAGATAGGTGTAGGCCGCCTGCTTGAGCACGTGTGTGGCCTTACTTAAAGGTGTGAATGGCCTTCTGTCTCCCTGGTCATTCCTGCTGTCATGGCTCTTGCTAGATAGGTGTAGGCCGCCTGCTTTAGCATGTGTGCGGCCTCACTCAGAGGTGTGAATGGCCAACGTCTCCCTGGTCATTTCTGCTGTCATGGCTCTTGCTAGATAGGTGTAGGACACCTGCTTGAGCACGTGTGCGGCCTCACTCAGAGGTGTGAATGGCCTTCTGTCTCACCAGTCATTCCTGCTGTCATGGCTCTTGCTAGATAGGTGTAGGACGCCTGCTTGAGCACGTGTGTGGCCTCACTCAGAGGTGTGAATGGCCTCTGTCTCACTGGTCATTCCTGCTGTCATTGCTCTTGCTAGATAGGTGTAGGCCGCCTGCTTGAGCATGTGTGCGGCCTCACTCAGAGGTGTGAATGGCCTTCCATCTCCCTGGTTATTCCTGTTGTCATGGCTCTTGCTAGATAGGTGTAGGACGCCTGCTTGAGCACGCGTGCAGCCTCACTCAGAGGTGAGAATGGCCTTCCGTCTCCCTGGTCATTTCTGCTGTGATGACTCTTGCTAGATAGTTGTGGGCCGCCTGCTTGAGCACATGTGGGGCCTCACTCAGAAGTGTGAATGGCCTCTGTCTCCCTGGTCATTGCTGCTGTCATGGCTCTTGCTAGATTGCTGTATGCCGCCTGCTTGAGCACGTGTGCGGCCTGACTCAGAGCTGTGAATGGCCTTCTGTCTCCCTGGTCATTCCTGCTGTGATGGCTCTTGCTAGATAGGTGTAGGCCGCCTGCTTGAGCATGTGTGCGGCCTCACTCAGAGGTTTGAATGGCCTTCTGTCTGCCCGGTCATTTCTGCTGTCATGGCTCTTGCTAGATAGGTGTAGGCCGCCTGCTTGAGCACGCGTGTGTCCTCACTCAGAGGTGTGAATCACCCTCGGTCTCCCTGGTCATGCCTGCTGTCATGGCTCTTGCTAGATAGGTGTAGGCCGCCTGCTTTAGCATGTGTGGGGCCTCACTCAGAGGTGTGAATGGCCAACGTCTCCCTGGTCATTTCTGCTGTCATGGCTCTTGCTAGATAGGTTTAGGCGGCCTGCTTGAGCATGTGGGTGGCTTCACTCAGAGGTGTGAATGGCCTCCGTCTCCCCGGTCATTTCACCTGTGATGAATCTTGCTAGATAGTTGTGGGCCGCCTGCTTGAGCACATGTGCGGCCTCACTCAGAAGTGTGAATGGCCTCTGTCTCCCTGGTCATTGCTGCTGTCATGGCTCTTGCTAGATTGCTGTATGCCGCCTGCTTGAGCACGTGTGCGGCCTGACTCAGAGCTGTGAATGGCCTTCTGTCTCCCTGGTCATTCCTGCTGTGATGGCTCTTGCTAGATAGGTGTAGGCCGCCTGCTTGAGCATGTGTGCGGCCTCACTCAGAGGTTTGAATGGCCTTCTGTCTGCCCGGTCATTTCTGCTGTCATGGCTCTTGCTAGATAGGTGTAGGCCGCCTGCTTGAGCACGCGTGTGTCCTCACTCAGAGGTGTGAATCACCCTCGGTCTCCCTGGTCATGCCTGCTGTCATGGCTCTTGCTAGATAGGTGTAGGCCGCCTGCTTTAGCATGTGTGCGGCCTCACTCAGAGGTGTGAATGGCCAACGTCTCCCTGGCCATTTCTGCTGTCATGGCTCTTGCTAGATAGGTGTAGGACGCCTGCTTGAGTACATGTGTGGCCTCACTCAGAGGTGTGAATGGCCTTCTGTCTCACCAGTCATTCCTGCTGTCATGGCTCTTGCTAGATAGGTGTAGGACGCCTGCTTGAGCACGTGTGTGGCCTCACTCAGAGGTGTGAATGGCCTCTGTCTCACTGGTCATTCCTGCTGTCATAGCTCTTGCTAGATAGGTGTGGGCCGCCTGCTTGAGCATGTGTGCGGCCTCACTCAGAGGTGTGAATGGCCTTCAATCTCCCTGGTTATTCCTGTTGTCATGGCTCTTGCTAGATAGGTGTAGGCCGCCTGCTTGAGCACGCGTGCAGCCTCACTCAGAAGTGAGAATGGCCTTCCGTCTCCCTGATCATTTCTGCTGTGATGGCTCTTGCTAGATAGGTTTAGGCGGCCTGCTTGAGCATGTGGGTGGCTTCACTCAGAGGTGTGAATGGCCTCCGTCTCCCCGGTCATTTCACCTGTGATTACTCTTGCTAGATAGGTGTGGGCCGCCTGCTTGAGCACGTGTGCGGCCTCACTCAGAAGTGTGAATGGCTTCTGTCTCCCTGGTCATTGCTGCTGTCATGGCTCTTGCTAGATTGCTGTATGCCGCCTGCTTGAGCACGTGTGCGGCCTCACTTAGAGCTGTGAATGGCCTTCTGTCTCCATGGTCATTCCTGCTGTGATGGCTCTTGCTAGATAGGTGTAGGCCGCCTGCTTGAGCATGTTTGCGGCCTCACTCGGAGGTTTGAATGGCCTTCTGTCTGCCCGGTCATTTCTGCTGTCATAGCTCTTGCTTGAAAGTTGTAGGCCGCCTGCTTGAGCACGTGTGCGGCCTCACTCAGAGGTGTGAATGGCCTTCCATCTCCCTGGTCATTCCTGCTGTCATGGCTCTTGCTAGATAGGTGTATGCCGCCTGCTTGAGCACGCGTGTGTCCTCACTCAGAGGTGTGAATCAACCTCGGTCTCCCTGGTCATGCCTGCTGTCATGGCTCTTGCTAGATAGGTGTAGGCCGCCTGCTTTAGCATGTGTGCGGCCTCACTCAGAGGTGTGAATGGCCAACGTCTCCCTGGTCATTTCTGCTGTCATGGGTCTTGCTAGATAGGTGTAGGACGCCTGCTTGAGTACGTGTGCGGACTCACTCAAAGGTGTGAATGGCCTTCTGTCTCCCCAGTCATTCCTGCTGTCATGGCTCTTGCTAGATAGGTGTAGGTCGCATGCTTGAGCACGAGTGCGGCCTTACTCAGAGGTGTGAATGTCCTTCCATCTCCCTGGTCATTCCTGCAGTCATGGCTCTTGCTAGATAGGTGTGGGCCGCCTGCTTGAGCACGTGTGTGGCCTCACTTAAAGGTGTGAATGGCCTTCTGTCTCCCTGGTCATTCCTGCTGTCATGGCTCTTGCTAGATAGGTGTAGGCCGCCTGCTTGAGCATGTGTGCGGCCTCACTCAGAGGTGAGAATGGCCTTCTGTCTCGCTGGTCAATTCTGCTGTCATGGCTCTTGCTAGATAGGTGTAGGACGTCTGCTTTAGCACGCGTGTGTCCTCACTCAAAGGTGTGAATGGCCTTCTGTCTCCCCAGTCAATCCTGCTGTCATGGCTCTTGCTAGATAGGTTTAGGCCGCCTGCTTGAGCATGTGGGTGGCCTAACTCAGAGGTGTGAATGGCCTCTGTCTCCCGGGTCATTTCACCTGTGATGACTCTTGCTAGATAGGTGTGGGCCGCCTGCTTGAGCACATGTTCGGCCTCACTCAGAGGTGTGAATGGCCTCCGTCTCCCTGGTCATTGCTGCTGTCATGGCTCTTGCTAGATAGCTGTATGCCGCCTGCTTGAGCACGTGTGTGGCCTCACTCAGAGGTGTAAATGGCCTTCTGTCTCCCTGGTCATTCCTGCTGTGATGGCTCTTGCTAGACAGGTGTAGGCCGCCTGCTTGAGCATGTGTGCGGCCTCACTCAGAGGTTTGAATGGCCTTCTGTCTGCCCGGTCATTTCTGCTGTCATAGCTCTTGCTAGATAGGTGTAGGCCGCCTGCTTGAGCACGTGTGCAGCCTCATTCAGAGGTGTGAATGGCCTTACATCTCCCTGGTCATTCCTGCTGTCATGACTCTTGCTAGATAGGTGTATGCCGCTTGCTTGAGCACGCGTGCGTCGTCACTCAGAGGTGTGAATCACCCTCGGTCTCCCTGGTCATGCCTGCTGTCATGGCTCTTGCTAGATAGGTGTAGGCCGACTGCTTGAGCGCGTGTGCAGCCTCACTCAGATGCGTGAATGGCCTTCCATCTCCCCGGTCATTCCTGCTGTCATGGCTCTTGCTAGATAGGTGTAGGCTGACTGTTTGAGCAGTTGTGTGCGGCCTCACTCAGAGGTGTGAATGTCCTCCGTCTCCCTGGTCATTCCTGTTGCCATAGCTTTTGCTAGATAGGTATAGGCTGCCTGCTTGAGCACGTGTGCGGCCTCACTCAGTGGTGTGAATGGCCCTGCGTCTCCCTGGTCATTCCTGCTGTCATAGCTCTTGCTAGATAGGTGTAGGCCACCTGCTTGAGCACGCGTGCGGCTTCACTGAGAGGTGTGAATGGCCTCCGTCTCCCTGGTCATTTCTGCTGTCATGGCATTGCTAGATAGGTGCAGGATGCCTGCTTGAGTACGTGTGCGGCCTGACTCAGAGGTGTGAATGGCTTTCCATCTCCCTGGTCATTCCTGTTGTCATGGCTCTTGCTAGATAGGTGTAGGCCACCTGCTTGAGCACGCGTGCAGCCTCACTCAGAGGTGAGAATGGCCTTCCGTCTCCCTGGTCATTTTTGCTGTGATGGCTCTTGCTAGATAGATTTAGGCCGCCTGCTTGAGCATGTGGGTGGCCTCACTCAGAGGTGTGAATGTCCTCCGTCTCCCCGGTCATTTCACCTGTGATGACTCTTGCTAGATAGGTGTGGGCCGCCTGCTTGAGCACATGTGCGGCCTCACTCAGAGCTGTGAATGGCCTTCTGTCTCCCTGGTCATTTCTGCTGTCATGGCTCTTGCTAGATAGGTGTAGGCCGCCTACTTGAGCATGTGTGCGGCCTCACTCAGAGTTTTGAATGGCCTTCTGTCTGCCCAGTCAATTCTGCTGTCATAGCTCTTGCTAGATAGGTGTAGGCCGCCTGCTTGAGCACGTGTGCGGCCTCACTCAGAGGTGTGAATGGCCTTCCATGTCTCTGGTCATTCCTGCTGTCATGGCTCTTGCTAGATAGGTGTATGCCGCCTGCTTGAGCACGCGTGTGTCCTCACTCAGAGGTGTGAATCACCCTCGGTCTCCCTGGTCATGCCTGCTGTCATGGCTCTTGCTAGATAGGTGTAGGCCGCCTGCTTTCGCATGTGTGCGGCCTCACTCAGAGGTGTGAATGGCCAACGTCTCCCTGGTCATTTCTGCTGTCATGGTTCTTGCTAGATAGGTGTAGGACGCCTGCTTGAGCATGTGTGCGGCCTCACTCAGAGGTGTGAATGGCCTTCTGTCTCCCTGGTCATTCCTGGTGTCATGGCTCTTGCTAGATAGCTGTAGGCCACCTGCTTGAGCATGTGGGCAGCCTCACTCAAAGGTTTGAATGGCCTTCTGTCTCCCCAGTCATTCCTGCTGTCATGGCTCTTGCTAGATAGGTGTAGGCCGCATGCTTGAGCACGAGTGCGGCCTTACTCATAGGTGTGAATGTCCTTCCATCTCCCTGGTCATTCCTGCTGTCATGGCTCTTGCTAGATAGGTGTAGGCCGCCTGCTTGAGCACATGTGTGGCCTCACTTAAAGGTGTGAATGGCCTTCTGTCTCCCTGGTCATTCCTGCTGTCATGGCTCTTGCTAGATAGGTGTAGGCCGCCTGCTTGAGCATGTGTGCGGCCTCACTCAGAGGTGAGAATGGCCTTCTGTCTCCCTGGTCAATTCTTCTGTCATGGCTCTTGCTAGATAGGTGTAGGACGTCTGCTTTAGCACGCGTGTGTCCTCACTCAAAGGTGTGAATGGCCTTCTGTCTCCCCAGTCATTCCTGCTGTCATGGCTCTTGCTAGAAAGGTGTAGGACGCCTGCTTGAGCACGTGTGCAGCCACACTCAGAGGTGTGAATGGCCTCTGTCTCACTGTTCATTCCTGCTGTCATGGCTCTTGCTAGATAGGTGTAGGACACCTGCTTGAGCACGTGTGCGGCCTCACTCAGAGGTGTGAATGGCCTTCTGTCTCCCCAGTCATTCCTGCTGTCATGGCTCTTGCTAGATAGGTGTAGGACTCCTGCTTGAGCACGTGTGCGGCCTCACTCAGAGGTGTGAATGGCCTTCTGTCTCACCAGTCATTCCTGCTGTCATGGCTCTTGGTAGATAGGTGTAGGACGCCTACTTGAGCACGTGTGTGGCCTCACTCAGAGGTGTGAATGGCCTCTGTCTCACTGGTCATTCCTGCTGTCATGGCTCTTGCTAGATAGGTGTAGGACGCCTGCTTGAGCACGTGTGCGAACTCACTCAAAGGTCTGAATGGCCTTCCGTCTCCCTGGTCATTTCTGCTGTGATGGCTCTTGCTAGATAGGTGTAGGCCGCCTGTTCGAGCATGTGTCGGCCTCACTCAGAGGTGTGACTGGCCTTCTGTCTCCCTGGTCATTCCTGCTGTCATGGCTCTTGCTAGATAGGTGTAGGCCACCTGCTTGAGCACGCGTGCAGCCTCACTCAGAGGTGTGAATGGCCTTCTGTCGCCCCAGTCATTCCTGCTGTCATGGATCTTGCTAGATAGGTGTAGGACGCCTGCTTGAGCATGCGTGTGTCCTCACTCAGAGGTGTGAGTGGCCTTCCATCTCCCTGGTCATTTCTGCTGTCATGGCTCTTGCCAGATAGTTGTAGGCCGCCTGCTTGAGCACGTGTGTGGCCTCACCCAGAGGTGTGAATGGCCTCCATCTCCCTGGTCATTCCTGTTGTCATGGCTCTTGCTAGATAGGTGTAGGCCGACTGCTTGAGCACGTGTGCAGCCTCACTCAGAGGTGTGAATGGCCTTTTGTCTCCCTGGTCATTTCTGCTGTCATGGCTCTTGCTAGATAGGTGTAGGACGCTTGCTTGAGTACACGTGCGGCCTCACTCAGAGTTGTGAATGGCCTTCCGTTTCCCTGGTCATTACTGCTGTCATGGCTCTTGCTAGATAGGTGTAGGACGCCTGCTTGAGCAGGTGTGCGACTCACTCATAGGTGTGAATGGCCTTCTGTCTCCCCAGTCATTCCTGCTGTCATGGCTCTTGCTAGATAGGTGTAGGCTGCCTGCTTGAGCATGTGTGTGGCCCCACTCAGTGGTGTGAATGGCCCTGCTTCTCCCTGGTCATTTCTGCTGTCATGGCTCTTGCTAGAAAGGTATAGGCTGCCTGCTTGAGCACGTGTGCGGCCTCACTCAGAGGTGTGAATGGCTTCTGTCTCCCTGGTCATTTCTGCTGTCATGGCTCTTGCTAGATAGTTGTAGGACGCCTGATTGAACATGTGTGCGGCCTCACTCAGAGGTGTGAATGGCCTCCATCTCCCTGGTCATTCCTGTTGTCATGGCTTTTGCTAGATAGGTGTAGGCCGCCTGCTTGAGCATGTGTGCAGCCTGACTCAGAGGTGTGAATAGCCTTCCGTCTCCCTGGTCATTCCTGTTGTCATGGCTCTTGCTAGATAGGTGTAGGCCGCCTGCTTGAGCACGTGTGCGGCCTGACTCAGAGGTGTGAATGGCCTTCCGTCTCCCTGGTCATTCCTGCTGTCATGGCTCTAGCTAGATAGGTGTAGGCCGCCTGCTTGAGCACGTGTGCGGCCTCACTCAGAGGTGTGAATGGCCTTCTGCCTCCCCAGTCTTTCCTGCTGTCATGGCTCTTGCTAGATAGGTGTAGGCCGCCTGCTTGATCACGTGTGCGGCCTCTGTCAGAGGTGTGAATGGCCTCCGTCTCCATGGTCATTGCTGCTGTCATGGCTCTTGCTAGATAGGTGTAGGCCACCTGCTTGAGCACGTGTGCGGCCTCACTTAGAGGTGTGAATGGCCTCCGTCTCCCTGGTCATTCCTGCTGTCATGGCTCTTGCTAGATATGTGTAGGCTGCCTGCTTGAGCATGTGTGTGGCCTCACTCGGAGGTTTGAATGGCCTTCTGTCTGCCCGGTCATTTCTGCTGTCATAGCTCTTGCTTGAAAGGTGTAGGCCGCCTGCTTGAGCACGTGTGCGGCCTCACTCAGAGGTGTGAATGGCCTTCCATCTCCCTGGTCATTCCTGCTGTCATGGCTCTTGCTAGATAGGTGTATGCCGCCTGCTTGAGCACGCGTGTGTCCTCACTCAGAGGTGTGAATCACCCTCGGTCTCCCTGGTCATGCCTGCTGTCATGGCTCTTGCTAGATAGGTGTAGGCCGCCTGCTTTAGCATGTGTGCGGCCTCACTCAGAGGTGTGAATGGCCAACGTCTCCCTGGTCATTTCTGCTGTCATGGCTCTTGCTAGATAGGTGTAGGACGCCTGCTTGAGTACGTGTGCGGATTCACTCAAAGGTGTGAATGGCCTTCTGTCTCCCCAGTCATTCCTGCTGTCATGGCTCTTGCTAGATAGGTGTAGGACGACTGCTTGAGCAGGTGTGTGCGGCCTCACTCAGAGGTGTGAATGTCCTCCGTCTCCCTGGTCATTCCTGTTGTCATAGCTTTTGCTAGATAGGTATAGGCTGCCTGCTTGAGCACGTGTGCGGCCTCACTCAGTGGTGTGAATGGCCCTGCGTCTCCCTGGTCATTCCTGCTGTCATAGCTCTTGCTAGATAGGTGTAGGCCACCTGCTTGAGCATGCGTGCGGCTTCACTGAGAGGTGAGAATGGCCCCCGTCTCCCTGGTCATTTCTGCTGTCATGGCATTGCTAGATAGGTGTGGGCCGCCTGCTTGAGCACATGTTCGGCCTCACTCAGAGGTGTGAATGGCCTCCGTCTCCCTGGTCATTGCTGCTGTCATGGCTCTTGCTAGATAGCTGTATGCCACCTGCTTGAGCACGTGTGTGGCCTCACTCAGAGGTGTAAATGGCCTTCTGTCTCCCTGGTCATTCCTGCTGTGATGGCTCTTGCTAGACAGGTGTAGGCCGCCTGCTTGAGCATGTGTGCGGCCTCACTCAGAGGTTTGAATGGCCTTCTGTCTGCCCGGTCATTTCTGCTGTCATAGCTCTTGCTAGATAGGTGTAGGCCGCCTGCTTGAGCACGTGTGCAGCCTCATTCAGAGGTGTGAATGGCCTTACATCTCCCTGGTCATTCCTGCTGTCATGACTCTTGCTAGATAGGTGTATGCCGCTTGCTTGAGCACGCGTGCGTCGTCACTCAGAGGTGTGAATCACCCTCGGTCTCCCTGGTCATGCCTGCTGTCATGGCTCTTGCTAGATAGGTGTAGGCCGACTGCTTGAGCGCGTGTGCAGCCTCACTCAGATGCGTGAATGGCCTTCCATCTCCCCGGTCATTCCTGCTGTCATGGCTCTTGCTAGATAGGTGTAGGCTGACTGCTTGAGCAGTTGTGTGCGGCCTCACTCAGAGGTGTGAATGTCCTCCGTCTCCCTGGTCATTCCTGTTGCCATAGCTTTTGCTAGATAGGTATAGGCTGCCTGCTTGAGCACGTGTGCGGCCTCACTCAGTGGTGTGAATGGCCCTGCGTATCCCTGGTCATTCCTGCTGTCATAGCTCTTGCTAGATAGGTGTAGGCCACCTGCTTGAGCACGCGTGCGGCTTCACTGAGAGGTGTGAATGGCCTCCGTCTCCCTGGTCATTTCTGCTGTCATGGCATTGCTAGATAGGTGCAGGATGCCTGCTTGAGTACGTGTGCGGCCTGACTCAGAGGTGTGAATGGCTTTCCATCTCCCTGGTCATTCCTGTTGTCATGGCTCTTGCTAGATAGGTGTAGGCCACCTGCTTGAGCACGCGTGCAGCCTCACTCAGAGGTGAGAATGGCCTTCCGTCTCCCTGGTCATTTTTGCTGTGATGGCTCTTGCTAGATAGGTTTAGGCCGCCTGCTTGAGCATGTGGGTGGCCTCACTCAGAGGTGTGAATGTCCTCCGTCTCCCCGGTCATTTCACCTGTGATGACTCTTGCTAGATAGGTGTGGGCCGCCTGCTTGAGCACATGTGCGGCCTCACTCAGAGCTGTGAATGGCCTTCTGTCTCCCTGGTCATTTCTGCTGTCATGGCTCTTGCTAGATAGGTGTAGGCCGCCTACTTGAGCATGTGTGCGGCCTCACTCAGAGTTTTGAATGGCCTTCTGTCTGCCCAGTCAATTCTGCTGTCATAGCTCTTGCTAGATAGGTGTAGGCCGCCTGCTTGAGCACGTGTGCGGCCTCACTCAGAGGTGTGAATGGCCTTCCATGTCTCTGGTCATTCCTGCTGTCATGGCTCTTGCTAGATAGGTGTATGCCGCCTGCTTGAGCACGCGTGTGTCCTCACTCAGAGGTGTGAATCACCCTCGGTCTCCCTGGTCATGCCTGCTGTCATGGCTCTTGCTAGATAGGTGTAGGCCGCCTGCTTTCGCATGTGTGCGGCCTCACTCAGAGGTGTGAATGGCCAACGTCTCCCTGGTCATTTCTGCTGTCATGGTTCTTGCTAGATAGGTGTAGGACGCCTGCTTGAGCATGTGTGCGGCCTCACTCAGAGGTGTGAATGGCCTTCTGTCTCCCTGGTCATTCCTGGTGTCATGGCTCTTGCTAGATAGCTGTAGGCCACCTGCTTGAGCATGTGGGCAGCCTCACTCAAAGGTTTGAATGGCCTTCTGTCTCCCCAGTCATTCCTGCTGTCATGGCTCTTGCTAGATAGGTGTAGGCCGCATGCTTGAGCACGAGTGCGGCCTTACTCATAGGTGTGAATGTCCTTCCATCTCCCTGGTCATTCCTGCTGTCATGGCTCTTGCTAGATAGGTGTAGGCCGCCTGCTTGAGCACATGTGTGGCCTCACTTAAAGGTGTGAATGGCCTTCTGTCTCCCTGGTCATTCCTGCTGTCATGGCTCTTGCTAGATAGGTGTAGGCCGCCTGCTTGAGCATGTGTGCGGCCTCACTCAGAGGTGAGAATGGCCTTCTGTCTCCCTGGTCAATTCTTCTGTCATGGCTCTTGCTAGATAGGTGTAGGACGTCTGCTTTAGCACGCGTGTGTCCTCACTCAAAGGTGTGAATGGCCTTCTGTCTCCCCAGTCATTCCTGCTGTCATGGCTCTTGCTAGAAAGGTGTAGGACGCCTGCTTGAGCACGTGTGCAGCCACACTCAGAGGTGTGAATGGCCTCTGTCTCACTGTTCATTCCTGCTGTCATGGCTCTTGCTAGATAGGTGTAGGACACCTGCTTGAGCACGTGTGCGGCCTCACTCAGAGGTGTGAATGGCCTTCTGTCTCCCCAGTCATTCCTGCTGTCATGGCTCTTGCTAGATAGGTGTAGGACTCCTGCTTGAGCACGTGTGCGGCCTCACTCAGAGGTGTGAATGGCCTTCTGTCTCACCAGTCATTCCTGCTGTCATGGCTCTTGGTAGATAGGTGTAGGACGCCTACTTGAGCACGTGTGTGGCCTCACTCAGAGGTGTGAATGGCCTCTGTCTCACTGGTCATTCCTGCTGTCATGGCTCTTGCTAGATAGGTGTAGGACGCCTGCTTGAGCACGTGTGCGAACTCACTCAAAGGTCTGAATGGCCTTCCGTCTCCCTGGTCATTTCTGCTGTGATGGCTCTTGCTAGATAGGTGTAGGCCGCCTGTTCGAGCATGTGTCGGCCTCACTCAGAGGTGTGACTGGCCTTCTGTCTCCCTGGTCATTCCTGCTGTCATGGCTCTTGCTAGATAGGTGTAGGCCACCTGCTTGAGCACGCGTGCAGCCTCACTCAGAGGTGTGAATGGCCTTCTGTCGCCCCAGTCATTCCTGCTGTCATGGATCTTGCTAGATAGGTGTAGGACGCCTGCTTGAGCATGCGTGTGTCCTCACTCAGAGGTGTGAGTGGCCTTCCATCTCCCTGGTCATTTCTGCTGTCATGGCTCTTGCCAGATAGTTGTAGGCCGCCTGCTTGAGCACGTGTGTGGCCTCACCCAGAGGTGTGAATGGCCTCCATCTCCCTGGTCATTCCTGTTGTCATGGCTCTTGCTAGATAGGTGTAGGCCGACTGCTTGAGCACGTGTGCAGCCTCACTCAGAGGTGTGAATGGCCTTTTGTCTCCCTGGTCATTTCTGCTGTCATGGCTCTTGCTAGATAGGTGTAGGACGCTTGCTTGAGTACACGTGCGGCCTCACTCAGAGTTGTGAATGGCCTTCCGTTTCCCTGGTCATTACTGCTGTCATGGCTCTTGCTAGATAGGTGTAGGACGCCTGCTTGAGCAGGTGTGCGACTCACTCATAGGTGTGAATGGCCTTCTGTCTCCCCAGTCATTCCTGCTGTCATGGCTCTTGCTAGATAGGTGTAGGCTGCCTGCTTGAGCATGTGTGTGGCCCCACTCAGTGGTGTGAATGGCCCTGCTTCTCCCTGGTCATTTCTGCTGTCATGGCTCTTGCTAGAAAGGTATAGGCTGCCTGCTTGAGCACGTGTGCGGCCTCACTCAGAGGTGTGAATGGCTTCTGTCTCCCTGGTCATTTCTGCTGTCATGGCTCTTGCTAGATAGTTGTAGGACGCCTGATTGAACATGTGTGCGGCCTCACTCAGAGGTGTGAATGGCCTCCATCTCCCTGGTCATTCCTGTTGTCATGGCTTTTGCTAGATAGGTGTAGGCCGCCTGCTTGAGCATGTGTGCAGCCTGACTCAGAGGTGTGAATAGCCTTCCGTCTCCCTGGTCATTCCTGTTGTCATGGCTCTTGCTAGATAGGTGTAGGCCGCCTGCTTGAGCACGTGTGCGGCCTGACTCAGAGGTGTGAATGGCCTTCCGTCTCCCTGGTCATTCCTGCTGTCATGGCTCTAGCTAGATAGGTGTAGGCCGCCTGCTTGAGCACGTGTGCGGCCTCACTCAGAGGTGTGAATGGCCTTCTGCCTCCCCAGTCTTTCCTGCTGTCATGGCTCTTGCTAGATAGGTGTAGGCCGCCTGCTTGATCACGTGTGCGGCCTCTGTCAGAGGTGTGAATGGCCTCCGTCTCCATGGTCATTGCTGCTGTCATGGCTCTTGCTAGATAGGTGTAGGCCACCTGCTTGAGCACGTGTGCGGCCTCACTCAGAGGTGTGAATGGCCTCCGTCTCCCTGGTCATTCCTGCTGTCATGGCTCTTGCTAGATATGTGTAGGCTGCCTGCTTGAGCATGTGTGTGGCCTCACTCGGAGGTTTGAATGGCCTTCTGTCTGCCCGGTCATTTCTGCTGTCATAGCTCTTGCTTGAAAGGTGTAGGCCGCCTGCTTGAGCACGTGTGCGGCCTCACTCAGAGGTGTGAATGGCCTTCCATCTCCCTGGTCATTCCTGCTGTCATGGCTCTTGCTAGATAGGTGTAGGACGCCTGCTTGAGTACGTGTGCGGATTCACTCAAAGGTGTGAATGGCCAACGTCTCCCTGGTCATTTCTGCTGTCATGGCTCTTGCTAGATAGGTGTAGGACGCCTGCTTGAGTACGTGTGCGGATTCACTCAAAGGTGTGAATGGCCTTCTGTCTCCCCAGTCATTCCTGCTGTCATGGCTCTTGCTAGATAGGTGTAGGACGACTGCTTGAGCAGGTGTGTGCGGCCTCACTCAGAGGTGTGAATGTCCTCCGTCTCCCTGGTCATTCCTGTTGTCATAGCTTTTGCTAGATAGGTATAGGCTGCCTGCTTGAGCACGTGTGCGGCCTCACTCAGTGGTGTGAATGGCCCTGCGTCTCCCTGGTCATTCCTGCTGTCATAGCTCTTGCTAGATAGGTGTAGGCCACCTGCTTGAGCATGCGTGCGGCTTCACTGAGAGGTGAGAATGGCCCCCGTCTCCCTGGTCATTTCTGCTGTCATGGCATTGCTAGATAGGTGTGGGCCTCCTGCTTGAGCACATGTTCGGCCTCACTCAGAGGTGTGAATGGCCTCCGTCTCCCTGGTCATTGCTGCTGTCATGGCTCTTGCTAGATAGCTGTATGCCACCTGCTTGAGCACGTGTGTGGCCTCACTCAGAGGTGTAAATGGCCTTCTGTCTCCCTGGTCATTCCTGCTGTGATGGCTCTTGCTAGACAGGTGTAGGCCGCCTGCTTGAGCATGTGTGCGGCCTCACTCAGAGGTTTGAATGGCCTTCTGTCTGCCCGGTCATTTCTGCTGTCATAGCTCTTGCTAGATAGGTGTAGGTCGCCTGCTTGAGCACGTGTGCGGCCTCATTCAGAGGTGTGAATGGCCTTCCATCTCCCTGGTCATTCCTGCTGTCATGACTCTTGCTAGATAGGTGTATGCCGCTTGCTTGAGCACGCGTGTGTCCTCACTCAGAGGTGTGAATCACCCTCGGTCTCCCTGGTCATGCCTGCTGTCATGGCTCTTGCTAGATAGGTGTAGGCCGACTGCTTGAGCGCGTGTGCAGCCTCACTCAGATGCGTGAATGGCCTTCCATCTCCCCGGTCATTCCTGCTGTCATGGCTCTTGCTAGATAGGTGTAGGCTGACTGCTTGAGCAGTTGTGTGCGGCCTCACTCAGAGGTGTGAATGTCCTCCGTCTCCCTGGTCATTCCTGTTGTCATAGCTTTTGCTAGATAGGTATAGGCTGCCTGCTTGAGCACGTGTGCGGCCTCACTCAGTGGTGTGAATGGCCCTGCGTCTCCCTGGTCATTCCTGCTGTCATAGCTCTTGCTAGATAGGTGTAGGCCACCTGCTTGAGCACGCGTGCGGCTTCACTGAGAGGTGAGAATGGCCTCCGTCTCCCTAGTCATTTCTGCTGTCATGGCATTGCTAGATAGGTGCAGGATGCCTGCTTGAGTTCGTGTGCGGCCTGACTCAGAGGTGTGAATGGCTTTCCATCTCCCTGGTCATTCCTGTTGTCATGGCTCTTGCTAGATAGGTGTAGGCCACCTGCTTGAGCACGCGTGCAGCCTCACTCAGAGGTGAGAATGGCCTTCCGTCTCCCTGGTCATTTTTGCTGTGATGGCTCTTGCTAGATAGGTTTAGGCCGCCTGCTTGAGCATGTGGGTGGCCTCACCCAGAGGTGTGAATGGCCTCCGTCTCCCCGGTCATTTCACCTGTGATGACTCTTGCTAGATAGGTGTGGGCCGCCTGCTTGAGCACATGTGCGGCCTCACTCAGAGCTGTGAATGGCCTTCTGTCTCCCTCGTCATTTCTGCTGTGATGGCTCTTGCTAGATAGGTGTAGGCCGCCTGCTTGAGCATGTGTGCGGCCTCACTCAGAGGTTTGAATGGCCTTCTGTCTTCCCAGTCAATTCTGCTGTCATAGCTCTTGCTAGATAGGTGTAGGCCGCCTGCTTGAGCACGTGTGCAGCCTCACTCAGAGGTGTGAATGGCCTTCCATGTCTCTGGTCATTCCTGCTGTCATGGCTCTTGCTAGATAGGTGTATGCCGCCTGCTTGAGCATGCGTGTGTCCTCACTCAGAGGTGTGAATCACCCTCGGTCTCCCTGGTCATGCCTGCTGTCAAGGCTCTTGCTAGATAGGTGTAGGCCGCCTGCTTTCGCATGTGTGCGGCCTCACTCAGAGGTGTGAATGGCCAACGTCTCCCTGGTCATTTCTGCTGTCATGGCTCTTGCTAGATAGGTGTAGGACGCCTGCTTGAGCACGTGTGCGGCCTCACTCAGAGGTGTGAATGGCCTTCTGTCTCCCTGGTCATTCCTGGTGTCATGGCTCTTGCTAGATAGCTGTAGGCCACCTGCTTGAGCATGTGGGCAGCCTCACTCAAAGGTGTGAATGGCCTTCTGTCTCCCCAGTCATTCCTGCTGTCATGGCTCTTGCTAGATAGGTGTAGGCGGCATGCTTGAGCACGAGTGCGGCCTTACTCATAGGTGTGAATGTCCTTCCATCTCCCTGGTCATTCCTGCTGTCATGGCTCTTGCTAGATAGGTGTAGGCCGCCTGCTTGAGCACGTGTGTGGCCTCACTTAAAGGTGTGAATGGCCTTCTGTCTCCCTGGTCATTGCTGCTGTCATGGCTCTTGCTAGATAGGTGTAGGCCGCCTGCTTGAGCATGTGTGCGGCCTCACTCAGAGGTGAGAATGGCCTTCTGTCTCCCTGGTCAATTCTGCTGTCATGGCTCTTGCTAGATAGGTGTAGGACGTCTGCTTTAGCACGCGTGTGTCCTCACTCAAAGGTGTGAATGGCCTTCTGTCTCCCCAGTCATTCCTGCTGTCATGGCTCTTGCTAGAAAGGTGTAGGACGCCTGCTTGAGCACGTGTGCGGCCTCACTCAGAGGTGTGAATGGCCTCTGTCTCACTGTTCATTCCTGCTGTCATGGCTCTTGCTAGATAGGTGTAGGACACCTGCTTGAGCACGTGTGCGGCCTCACTCAGAGGTGTGAATGGCCTTCTGTCTCCCCAGTCATTCCTGCTGTCAAGGCTCTTGCTAGATAGGTGTAGGACTCCTGCTTGAGCACGTGTGCGGCCTCACTCAGAGGTGTGAATGGCCTTCTGTCTCACCAGTCATTCCTGCTGTCATGGCTCTTGGTAGATAGGTGTAGGACGCCTACTTGAGCACGTGTGTGGCCTCACTCAGAGGTGTGAATGGCCTCTGTCTCACTGGTCATTCCTGCTGTCATGGCTCTTGCTAGATAGGTGTAGGACGCCTGCTTGAGCACGTGTGCGAACTCACTCAAAGGTCTGAATGGCCTTCCGTCTCCCTGGTCATTTCTGCTGTGATGGCTCTTGCTAGATAGGTGTAGGCCGCCTGTTTGAGCATGTGTGCGGCCTCACTCAGAGGTGGGACTGGCCTTCTGTCTCCCTGGTCATTCCTGCTGTCATGGCTCTTGCTAGATAGGTGTAGGCCACCTGCTTGAGCACGCGCACAGCCTCACTCAGAGGTGTGAATGGCCTTCTGTCGCCCCAGTCATTCCTGCTGTCATGGATCTTGCTAGATAGGTGTAGGACGCCTGCTTGAGCATGCGTGTGTCCTCACTCAGAGGTGTGAGTGGCCTTCCATCTCCCTGGTCATTCCTGCTGTCATGGCTCTTGCTAGATAGTTGTAGGCCGCCTGCTTGAGCACGTGTGTGGCCTCACCCAGAGGTGTGAATGGCCTCCATCTCCCTGGTCATTCTTGTTGTCATGGCTCTTGCTCGATAGGTGTAGGCCGACTGCTTGAGCACGTGTGCAGCCTCACTCAGAGGTGTGAATGGCCTTTTGTCTCCCTGGTAATTTCTGCTGTCATGGCTCTTGCTAGATAGGTGTAGGACGCTTGCTTGAGTACACGTGCGGCCTCACTCAGAGTTGTGAATGGCCTTCCGTTTCCCTGGGCATTACTGCTGTCATGGAACTTGCTAGATAGGTGTAGGACGCCTGCTTGAGCAGGTGTGCGACTCACTCATAGGTGTGAATGGCCTTCTGTCTCCCCAGTCATTCCTGCTGTCATGGCTCTTGCTAGATAGGTGTAGGCCGCCTGCTTGAGCATGTGTGTGGCCCCACTCAGTGGTGTGAATGGCCCTGCTTCTCCCTGGTCATTTCTGCTGTCATGGCTCTTGCTAGAAAGGTATAGGCTGCCTGCTTGAGCACGTGTGCGGCCTCACTCAGAGGTGTGAATGGCCTCCGTCTCCCTGGCCTTTCCTGCTGTCATGGCTCTTGCTAGATAGGTGTAGGCCACCTGCTTGAGCATGTGTGCGGCCTCACTCAGAGGTGTGAATGGCCTCCATCTCCCTGGTCATTTCTGCTGTCATGGCTCTTGCTAGATAGTTGTAGGACGCCTGATTGAACATGTGTGCGGCCTCACTCAGAGGTGTGAATGGCCTCCATCTCCCTGGTCATTCCTGTTGTCATGGCTTTTGCTAGATAGGTGTAGGCCGCCTGCTTGAGCATGTGTGCAGCCTGACTCAGAGGTGTGAATAGCCTTCCGTCTCCCTGGTCATTCCTGTTGTCATGGCTCTTGCTAGATAGGTGTAGGCCGCCTGCTTGAGCACGTGTGCGGCCTGACTCAGAGGTGTGAATGGCCTTCCGTCTCCCTGGTCATTCCTGCTGTCATGGCTCTAGCTAGATAGGTGTAGGCCGCCTGCTTGAGCACGTGTGCGGACTCACTCAGAGGTGTGAATGGCCTTCTGCCTCCCCAGTCTTTCCTGCTGTCATGGCTCTTGCTAGATAGGTGTAGGCCGCCTGCTTGATCACGTGTGCGGCCTCTGTCAGAGGTGTGAATGGCCTCCGTCTCCATGGTCATTGCTGCTGTCATGGCTCTTGCTAGATAGGTGTAGGCCACCTGCTTGAGCACGTGTGCGGCCTTACTCAGAGGTGTGAATGGCCTCCGTCTCCCTGGTCATTCCTGCTGTCATGGCTCTTGCTAGATATGTGTAGGCTGCCTGCTTGAGAACGTGTGTGGCCTCACTCAGAGGTGTGAATGGCCTTCTGTCTCCCTGGTCATTCCTGCTGTCATGGCTCTTGCTAGATAGGTGTAGGCCGCCTGCTTGAGAATGTGTGGGGCCTCACTCCGAGGTGTGAATGGCCTTCCGTCTCCCTGGTCATTCCTGTTGTCATGGCTCTTGCTAGATAGGTGTAGGCCGCCTGCTTGAGCATGTGTGCAGCCTGACTCAGAGGTGTGAATGGCCTTTCGTCTCACTCAGAGGTGTGAATGGCCTCCGTCTCCCTGGTCATTCCTGCTGTTATTGCTCTTGCTAGATAGGGGTAGGATGCCTGCTTGAGCACGTGTGCGGCCTCACCCAGAGGTGTGAATGGCCTTCCATATCCCTGGTCATTCCTGCTGTCATGGCTCTTGCTAGATAGGGGAAGGACGCCTGCTTGAGCACGTGTGCGGCCTCACTCAGTGGTGTGAATGGCCTTCCGTCTCCCCGGTCATTCCTGCTGTCATGACTCTTGCTAGATAGGTGTAGGCCGCCTGCTTGAGCTCGTGTGCGGCCTCACTCAGAGCTGTGAATGGCCCACCGTCTCCCTGGTCATTCCTGCTGTCATGGGTCTTGCTAGATAGGTAGGACACCTGCTTGAGCATGTGTGCGGCCTGACTCAGAGGTGTGAATGGCCTTTCGTCTCCCTGGTCATTCCTGTTGTCATGGCTCTTGCTAGATAGGTGTAGGCCGCCTGCTTGAGCATGTGTGCGGCCTGACTCAGAGGTGTGAATGGCCTTTCGTCTCCCTGGTCATTCCTGTTGTCATGGCTCTTGCTAGATAGGTGTAGGCCGCCTGCTTGAACATGTGTGCGGCCTCACTCAGAGGTGTGAATGGCTTTCCGTCTCCCTGGTCATTCCTGCTGTCATGGCTCTTGCTAGATAGGTGTAGGCCGCCTGCTTGAGAATGTGTGTGGCCTCACTCAGAGGTGTGAATGGCCTTCTGTCTCCCTGGCCATTTCTGCTGTCATGGCATTGCTAGATAGGTGCAGGATGCCTGCTTGAGTACGTGTGCGGCCTGACTCAGAGGTGTGAATGGCCTTCCGTCTCCCTGGTCATTCCTGCTGTCATGGGTCTTGCTATATAGGTGTAGGCCGCCTGCTTGAGCATGTGTGCGGCCTCACTCAGAGGTGAGAATGGCCTTCCGTCTCCCTGGTCATTTCTGCTGTGATGGCTCTTGCTAGATAAGTTTAGGCCGCCTGCTTGAGCCCGTGTGCAGCCTCACTCAGAGATGTGAATCGGCCACCATCTCCCTGGTCATTCCTGCTGTCATGGGTCTTGCTAGATAGGTGTAGGATGCCTGCTTGAGCACGTGTGCGGCCTCTCTCAGAGGTGTGAATGGTCTTCTGTCTCCACGGTCATTCCTGCTGTCATGGCTCTTGCTAGATAGCTGTAGGCCGCCTGTTTGAGCATGTGCGCGGCCTCACTCAGAGGTGTGAATGGCCTTCGTCTCCCTAGTCATTCCTGCTGTCATGGCTCTTGCTAGATAGGTGTAGGATGCCTGCTTGAGCACGTGTGCCGGCTCACTCAGAGGTTTGTTTGTTTGTTTGTTTGTTTATTTATTTGTATGGCGCACCTTACCCAGGGGCAACAGGGCGCAGGCAGAAGATAATTCGAAGCTTACAATGTTGCAGAAATATACACTTTGAGGTAGTGATAGAGATAATCAGAATTACAGAATAAGAAATGTACAAATCTTCATACATACAAAGTCAATATCTATGCAGGGGTAAATATACAAATATACAAATATGTACAGGGCTGTTAGAGGCGGGTACTCCTGAGAAAAAATATTCAAGATTACAGGAATAGGAGGTATGGAAATGTATGCAGATCTTCATACATAAAAGGTCAATATCTATACAGGAGGTAAGTGTACAGATGTGTGCTGTAAGGGCTGTTAGAGGCGAGGGCGAAGTCGCGAGCAAGGTATCACTATCTATGCCTAGGTATAGAGAGTGCAGCTACATACAAGGGTTATTGGAGTTAAGGTGACTGATGAGGTGTCTTCTAAAGTGTAGATATGGTTGGTCAGCTCTTAGGTTGTGTGGCAGAGAATTCCAGAGCGTGGCAGCTTTCACCGGGAAACTGTTCCCACCAATGGTGGAGAGTTTGAATCTGGGAATTATCAGGCGGTTGGAATTGATAGTTCTTGTTTGTCGGATGGAGGACTTTCTCTTTACCTTGTCCATCAGGTAGCTGGGGGCGGCATTGTTGAGGGCTTTATGGGTTAGGGAGGCCAACTTTAGTTTGATTTTGTTGTCTGTGGAGAGCCATTTCTGTTGGCGTCTGGTGGAAGAGATATGATCTCTCTTATTAATGCCGAGGGCAGCTCTCAAGGCATTATTTTGTAGGATTTGAAGCCTGTGTATAATGGCTTTGTTAGCGCCACTATAGAGGGCATTACAATAATCGAGCCTAGATAGTATGAGTGCTCTTGCCAGGATCAAGCAGCTGTCATTGGATAGGAATGGTCTGCCTGCCCTTATTAATTTGCAGGTGTACGCAGTGGTAGATGCTAGTGAGTTGACCTGTTTAGTGAATGACATAGTGGCATCTAGATAAAAGCCGAGGGTTTTTACTTCCCTGGATACTCTGATGAGATTGCCATCTATGTTGAATTCGGCATAATCAAGGCCTAGTTTGTTGATATTAGCGGGGGAACCTAAGATGATGAGCTCTGTCTTGTCATCATTCAGGCATAGACTATACAATGCCATCCATGCCTGAATGATGAGATATACCCTATTCACCAACTCTCTGTCCTTACTGTGATCCCCTGAAAGTGGGAGGAGAATCTGAGTGTCATCAGCATAGTTAGTGTAGGTGACACCCAGATGGTCCAGATCGTCAAACAGGGGTTTGGTGAAGACGTTATATAGTGTGGGGGAGACGCATGAGCCCTGCGGGACTCCACAAGTAATAGGAGAGGGGTCTGCTGCTGCTGAAGGGGAGAAGACTCTCATGGTTCTCTCGCTCAGAAAGGATTCAATCCATTTGATAGCTTCTGGGGAGAAGTGAGCAGCTGAGTCAAGGTGTTTGCAGAGGACCTTGTGGTCGACGAGGTCGAAAGCCGCGGAGAGGTCAAGTAAGAGGAGGAGAGCTGTCTTGCCCTTGTCCCTCAGATCATCAATTTGGGTTTTCAGATCGATGAGGGCTGTTTCCGTGCCGTGTAGTGGGCGGAAACCTGATTGTCTGGAGCCTAGTAACTTGTGCAGTTCTAGGTATTTTTGAATCTGGACATAGGCAACTTTGTCCAAGATTTTCAGTAGGAAGGGTACCGTGGTGATGGGTCGGTAGTTAGTGGGGATGAGGGGGTCAAGCGTCTGTTTTTTGAGGAGGGGGAGCACCCAAGATTGTTTTAAGTTGCCGGGGATGCTGCCTGAGGAGAAAGAGGCGTTTATGAGTTTAGAGATAAAGGGCGACAGGTCTCTGGCTGCGTCCTTTATTATGTGTGCGGGGCAGATATCGCCTTTACAGTTTGATGGTTTAAGGGAAAGGATGATTTTCTCAACCTCCAGGGTGGTGGTTTTAGAGAAGGTGAATGAGTTGATGTGTGTACTTGGTGAGGTAATGGGCGGAGGTATGGGAGGGTTAGTGAGGTTAAGGGAGTCTTTTTTTAGTTGAATTTTGTTTTGTAAGGTGTTTATTTTATTTGCTAGTGCTTGTTGGTTGTCTGTGCACCAGGTCTGGTTCTTAGTGCAGGTGTCGGGTGTAGCAATGGGTGACTCAAGTTCCTTCAGTATGGAAAAGAGCTCCTTCATGCTTGAATTGGAATTGGCAATGCGGATGTTATAGGAATTCCGTTTGGCTAAGCAGATTTCAGCTTTGTAATGACGAGAAATCGTGTCAAGGATGGCTTTCTTTTCACTGGAGGGGCATAGTTTCCAATCAGCTTCACATTTTCGCTTTTTTAGGCGGAGGGCTTTGAGTTCGGGTGTATACCATTTGTTTAAATGGGTTTTTGGCTTGCTGGTGCGAAGTTTGAGTGGGGCAATTTTGTCCATGGTAGATAACATGATTTTATTATATTCGTGGACTAGTGTGTTGGGATCTAGATTGTCTGGTAATGCGTTTAAGGTTGGAAGGATAGCTGGGATGATTTTGTCTATTGAAATATTTTTCTTGTTTCTTGTGAGGCAGGGTGGTGCCAGTGACACGGTTGTGGTAGTTGATCTAGAGGTCAGTAAGTTAAAAGAGACCAACGAGTGGTCGGTCCAGGGTAGTGGTGTGGTGGCGGTGATGACCGCTGAGCAATTAGCATCAGCAACCCAGTCTAGGGTTCTATCCTTCAGGTGGGTGGGTAGGTTGACTTTTTGGGAGATTCCGAGTGATGATATCGTATTGGCTATGGTAGATGCATGTAAGTCTGCTGGGTCGTTGAACCCTAGGTTGAGGTGTGAATGGCCTCCATCTCCCTGGTCATTCCTGCTGTTATTGCTCTTGCTAGATAGGTGTAGGGCGACTGCTTGAGCACGTATGCGGCCTCACCCAGAGGTGTGAATGTCCTTCCATATCCCTGGTAATTCCTGCTGTCATGGCTCTTGCTAGATAGTTGTAGGACGCCTGCTTGAGCACGTGTGCGGCTTCACTCAGAGGTGTGAATGGCCTCTGTCTCCCTGGTCATTCCTGCTGTCATGGCTTTTGCTAGATAGGTGTAGGCTGCCTGCTTGAGCATGTGTGCGGCCTCACTCAGAGGTGTGAATGGCCTTCATCTCCCTGGTCATTCCTGCTGTCTGGCTGCGGGGCAGAATGCCTTGTCCAAGGCAAGCAAACAAATCCTGTCCGGGCCTCCTGCAGTGCAGCCCCTCAGAAGGCCAATCGCTTTCAAGTTCTTGCCCCACGTTTAGAACAAAATCCTCCCTACCTGCAACCAATCTTGCCTCCTCCCCCCCCCAGGTCCCAGTGGTGGTTAACAGGATTCCCAAAATGCGCTATTTGTATGTAGGTAAAAAAACAATGTCTGTTTCTCATGTAATGCCCACATGGCTCCCACGGGTTCCCTCATAAACAGGGTAACAATACAGCTCTTTAGGTTCTGTTGTGTAGGTCCCACAGATCACACACATGCATCAATCCCATCATTCCTTATCGCCAATGGATGTCTCCAGGCATGGGGGCAGCTCCTCCTCAAGGGCCGCCGGTCACGCTTTACATATCTGGCAGTCGCATCGGTGAGGGATTTGAGGAACTTGTTGAGGCTGGTTGTTCTACCCTGACTCTCAATGCCTGCCTTCTTGTTTCCCTCTCAGGTGGGGCTGATGAATTGCGGTTGGTCAATGCCGGCGACACCTGCAGGGGTCGGTTGGAGGTCAAGCACCAGAACCGATGGGCGACGGTTTGTGACCATGGCTGGGATGAGAAGGATGCTGAGGTGGTCTGCAGGCAGCTGGGATGCGGATCAGCCTTGAAAGCAGAAAGTAACAATCAGCCCTTTGGGAAAGGTTCCTGGCCAATCTTGCTGAGTAACGTCGAGTGTACGGGCCTGGAGAATTCACTCTTCGGGTGCCCACACACCAACTGGGGATACAACGACTGCAGGGGCAGAAGAGATGCTGGCGTGGTATGCAGTGGTAAGACTCTTAGATAAATAGATTGTGCAGAATATGTAACCTCATTACCTGTGCAGTAAAACAGTGTCAAACTTCTTCATGCCCCAAGGATGGGCACTGTATTTTCAAATGTGGTCTAACATTAAGACATTTCTACCACCTAACATTAGCAAGATTTCACATCACAATGAATAAATGTTATGCTATAATGGTTATTCTTGTTGAATGTTATGCGGTTGGATACACGTAAACAGAACTTGACTGTTTATTTAAGTTAAAATTTCAAATAAAGACCTCCAGCATAACACCATCACATTAACATACTCTGGAAAGCAGAAACTGACTAAAATGGAACATTATGTGAAAGTAAACATCCACATCATAGATATCTAGAATGTTACCTCATCAAAATGACATACCTATATTCCAGCCATGCCATCAGGTGACTTGGCTACATTCCATCCATAACATGTCTACACTCCAACATTGTTGAATGTCCTGATAAACATTAAAGCTATAATTAAACAACCAATAAAGATACAACTAGAACACATCTCCTTCCTTTATTCAGTCACACACTGTCAGACCTTCCTAACAAGAGCAACACGATTCATGTTCCACACCTGTCCTCCCACCACACAAATCGCTCCACGCAACACAGCCACCACCCTCACGGGATCAGAGTAAAGCGCTTCTCCTTTATTCTTTAACACTCCCTTCTTTATCCTCACATGTCTCCACACTCGATCCTCAATGTCTTCTTGCCTCGTTTTCACGTGCCACCCATTCCTCTTTCCTCGTCTTCCATTCTCTCTTTTTGCCGTCCACCACATAATCGCTCTCCCTACTTCTTCCCAAACACGGTGGGCTAACTGCAGTATTGGGTTTACAGCCTCTCATCAACTGAAATGGGGTTATACCTGTGATCGAATGAGGTGAAATGCGCAAACCAAACAATCTGTCCTGAATAGCGACCTTCTTATCACATCCTGTTTCATTCGTCATTCGAATACTCTCCATGATGCATCTATTCATCCTTTCTGCACATCCATTTGTCTCCGGATGATATAAAGCCATCCTCCTGTGCTTGATCCCACACTCTTTCACATATCTGACAAAACAGCCACCAGTAAATTGAGGACCATTGTCTGTAAGTATGCTTTCTGGAATACCTTCCCTAGCAAACACTTGTTGCAGTTCCTTTACCATAACTTCTCCAGACATATCTCTTACAATACTAAACTCACACCAACGGGAAAATAGATCAATCATCACAACCACATATATTCCTCTTCCATACCCTAGATCAACAGGACCTAGAATGTCCATCGCCAGATCTCCCCAAACGCTGCCTGGTACATCTACTTCTACTAGGGGTTGTTGTTTTGCAACCTCTCCCTTCCCAATTTTTTTACACATGGAACATTCCAGCAACCTTCTCTCTATGTCTCTATCAAATCCAGACCACCAGTAGTCGTTTCGCAAAACATTCTTTGTCTTGGTAATGCCTATGTGTACCGTATGGGCTAAATCGACCACTCTATTTCGCAAAGATCTGGGTACTACAGCTCGTTCCCATCTGAATAAAATGCCATCAACAACACTTAATTCATTCCTGAGCTCCCAAAATGGTTCTGCACCATGTTCCAAATCAGCTTTCCTGGGCCATACTCCCGATTCCACATATGCTTTAACCAAAGTTAAACATTCATCTATGCAGGTCTCTTCCAACCATTCTTACTTTGATACATCGGTATTCACAAATACCATTTCCATCTCCATGATCTCAACACATAAATCAGAATCTACATTCCTCCTCAATCTTGACAAACTATCAGCTAGTACATTTTCTTTGCCTGGAATTACTTTGACTAAAAAACTATGGCATTGCATGTAGGTAATCCATCCAGCCACCCTTCTGGACACTTTATCCAACCCTTTATTTTCCAAAATTTCTTTCAAAGGTTTATGATCTGTACATAACACAAAACACGTACCCCAAATGAAATTTCTAAATTTCTCCATGGCCCAATAACACGCCAATGCCTCCTTTTCCAGTACTGAGTAATGATACTCTGCACCCCTTAGACCTCAAGAGGCATGTGCTATGAGACATTCTTTGCCATTGTCATCCACTTGCTATAACACTGCTCCAATCCCCATTTCTGATGCACCCACTGTGACTTCAAAATGACCTAAAGGTTGTGATAAATCAATCTCCTTTTTTAATCTATCAAATTCCTCTTCACACTTAGGAGACCAAACAAAATCATTCTCCTTCTTTAGCAATTTTCTTAGTTCAATCACCTTACTGGTATAATTGCACACAAACTTTTGATGAAACTCGGTCATCCCTAGGATTGACCTCAACTGTGCTTTGTCTTCTGAGCTTTTAATATCCTTTATGGCACTGACCAAACGCTCCTTTGGTCTTACTCCACTTAACGATATTTCATGCCCTAAATATTCAACTTTAGAAACATCAAACTTACATTTCTCCTCCCTTAACACAATGCCATTCTTCTCAAATACATCTAGCACCCTATCCAGGATGTTGTCATGCTCCTCCTCATTCTTCCCACAAACTAGCACATCATCCTGGAAACAATATACACCTCTGATTCGACCCACTAACCTGTCCATGATCTTTTGAAAAACGGCCAAAGCGGACACAAGACCAAACGGTATGCGTTTAAACTGAAAAACCCCTTCATGAGTGACAAATGCTGTCAATTTACGGCACCGCCCCTCCAGTTCCACCTGGTGATAAGCAGATGGCATGTTTGGAAAATACCTTCCCTTGGCCAATCCTTGCTAGCATTTCTGACATATTCGGGAGGGGATGGCGATCCAACATCACACATTTATTAGGTTGGCGTCGATCCACACTCAAACGGAGTTCTCCTGAGATCTTTTTGACCACCACCAATGGAGAAATCCAGTCCACCCCTCCTGCTCTTTCAATAACACCCAATGTCAAAAGTGTTGTGAGCTCCTCCTTGACCCCTTCTCTTACTGCCAGGGGTACCGGCCTCAATTTGCTGCTATAGGCACACTTCCCTTCCTTAAGACCATTTGATGTTGTATACCTTTTATCTTGCCAATACCTTTCTTAAATACCAAGAGATGTCTAGTCATGACTGTTTCACCTACTTGCAACACTTGCTCAGAACATTTGGGATCCAATTTGATTTTTAACATTTTCTGCTCCCTCCACCCCAATAAAGTGAGCCCTCTTTTGGTTACATATATTTTTCCCTCACATTCCCGATCCTTAAGTTCAAACTGACTCATACTGTATCCCAAAAGATCAATTGGCTCTTGATTATAACCACCAGGTCTAATGTCGGGCTTCAAGAGTTTCTGTAAATCACCTTTTACATCCCTTTCATATACCTCCCTTGACATGAGTGTGATTTTTGACCCTGAATCAGCCATCATCCATACTTCCTTCCCATTCACTTTAATACTCACATAGGGACGTCCACACTCACCATCTTCATCATTCCCGTCACCAACAGCATTTACAGTGTTAACAATAACATTTTCTACCGGAAAATCATTTTCATCATCTGAAGATTTTCTTCCTTCCTCCTCTTGTGACATATAAGACCTTCTTCTGACTATTTGGGTAATTTTTGCAACGATTTGCAAAATATCCTCTTCTCTTGCATTTAGCGCATACTGCTCTTCTTCCTGGACACACTACAGCGGCAGTGAAATGTGTATTACTGGCACAACAATAAAACAAGTGTTCCTCTTTTTCTCCTCTCTCTCCTTTCTGCTTGTAGTTTTTGGTCTCGCTTCCACCATGATATGACTGTTTTTCCTTGTCCTTGTCCTTAGTCTTTTGTTCATTCACATTCAACACCTCTGCCTTTATTTCATTCGCATCTCTTTTGCCAATTTCGCAATGCAAGCTAATGAATGATCAACCCTGCGAGCGGTGGCCAACACCTCATCCAACGTAGGTTCATCCTTGAGCCATAATTCCTGACGAATACGATGAGATCTGCAATGTGTCATGAACTGGTCACGTAAACGTTCATCATAAGACCCTTGAAACTTGCATGAAGATGCCAATTGGCGTAGCACGGTAACACACTCTTCTAATGATTCTCCTGGTTCAATTATACCTTTCAAGTATACTGCTTGTCTTTGGGTTAAAGTGTAGGTCCATCTTCGCAAAAGCACAATCCAATTCAGACATGGCATCTCCTTCGCCGTCGCTTGCAATTTGTGGGAGGGTCTCAAAGATCCTCTGTCCTTCGTACCCTAAATGATGCATCAGTAGGGCAATTCTTTTGTCATTGGAAAATGAATTACCACCAGCCGCTTTCAAATAATGCATAAATCCTTTCTTCCATTGTGCCACTTAATTTGTACTGATCCTGGAGTTGCCATAAATATAGGTGGGCCACTGACATTTGACATGGCCATGATGCTGCTCCCGTATGATGTGAGGTACTACTTTCTTTCTATCCGTAATTCTTAGCTTAGTTATCTTCAGTTCTCCTTTGCTTTTCTGTTATCTGCTCCCTGCCTCTAGGCACTTTCTGGCTCTCACTTATTTGAAAATGATCGTAGAGTGTCTCCTCTGTACTTACATTTCTTTAATAGCTGCTTATTGGTGCTTACTGGCCCCTTCTGTACTTCAGATACTAGTGGTGTGCAGAATCTTCTCCTTAGTGCCCTTTTCCCTGTGCAGAGTCTTCTCCTTAGTGCCCTTTTCCCTTTTTGTTCTTGGCCCTTTGCTTTGGGGCTATAATATCTTCACCCCTTATCCTCATCCCTCACCTGACCTCACAATGTCCTTGTCTGTATTTGGACTTCCCTTCTTTACTCTTCACCCTTCCCTTTACAGTGTGCGGTTATACTGTGTAATATGGCATCAAAAGCAGCGAGGGGAGGATCAGCAACAGCCTCGCAGTCTTTGCGTCATGTAGGAAGGAGCTTGGTTGGGGCGCGGAGGGCGCGGCGGGCGAGGTGAGGAGGGGACTCAAATCCGCATACTTGAGAAAACGGGTCTGGGAGGAGGGCGAGCGGGCGGCCGTAGCACTTCCTTGTGGGCCGCTGCAACGTTCCGTGGAACGGATCGGCCGCAGTCGGACACGGCACAGCAGGATCGCAGGAGCCGGCCTAAGGTCTTTTTACTTCCTTATTCTTCTAGGATCCTCGTCGCCAATGTTAAATACGATGCGTCTGGATACACGTGAACAGAACTTGACTGTTTATTTAAGTTAATACTTCAAATAGAGACCTCCAGCAGTACACCATCACATCAACATACTAAAGCAGCAACTGACTAAAATGGAACATTATGTGAAAGTAAACATCCACATCATAGATTTCTAGAATGTTACCTCATCAAAATGACATAGCTATATTCCAGCCATGCCATCAGGTGACTTGGCTACATTCCATCCATAATATGTCTACACTCCAACATTGTTGAATGTCCTGATAAAAATTAAAGCTATAATTAAACAACCAATAAAGATACAACTAGAACACATCTCCCTCCTTTATCATTATTATAAGAAAATGAACGCACCGCCCAGTTGCTTTGTACTCAATAAAAACCCAAAATAAAAAAGTGCTTGCATGGCTCAACTATCAGGACAGTCAAATACCACAGTGGTCATAGGAAGGCTGTATGTCAAAACCAGAGAGTGTTTAGATCAAAGCAAACCTTAGGATAGCCTGGCAGTTCTCAAAACGATGCCTCATTATGAGGTTTCTGGTAGGCCACCGTCAGTACCAGTAGGTTACCTGCAACCTCGGCTTACTGTTCTCGCTGCCCAATATCCCGTGATACCGAGATATTACAGGCGACAGCGGAACAGTAAGTTCCCAATCCCGTGGAGTCCCAGGGCTGTTAACGGGCAGGTGAATCTGTGATGTATTTGCCGGTAGGGACGTGAACTAAAAGCCGGTCACGGCCTGACGCTAGATCACAGCCCCCACCGGCAGACTTGGATTGAGCCTGTCCGGAAAAAGTGCTGGTAACGTTGCAACCAGCACCTTAATTACGGACCGGCTCACTCGTAATGAGGGACATATCTTATGGTGAAGTGTTTCAAATAGAAAAGCAAACAATTGTTGATGTTGCCGTGATACGCTCCCCTCTGAAACACCAATCCTTTATGACCCCTCTTTTTAACAAAGCAATAACTTTTGAAATACCTTTTTCAAAATAAAGTGATTATTGCAAGGTGAGCTGATCTGAACCAAGGGTATTTTTGGGAAGGGGACAGCTTCGTCCCCCCTAGGCACTTTAAAGTGAGGCGAGATGCATTTGAGGCACTGTGATGGGTCAGGGGGGAGGGAGAACAGTGAAAGGGACGCCTCCCCTTTAACAGGACCCCATTTTAATATAGTCAAATAAAGTCTAATTACATGGGGTGGCCCAAGGCGCAGGCGGCATCGCTAATCATAGGTAGAAGGGAAGGCCTGCGCAGTAAATGCGGCATTGCATGCACTAGGCCCAAATTCCCAAGACCACAGAAATCCCGAGCCATGTCGGTGCTCCCATGAGGACAGCCCACACCCCCAACCGCCACAAGATGTATTCATTGCTCCAAAAGTGTTGCAGAGACGTGTTTTTCACACTAGAGGAATGTGCCCTACAAGGTCGCGCGCGGTCAGAGACCGGCGCCTGGTGTGCATGTTATCTCACACTGGCCAAAGCATGACCCTGCCCAAACCTGGGTGACCACGAATTATAGCCCATATAACTGACTAAACCCTAAGACCCATGAATTCCATGGCACCATGTGCCCTTTGACCACCAACCCCAAAGTAAGTCTGAAATGTCAAAGAGGATGGACAGGGCACATCCGCAAGGTGACAATTGTGTGATTTGTTTTGCGAGGTGCTGGGAGGGATACATTATAGTTCAAAATGAGGGTGGAGACCTTGGAGCCCGATGGCGCGGAGGGATTGAGTGAAATGTGTGTGTGAAGGTTAGAGTGCCCTAGAAGCTCCTTTGTGTCCATCTTAAGGCCTGCCAGGTGCACAGGATAGTAATAAAGAGCTGTATTGTAGGAGTAGAATTAATGTTTTCTGAACTTGGACATGAGAAGAAGATGAGCCCCGCAGCGCCCATGTGATGGAAGACGGACAAAATGGGCTGGGACCAATAAACTGCCATCCCTTGTGGATAAAGTTGGTATATGTATAGGGTTCCTCCAATCAGCCGCGTGGGTTTTTACTGTATGTTGTTGCGTCACTATGATGCTGAGTACCTTGAAAGGTTTCAGCTTGTACTACTTTTTGGCAGAACGTTCTTGACAGCAGAGTTCTTTGTTGTTGCTCTCATCTGCGTATGAGATTAAAACTTGTTATCCTTACAAGATCACCTTGGGCTTTTCTTCCCTTGATGGTTGTATTCTCTCTGGTTTGAGCGTTCAGGGACTTGCCTTCAGTATCCGTAAAAATTGTCAGAAATAAAACGAATCAGAGAAAATGGTGAATAGGGCATTGAAAAAAAACAATGCCAGAAATGGTCATCAAAGGGAGCGGGGGTTGCAGGGGTGTACCCACCACCCTTGATAGTTTCTGGGACTTCGGGGGTTGCAGGGGTGTACCCACCACCCTTGATAGTTTCTGGGACTTCGGGGGTTGCAGGGGTGTTCCCTGATTCCATAAAGAGGAAAGCCGGGGACAAGTGAACTTAAAAAAAAAGGGGAAGGACCCTGCAGCTCCGGGTTCCTTCCATGTGCGTGAAGGGAACCAGTGTCGCAGAGGGATGGCAAGGCTGCAACACACTTCTCTGTGTGCCGCCAGAAGGTAAGTAAGGGGCTTGGTGGGGCTGGGTTGTCTGAAATGACTGCAGGAGGAAAATTCAAAAGTTATTTTCGAGAAGATAACTTTCGGTTATTTCTCCTTCGGTCATTTCGGATTCGATTCGATCATCGTAATCCTGAGCCAAGCCGATGCCTTTGCACTGGGTTCCTCTGTTGCTAATGTATCTGGCTATTCTAGCTGCACAGATGGAACTTACAAGCTCTTTGGAAGCTGTGCTCCCTCCTTCAGATTCTCTGGCACTTTGGCTTTCAAGACACTGACCCCCCCCCCCCGTGGGTGGTGTCCTCTGTGGGCGTTCACTGCATATGCGTTCTCTCGGGCCCTGGAACCTCCTCCAACATCTCCCAACTGGAAGGACACCACAAGGGTCTCCCGCTTCCAACCCTTCGCCTCTTCTCACAGAAAACTCACCTTTGGCTTCTGATACCATCTGTTTACAGATGATGATGACACCTTCCTTTCCTTCCTCAGGCCCATAGCTCAGGAGCCAGCTGATAATACCTGTTACAGCCCTCTGCCCAGGGCTGTAATGCCTCCTAAGGTTACACATTATAGATATGAAACATGAGATCAGTTCCACCTCAGTGTTCCGAGGGACATCATAAACAATTTAAGTGTCCCACTGGTGGTCTTACAGATATCACGCAAATCCCTTGGATGGGATATATCTCCGCAGTTGATAGCGCCCCTTCTATATGTCTATATATTCCATGTTCATTTAAAAAAGTGAACATATTATGCATTACTCAAGTGATATTAGTAATCAGAAAACTGAAATTTAAAAAAGTCTAAACCCAAGTATGGTTTTGACATCGGAGAATTTGTTCAGCTTAGAAGCTTAGAAGCACGTAGACTGAGGGCCTCTGTGATCAGTTCAACACATATCTGTGTTATTTCTTCTGTAACTAAATGCAGGACAACAGGTGAGTCCCAGACATGTATATTTCTTCATCATACATAGCAATGGTGGTCACACCATGTGTCGGCCTCCTTGGTTATAGCGCAATACTCTATCACAGCTGACATTCTTCAACAGCCTTCATCAGGACTGCATAGCCCAAAATGATTGCATGCGCATGTTTTTGCACTAGTACGCACTTTTACTAATGGGCGTGGTAACTGCAAATCCATCAGTACTTGCCCACAAAGTTCTCAATCCCTTCAAGTTTTGTGTTGCTCTATAGATCTTGTGCTTGCACCACCACCTGTCCTCCACATCTCTCCCTCTCATGCTATAGTCTCTCATCATTCAGTGGCCTCTGGGATCTCCTCCACAGCTTGGAGGAATAGATGCTGTTTCACTTTTCAGCACAGCATTGTAAGGTGGTCTTAGTTTGATTGGTCAATGCACATGGTATGGTAGGTGGTAGGTAATCCTCCACATCTCGCTTTCTCATGTTATAATCTCTCATCATTCAGTGGACTCTGGGATCTCCTCCACAGCTTGGAGGAATAGATGCTGTTTCACTTTTCAGCACAGCATTGTAAGGTGGTCTTAGTTTGATTGGTCAATGCACATGGTATTTTAGGTGGTAGGTAATCCTCTACATCTCGCTGTCTCATGTTATAATCTCTCATCATTCAGTGGACTCTGGGATCTCCTCCACAGCTTGGAGGAATAGATGCTGTTCCACTTTTCAGCACAGTATTGTAAGGTGGTATTACTTTGATTGGTCAATGCACATAGTATGTTAGGAGGTAGGTAATCCTCCACATCTCGCTGTCTCATGTTATAATCTCTCATCATTCAGTGGACTCTGGGATCTCCTCCACAGCTTGGAGGAATAGATGCTGTTTCACTTTTCAGCACAGCATTGTAAGGTGGTCTTAGTTTGATTGGTCAATGCACATGGTATGTTAGGTGGTAGGTAATCCTCCACATCTCGCTGTCTCATGTTATAATCTCTCATCATTCAGTGGACTCTGGGATCTCCTCCACAGCTTGGAGGAATAGATGCTGTTTCACTTTTCAGCACAGCATTGTAAGGTGGTCTTAGTTTGATTGGTCAATGCACATGGTATGTTAGATGGTAGGTAATCCTCCACATCTCACTGTCTCATGTTATAATCTCTCATCATTCAGTGGCCTCAGGGATTTCCACCACAGCTTGGAGGAATAGATGCTGTTTCACTTTTCAGCACAGCATTGTAAGGTGGTCTTAGTTTGATTGGTCAATGCACATGGTATGGTAGGTGGTAGGTAATCCTCCACATCTCGCTTTCTCATGTTATAATCTCTCATCATTCAGTGGACTCTGGGATCTCCTCCACAGCTTGGAGGAATAGATGCTGTTTCACTTTTCAGCACAGCATTGTAAGGTGGTCTTAGTTTGATTGGTCAATGCACATAGTATGTTAGGAGGTAGGTAATCCTCCACATCTCGCTGTCTCATGTTATAATCTCTCATCATTCAGTGGACTCTGGGATCTCCTCCACAGCTTGGAGGAATAGATGCTGTTTCACTTTTCAGCGCAGCATTGTAAGGTGGTCTTCGTTTGATTGGTCAATGCATATGGTATGTTAGATGGTAGCTATAAGGGTCATCTGATGTCTCTCAGAGTTCATCAGGTGTCAGTAATAAGCTTTCACCCAGACCTGCAGAAACTCATCCAAAGAGAAGATGAACCATATATGGTCCCTTCACTTAAAGCCAGTTACGTCACTCGCTAGCAGCCCAGTGGACCACGCCTTCTATGGGGGCTGCACAATGAGCAATTACATCCCACACCCCCTTCCTGCAGGCACTAGCACAATTCTCACAGCTCCATGACCCCAGGACATAAAGTACTTGCATATGGACATTAGCAGTCTTTCTTCTTAAGAAGTGTTCCCAGAATTCTAGACATTGCACCTAAATTAACATTTTGTTTACTTCACACATGCATAAAACAGAGTATTGCACACAAAGAGTCACAATGCTTTGATTACCCGATTACACTGTTACACTCGAATGAAGGCTACGAACATCCTCCTCGGATAACGCAGAAAGTTAAAGATAAGTGTTAACCACAAATTCTCCCCATGGCTACATGAAGTAGAAAGGCAGTCCACTTGGCCAGCCCTCCTGCTTGGCTTCGAACCCCGGCTGCTTGGTGTTAAGCCAGTCCACTTGGCCATCTCTCGTGCTTGGCTTCGAACCCCGGCTGCTTGATGTTAAGCCAGTCCACTTGGCTATTCCTCCTGCTTGGCTTCGAACCCCGGCTGCTTGGTGTTAAGCCAGTCCACTTGGCTATCCCTCCTGCTTGGCTTCAAACCCTGGCTGCTTGGTGTTAAGCCAGTCCACTTGGCTATCCCTCCTGCTTGGCGTTTAACCCCGGCTGCTTGGTGTTAAGCCAGTCCACTTGGCTATCCCTCCTGCTTGGCATTTAACCCCGGCCGCTTGGTGTTAAGCCAGTCCACTTGGCTATCCCTCCTGCTTGGCGTTTAACCCCAGCACCTTGATGTTAAGCCAGTCCACTTGGCCATCCATCCTGCTTGGCTTCGAACCTCGGCTGCTTGGTGTTAAGCCAGTCCACTTGGCCATCCCTCCTGCTTGGCTTCGAACCCCGGCTGCTTCGTGTTAGAACGACCAGTCGGACTCCAGAACTTCGCAGCCTCCATGAAGCGCAGACCCAGAGGCAGGCATCTGTTTGACTGTACCTGCTCGCGGAACCTACTGAGCACTGCCCTTTGTTTAACTCCATCATTGCTGACTTTTTGAACAAAATTAAAAAGATGTTTTTGTCTTAAGTAATTGCTGATAAGAATTTGGTGAGTGAGCCGAGAAGGAGTCTGTTGGTTGAGACTCCCAGGTATGCCAGAGCGATGCTAGAAGTTTGTGGACTTGGAGGGTCCAACACCCTCCCCAGAACAGACGGAGGACTCAGTCAATGGCAAGTACAAACTGTGGTTTATTGCAAATAAAACCAACAGGGAGCAATACAAGAACACCAGAGGATTGTGGTACAGCTCACTGCTCCACGGCGCGCAGGCAATTTTTTTCCCACTCTGGCCTCATCACTTGGGCCCTTCCCATAAAAACCTATCACTGTAAGGGATTAGATATTGAGAGTCTCGATTACCTATAGTGGACTCTGTAGGTGTTATTCTACTGGACCTTTCATGCAAGGTGGCTGGACTGTCTCATTCCCATGAACTATCTATTACATTGTTGCAGAGTAGTGGGCTTACCATTGGTTCTTGTCCCTTGCCATCCACCCCTGGAATACTGGACTGTGATTGGTTAGAGCTGATCCCCCATACATGGGACTCGATCGAGTTCTCAGCTCGCTGTGCACCTCTTCAAGGTGATGTGAACAATGAAGTCTCTGTATTTTAACTTGTGTGTACCACTTTTGCCTATGAGAATATTCTCCTCCCGTTGCAATACTTGTTGCAGTCTGCGACTGGTTTGCTGGGATCAGCTCCCCTTTTCCACCACAGAAGACTGTGCATTGTCTCATTCGGCCCCATTCGAAGGAGTGTTGCCCTGATCTCCCCTGAGTGGATTGCTGCCTCTATAATCCCCACTGAGAATTACTCCTCTTTCAAATGCCTTGTCTGCAGGCTCTCTTTCTCTCCACCTGGCAACCCCCGCACTTGGGGATTGTTTCTGTAGCCCTGCAGTCCCCTACCAGCCCTTGACACCTGATGTCTGCACTCACCCATGCACTTGCACATGCTGGCCGTTACGTATTTATTGTTATTATCTTTGCCATGTACTGCACTGTCCCTGCCCCCTTCCCACACACTTACACAATCTGAATGACACCTGTCCTAGTAGGATCGCTGTCTGTCCTGCCTTTGTTCCCCTCCCTTGCCTCGTCACGCCTTTAAACACTTGTGTATAGGCGCGTTATAATGCCATATCATATCATATCCTAGCCACTCTCTTACCGTTGCTACTCTCTACTGGCCACCTGGCCAAATCACCTCTTTTCTCTCCGAGTAGGCAGACCTCTCCTCCGCCCTTCTGGCCTCAACCACCCAATTCCTCCTCCTAGGTGACCTCAATATCAATCTTGATTCTCCCTGTTCCTCATCTGTGCTCTTTTGCAACCTCTGTGATTCACTCTCCCTCTCTACTCTCCCCTCCGGCCCAACTCACTCTGCTGGGCACACACTTGATGTCTTGATCTCCTCTGGCCTCCCCCTCTCTACTCCCCTCACCACTCCTTTCTCCTGGAGGGATAACTACCTCCTCTCCTCTCATCTCTCCACCTCCTCCCCTCAAGCCAAGCCTACCCCAAGATTGCCACCCACCTTCTCGGACATCCGTCCCATGAAGCGTGTGTCAGTCGAGGCTTTCTCTACCACCTCCCCCCCCCACTCCTCCTCCCCGGGCCGAGTCACAACCTGACACAGCCCTGTCTCTGCTCTATCCCTCTATTTCTGCAACTCTTGATGCTCTTGCCCCTGTCATGAGGATCCATTTGAAGTCCAAAGCCATGTGTAATTCTTCGTATGAAGCCCTGAGTAGTAGGGGTGGTCCAGTTGTGTACAGCTTGTACTTTGCTGGGCAATAGCCTTATTTAGAGAAGTTCAAAGGGACTGTATCCAACACCCTCCTGAGGGACTTCTCTATAAGCAAAGAGAATGCATGGCAGTAGAAGGTCCCACTTTCTTTTAAGGGGTTCTTCTAAAGCACCTATCATGCTCTTCATAGTACGATTAAACCTCTCTACCAGTCCATTTGTCTGTGGATGGTAGGCTGTAGAGAACTTGTTAGTGACTCCACAGTTTGTCCACATGGCTTGCATGTAGTGGGACATAAAACTGGATCCCCTGTCGGAAATCACTTCCTTAGGAAAGCCTACTCTGGTAAAAATACCAAATAGAGCCTTAGCCTGAGCCGTAACAGTTCTCATAGGTATTGCTTCAGGATACCTAGTAGCATGGTCTACTACAACCAGGATAAACCTGTTTCCTGAAGATGTGGGAGGGTCAAGGGGACCAACAATGTAGATGCCCACCCTCTCAAAAGGAACTCCCACCACTGGGAGAGGCACCAGGGGTGCCACATTCTTGGCTCCACTCTTGCCAGAGGTTTGGCAAGTGTGACAGCTCCTACAGAATTTGTCAACTTCTGAACCCATTTTAGGCCAGTAGAAGTATAAAGAGAGGCTTTCCTTGGTCCTCTTGAAACTCAAATGACCAGCCAATGGTGTCTCATGGGCCAACTGTAGGAACTGGAGTCTGTTTTCTAGGGTCACTTGTCATGGCCACTGGGCAAGGACCACTAGTTCCATCATCTAAAGGGTCCAGGTGGACTCATTCCTGGTGCCGTTGGTGCCAGGCTCATGAGAAAGTGTGCTCTGCACACTTTATTTCTGGTGCACGTGTTATTTCCTCCCCTGCAGGTTCCCCATGTGCATCCAGGTCGGGCTTGGCCATAGGGAAACATTAGGCTGAACGTGCAGCATCCTCTGGGAGTGGCAAGGTGGGGCCACAAGGCACAGCCAAGGGGGCGTATCTGGGAGCGAGCGATTTGCATTAGTCTGCTTATAGCAGGGTAACGCTCACTGCTGCCTGAAGCGCTCTTTACCTGATTCCAGCAATACTATCGACTGAAGCACCTCTTACCTGATTCCAGCAATACCATTGCCTGAAGCGCATCTTACCTGATTCCAGCCATATCATCGCCTGAAGCGCATTTTACCTGACTCGTGCAATCCCATCGCCTGCAGTGCATCTTACCTGATTCCAGCAGTCAACGCAGTCGAAGCGCATCCTCACCTGTTCCGGGCGTCTAAGCTACATGGGAGCTCATCTCGTCCAGCATCCTCGCGGATCCATCCATCCAGCAACCGCCGGCAGGTCTTAGGATAGCTGCCTCTCATCAGACCTTGCCAGGCCATCCCTGCAGGAGAAAACGACAAACAAGGTTAGAAACAACATAAAGACTTAACTCTAAGGTCACGCACAACATATTCCTTGCGCTTGACCTTAGAATCCAACTTACCTTCTACTGGGGACATCGTAAACTCCTCTGGCCCTCATTTGGACTTGCTCCCAACACCACGACTCTGCTGGGCCCTTCATCACCTATTGGGGAGAGGGAAAGACATTACAAGGGTTATGGACAATAATCACGGAAAAAAGACATTGCAAAAGGATACGGTCAATAACACGTACCTCTGAAGTGGATCAGCCACAGCCGGTCTGGGCTGCCACGCACACGGACCAGTGAAGAAACTAGGTCCATTAAAGGCGCCCGGCAGTTGAGAAGCAGGATGGAGAGCTCATCCTCATAAACAGGTGAGACTATATGGGAAGACGCATGCTCACCACTTTCTGGGAAGAAGGGTTCGATTGAAATCACAGTCCAACCACAGCATTCTCACTGCCTCTCGTATTCTCTCAGGGGCAGTGTCAGCAACCAGCGCAGTCCACAATACAGGAGCTGAGGAAGAAGCCTGATCCAGGGAAGCCAAGTCCAGGGAGGGCTACAACCATGCCCCAATGCCCCCGCCGAGACCAGGTGAGCGTAACAGCACTTCAAGTCTTTTGCAGTCCCCAGGGATAGACTCAGTCGGTTCAGTGTAGAAGAGACCATCTTCCCAGTGCAGCCTATGCTTCCCAGGCTCTTGCCCATTGAGCAGAGAAGCTGCCTGTAGGCGAAGACCTTCAAGAGTTGGACATTCTCTCTGTCCCTTACTGAAGTCTGCCCTGTTGGGTCCACCTTTTGCCAGTAAAGACTGCAGCTCAGGATTGTCAACAGGATCCAGATCTCCAACTAGAGTTATGTGTTCTTCCAGATCTGACTCTTCAGAAGCTGGCTCAACCACACAGGTTTGTACCTCACAATTACCCTCAGCAGGTGGAGGAGTCACAAGGGTGACTTTGGACAATTTGGGGATGTCCTCTTGGTAGCACAGGGGTGCTATCTGCTTTCTTCTTGGAGGTCTTGGGATTCCCCTTTGCCTCTTTCTGTCCTGAAATAGCAGTGAGCAATTTCTGTGGACTGGGGGTGATAGCTCTCTATCAATTCCCCTGGAGAGCCTCTCAAGGTCCTCTCCCTTTCGGGCCTAGTGAGCTCCTGTTCCCTTTTACTGGGAGGCCTGGGGGTACTAGACACAACTCCAAGAGTGTTTAGGTCATTGCCCAACAGGACTCTCCCAGGCACTTCACTCTGCACACTAAAAGGTATCTTGTCATTGCACTAGATGAGAGCCAGTAACTGGGGAAGCATTTGCAAAGGGCCTCTAGCTAACTTGGTTAGGTGTTTGGGTGCCTTAGCAACATCCTCCACCTTGAAAAATGATTCATCAACCAAAGTTATGCTGGCTCCAGTGTCTCTGATGGCAGGGGTCTCCTGGCCATTCACAAGAACACTATCTTTATAATACTCTTTAGTATTATCTGGGATGGAATTATAGACATCTAAATTCTGCTGTTCCCACACACCCAGGGACACTAAAGAAACACTAGCTGAGACTCTCATGGGTTCATCAGCCAGTAGGTGAAAGTTTCCACTTGCCATAGCTACTTCTTCCTCTGGGGAGAAGGCTAAGGAGACAGTGTGGACCCCTGAAGGTTTACCCTTACATCTGGGATCCCCTTTCACATGGTCAGTTGATCCACAAACATAACATTTCCCAAATGTTTTGATGAATGGGGGCTTGTTCTGACCTCCACCTGGTTTCGGTACAGATGGTACACTAGCCTGATTGGGTTTCCCTTGTGGTTTCCCGTTATGTTGCTGTTTGGGGCCCTCTTTTGGATTGGAGGTATTAGAATTCTCCTTGTTAACTTTCTTTGGTTGCTTTCCCTCATCCTTCTTCTGAGTTGGCCCAGAATCCTTGTGATTAGCCCTGTCAGCTACCCACAAGTCAGCAGCCTTAGCTAACTTTGTTGGATCTATTTCCTTAGAATCAGCCAAGTGCTATCTGAGCTCAGGAGAGCAGGCGTCATAAATTGACTCCAACATAACAAGATTTCTCATACCTTCATAAGTGTTACTCTGTAACCCTTAACCCATCGATACAAACATTCACATACCCAGGTAGCCCAAGGGGTACCATCATGCTTTTTGAGGGTCCTAAACCTCTTAAGGTACTGGGAAGCGGTCTTCCCAAATCTAGCAATTAAAGCTAGCTTTACACACTCATAATCCATCCTGTCCACCTCCCCCAACTCCATCACAACATCACATGCAACAGTGGGTAGCCTAGAGAAGAGCCAAGGAAGCAACTGATTCCCTGTAATGTCTTGAATCCCATGGTTATATTCAAACATTGCCAACCAATCTAAAATATCAGGCTTAACCTCATACATACCCACAATTTCTTTAGGCATACAGGGTCTCTTAGGACTGGAAGACCTAGAAGACTCTGGGAGAGAAGTGTTCTCAATAGACAACTTTTTCATTTCCAAGGCATGGTTCATCTCCATTTCTCTGAGCTTAAGTTCTTGATGTTTTTTTTTTCTGTTTGAGCATTTGAGCAGTTTACATTCCAATTCAAGCCTCATCTTTTCTAGAGCAATGAATTCACGACTGAGTGTAGGACCTGTAGGGGTCCCAGTGGACAAAGGTTGAGGTTGTTGAGCAGGTACAGTAGCAGTGAGGCCTAGATTGTGGGACACACCTGTTTCATCTACCTCATCAATAATATACACATTATTATCCTCATCATTTTCCACATTTGCTGAGGGGTTAAGTATTTCATACCCACCCTCCAGACTTTGTTTCTCCAACAAACTTTCAATCCATTCAGACTTCCTTTCTCTACACAGATTTTTAAGATAATCCACAGTGTAACTAAGGAGGGTCTCCTGACTGTAGCTTTCCATATCAGACATGATTAATATTGCTTTTTAGTAATGTTTAGCCTTGTGGTTAGTTGATCCAAGGTAATAGCAGCACTCGTGTAATTACTATACGTGATCCTCACCGCTGTACACAAGTGTTAGGCAGAATCATATGCAGTGCCCTTTGGGAACACCACACACAATTAAGACTACAAGTGCAAGTACAAATTCACCTTTGGTACAAGCCTGTACTACACAGTAAAGTGGTAGCGATGGCTGAGCAGCCAGACTTATCTCAAGAATAAAGTGAGCCGTATAAACAGTTACACAAAGGACAGCAATTACTATGGTTCAAACAAACACTGACTCAAGGTTTCTGAGTAAAAGAATATACATTTATTTACACATTCACTTGTAAAACAGATCACTAAATAAAGCAGCAGAAAAATCACACTCTTAATACACTACACAACACCCAATGAATTCTGGACAAGTTAAGCTCAAAATGAAGTGTGAGCAAAATGGCACTCCAGCAATATAAATGGGAGGGAAAGACAAGGTTATTCAGAATCAAGCAGCACCAACAAGTACGTAGGCAGGGCAATCTAGAAAAGGCTTACTACAACTAGGATTCAAATCAATAGGCCTTGGCCAATGTTAATGGTTCAGAGTCTTTGCAGAGGATCACACAGTTCAGAGTAGTTTGCGGTTAAGTCTTTGCCAAGAGTTCGAAACGAAGTTGGTCGAAGGAAATGTTATTTAAAAGAGTAGAGAAGAACAAGCCATCAGATTAGCGAAATATTTAAAACACTTTCACAGCGGTCGGATGGCACGAACAGCCGGGTTTGAACAGTACCTTAGAAGAATAAGGATGCTGTAGCTGAGGCAGAAGTTCCTGGCAGATCCTGCAGGCTCACGGTTCCTGAAGCGACTGTCGGACTGACATGAAGAAGGAAGACTGGAGGGTCCTGCAATGCCCAGGGAAGAAACCAGCAGCAGAGCAAAGCAACAAATAAAAGGTGCGCTCCTTAAAACCCAAACAGGGTCCGGTCCTCCTGGCTATCCAGTTCACTGCAGCTGTGCACAGCAATTTTGATCAGGGGAGGGAGGCCTTGCTTGGTGTTTGGCCAACTGGTTGGTCCTACCAGCTCAAGGGAAGAAGATTCCTTGCAGATCTTCTCTGTCATCGAAGTTTGGAGATTCGGACCCGCAGCAGGGCTTCACCGGGAGGTTCAGTCGTGGTAGTGGTCCTCATCTTTCAGCCTCTCTTTGGTTCTTCGGTTCTCTTGATCCAGTGGCGACTCTGCCTTCCAAGTCCTAGAGACCTGCTTTTTATGCAGTTTTCCCCCATTTACACAGCCTGGCTATCAATCACACAGCAGGGTGGCTGTCCTGGCAGGACGGCCACCTAGCCAATCAAACAAGAGTGCAGGTGGCCTAAAACCCCTCCCTCACATCCTGTCCACCCAGACTCTCAGGCGCCTAAGAAGGGCTTCTGTGCAGAAGCCCGCCAAAGGATGGCAAACAAACCTGGTTTGGCGCGCAGAGTAAAACACGAGAAATACCTTTATGAAAAGAAATGGCGAATAAACCCAGCCGGAACCAAATAAAAGTATGTGGGGTCCAGCGGATTTAAGTTTGAGGCTACTAACATAGCCTAAAACAGTACCAAGGCTATTTTCATAGACCGCGGTAGGATAAAAATGGTAGATACCACTGACACCAGCCAAATCTTAAGGAAAGGGGAACAAAATAATGTTCCATGAGAGACAGACAAAAAGGGTTAACTATTAACCCTTTCCAGTACTCTATGTAATATAGGAAGTGGGTTTACTCCTGGTTATCTTGTTTAGTTTTTGGTATCAATAATCTTCCTAACACGGTAGTTAGTGCGATACAGGTTCGCTTTTATTGATGATTCTTGAAAGATTCCACTTTATACAATGGTTAGTGTGTAGAACACTGTTATGGCATTGTATGCCTTGGTGCGGTCAGCCGACACGTGTTTCAACCCCTAAGGGTCTTTCTCAAGGCAGGTATGTCATGCTGAGATCCCCGGGTGGGGTTTCTTAGTGTGTTGTAGGTGGCTTCTGTGAAGCCGCAGGGAACAACACATCACAGACACTACTCTGACGAAGAGCCCAATAGGAGCTAGACTGCCACAAGGACAGCCACCTACAACACACTAAGAAACCCCACCCGGGGATCTCAGCATGACATACCTGCCTTGAGAAAGACCCTTAGGGGTTGAAACACGTGTCGGCTGACCGCACCAAGGCATACAATGCCATAACAGTGTTCTACACACTAACCATTGTATAAAGTGGAATCTTTCAAGAATCATCAATAAAAGCGAACCTGTATCGCACTAACTACCGTGTTAGGAAGATTATTGATACCAAAAACTAAACAAGATAACCAGGAGTAAACCCACTTCTCATACGCACCAAATTGGGGTCCTGGCTATACCCCAAACCACTCCTGTGATCTTGCGACACCAGAACAAACCTCCCAACCTATAAGTGGTGCATAGCATGGGCAAGTTCCAATCCTAGAGCCAACCAGACCCCCCTCTATGTAATATAGTTTGTACTGTGTCTGTGAATTAAAAGCGACTAATAAAGTCAATGGCAACTTTACATGCTCTGGGAGACAGTAGTCAGTCCCAGAAAATGTAGTTTAAAGTGGGAAGTCTGAAAAAGACAACCCTGTGTCACTGCACTAAAGGTGCTGTGTGACACACAGTAAAAAGATGATGCCCATGGAGTAGGTGAGGCTCCACAGACTATGAACACAAACATGTAAAACACATGTAAGAGTGGGAAAAAAGGCTCACACCCTTACCAGGTGAAAAAATAAATCCTAGAAATCCAGCAAAGCTGCTGAGGGACTCAGTAGCTAAGGGAAATTCGCCATTCTGGAGAATTCTCCCTAACATCCTCCAATGACAGGCAGCCGGCCAATCACCTTTGAGTGCATTCCTGTAACCAAAAATACTAAGCACAGGGAGTTTCGGGCACCTCCCTTGCTTCCTGCCCTGCCAGGCACGCTGGAGCCAGAGGTGGGATCAAGGACAAAATGAACAAAGGGGCCAAACCTGGTTTGACGCGTAGAGTAAATTTCAAGAAGGACCTTTACAACACGAAATTGTGAAAAAAGAAGACCGGGGCTATTTTGGGTGCTATAATGTAGCTGCGAACGCAGCCCGCTGTAAAAAGACACAATGATAGTTAAAAGTAAACCACTGCCACCAGCCATCACATAAAAATGTTAAACGAGAAGTTAGACAAAGGGCATACTAAGTAACCCCTCCAGCACCCTATGTAAGATAGTGTGTGCTGGGTCTAGAAAGTTACAAATGTAAGTAAAGTCAATGTCACTTCACTGCTCTGGGAAACAGTAGTTTATCCCAGAGAAGGTATTTAAACCTTTGGTAAATCTAGGAGACTTCCCTGTGACACTGCACTGAAGGTGCTGTGTGACACAATGTAAACATGATGCCTATGGAGTTTGTCAGACTCCAAAAACAAACACAGAAAACACATAGGATTAAAAGTACCAAGTCCCAAAGTTCAGCAAAAGAGCTGGAGGTCTCTAAGGTGGGAGGAATTAAACACCAAAAATGAAAATTCTCCTCAACAGCCTCATTACGAGATTGGTGGGAATTCTGTTGGAATTACCACCATACTAATGCCCTTCTCCACCGCTCAGTCTCATGGATTCTGCGTGGTTTAAGGATGGAGGTGATTGGAGTTTATAGGCCTCCATGAGGAGTTTGGCTGGTTCTCCATGAGCGACGCATGCACTGTGGTGAGCACGCAGATGTCTGAAGGTTACGTGGGGCTGTTTGCTAGATTGTACCCCTGCACTTCACCTCCGAATGTATAGTTCAGTGGTGTGGGCAAGCGGCAGCAACAGATTCACTTCCACTGTAATACCACTTTTAGCCACACCACAGAACGCTTCAGGAGGGGTATTTTGCTTCCCGTTTCTGAGGGAGTTGCTCCAATGACGTCAGCAAGAATAAGGGAGGCGCACTTAAGTTATGAGAGCAAGTGGCACTTTGTGGGCGGGCGGCCCTTCCAGGTTACCTGGATGCGCTTTACATTGGCTCTCTGCACTTTATACCGCCGCATGATACTGCAAGGACTGGGGCTTCACGACATATATCTTTTTACAATCGAAGTTTAGATTTTTGCAATGCTGATTAGAAGATCTGCAATGCTCGGGGCTGACATTTTCTTTTTTGATTTGAGAAACAGTAAATGTTGCATGTGAATCCCTCCTGGGAGAATGGTAGCTCCCAGGATGTTGTAATGGGTCACGTGGCAGTAGCCACGCGACCAACATAATAAAAGAGGCGAGCCGCTTCCGGCTCGCCAGTCACTCCCATCCTGGCTCCAGCGTCGTTCCTGTTCGGCACCAGGCTGGTGCTGCGCTGTGTGTGCTGGGCCTACGGACGGGGCCCAGCTTAAGGACGGTGCCCCTGCCGGGCAACGCCGTCCGGACGGTGCCCCTGCCGGGCAACGCCGTCCCTGTGGGTCCCCCAGCCATGTGAGGCGGGTTGGGGTTGCGACCCCGGCCTGGGTGCCCCCAGAGCCGGGGCTGCGGTAAGCCGGTTGCCAGCCGGCCATGTGTGGAGCTCCGGTGCCCCGGAGCGGGTGGGATGAGCCCCCACCCCTGAGTATGCGGCATGGGCGCCGCCAAGTGTCTAGGCTGTCGGGTGCCACCCGACCCGAGTACGGGGCTGCCCGGTGATCCGGAGCAGCCCCCAACAATGGCGACGAAGGAACGGGCCCGGTGTGCCCGGAGGATATCATGGTGTGGCGGGCCCATCTATACCTGGGCCCGCCGAGAAGAAGTGCCGTGGCAGACCCACCTCCAACTGGGCCTGCGAAGTGCACATGGGGGCGAGCTGCCTGCCCGTCCCCTGAGGGAGATGGAGGAGGTCCGCGGCATCGGCCGCGTGGGTGGCTGCGCCCCTCCCCGCCTTGGATGCGGACTCTGCCGCGTCAAGGGGGGGAGAGTGAGATGGGCGGCATCGGCCGCGGGAGGAAGGCAAGCAATCGGCCCCCACAACCATCAGGAGGGCAGAAGACGTCCCCCCTTTCCCGTGGGGACTGGAATGCCCGCGGCATCGGCCGCGAGGAGGAGCCGAGCTGCCCCTCCCCCACCTACTGGCTGCGGCGATGGGCGATGCAGGAAAAGAAATGAGGCGGGCCCAACACCAACTGGGCCCGCGAGGAGAAGGATGCCGTCCCCCCCAGCCCCCCGTGAGAGGGGAAAGTGCTCGCAGCACCGGCCACCGTGAAGGTGAGCGGCGGCGGCCGCACTGTGTGGGCGGCGGTGGCCGCATGAGGTGTCCCCCTTTTTCCATCTGAAAGGGGGGGGGGCTGCCCCGCGGCCTCGGCCGCAAAGAACAGAAGGCGGCAACAAGAAAAGCCTGTGGCAGTGCCCCCCAAGAACAAGGGCCTGCCGCGAAAAAAAAAAAGAGAAACGAAGATACAGGCCCGAATCCAACGGGGCCTGCAATGGGGAGGCGCTGCCCCTTCCCCGCCCGCAAGTCAAAAGAGTGAGGAGCGGCAAGAGGACCGCCAAAGGAAACCCGGCGGCCGCCAGGAAAAGGGGTGAGGCATCCCAACGCCGGGGCCCGGCGGTGACCCATGCAAGTCGCATGGTGCCCGAAGTGTGATGAGGAGGGGCGAGGCCGGAGAACACCTGGGCCTTCCAGGGTGAAACTATCCATGGGCAGCAGGGCAGATATGGAGGGAGCTACATGTCCCCAAGCCATGCAGGGGTGCAACAGATGGGCTTCAGCGTTTGGTAGTGGTCCGGTGCCCATCCGGGCCCTACAGCTGAGGCACCTTGCGATTGGTTGTACATGATGTCTGCCTGTGACTCCGTCATGAGTGCCCCCCCCTCAGACTGTGGACACGGCCGATGTGGCCCCTGGGCCTCCCCAGGTGCGGCTTTGCCGGCCCCTGAGTGGTGAACTGAACTGTCCTGAGGAGCTGCCCACGTATGATGTCCGACCGGTCTCTTGCAGACCTGCAATTGCTTAATATGGACTCAGTGGCCATCTCCATGAAGACTGGGACCCTGCAGACCCTGGACTTGCTTAAATTGGCCCATTCAAGTGGCGATGTGAAGCTGTGATCCTGCATATTGTGGCCATGCTTTAAATGGTGCCAGGGGGGATCAACAAGGGCGGCGTTCAGCAATAGTGAAACCACTCACCCAGGTTAATAAAGGGTGTATTAGTAGAGTGGTTGTAGGAGTAGTAGTGAGCAAGTAGCGGTATGTGTTTTGTTTTGTTGTTTATTAAAAAATGGAGTGGTGTTGCATGTGAATCCCTCCTGGGAGCATGGTAGCTCCCAGGATGTTGTAATGGGTCACGTGGCAGTAGCCACGCGACCAACATAATAAAAGAGGCGAGCCGCTTCCGGCTCGCCAGTCACTCCCATCCTGGCTCCAGCGTCGTTCCTGTTCGGCACCAGGCTGGTGCTGCGCTGTGTGTGCTGGGCCTACGGACGGGGCCCAGCTTAAGGACGGTGCCCCTGCCGGGCAACGCCGTCCGGACGGTGCCCCTGCCGGGCAACGCCGTCCCTGTGGGTCCCCCAGCCATGTGAGGCGGGTTGGGGTTGCGACCCCGGCCTGGGTGCCCCCAGAGCCGGGGCCGCGGTAAGCCGGTTGCCAGCCGGCCATGTGTGGAGCTCCGGTGCCCCGGAGCGGGTGGGATGAGCCCCCACCCCTGAGTATGCGGCATGGGCGCCGCCAAGTGTCTAGGCTGTCGGGTGCCACCCGACCCGAGTACGGGGCTGCCCGGTGATCCGGAGCAGCCCCCAACAGTAAAGAACTGTTAGCAAGCTTTGCACGCGTTTGAGAATCAAGGCAGCACTGAGTCAACGGAGCCCTGTTGTGTTTGCTGAATGAGCAGAAAAGGTGCTTGCAAGATGTGTACTTTGCGGTGCTCTTTCATGCAGAGTGCTTTAGTGTTGCCAGAGCACCTCCTACCCAATCATTAAAAAGTTTTTGTTTTAAGAAGGGCAAGTGAGGCGCTCTTTCCACGTGTGCTCTACTCCTCCTGCCAGATTCTATGTGGAGTGGCTCGAGGGCAGGGCACTCATAACATCACACCTTTCATCAGAAAGGTCACACATGGCCACGTGTCATACGTGCCCGCCTTCCCTGTCACCAGTGGGGTAATGGGGCCCGCAGCCTCCCACACTGTCGGGTCCCCCGCCACCACATGTCATGAGAGGGGCCCACTTTGTGTAAAAAAATTGCCAAAAAAATGCAACTAAAAAAACATTTTTTTCTTTTTTAATTCACTTTGTTTTCATAAATACATTATTTCTATAACAGAAATCATTTCCTTTTGAAGGAAGGGTGACTACAATGAGAAACTTTATTTTTGAGGCCTGAGGGCTCCCCCTACCCCGTGACATGGAAGACCCCAGGCTGGAGGCCTCCATGTCATGTGGTCTGGGGAGTCCTATGACTTCAAAATGAAATAGTTTATTTTTGAAATCACTCTACCTTCATAAAGACATTATTTCCGTTATGATTTGGTCTTTAACAGAAAGAATTTCTATAGGAAGTTAGAGGGTCTTCAAAAAGAAAGCATTTTTTTTGTTAACTGATAAGGCTCTCATCAACCGCATGACATGTACGTGTGTGAGTGTATGGTGAAAGGGTGCACACAAATGTATGGGTGGCTGGGTTTGCGTGTGTGCGTGTATAGTGAAAGAGTGAACAGTTAAATGTACAGGTGGCCGCCTGGGTGGGCCTGTATGGTGAAAAGGTGCACACTTACATGTACGGGTGGCTGCCTGGGTGGGCCTGTATGGTGAAAAGGTGCACACTTACATATACGGGTGGCTGGCTGGGTCGGCCTGTATGGTGAAAAGGTGCACATACATGTACGGGTGGCTGGCTGGGTGGGCCTGTATGGTGAAAAGGTGCACACTTACATGTACGGGTGGCTGGCTGGGTGGGCCTGTATGGTGAAAAGGTGCACACTTACATGTACGGGTGGCTGGCTGGGTGGGCCTGTATGGTGAAAAGGTGCACACTTACATGTACGGGTGGCTGGCTGGGTGGGCCTGTATGGTGAAAAGGTGCACACTTACATGTACGGGTGGCTGGCTGGGTGGGCCTGTATGGTGAAAAGGTGCACACTTACATGTACGGGTGGCTGGCTGGGTGGGCATGTATGGTGAAAAGGTGCACACTTACATGTACGGGTGGCTGGCTGGGTGGGCCTGTATGGTGAAAAGGTGCACACTTACATGTACGGGTGGCTGGCTGGGTGGGCCTGTATGGTGAAAAGGTGCACACTTACATGTACAGGTGGCTGGCTGGGTGGGCCTGTATGCTGAAAAGGTGAACACTTACATGTATGGGACGGTGGATAGCTCTGTGGCAATGCACGGGTCTTGAAAGCAAGACCACGCTGAGCAAACACAGATTCGAATCCCAGACCCGCGCTTGAAAGAAGAAAAAAAATTAAGCGTGTTATAAATTAAACTAGCGCCTAGATAGCTACGGTTATGTGCGCTGTAAATAAATGCAAAAAATAAAATAAAGTATGGGTGGCTGCCTGGGTGTGCCTGTATGGTGAAAGAGTGCACACTTAAATGTATGCATGGCTGGGTGTGCGTGTGTGCATATGGTGAATGGTGTGTGTGCTTGTGTTCAGGGGCGCAACAAAACCTACATTTCAGGGGGGCTAACCCTTCAAATGTTGGCAGCGGCGCCAAACATATTTGTGTGGGGGCATCTAACTATTTATTCATTTTAATGAGACTATTCTAGTGCAGCTCCAATGTTACAAGCAGTTAACTCTCTCCTTTAAGTCTGAAAGCACCCACTTATGGACTGCTGTGAGAATGAGTGGTCTCCTGTCCCCTCTCTACCCTTCCAATCACACCCCTGCCATGCAGGTACTAAACCCACATAACGATTTCAATTGCCTGCACAATGTGGCATTTGAATGCAGGTACTAACAGTGAAATGATTTACTTTACTAATTGCTGGGTCCTTGCTAACAGAGAATCCCTGGTGCCCTTTAACATCTGTGTCCTGGTCTGTCTGGCAACTGCTCTGTAGGTCAACCAGGTCACGTCAACATAGCCCACAATTTCAGGAGGGGGGGTGCTGAAGCCCAGTCAGCTGAATGGTGTTGCGCCACTACTTGTGCTGAATGCCTTGAATACTTCTTGGTTATCTTCATTACTCCTAGCCCTTTTCTTCCTCGTCCCCGTATTTGTGTATGAGGCAGTAATTGTATATGAGGCATTCTGCCTCATATACAAGTACTGGGATTAGGTAGAGGTACATGGAGGTATGATATGATATGATAGGTTATTTATAACATGCTTAATACCCAGAGGTTTCTAAGCGTGGGCCCAGGGATTGAACCTGTGTTGCTCCGTGTCATCATGATTCCAAGGTGAGCAGGTTGCCGCTGAGCTATCCTCCAAGACTTAGCTATCTGTAATCTTCATTACTCCTAGTCCCACTCTTCATCATCCCAGGATTTACCTGTGAGGCAAGGGGCCTTATACGTAAGCACAGGGACAAGGAAGAGGAACATGGAGGTAATTCTGGGCCAAGGAGCAGATTTTGGAGGTTGGGGTAGGGGTGGGAGGGAGAGGGGATTTTAGTGTGCGATAAATCATATTGGCCGTCATGTCTAGGCTAAGCAGGCATGATATGTGGTATTAGTGGCTAGAGAGGCATTTTGGTGCAGCCAGTCTAGTCATTCCTCAGTTTGGTATGACTTTTTTTAACTGGACATTTCTGATAAAGCAGTCCTGCTAAGTGTAATTACATAGCTAGACTGGCATTTGGATGCTGCCAGTCTAGCCGTTTCTTACGGCACCATTGCATATTTTTCTGGGCATCTCTGATAAAATGATATGATATTATATGATAAGTCATTTATAACGCGCCTGTACACAAGTGTTTCTAGGAGCGACAAGACAAGGGAGGGAAGTCAGAGGGAGGACAAGACAAATGATCTTACTAGGCCTTTTGTTATTCAGATTGTGCGAGAACGAGAAGTGCAAGAGGAAAGGGAGAGGGGAAGTGCAAGGGAGAGGGGAGGGGAAAACAGGGCAGCAATGCTCTCAGTAAGTGCACCAGGGCAGCGCAGCTGGGTAGTGCGAGGAGAACAAGGGGCTGTAGGGTTACAGTTACAGCCCCTAAGTGTGTGTAAGCCCAGAGGCAGTGCAAGGGCGACTGATCAAGAAAGAGCCAGGACTCAGTGAGACTCTGAGGGTAGCCAAGCAACCAGTTGGTACAGCAGACAGGTAGGGCAGCAGAGGAGGGAGAGAGAGAAAGCAGAGGAAAAGAGGAACGTTTTGAGCTGCTTCCGGAACTTCCGGTGGTCCGGCTCAAGTTTGAGAGGGGCAGGGAGCCCATTCATGAGGCAGGCACCTGCAGAGGAGAGAAATCTACCCCTACTCTCTGCCTGGGAAGCATCTAACCCTTAGAGAGTTGGAGGTAGCTGAGCAAAGGGCTCGAGAAGGAAGGTATTTTGGAAGAGAGCATTGGATATAGTGCAGGTTCCGGCCCCAGAAAGCCTTGTGGACAATGCAAAGGGTCTTTAACTTGATCCTTGCAGCCACCGGAAGCCAGTGGACATATTTCAGGGCTGGAGAGATGATAAGGTCCTGGGGCTTGAAGCCAAGGATAAGTCTTGCAGTCCTGTTCTGAATTAGTTGCAGAGGGCGGAGAGTAGAGAAAGGCAGATTGAGAAAGAGGCTGTTGCAGTAGTCCAGCCTAGAGAGAACCAGGGTTCTGGAGACAGGGAGGTTCTGGCGGAATGTGAATAAGGGAAGAGTCCCTTTGAGGAGGTGCAGCTGGTAGTGGGATTTCTTGGTGATGTCTGAGATGAGAGGAGAGAAAGAGAGAGTGGAGTCGAAGATGACACCAAGGTTTTTTGCCTCACAGGAAGGCGAAGGAAGAGGGCCCAAGATGGGCGGCCAGAGTGAGAGAGGGAAAGCAGGGGATGGGGTCCCAATGAGAAAGATCTGCGTCTTACTGGCATTAAGGCAGAGATCGTTGGAGGCGCACCAATCCTGAATCGCGGCTAGACAGTCAGGAATGAGCGAATGAGGAGGGGAGGCTGAGGGGAACCTGAAGGAAAGCTGAGTGCCATACGCATAACACTTAAAGTTAGAGGAGAAGGTAGAGATCAGGTGGGCCAAAGGGGCCAAGTAGAGGTTGAAAAACCATGGTGAGAATATAGAGCCCTGGGAATGCCACAGTTAGAGAGAGAGGTGGAGGAGAGAAAGGGACCAAGTTGGTCTGGGAGGGGCGCTGGGATCTGGGAGGAGTGCTCCAAGAGGAAGGAGGTCAGCCACTCCAGGGCCTGATCCGTGATGGCCAAGTTCTCACAGAGTCGATTGATCAGGATAATGTAGTTGACTGTGTCGAAAGCAGAGGAAAGATCAAGGAGGATGAGGATAGAAGGAATGCGTGAATAAAAGTTGGGTGTTCAGGAGAGCAGTCTCCCTGCCTCTGGCAGCTCTGAAGCCATATTGATGGTCATGGAGACAACCAACAGATTCAGTGTGGAGAATAAGCCGGACAGGAAGGATCGGCAGACGGCTTCTTGAGGAGTGGGTGCATAGGGGAGTGCTTAAGGGGAGAGTGGAAAGTTCCAGTGGCGACAGAGTGATTACAGAAATCAGCTAAGGCTGGAACAAGGGTGTCAATATGGTCGTTGAGGTTCTGGAGGAGCAGGAGAGAACCTGTTTGGACGACACTTTCATAGATCAGACTTGTCTAGAAACCTTGTGAGGTGTTGTCAGAGAGAAAGAGGAGAAAGGAGGAGGAGCGGGAGAGATGGCTAAAGGAGGGCCGAGAGAAGAAGATGAAGAGCAAGAGGAGATAGAGGACAGGATGTCCTGAGTTCTACCAGAGAAGTGAGAGGCCAGAGCCGTACAGAGGGACTGGGAGGGAACAGGAGAGGTAAAGACTGCAACAGGAGTGACCAGTTCCTTGCAGATTTTAAAGAGTTTGGCCATGTTGTTAGAGGCCGCAGAGACGCGGGCTTGTATGTGTGCTCTCTTCTTGATGAGTGTTATTGCTTCGACTGGCATTTTGGTGCAACCAGTCTAGGTATGTCTAAATGTGGCCTGCATGCTTTACTGTAATGCTATTACTTGTCTACACTGGTCTACATTGTGCGGCCAGCTGGACATGTTTTCATTGTGGCATGGCATTTTTAATAGCAACGCATAAATGTTCCTGCCCACTGTTGGTGACTTGAATGTATTGGATTGGTGTTACCCTACAAAACAATTGCAAACACTCTGGCTTTTTAGCCAATTATTCTCAGAAAGTGTGCTATATATTGCATTAAAACACATATGTATATCTTTCTCCTAGTGCAGTGTGCGGTGTACCCCTTCAGCAGCATGTTTGTGCATATTGCACAAGCTTGGTAATCTAGGACGGCCCAGAGTGTGTCGCGACCCGTGATTTGTTGCCAAGTTGGGGGGGACCTCACCATGGCTTACAGGGGGGATTCCAGATTTTGTGTTACTCCACTGCATGTCACCCTTCCCAGGACGCTAACACAGGGCACAGTCTACTTTGCCCCGTGCTGGTTACTAGGCACTGTCTACAACAACTCTTGCGATACCCCGAAGATAATGGGGACTTTCGTAATAAATAATTCACTTCATCGAATTGTACCATTACCTATAAATAATAACTGCCAGTATTATGCAACTCAGCTGTTCACATCATAATATTAAGTATGAAGTGCTTAGCCACTAATTTCTGAATCCATCCCTTTGATCTGCAAGTTACTCGCACATACACATGCGTATTGGAGCCAGTTGCATTAACACGCCGAGCTGTTCACAGGTGCTGATTCAGACAATCATTCTGGAACATTCTTTAAAAAATAAAAGATGATTCTTTATGAAAAAGCACACAATTCCATTTGGCCTCAATATAATCTTGCCAACTGTTCCGCCTGAAGCCCCAGGGCACCGCTAGACAATAACAGTAACTGGCATGTGCCGCCTGAAGCCCCAGGGCACTGCTAGACAATAACAGTAACTGGCATGTGCCGCCTGAAGCCCCAGGGCACTGCTAGACAATAACAGTAACTGGCATGTGCCGCCTGAAGCCCCAGGGCACAGCTAGACAATAACAGTAACTGGCATGTGCCGCCTGAAGCCCCAGGGCACTGCTAGACAATAACAGTAACTGGCATGTGCCGCCTGAAGCTGCAGGGCACTGCTAGACAGTAACAGGAAGTGGCATGTGCCACCTGAAGCCGCAGGGCACAGCTAGACAATAACAGTAACTGGCATGTGCCGCCTGAAGCCCCAGGGCACTGCTAGACAATAACAGTAACTGGCATGTGCCGCCTGAAGCACAGGGCACTGCTAGACAATAACAGTAACTGGCAAGTGCTGCCTGAAGCCCCAGGGCACTGCTAGACAATAACAGTAACTGGCATGTGCCGCCTGAAGCCCCAGGGCACTGCTAGACAATAACAGTAACTGGCATGTGTCGCCTGAAGCCCCAGGGCACTGCTAGACAATAACATCAACTGGCATGTGCCGCCTGAAGCCCGAGGGCACAGCTAGACAATAACAGTAACTGGCATGTGCCGTCTGAAGCCCCAGGGCACTGCTAGACAATAACAGTAACTAGCATGTGCCGCCTGAAGCCCCAGGGCACTGCTAGACAATAACAGTAACTGGCATGTGCCGCCTGAAGCCCCAGGGCACAGCTAGACAATAACAGTAACTGGCATGTGCCACCTGAAGCCCCAGGGCACTGCTAGACAATAACAGTAACTGGCATGTGCCACCTGAAGCCTAAGGGCACCGCTAGACAATAACAGTAACTAGCATGTGCCACCTGAAGGCCCAGGGCACCGCTAGACAATAATAGTAACTGGCATGTGTGACACCTGAAGGCCCAGGGCACCGCTAGACAATAACAGTAACTGGCATGTGCCACCTGAAGGCCCAGGGTACCACCAGACAATAACAGTAACTGGCATGTGCCGCCTGAAACCCCAGGGCACCGCTAGACAATAACAGTAACTGGCATGTGCCGCCTGAAGCCCCAGGGCACCGCTAGAAAATAACAGTAACTGGCATGTGCTGCCTGAAGGCCCATGGCACTGCTAGACAATAACAGTAACTGGCATGTGCCACCTGAAGCCGCAGGGCACTGATAGACAATAACAGTAACTGGCATGTGCCGCCTGAAGGCCCAGCGCACTGCTAGACAATAACAGTAACTGGCATGTGCTGCCTGAAGCCCCAGGGCACCGCTAGGAAATAACAGTAACTGGCATGTGCCACCTGAAGCCCTAGGGCACTGCTAGACAATAACAGCAACTGGCCTGTGCCGCTTGAAGCCACAGGGCACTGCTAGACAATAACAGTAACTGGCATGTGCTGCCCGAAGGCCCAGGGCACTGCTAGACAATAACAGTATCTGGCAAGTGCCGCCTGAAACCCCAGGGCACCGCTAGACAATAACAGTAACAGGCATGTGCCGACCTGAAGGCCCAGACCACTGCTAAACAATAACAGTAACTGCATGTGCCGCCTGAAGCCCCAGGGCACCGCTAGACAATAACAGTAACTGGCATGTGCCACCTGAAGGCCCATGGCACCGCTAGACATTAACAGTAACTGGCATGTGCCACCTGAAGCAGCAAGGCACTGCTAGACAATAACAGTAACTGGCGTGTGTCGCCTGAAGCCCCAGGGCACTGATAGACAATAACAGTAACTGGCATGTGCCACCTGAAGGCCCAGCGCACTGCTAGACAATAACAGTAACTGGCATGTGCCACCTGACGCCCCAGGGCACTGCTAGACAATAACACTAACTGGCATGTGCCACCTGAAGCCGCAGGGCACTGCTAGACAATAACAGTAACTGGTGTGTGTCGCCTGAAGCCCCAGGGCACTGATAGACAATAACAGTAACTGGCGTGTGTCGCCTGAAGCCCCAGGGCACTGATAGACAATAACAGTAACTGGCATGTGCCACCTGAAGCCCCAGGGCACTGCTAGACAATAAGAGTAACTGGCATGTGCCACCTGAAGCCTAAGGGCACCGCTAGACAATAACAGTAACTAGCATGTGCCACCTGAAGGCCCAGGGCACCGCTAGACAATAATAGTAACTGGCATGTGTGACACCTGAAGGCCCAGGGCACCGCTAGACAATAATAGTAACTGGCATGTGTGACACCTGAAGGCCCAGGGCACTGCTAGACAATAACAGTAACTGGCATGTACCACCTGAAGGTCCAGGGTACCACCAGACAATAACAGTAACTGGCATGTGCCGCCTGAAACCCCAGGGCACCGCTAGACAATAACAGTAACTGGCATGTGCTGCCTGAAGGCCCATGGCACTGCTAGACAATAACAGTAACTGGCATGTGCCACCTGAAGCCGCAGGGCACTGATAGACAATAACAGTAACTGGCATGTGCCGCCTGAAGGCCCAGCGCACTGCTAGACAATAACAGTAACTGGCATGTGCTGCCTGAAGCCCCAGGGCACCGCTAGGAAATAACAGTAACTGGCATGTGCCACCTGAAGCCCCAGGGCACTGCTAGACAATAACAGCAACTGGCATGTGCCGCTTGAAGCCACAGGGCACTGTTAGACAATAACAGTAACTGGCATGTGCCGCCCGAAGGCCCAGGGCACTGCTAGACAATAACAGTATCTGGCAAGTGCCGCCTGAAACCCCAGGGCACCGCTAGACAATAACAGTAACGGGCATGTGCAGCCTGAAGGCCCAGAGCACTGCTAGACAATAACAGTAACTGCATGTGCAACCTGAAGCCCCAGGGCACCGCTAGACAATAATAGTAACTGGCATGTGCCACCTGAAGGCCCATGGCACCTCTAGACAATAACAGTAACTGGCATGTGCACCTGAAGCCGCAGGGCACTGCTAGACAATAACAGTAACTGGCGTGTGTCGCCTGAAGGCCCAGGGCACTGCTAAACAATAACAGTAACTGGCATTTGCCTTCTGAAGCCCCAGGGAACCGCTAGGAAATAACAGTAACTGGCATGTGCCACCTGACGCCCCAGGGCACTGCTAGACAATAACACTAACTGGCATGTGCCACCTGAAGGCCCAGCGCACTGCTAGACAATAACAGTAACTGGCATGTGCCACCTGAAGGCCCAGGGCACTGCTAAACAATAACAGTAACTGGCATGTGCCTTCTGAAGCCCCAGGGAACCGCTAGGAAATAACAGTAACTGGCATGTGCCACCTGACGCCCCAGGGCACTGCTAGACAATAACACTAACTGGCATGTGCCACCTGAAGCCGCAGGGCACTGCTAGACAATAACAGTAACTGGTGTGTGTCGCCTGAAGCCCCAGGGCACTGATAGACAATAACAGTAATGGGCATGTGCCACCTGAAGGCCCAGAGCACTGCTAAACAATAACAGTAACTGCATGTGCCGCCTGAAGCCCCAGGGCACCGCTAGACAATAACAGTAACTGGCATGTGCCACCTGAAGGCCCATGGCACCGCTAGACAATAACAGTAACTGGCATGTGCCACCTGAAGCCGCAAGGCACTGCTAGACAATAACAGTAACTGGCGTGTGTCGCCTGAAGCCCCAGGGCACTGATAGACAATAACAGTAACTGGCATGTGCCACCTGAAGGCCCAGCGCACTGCTAGACAATAACAGTAACTAGCATGTGCCACCTGACGCCCCAGGGCACTGCTAGACAATAACACTAACTGGCATGTGCCACCTGAAGCCGCAGGGCACTGCTAGACAATAACAGTAACTGGTGTGTGTCACCTGAAGCCCCAGGGCACTGATAGACAATAACAGTAACTGGCGTGTGTCGCCTGAAGCCCCAGGGCACTGATAGACAATAACAGTAACTGGCATGTGCCACCTGAAGCCCCAGGGCACTGCTAGACAATAAGAGTAACTGGCATGTGCCACCTGAAGCCTAAGGGCACCGCTAGACAATAACAGTAACTAGCATGTGCCACCTGAAGGCCCAGGGCACCGCTAGACAATAATAGTAACTGGCATGTGTGACACCTGAAGGCCCAGGGCACCGCAAGACAATAATAGTAACTGGCATGTGTGACACCTGAAGGCCCAGGGCACCGCTAGACAATAACAGTAACTGGCATGTACCACCTGAAGGCCCAGGGTACCACCAGACAATAACAGTAACTGGCATGTGCCGCCTGAAACCCCAGGGCACCGCTAGACAATAACAGTAACTGGCATGTGCTGCCTGAAGGCCCATGGCACTGCTAGACAATAACAGTAACTGGCATCTGCCACCTGAAGCCGCAGGGCACTGATAGACAATAACAGTAACTGGCATGTGCCACCTGAAGGCCCAGCGCACTGCTAGACAATAACAGTAACTTGCATGTGCTGCCTGAAGCCCCAGGGCACCGCTAGGAAATAACAGTAACTGGCATGTGCCACCTGAAACCCCAGGGCACTGCTAGACAATAACAGCAACTGGCATGTGCCGCTTGAAGCCACAGGGCACTGCTAGACAATAACAGTAACTGGCATGTGCCACCCGAAGGCCCAGGGCACTGCTAGACAATAACAGTAACGGGCATGTGCCACCTGAAGGCCCAGGGCACTGCTAGACAATAACAGTAACTGGCATGTGCCGCCTGAAGCCCCAGGGCACTGCTAGACAATAACAGTAACTGGCATGTGCCGCCTGAAGCCCCAGGGCACAGCTAGACAATAACAGTAACTGGCATGTGCCACCTGAAGCCCCAGGGCACTGCTAGACAATAACAGTAACTGGCATGTGCCACCTGAAGCCTAAGGGCACCGCTAGACAATAACAGTAACTAGCATGTGCCACCTGAAGGCCCAGGGCACCGCTAGACAATAATAGTAACTGGCATGTGTGACACCTGAAGGCACAGGGCACCGCTAGACAATAATAGTAACTGGCATGTGTGACACCTGAAGGCCCAGGGCACCGCTAGACAATAACAGTAACTGGCATGTGCCACCTGTAGGCCCAGGGTACCACCAGACAATAACAGTAACTGGCATGTGCCGCCTGAAACCCCAGGGCACCGCTAGACAATAACAGTAACTGGAATGTGCCGCCTGAAGCCCCAGGGCACCGCTAGAAAATAACAGTAACTGGCATGTGCTGCCTGAAGGCCCATGGCACTGCTAGACAATAACAGTAACTGGCATGTGCCACCTGAAGCCGGAGGGCACTGATAGACAATAACAGTAACTGGCATGTGCCGCCTAAAGGCCCAGCGCACTGCTAGACAATAACAGTAACTGGCATGTGCTGCCTGAAGCCCCAGGGCACCGCTAGGAAATAACAGTAACTGGCATGTGCCACCTGAAGCCCTAGGGCACTGCTAGACAATAACAGCAACTGGCATGTGCCGCTTGAAGCCACAGGGCACTGCTAGACAATAACAGTAACTGGCATGTGCCACCTGAAGCCGGAGGGCACTGATAGACAATAACAGTAACTGGCATGTGCCACCTGAAGGCCCAGGGCACTGCTAAACAATAACAGTAACTGGAATGTGCCGCCTGAAGCCCCAGGGCACGGATAGGAAATAACAGTAACTGGCATGTGCCACCTGAAGCCCCAGGGCACTGCTAGACAATAACAGTAACTGGCATGTGCCACCTGAAGCCCCAGGGCACTGCTAGACAATAACAGTAACTAGAATGTGCTGCCTGAAGCCCCAGGGCACTGATAGACAATAACAGTAACTGGCATGTGCCACCTGAAGGCCCAGCGAAATGCTAGAAAATAACAGTAACTGGCATGTGCCACCTGAAGCCCCAGGGCACTACTAGACAATAACAGTAACTGCATGTGCCGCCTGAAGCCCCAGGGCACCGCTAGACAATAACAGTAACTGGCATGTGCCACCTGAAGGCCCATGGCACCGCTAGACAATAACAGTAACTGGCATGTGCCACCTGAAGCCGCAAGGCACTGCTAGACAATAACAGTAACGGGCATGTGCCACCTGAAGGCCCAGAGCACTGCTAAACAATAACAGTAACTGCATGTGCCACCTGAAGCCCCAGGGCACCGCTAGACAATAACAGTAACTGGCATGTGCCACCTGAAGGCCCATGGCACCGCTAGACAATAACAGTAACTGGCATGTGCCACCTGAAGCCGCAAGGCACTGCTAGACAATAACAGTAACTGGCGTGTGTCGCCTGAAGCCCCAGGGCACTGATAGACAATAACAGTAACTGGCATGTGCCACCTGAAGGCCCAGCGCACTGCTAGACAATAACAGTAACTAGCATGTGCCACCTGACGCCCCAGGGCACTGCTAGACAATAACACTAACTGGCATGTGCCACCTGAAGCTGCAGGGCACTGCTAGACAATAACAGTAACTGGTGTGTGTCACCTGAAGCCCCAGGGCACTGATAGACAATAACAGTAACTGGCGTGTGTCGCCTGAAGCCCCAGGGCACTGATAGACAATAACAGTAACTGGCATGTGCCACCTGAAGCCCCAGGGCACTGCTAGACAATAAGAGTAACTGGCATGTGCCACCTGAAGCCTAAGGGCACCGCTAGACAATAGCAGTAACTAGCATGTGCCACCTGAAGGCCCAGGGCACCGCTAGACAATAATAGTAACTGGCATGTGTGACACCTGAAGGCCCAGGGCACCGCTAGACAATAATAGTAACTGGCATGTGTGACACCTGAAGGCCCAGGGCACCGCTAGACAATAACAGTAACTGGCATGTACCACCTGAAGGCCCAGGGTACCACCAGACAATAACAGTAACTGGCATGTGCCGCCTGAAACCCCAGGGCACCGCTAGACAATAACAGTAACTGGCATGTGCTGCCTGAAGGCCCATGGCACTGCTAGACAATAACAGTAACTGGCATCTGCCACCTGAAGCCGCAGGGCACTGATAGACAATAACAGTAACTGGCATGTGCCGCCTGAAGGCCCAGCGCACTGCTAGACAATAACAGTAACTGGCATGTGCTGCCTGAAGCCCCAGGGCACCGCTAGGAAATAACAGTAACTGGCATGTGCCACCTGAAGCCCCAGGGCACTGCTAGACAATAACAGCAACTGGCATGTGCCGCTTGAAGCCACAGGGCACTGCTAGACAATAACAGTAACTGGCATGTGCCGCCCGAAGGCCCAGGGCACTGCTAGACAATAACAGTATCTGGCATGTGCCGCCTGAAACCCCAGGGCACCGCTAGACAATAACAGTAACGGGCATGTGCCACCTGAAGGCCCAGAGCACTGCTAGACAATAACAGTAACTGCATGTGCCGCCTGAAGCCCCAGGGCACCGCTAGACAATAACAGTAACTGGCATGTGCCACCTGAAGGCCCATGGCACCGCTAGACAATAACAGTAACTGGCATGTGCCACCTGAAGCCGCAGGGCACTGCTAGACAATAACAGTAACTGGCGTGTGTTGCCTGAAGCCCCAGGGCACTGATAAAAAATAACAGTAACTGGCATGTGCCACCTGAAGGCCCAGCGCACTGCTAGACAATAACAGTAACTGGCATGTGCCACCTGAAGGCCCAGGGCACTGCTAAACAATAACAGTAACTGGCATGTGCCTTCTGAAGCCCCAGTGAACCGCTAGGAAATAACAGTAACTGGCATGTGCCACCTGACGCCCCAGGGCACTGCTAGACAATAACACTAACTGGCATGTGCCACCTGAAGCCGCAGGGCACTGCTAGACAATAACAGTAACTGGTGTGTGTCGCCTGAAGCCCCAGGGCACTGATAGACAATAACAGTAACGGGCATGTGCCACCTGAAGGCCCAGAGCACTGCTAAACAATAACAGTAACTGCATGTGCCGCCTGAAGCCCCAGGGCACCGCTAGACAATAACAGTAACTGGCATGTGCCGCCTGAAGCCCCAGGGCACTGCTAGACAATAACAGCAACTGGCAAGTGCCACCTGAAGCCCCAGGGCACTGCTAGACAATAACAGTAACTGGCATGTGCCGCCTGAAGCCCCAGGGCACTGCTAGACAATAACAGTAACTGGCATGTGCCGCCTGAAGCCCGAGGGCACAGCTAGACAATAACAGTAACTGGCATGTGCCGCCTGAAGCCCCAGGGCACTGCTAGACAATAACAGTAACTGGCATGTGCCGCCTGAAGGCCCAGCGCACTGCTAGACAATAACAGTAACTGGCATGTGCTGCCTGAAGCCCCAGGGCACCGCTAGGAAATAACAGTAACTGGCATGTGCCACCTGAAGCCCTAGGGCACTGCTAGACAATAACAGCAACTGGCATGTGCCGCTTGAAGCCACAGGGCACTGCTAGACAATAACAGTAACTGGCATGTGCCACCTGAAGCCAGAGGGCACTGATAGACAATAACAGTAACTGGCATGTGCCACCTGAAGGCCCAGGGCACTGCTAAACAATAACAGTAACTGGAATGTGCCGCCTGAAGCCCCAGGGCACCGATAGGAAATAACAGTAACTGGCATGTGCCACCTGAAGCCCCAGGGCACTGCTAGACAATAACAGTAACTGGCATGTGCCACCTGAAGCCCCAGGGCACTGCTAGACAATAACAGTAACTAGAATGTGCCGCCTGAAGCCCCAGGGCACTGATAGACAATAACAGTAACTGGCATGTGCCACCTGAAGGCCCAGCGAAATGCTAGAAAATAACAGTAACTGGCATGTGCCACCTGAAGCCCCAGGGCACTACTAGACAATAACAGTAACTGCATGTGCCGCCTGAAGCCCCAGGGCACCGCTAGACAATAACAGTAACTGGCATGTGCCACCTGAAGGCCCATGGCACCGCTAGCCAATAACAGTAACTGGCATGTGCCACCTGAAGCCGCAAGGCACTGCTAGACAATAACAGTAACGGGCATGTGCCACCTGAAGGCCCAGAGCACTGCTAAACAATAACAGTAACTGCATGTGCCGCCTGAAGCCCCAGGGCACCGCTAGACAATAACAGTAACTGGCATATGCCACCTGAAGGCCCATGGCACCGCTAGACAATAACAGTAACTGGCATGTGCCACCTGAAGCCGCAAGGCACTGCTAGACAATAACAGTAACTGGCGTGTGTCGCCTGAAGCCCCAGGGCACTGATAGACAATAACAGTAACTGGCATGTGCCACCTGAAGGCCCAACGCACTGCTAGACAATAACAGTAACTAGCATGTGCCACCTGACGCCCCAGGGCACTGCTAGACAATAACACTAACTGGCATGTGCCACCTGAAGCCGCAGGGCACTGCTAGACAATAACAGTAACTGGTGTGTGTCACCTGAAGCCCCAGGGCACTGATAGACAATAACAGTAACTGGCGTGTGTCGCCTGAAGCCCCAGGGCACTGATAGACAATAACAGTAACTGGCATGTGCCACCTGAAGCCCCAGGGCACTGCTAGACAATAAGAGTAACTGGCATGTGCCACCTGAAGCCTAAGGGCACCGCTAGACAATAACAGTAACTAGCATGTGCCACCTGAAGGCCCAGGGCACCGCTAGACAATAATAGTAACTGGCATGTGTGACACCTGAAGGCCCAGGGCACCGCTAGACAATAATAGTAACTGGCATGTGTGACACCTGAAGGCCCAGGGCACCGCTAGACAATAAAAGTAACTGGCATGTACCACCTGAAGGCCCAGGGTACCACCAGACAATAACAGTAACTGGCATGTGCCGCCTGAAACCCCAGGGCACCGCTAGACAATAACAGTAACTGGCATGTGCTGCCTGAAGGCCCATGGCACTGCTAGACAATAACAGTAACTGGCATCTGCCACCTGAAGCCGCAGGGCACTGATAGACAATAACAGTAACTGGCATGTGCCGCCTGAAGGCCCAGCGCACTGCTAGACAATAACAGTAACTGGCATGTGCTGCCTGAAGCCCCAGGGCACCGCTAGGAAATAACAGTAACTGGCATGTGCCACCTGAAGCCCCAGGGCACTGCTAGACAATAACAGCAACTGGCATGTGCCGCTTGAAGCCACAGGGCACTGCTAGACAATAACAGTAACTGGCATGTGCCGCCCGAAGGCCCAGGGCACTGCTAGACAATAACAGTATCTGGCATGTGCCGCCTGAAACCCCAGGGCACCGCTAGAAAATAACAGTAACGGGCATGTGCCACCTGAAGGCCCAGAGCACTGCTAGACAATAACAGTAACTGCATGTGCCGCCTGAAGCCCCAGGGCACCGCTAGACAATAACAGTAACTGGCATGTGCCACCTGAAGGCCCATGGCACCGCTAGACAATAACAGTAACTGGCATGTGCCACCTGAAGCCGCAGGGCACTGCTAGACAATAACAGTAACTGGCGTGTGTTGCCTGAAGCCCCAGGGCACTGATAAAAAATAACAGTAACTGGCATGTGCCACCTGAAGGCCCAGCGCACTGCTAGACAATAACAGTAACTGGCATGTGCCACCTGAAGGCCCAGGGCACTGCTAAACAATAACAGTAACTGGCATGTGCCTTCTGAAGCCCCAGTGAACCGCTAGGAAATAACAGTAACTGGCATGTGCCACCTGACGCCCCAGGGCACTGCTAGACAATAACACTAACTGGCATGTGCCACCTGAAGCCGCAGGGCACTGCTAGACAATAACAGTAACTGGTGTGTGTCGCCTGAAGCCCCAGAGCACTGATAGACAATAACAGTAACGGGCATGTGCCACCTGAAGGCCCAGAGCACTGCTAAACAATAACAGTAACTGCATGTGCCGCCTGAAGCCCCAGGGCACCGCTAGACAATAACAGTAACTGGCATGTGCCGCCTGAAGCCCCAGGGCACTGCTAGACAATAACAGCAACTGGCAAGTGCCACCTGAAGCCCCAGGGCACTGCTAGACAATAACAGTAACTGGCATGTGCCGCCTGAAGCCCCAGGGCACTGCTAGACAATAACAGTAACTGGCATGTGCCGCCTGAAGCCCGAGGGCACAGCTAGACAATAACAGTAACTGGCATGTGCCGCCTGAAGCCCCAGGGCACTGCTAGACAATAACAGTAACTGGCATGTGCCGCCTGAAGGCCCAGCGCACTGCTAGACAATAACAGTAACTGGCATGTGCTGCCTGAAGCCCCAGGGCACCGCTAGGAAATAACAGTAACTGGCATGTGCCACCTGAAGCCCTAGGGCACTGCTAGACAATAACAGCAACTGGCATGTGCCGCTTGAAGCCACAGGGCACTGCTAGACAATAACAGTAACTGGCATGTGCCACCTGAAGGCCCAGGGCACTGCTAAACAATAACAGTAACTGGAATGTGCCGCCTGAAGCCCCAGGGCACCGATAGGAAATAACAGTAACTGGCATGGGCCACCTGAAGCCCCAGGGCACTGCTAGACAATAACAGTAACTGGCATGTGCCACCTGAAGCCCCAGGGCACTGCTAGACAATAACAGTAACTAGAATGTGCCGCCTGAAGCCCCAGGGCACTGATAGACAATAACAGTAACTGGCATGTGCCACCTGAAGGCCCAGCGAAATGCTAGAAAATAACAGTAACTGGCATGTGCCACCTGAAGCCCCAGGGCACTACTAGACAATAACAGTAACTGCATGTGCCGCCTGAAGCCCCAGGGCACCGCTAGACAATAACAGTAACTGGCATGTGCCACCTGAAGGCCCATGGCACCGCTAGCCAATAACAGTAACTGGCATGTGCCACCTGAAGCCGCAAGGCACTGCTAGACAATAACAGTAACGGGCATGTGCCACCTGAAGGCCCAGAGCACTGCTAAACAATAACAGTAACTGCATGTGCCGCCTGAAGCCCCAGGGCACCGCTAGACAATAACAGTAACTGGCATATGCCACCTGAAGGCCCATGGCACCGCTAGACAATAACAGTAACTGGCATGTGCCACCTGAAGCCGCAAGGCACTGCTAGACAATAACAGTAACTGGCGTGTGTCGCCTGAAGCCCCAGGGCACTGATAGACAATAACAGTAACTGGCATGTGCCACCTGAAGGCCCAATGCACTGCTAGACAATAACAGTAACTAGCATGTGCCACCTGACGCCCCAGGGCACTGCTAGACAATAACACTAACTGGCATGTGCCACCTGAAGCCGCAGGGCACTGCTAGACAATAACAGTAACTGGTGTGTGTCACCTGAAGCCCCAGGGCACTGATAGACAATAACAGTAACTGGCGTGTGTCGCCTGAAGCCCCAGGGCACTGATAGACAATAACAGTAACTGGCATGTGCCACCTGAAGCCCCAGGGCACTGCTAGACAATAAGAGTAACTGGCATGTGCCACCTGAAGCCTAAGGGCACCGCTAGACAATAACAGTAACTAGCATGTGCCACCTGAAGGCCCAGGGCACCGCTAGACAATAATAGTAACTGGCATGTGTGACACCTGAAGGCCCAGGGCACCGCTAGACAATAATAGTAACTGGCATGTGTGACACCTGAAGGCCCAGGGCACCGCTAGACAATAAAAGTAACTGGCATGTACCACCTGAAGGCCCAGGGTACCACCAGACAATAACAGTAACTGGCATGTGCCGCCTGAAACCCCAGGGCACCGCTAGACAATAACAGTAACTGGCATGTGCTGCCTGAAGGCCCATGGCACTGCTAGACAATAACAGTAACTGGCATCTGCCACCTGAAGCCGCAGGGCACTGATAGACAATAACAGTAACTGGCATGTGCCGCCTGAAGGCCCAGCGCACTGCTAGACAATAACAGTAACTGGCATGTGCTGCCTGAAGCCCCAGGGCACCGCTAGGAAATAACAGTAACTGGCATGTGCCACCTGAAGCCCCAGGGCACTGCTAGACAATAACAGCAACTGGCATGTGCCGCTTGAAGCCACAGGGCACTGCTAGACAATAACAGTAACTGGCATGTGCCGCCCGAAGGCCCAGGGCACTGCTAGACAATAACAGTATCTGGCATGTGCCGCCTGAAACCCCAGGGCACCGCTAGAAAATAACAGTAACGGGCATGTGCCACCTGAAGGCCCAGAGCACTGCTAGACAATAACAGTAACTGCATGTGCCGCCTGAAGCCCCAGGGCACCGCTAGACAATAACAGTAACTGGCATGTGCCACCTGAAGGCCCATGGCACCGCTAGACAATAACAGTAACTGGCATGTGCCACCTGAAGCCGCAGGGCACTGCTAGACAATAACAGTAACTGGCGTGTGTTGCCTGAAGCCCCAGGGCACTGATAGAAAATAACAGTAACTGGCATGTGCCACCTGAAGGCCCAGCGCACTGCTAGACAATAACAGTAACTGGCATGTGCCACCTGAAGGCCCAGGGCACTGCTAAACAATAACAGTAACTGGCATGTGCCTTCTGAAGCCCCAGGGAACCGCTAGGAAATAACAGTAACTGGCATGTGCCACCTGACGCCCCAGGGCACTGCTAGACAATAACACTAACTGGCATGTGCCACCTGAAGCCGCAGGGCACTGCTAGACAATAACAGTAACTGGTGTGTGTCGCCTGAAGCCCCAGGGCACTGATAGACAATAACAGTAACGGGCATGTGCCACCTGAAGGCCCAGAGCACTGCTAAACAATAACAGTAACTGCATGTGCCGCCTGAAGCCCCAGGGCACCGCTAGACAATAACAGTAACTGGCATGTGCCGCCTGAAGCCCCAGGGCACTGCTAGACAATAACAGCAACTGGCAAGTGCCACCTGAAGCCCCAGGGCACTGCTAGACAATAACAGTAACTGGCATGTGCCGCCTGAAGCCCCAGGGCACTGCTAGACAATAACAGTAACTGGCATGTGCCGCCTGAAGCCCGAGGGCACAGCTAGACAATAACAGTAACTGGCATGTGCCGCCTGAAGCCCCAGGGCACTGCTAGACAATAACAGTAACTGGCATGTGCCGCCTGAAGCCCCAGGGCACTGCTAGACAATAACAGTAACTGGCATGTGCCGCCTGAAGCCCCAGGGCACAGCTAGACAATGACAGTAACTGGCATGTGCCACCTGAAGCCCCAGGGCACTGCTAGACAATAACAGTAACTGGCATGTGCCACCTGAAGCCTAAGGGCACCGCTAGACAATAACAGTAACTAGCATGTGCCACCTGAAGGCCCAGGGCACCGCTAGACAATAATAGTAACTGGCATGTGTGACACCTGAAGGCACAGGGCACCGCTAGACAATAACAGTAACTGGCATGTGCCACCTGTAGGCCCAGGGTACCACCAGACAATAACAGTAACTGGCATGTGCCGCCTGAAACCCCAGGGCACCGCTAGACAATAACAGTAACTGGAATGTGCCGCATGAAGCCCCAGAGCACCGCTAGAAAATAACAGTAACTGGCATGTGCTGCCTGAAGGCCCATGGCACTGCTAGACAATAACAGTAACTGGCATGTGCCACCTGAAGCCGGAGGGCACTGATAGACAATAACAGTAACTGGCATGTGCCGCCTGAAGGCCCAGCGCACTGCTAGACAATAACAGTAACTGGCATGTGCTGCCTGAAGCCCCAGGGCACCGCTAGGAAATAACAGTAACTGGCATGTGCCACCTGAAGCCCTAGGGCACTGCTAGACAATAACAGCAACTGGCATGTGCCGCTTGAAGCCACAGGGCACTGCTAGACAATAACAGTAACTGGCATGTGCCACCTGAAGCCGGAGGGCACTGATAGACAATAACAGTAACTGGCATGTGCCACCTGAAGGCCCAGGGCACTGCTAAACAATAACAGTAACTGGAATGTGCCGCCTGAAGCCCCAGGGCACCGATAGGAAATAACAGTAACTGGCATGTGCCACCTGAAGCCCCAGGGCACTGCTAGACAATAACAGTAACTGGCATGTGCCACCTGAAGCCCCAGGGCACTGCTAGACAATAACAGTAACTAGAATGTGCCGCCTGAAGCCCCAGGGCACTGATAGACAATAACAGTAACTGGCATGTGCCACCTGAAGGCCCAGCGAAATGCTAGAAAATAACAGTAACTGGCATGTGCCACCTGAAGCCCCAGGGCACTACTAGACAATAACAGTAACTGCATGTGCCGCCTGAAGCCCCAGGGCACCGCTAGACAATAACAGTAACTGGCATGTGCCACCTGAAGGCCCATGGCACCGCTAGACAATAACAGTAACTGGTATGTGCCACCTGAAGCCGCAGGGCACTGCTAGACAATAACAGTAACTGGCGTGTGTCACCTGAAGCCCCAGGGCACTGATAGACAATAACAGTAACTGGCATGTGCCACCTGAAGGTCCAGCGCACTGCTAGACAATAACAGTAACTGGCATGTGCCACCTGAAGGCCCAGCGCACTGCTAGACAATAACAGTAACTGGCATGTGCCACCTGAAGGCCCAGGGCACTGCTAAACAATAACAGTAACTGGCATGTGCTGCCTGAAGCCCCAGGGCACCGCTAGGAAATAACAGTAACTGGCATGTGCCACCTGAAGCCCCAGGGCACTGCTAGACAATAACAGTAACTGGCATGTGCCGCCTGAAGCCCGAGGGCACAGCTAGACAATAACAGTAACTGGCATGTGCCGCCTGAAGCCCCAGGGCACTGCTAGACAATAACAGTAACTGGCATGTGCCGCCTGAAGCCCCAGGGCACTGCTAGACAATAACAGTAACTGGCATGTGCTGCCTGAAGCCCCAGGGCACAGCTAGACAATAACAGTAACTGGCATGTGCCACCTGAAGCCCCAGGGCACTGCTAGACAATAACAGTAACTGGCATGTGCCACCTGAAGCCTAAGGGCACCGCTAGACAATAACAGTAACTAGCATGTGCCACCTGAAGGCCCAGGGCACCGCTAGACAATAATAGTAACTGGCATGTGTGACACCTGAAGGCCCAGGGCACCGCTAGACAATAACAGTAACTGGCATGTGCCACCTGAAGGCCCAGGGTACCACCAGACAATAACAGTAACTGGCATGTGCCGCCTGAAACCCCAGGGCACCGCTAGACAATAACAGTAACTGGCATGTGCCGCCTGAAGCCCCAGGGCACCGCTAGAAAATAACAGTAACTGGCATGTGCTGCCTGAAGGCCCATGGCACTGCTAGACAATAACAGTAACTGGCATGTGCCAAATGAAGCCGCAGGGCACTGATAGACAATAACAGTAACTGGAATGTGCCGCCTGAAGGCCCAGCGCACTGCTAGACAATAACAGTAACTGGCATGTGCTGCCTGAAGCCCTAGGGCACCGCTAGGAAATAACAGTAACTGGCATGTGCCACCTGAAGCCCCAGGGCACTGCTAGACAATAACAGCAACTGGCATGTGCTGCTTGAAGCCACAGGGCACTGCTAGACAATAACAGTAACTGGCATGTGCCGCCTGAAGTCCCCGGGCACTGCTAGACAATAACAGTAACTGGCATGTGCCGCCCGAAGGCCCAGGGCACTGCTAGACAATAACAGTAACTGGCATGTGCCGCCTGAAACCCCATGGCACTGCTAGACAATAACAGTAACTGGCATGTGCCGCCTAATGGCCAGGGCACTGCTAGACAATAACAGTATCTGGCAAGTGCCGCCTGAAACCCCAGGGTACCGCTAGACAATAACAGTAACTGGCATGTGCCACCATAAGGCCCAGAGCACTGCTAGACAATAACAGTAACTGGCATGTGCCACCTGAAGGCCCAGGGCACTGCTAGACAATAACAGTAACTGGCGTGTGTCGCCTGAAGCCCCAGGGCACTGATAGACAATAACAGTAACTGGTGTGTGTCGCCTGAAGGCCCAGCGCACTGCTAGACAATAACAGTAACTGGCATGTGCCACCTGAAGGCCCAGGGCACTGCTAAACAATAACAGTAACTGGCATGTGCCGCCTGAAGCCCCAGGGAACCGCTAGGAAATAACAGTAACTGGCATGTGCCACCTGACGCCCCAGGGCACTGCTAGACAATAACAGTAACTAGCATGTGCCGCCTGAAGTCCCCGGGCACAGCTAGACAAAAACAGTAACTGGCATGTGCGCCTGAAGCCCCAGGGCACTGCTAGACAATAACAGTAACTGGCATGTGTCGCCTGAAGCCCCAGGGCACTAATAGACAATAACGGTAACTGGCATGTGCCACCTGAAGGCCCAGAGCACTGCTAGACAATAACAGTAACTGGCATGTGCCACCTGAAGGCCCAGGGCACTGCTAAACAATAACAGTAACTGGAATGTGCCACCTGAAGCCCCAGGGCACCGCTAGGAAATAACAGTAACTGGCATGTGCCACCTGAAGGCCCAGCGAACTGCTAGAAAATAACAGTAACTGGCATGTGCCACCTGAAGCCCCAGGGCACTGCTAGACAATAACAGTAACTGCATGTGCCACCTGAAGCCCCAGGGCACCGCTGGACAATAACAGTAACTGGCATGTGCCACCTGAAGGCCCATGGCACCGCTAGACAATAACAGTAACTGGCATGTGCCACCTGAAGCCGCAGGGCACTGCTAGACAATAACAGTAACTGGCGTGTGTCGCCTGAAGCCCCAGGGCACTGCTAGACAATAACAGCATCTGGCATGTGCCGCTTGAAGCCACAGGGCACTGCTAGACAATAACAGTAACTGGCATGTGCCGCCCGAAGGCCCAGGGCACTGCTAGACAATAACAGTATCTGGCAAGTGCCGCCTGAAACCCCAGGGAACCGCTAGACAATAACAGTAACTGGCATGTGCCACCTGAAGGCCCAGAGCACTGCTATACAATAACAGTAACTGCATGTGCCGCCTGAAGCCCCAGGGCACCGCTAGACAATAACAGTAACTGGCATGTGCCACCTGAAGGCCCATGGCACCGCTAGACAATAACAGCAACTGGCATGTGCCACCTGAAGCCGCAGGGCACTGCTAGACAATAACAGTAACTGGCGTGTGTCGCCTGAAGCCCCAGGGCACTGATAGACAATAACAGTAACTGGCATGTGCCACCTGAAGGCCCATGGCACCGCTAGACAATAACAGTAACTGGCATGTGCCACCTGAAGCCGCAGGGCACTGCTAGACAATAACAGTAACTGGCGTGTGTCGCCTGAAGCCCCAGGGCACTGATAGACAATAACAGTAACTGGCATGTGCCACCTGAAGGCCCAGGGCACTGCTAAACAATAACAGTAACTGGCATGTGCTGCCTGAAGCCCCAGGGAACCGCTAGGAAATAACAGTACCTGGCATGTGCCACCTGACGCCCCAGGGCACTGCTAGACAATAACAGTAACTGGTGTGTGTCGCCTGAAGCCCCAGGGCACTGATAGACAATAACAGTAACTGGCGTGTGTCGTCTGAAGCCCCAGGGCACTGATAGACAATAACAGTAACTGGCATGTGCCACTTGAAGGCCCAGCACACTGCTAGACAATAACAGTAACTGGCATGTGCCACCTGAAGGCCCAGGGCACTGCTAAACAATAACAGTAACTGGCATGTGCCGCCTGAAGCCCCAGGGAACCGCTAGGAAATAACTGTAACTGGCATGTGCCACCTGACGCCCCAGGGCACTGCTAGACAATAACAGTAACTGGCATGTGCCGCCTGAAGCCCCAGGGCACTGCTAGACAATAACAGTAACTGGCATGTGTCACCTGAAGCCCCAGGGCACTAATAGACAATAACAGTAACTGGCATGTGGCACCTCAAGGCCCAGAGCACTGCTAGACAATAACAGTAACTGGCATGTGCCACCTGAAGGCCCAGGGCACTGCTAAACAATAACAGTAACTGGAATGTGCCGCCTGAAGCCCCAGGGCACCGATAGGAAATAACAGTAACTGGCATGTGCCACCTGAAGCCCCAGGGCACTGCTAGACAATAACAGTAACTGGCATATGCCACCTGAAGCCCCAGGGCACTGCTAGACAATAACAGTAACTAGCATGTGCCACCTGAAGCCCCAGGGCACTGATAGACAATAACAGTAACTGGCATGTGCCACCTGAAGGCCCAGCGAAATGCTAGAAAATAACAGTAACTGGCATGTGCCACCTGAAGCCCCAGGGCACTGCTAGACAATAACAGTAACTGCATGTGCCGCCTGAAGCCCCAGGGCACCGCTAGACAATAACAGTAACTGGCATGTGCCACCTGAAGGCCCATGGCACCGCTAGACAATAACAGTAACTGGTATGTGCCACCTGAAGCCGCAGGGCACTGCTAGACAATAACAGTAACTGGCGTGTGTCGCCTGAAGCCCCAGGGCACTGATAGACAATAACAGTAACTGGCATGTGCCACCTGAAGGTCCAGCGCACTGCTAGACAATAACAGTAACTGGCATGTGCCACCTGAAGGCCCAGCGCACTGCTAGACAATAACAGTAACTCGCATGTGCCACCTGAAGGCCCAGGGCACTGCTAAACAATAACAGTAACTGGCATAAGCTGCCTGAAGCCCCAGGGCACCGCTAGGAAATAACAGTAACTGGCATGTGCCGCCTGAAGCCCCAGGGCACTGCTAGACAATAACAGTAACTGGCATGTGCCGCCTGAAGCCCGAGGGCACAGCTAGACAATAACAGTAACTGGCATGTGCCGCCTGAAGCCCCAGGGCACTGCTAGACAATAACAGTAACTGGCATGTGCCGCCTGAAGCCCCAGGGCACAGCTAGACAATAACAGTAACTGGCTTGTGCCACCTGAAGCCCCAGGGCACTGCTAGACAATAACAGTAAATGGCATGTGCCACCTGAAGCCTAAGGGCACCGCTAGACAATAACAGTCACTAGCATGTGCCACCTGAAGGCCCAGGGCACCGCTAGACAATAATAGTAACTGGCATGTGTGACACCTGAAGGCCCAGGGCACCGCTAGACAATAACAGTAACTGGCATGTGCCACCTGAAGGCCCAGGGTACCACCAGACAATAACAGTAACTGGCATGTGCCACCTGAAACCCCAGGGCACCGCTAGACAATAACAGTAACTGGCATGTGCCGCCTGAAGCCCCAGGGCACCGCTAGAAAATAACAGTAACTGGCATGTGCTGCCTGAAGGCCCATGGCACTGCTAGACAATAACAGTAACTGGCATGTGCCAAATGAAGCCGCAGGGCACTGATAGACAATAACAGTAACTGGCATGTGCCGCCTGAGGCCCAGCGCACTGCTAGACAATAACAGTAACTGGCATGTGCTGCCTGAAGCCCTAGGGCACCGCTAGGAAATAACAGTAACTGGCATGTGCCACCTGAAGCCCCAGGGCACTGCTAGACAATAACAGCAACTGGCATGTGCCGCTTGAAGCCACAGGGCACTGCTAGACAATAACAGTAACTGACATGTGCCGCCTGAAGTCCCCGGGCACTGCTAGACAATAACAGTAACTGGCATGTGCCGCCCGAAGGCCCAGGGCACTGCTAGACAATAACAGTAGCTGGCATGTGCCGCCTGAAACCCCATGGCACTGCTAGACAATAACAGTAACTGGCATGTGCCGCCTGATGGCCAGGGCACTGCTAGACAATAACAGTATCTGGCAAGTGCCGCCTGAAACCCCAGGGCACCGCTAGACAATAACAGTAACTGGCATGTGCCACCATAAGGCCCAGAGCATTGCTAGACAATAACAGTAACTGCATGTGCCGCCTGAAGCCCCAGGGCACCTCTAGACTAATAACAGTAACTGGCATGTGCCACCTGAAGGCCCAGGGCACTGCTAGACAATAACAGTAACTGGCGTGTGTCGCCTGAAGCCCCAGGGCACTGATAGACAATAACAGTAACTGGCGTGTGTCGCCTGAAGGCCCAGCGCACTGCTAGACAATAACTGTAACTGGCATGTGCCACCTGAAGGCCCAGGGCACTGCTAAACAATAACAGTAACTGGCATGTGCCGCCTGAAGCCCCAGGGAACCGCTAGGAAATAACAGTAACTGGCATGTGCCACCTGACGCCCCAGGGCACTGCTAGACAATAACAGTAACTAGCATGTGCCGCCTGAAGTCCCCGGGCACAGCTAGACAATAACAGTAACTGGCATGTGCGCCTGAAGCCCCAGGGCACTGCTAGACAATAACAGTAACTGGCATGTGTCGCCTGAAGCCCCAGGGCACTAATAGACAATAACAGTAACTGGCATGTGCCACCTGAAGGCCCAGAGCACTGCTAGACAATAACAGTAACTGGCATGTGCCACCTGAAGGCCCAGGGCACTGCTAAACAATAACAGTAACTGGAATGTGCCACCTGAAGCCCCAGGGCACCGCTAGGAAATAACAGTAACTGGCATGTGCCACCTGAAGCCCCAGGGCACTGCTAGACAATATCAGTAACTGGCATGTGCCACCTGAAGCCCCAGGGCACTGCTAGACAATAACATTAACTAGCATGTGCCGCCTGAAGCCCCAGGGCACTGATAGACAATAACAGTAACTGGCATGTGCCACCTGAAGGCCCAGCGAACTGCTAGAAAATAACAGTAACTGGCATGTGCCACCTGAAGCCCCAGGGCACTGCTAGACAATAACAGTAACTGCATGTGCCGCCTGAAGCCCCAGGGCACCGCTAGACAATAACAATAACTGGCATGTGCCACCTGAAGGCCCATGGCACCGCTAGACAATAACAGTAACTGGCATGTGCCACCTGAAGCCGCAGGGCACTCCTAGACAATAACAGTAACTGGCGTGTGTTGCCTGAAGCCCCAGGGCACTGCTAGACAATAACAGCATCTGGCATGTGCCGCTTGAAGCCACAGGGCACTGCTAGACAATAACAGTAACTGGCATGTGCCGCCCGAAGGCCCAGGGCACTGCTAGACAATAACAGTATCTGGCAAGTGCCGCCTGAAACCCCAGGGCACCGCTAGACAATAACAGTAACTGGCATGTGCCACCTGAAGGCCCAGAGCACTGCTATACAATAACAGTAACTGCATGTGCCGCCTGAAGCCCCAGGGCACCGCTAGACAATAACAGTAACTGGCATGTGCCACCTGAAGGCCCATGGCACCGCTAGACAATAACAGCAACTGGCATGTGCCACCTGAAGCCGCAGGGCACTGCTAGACAATAACAGTAACTGGCGTGTGTCGCCTGAAGCCCCAGGGCACTGATAGACAATAACAGTAACTGGCATGTGCCACCTGAAGGCCCATGGCACCGCTAGACAATAACAGTAACTGGCATGTGCCACCTGAAGCCGCAGGGCACTGCTAGACAATAACAGTAACTGGCGTGTGTCGCCTGAAGCCCCAGGGCACTGATAGACAATAACAGTAACTGGCATGTGCCACCTGAAGGCCCAGGGCACTGCTAAACAATAACAGTAACTGGCATGTGCTGCCTGAAGCCCCAGGGAACCGCTAGGAAATAACAGTACCTGGCATGTGCCACCTGACGCCCCAGGGCACTGCTAGACAATAACAGTAACTGGCATGTGCCACCTGAAGCCGCAGGGCACTGCTAGACAATAACAGTAACTGGTGTGTGTCGCCTGAAGCCCCAGGGCACTGATAGACAATAACAGTAACTGGCGTGTGTCGCCTGAAGCCCCAGGGCACTGATAGACAATAACAGTAACTGGCATTGCCACCTGAAGGCCCAGCGCACTGCTAGACAATAACAGTAACTGGCATGTGCCACCTGAAGGCCCAGGGCACTGCTAAACAATAACAGTAACTGGCATGTGCCGCCTGAAGCCCCAGTGAACCGCTAGGAAATAACAGTAACTGGCATGTGCCACCTGACGCCCCATGGCACTGCTAGACAATAACAGTAACTAGCATGTGCCGCCTGAAGTCCCCGGGCACAGCTAGACAATAACAGTAACTGGCATGTGCCGCCTGAAGCCCCAGGGCACTGCTAGACAATAACAGTAACTGGCATGTGTCACCTGAAGCCCCAGGGCACTAATAGACAATAACAGTAACTGGCATGTGCCACCTGAAGGCCCAGAGCACTGCTAGACAATAACAGTAACTGGCATGTGCCACCTGAAGGCCCAGGGCACTGCTAAACAATAACAGTAACTGCAATGTGCTGCCTGAAGCCCCAGGGCACCGCTAGGAAATAACAGTAACTGGCATGTGCCACCTGAAGCCCCAGGGCACTGCTAGACAATAGTGTAACTGGCATGCGCCACCTGAAGCCCCAGGGCACTGCTAGACAATAACAGTAACTAGCATGTGCTGCCTGAAGCCCCAGGGCACTGATAGACAATAACAGTAACTGGCATGTGCCACCTGAAGGCCCAGCGAACTGCTAGAAATTAACAGTAACTGGCATGTGCCACCTGAAGCCCCAGGGCACTGCTAGACAATAACAGTAACTGCTTGTGCCGCCTGAAGCCCCAGGGCACCGCTAGACAATAACAGTAACTGGCATGTGCCACCTGAAGGCCCATGGCACCGCTAGACAATAACAGTAACTGGCATGTGCCACCTGAAGCCGCAGGGCACTGCTAGACAATAACAGTAACTGGTGTGTGTCGCCTGAAGCCCCAGGGCACTGATAGACAATAACAGTAACTGTCATGTGCCACCTGAAGGCCCAGCGCACTGCTAGACAATAACAGTAACTGGCATGTGCCACCTGAAGGCCCAGCGCACTGCTAGACAATAACAGTAACTGGCATGTGCCACCTGAAGGCCCAGGGCACTGCTAAACAATAACAGTAACTGGCATGTGCTGCCTGAAGCCCCAGGGCACCGCTAGGAAATAACAGTAACTGGCATGTGCCGCCTGACGCCCCAGGGCACTGCTAGACAATAACAGCAACTGGCATGTGCCGCCTGAAGCCCCAGGGCACTGCAGGACAATAACAGTAACTGGCATGTGCCGCCTGAAGCCCCAGGGCACTGCTAGACAATAACAGTAACTGGCATGTGCCGCCTGAAGCCCCAGGGCACAGCTAGACAATAACAGTAACTGGCATGTGCCGCCTGAAGCCCCAGGGCACTGCTAGACAATAACAGTAACTGGCATGTGCTGCCTGAAGCCCCAGGGCACAGCTAGACAATAACAGTAACTGGCATGTGCCACCTGAAGCCCCAGGGCACTGCTAGACAATAACAGTAACTGGCATGTGCCACCTGAAGCCTAAGGGCACCGCTAGACAATAACAGTAACTAGCATGTGCCACCTGAAGGCCCAGGGCACCGCTAGACAATAATAGTAACTGGCATGTGTGACACCTGAAGGCCCAGGGCACCGCTAGACAATAACAGTAACTGGAATGTGCCGCCTGAAGGCCCAGGGTACCACCAGACAATAACAGTAACTGGCATGTGTCACCTGAAACCCCAGGGCACCGCTAGACAATAACAGTAACTGGCATGTGCCGCCTGAAGCCCCAGGGCACCGCTAGAAAATAACAGTAACTGGCATGTGCCACCTAAAGCCCCAGGGCACTGCTAGACAATAACAGCAACTGGCATGTGCCGCTTGAAGCCACAGGGCACGGCTAGACAATAACAGTAACTGGCATGTGCCGCCTGAAGTCCCCGGGCACTGCTAGACAATAACAATAACTGGCATGTGTCGCCCGAAGGCCCAGGGCACTGCTAGACAATAACAGTAACTGGCATGTGCCCGCTGAAACCCCATGGCATTGCTAGACAATAACAGTAACTGGCATGTGCCGCCTGAAGGCCCAGGGCACTGCAAGACAATAACAGTATCTGGCAAGTGCCGCCTGAAACCCCAGAGCACCGCTAGACAATAACAGTAACTGGCATGTGCCACCTGAAGGCCCAGAGCACTGCTAGACAATAACAGTAACTGCATGTGCCGCCTGAAGCCCCAGGGCACCGCTAGACAATAACAGTAACTGGCATGTGCCACCTGAAGGCCCATGGCACCGCTAGACAATAACAGTAAATGGCATGTGCCACCTGAAGCCGCAGGGCACTGCTAGACAATAACAGTAACTGGCGTGTGTCGCCATGATCCCCAGGGCACTGATAGACAATAACAGTAACGGGCATGTGCCACCTAAAGGCCCAGCGCACTGCTAGACAATAACAGTAACTGGCATGTGCCGCCTGAAGCCCCAGGGAACTGCTAGGAAATAACAGTACCTGGTATGTCCCACCTGACGCCCCAGGGCACTGCTAGACAATAACAGTAACTGGCATGTGCCACCTGAAGCCGCAGGGCACTGCTAGACTATAACAGTAACTGGCGTGTGTCGCCTCAAGCCCCAGGGCACTGATAGACAATAACAGTAACTGGCGTGTGTCGCCTGAAGCCCCAGGGCACTGATAGACAATAACAGTAACTGGCATGTGCCACCTGAAGGCCCAGCGCACTGCTAGACAATAACAGTAACTGGCATGTGCCACCTGAAGGCCCAGGGCACTGCTAAACAATAACAGTAACTGGTATGTGCCGCCTGAGGCCCCAGGGACCCGCTAGGAAATAACAGTAACTGGCATGTGCCACCTGACGGCCCAGGGCACTGCTAGACAATAACAGTAACTGGCATGTGCCGCCTGAAGTCCCCGGGCACAGCTAGACAATAACAGTAACTGGCATGTGCCGCCTGAAGCCCCAGGGCACTGCTAGACAATAACAGTAACTGGCATGTGTCGCATGAAGCCCCAGGGCACTAATAGACAATAACAGTAACTGGCATGTGCCACCTGAAGGTCCAGAGCACTGCTAGACAATAACAGTAACTGGCATGTGCCACCTGAAGGCCCAGGGCACTGCTAAACAATAACAGTAACTGGAATGTGCCGCCTGAAGCCCCAGGGCACCGCTAGGAAATAACAGTAACTGGCATGTGCCATCTGAAGCCCCAGGGCACTGCTAGACGATAACAGTAACTGGCATGTGCCACCTGAAGCTCCAGGGCACTGCTAGACAATAACAGTAACTAGCATGTGCCGCCTGAAGCCCCAGGGCACTGATAAACAATAACAGTAACTGGCATGTGTCACCTGAAGGCTCAGCGAACTGCTAGAAAATAACAGTAACTGGCATGTGCCACCTGAAGCCCCAGGGCACTGCTAGACAATAACAGTAACTGCATGTGCCGCCTGAAGCCCCAGGGCTCCGCTAGACAATAATAGTAACTGGCATGTGCCACCTGAAGGCCCATGGCACCGCTAGACAATAACAGTAACTGGCATGTGCCACCTGAAGCCGCAGGGCACTGCTAGACAATAACAGTAACTGGCGTGTGTCGCCTGAAGCCCCAGGGCACTGATAGACAATAACAGTAACTGGCATGTGCCACCTGAAGGCCCAGCGCACTCCTAGACAATAACAGTAACTGGCATGTGCCACCTGAAGGCTCAGGGCACTGCTAAACAATAACAGTAACTGGCATGTGCCGCCTGAAGCCCCAGGGAACCGCTAGGAAATAACAGTAACTGGCATGTGCCACCTGAAGCCCCAGTGCACTGCTAGACAATAACAGTAACTGGCATGTGCCACCTGAAGCCCCAGGGCACTGATAGACAATAACAGTAACTAGCATGTGCCGCCTGAAGTCCCCGGGCACAGCTAGACAATAACAGTAACTGGCATGTGCCGCCTGAAGCCCCAGGGCACTGCTAGACAATAACAGTAACTGGCATGTGTCGCCTGAAGCCCCAGGGCACTAATAGACAATAACAGTAACTGGCATGTGCCACCTGAAGCCCCAGGGCACAGCTAGACAATAACAGTAACTGGCATGTGCCACCTGAAGGCCCAGGGCACTGCTAAACAATAACAGTAACTGGAATGTGCCGCCTGAAACCCCAGGGCACCGCTAGGAAATAACAGTAACTGGCATGTGCCACCTGAAGCCCCAGGGCACTGCTAGACAATAACAGTAACTGGCATGTGCCGCCTGAAGCCCCAGGGCACTGCTAGACAATAACAGTAACTGGCATGTACCGCCTGAAGCCACAGGGCACTGCTAGACAATAACAGTAACTGGCATGTGCCACCTGAAGCCCCAGGGCACAGCTAGACAATAACAGTAACTAGCATGTGCCCCCTGAAGCCCCAGGGCACTGCTAGACAATAACAGTAACTGGCATGTGCTGCCTGAAGCCCCAGGGCACTGCTAGACAATAACAGTAACTGGCATGTGCCGCCTGAAGCCCCAGGGCACAGCTAGACAATAACAGTAACTGGCATGTGCCGCCTGAAGCCCCAGGGCACTGCTAGACAATAACAGTAATTGGCATGTGCCGCCTGAATCCCCAGGGCACCGCTAGGAAATAACAGTAACTGGCATGTGCCATCTGAAGCCCCAGGGCACCGATAGACAATAACAGTAACTGGCATGTGCCACCTGAAGGCCCAGAGCACTGCTAGACAATAACAGTAACTGGCATGTGCCACCTGAAGGCCCAGGGCACTGCTAGACAATAACAGTAACTGGCATGTGCCGCCTGAAGGCCCAGGGCACCGCTAGAGAATACCAGTAACTGGCATGTGTTGCCTGAAGCCCCAGGACACTGCTAGACAGTAACAGTAACTGGCATGTGCTGCCTGAAGCCTCAGGGCACTGCTAGACAATAACAGTAACTGGCATGTGACACCTGAAGGCCCAGGGCACCGCTAGAGAATGACAGTATCTGGCATGTGCCGCCTGAAGGCCCAGGGCACTGCTAGACAATAACAGTAACTGGCATGTGCTGCCTGAAACCCCAGGGCACCGCTAGACAATAACAGTAACTGGCATGTGCCACCTGAAGGCTCAGGGCACTGCTAGACAATAACAGTAACTGCATGTGCCGCCTGAAGCCCCAGGGCACAGCTAGACAATAACAGTAACTGGCATGTGCCACCTAAAGGCCCATGGCACTGCTAGACAATAACAGTAACTGGCATGTGCCACCTGAATCCACAGGGCACTGCTAGACAATAACAGTAACTGGAATATGTGTCGCCTGAAGCCACAGGGTACTGATAGACAATAACAGTAACTGGCATGTGCCACCTGAAGGCCCAGGGCACTGCTAAACAATAACAGTAACTGGCATGTGCCACCTGAAGCCCCAGGGCACTGCTAGACAATAACAGTAACTGGCATGTGCCACCTGAAGCCCCAGGGCACTGCTAGACAATAACAGTAACTGGCATGTGCCACCTGAAGGCCCAGGGCACTGCTAAACAATAACAGTAACTGGCATGTGCCACCTGAAGCCCCAGGGCACTGCTAGGAAATAACAGTAACTGGCATGTGCCACCTGAAGCCCCAGGGCACTGCTAGACAATAACTGTAACTGGCATGTGCCACCTGAAGCCCCAGGGCACTGCTAGACAATAACAGTAACTAGCATGTGCCGCCTGAAGGCCCCGGGCACTGCTAGACAATAACAGTAACTGGCATGTGTTGCCTGAAGCCCCAGGGCACTGCTAGACAGTAACAGTAACTGGTATGTGCTACCTGAAGCCCCAGGGTGACGCTAGACAATAACAGTAACTGGCATGTGCTGCCTGAAGCCCCAGGGCACTGCTAGACAATAACAGTAACTGGCATGTGTCGCCTGAAGGCCCCGGGCACCGCTCGACAATAACAGTAACTGGCATGTGCCACCTGAAGCCCCAGGGCACTGCTAGACAATAACAGTAACTGGCATGTGCCACCTGAAGGCCCAGGGCACTGGTAGCCAATAACAGTAACTGGCATGTGCCGCCTGAAGACCCAGGGCACTGCTAGACAATAACAGTAACTAGCATGTGCCGCCTGAAGGCCCCGGGCACCGCTCGACAATAACAGTAACTGGCATGTGCCACCTGAAGCCCCAGGGCACTGCTAGACAATAACAGTAACTAGCATGTGCCGCCTGAAGTCCCCGGGCACAGCTAGACAATAACAGTAACTGGCATGTGCGCCTGAAGCCCCAGGGCACTGCTAGACAATAACAGTAACTGGCATGTGTCGCCTGAAGCCCCAGGGCACTAATAGACAATAACAGTAACTGGCATGTGCCACCTGAAGGCCCAGAGCACTGCTAGACAATAACAGTAACAGGCATGTGCCACCTGAAGGCCCAGGGCACTGCTAAACAATAACAGTAACTGGAATGTGCCACCTGAAGCCCCAGGGCACCGCTAGGAAATAACAGTAACTGGCATGTGCCACCTGAAGCCCCAGGGCACTGCTAGACAATATCAGTAACTGGCATGTGCCACCTGAAGCCCCAGGGCACTGCTAGACAATAACATTAACTAGCATGTGCCGCCTGAAGCCCCAGGGCACTGATAGACAATAACAGTAACTGGCATGTGCCACCTGAAGGCCCAGCGAACTGCTAGAAAATAACAGTAACTGGCATGTGCCACCTGAAGCCCCAGGGCACTGCTAGACAATAACAGTAACTGCATGTGCCGCCTGAAGCCCCAGGGCACCGCTAGACAATAACAGTAACTGGCATGTGCCACCTGAAGGCCCATGGCACCGCTAGACAATAACAGTAACTGGCATGTGCCACCTGAAGCCGCAGGGCACTGCTAGACAATAACAGTAACTGGCGTGTGTTGCCTGAAGCCCCAGGGCACTGCTAGACAATAACAGCATCTGGCATGTGCCGCTTGAAGCCACAGGGCACTGCTAGACAATAACAGTAACTGGCATGTGCCGCCCGAAGGCCCAGGGCACTGCTAGACAATAACAGTATCTGGCAAGTGCCGCCTGAAACCCCAGGGCACCGCTAGACAATAACAGTAACTGGCATGTGCCACCTGAAGGCCCAGAGCACTGCTATACAATAACAGTAACTGCATGTGCCGCCTGAAGCCCCAGGGCACCGCTAGACAATAACAGTAACTGGCATGTGCCACCTGAAGGCCCATGGCACCGCTAGACAATAACAGCAACTGGCATGTGCCACCTGAAGCCGCAGGGCACTGCTAGACAATAACAGTAACTGGCGTGTGTCGCCTGAAGCCCCAGGGCACTGATAGACAATAACAGTAACTGGCATGTGCCACCTGAAGGCCCATGGCACCGCTAGACAATAACAGTAACTGGCATGTGCCACCTGAAGCCGCAGGGCACTGCTAGACAATAACAGTAACTGGCGTGTGTCGCCTGAAGCCCCAGGGCACTGATAGACAATAACAGTAACTGGCATGTGCCACCTGAAGGCCCAGGGCACTGCTAAACAATAACAGTAACTGGCATGTGCTGCCTGAAGCCCCAGGGAACCGCTAGGAAATAACAGTACCTGGCATGTGCCACCTGACGCCCCAGGGCACTGCTAGACAATAACAGTAACTGGCATGTGCCACCTGAAGCCGCAGGGCACTGCTAGACAATAACAGTAACTGGTGTGTGTCGCCTGAAGCCCCAGGGCACTGATAGACAATAACAGTAACTGGCGTGTGTCGCCTGAAGCCCCAGGGCACTGATAGACAATAACAGTAACTGGCATTGCCACCTGAAGGCCCAGCGCACTGCTAGACAATAACAGTAACTGGCATGTGCCACCTGAAGGCCCAGGGCACTGCTAAACAATAACAGTATCTGGCATGTGCCGCCTGAAGCCCCAGGGAACCGCTAGGAAATAACAGTAACTGGCATGTGCCACCTGACGCCCCATGGCACTGCTAGACAATAACAGTAACTAGCATGTGCCGCCTGAAGTCCCCGGGCACAGCTAGACAATAACAGTAACTGGCATGTGCCGCCTGAAGCCCCAGGGCACTGCTAGACAATAACAGTAACTGGCATGTGTCACCTGAAGCCCCAGGGCACTAATAGACAATAACAGTAACTGGCATGTGCCACCTGAAGGCCCAGAGCACTGCTAGACAATAACAGTAACTGGCATGTGCCACCTGAAGGCCCAGGGCACTGCTAAACAATAAAAGTAACTGGAATGTGCTGCCTGAAGCCCCAGGGCACCGCTAGGAAATAACAGTAACTGGCATGTGGCACCTGAAGCCCCAGGGCACTGCTAGACAATAACAGTAACTGGCATGTGCCACCTGAAGCCCCAGGGCACTGCTAGACAATAACAGTAACTAGCATGTGCTGCCTGAAGCCCCAGGGCACTGATAGACAATAACAGTAACTGGCATGTGCCACCTGAAGGCCCAGCGAACTGCTAGAAAATAACAGTAACTGGCATGTGCCACCTGAAGCCCCAGGGCACTGCTAGACAATAACAGTAACTGCTTGTGCCGCCTGAAGCCCCAGGGCACCGCTAGACAATAACAGTAACTGGCATGTGCCACCTGAAGGCCCATGGCACCGCTAGACAATAACAGTAACTGGCATGTGCCACCTGAAGCCGCAGGGCACTGCTAGACAATAACAGTAACTGGTGTGTGTCGCCTGAAGCCCCAGGGCACTGATAGACAATAACAGTAACTGTCATGTGCCACCTGAAGGCCCAGCGCACTGCTAGACAATAACAGTAACTGGCATGTGCCACCTGAAGGCCCAGGGCACTGCTAAACAATAACAGTAACTGGCATGTGCTGCCTGAAGCCCCAGGGCACCGCTAGGAAATAACAGTAACTGGCATGTGCCGCCTGACGCCCCAGGGCACTGCTAGACAATAACAGCAACTGGCATGTGCCGCCTGAAGCCCCAGGGCACTGCAGGACAATAACAGTAACTGGCATGTGCTGCCTGAAGCCCCAGGGCACTGCTAGACAATAACAGTAACTGGCATGTGCCGCCTGAAGCCCCAGGGCACAGCTAGACAATAACAGTAACTGGCATGTGCCGCCTGAAGCCCCAGGGCACTGCTAGACAATAACAGTAACTGGCATGTGCTGCCTGAAGCCCCAGGGCACAGCTAGACAATAACAGTAACTGGCATGTGCCACCTGAAGCCCCAGGGCACTGCTAGACAATAACAGTAACTGGCATGTGCCACCTGAAGCCTAAGGGCACCGCTAGACAATAACAGTAACTAGCATGTGCCACCTGAAGGCCCAGGGCACCGCTAGACAATAATAGTAACTGGCATGTGTGACACCTGAAGGCCCAGGGCACCGCTAGACAATAACAGTAACTGGAATGTGCCGCCTGAAGGCCCAGGGTACCACCAGACAATAACAGTAACTGGCATGTGTCACCTGAAACCCCAGGGCATCGCTAGACAATAACAGTAACTGGCATGTGCCGCCTGAAGCCCCAGGGCACCGCTAGAAAATAACAGTAACTGGCATGTGCTGCCTGAAGGCCCATGGCACTGCTAGACAATAACAGTAACTGGCATGTGCCACCTGAAGCTGCAGGGCACTGATAGACAATAACAGTAACTTGCATGTGCCGCCTGAAGGCCCAGCGCACTGCTAGACAATAACAGTAACTGGCATGTGCTGCCTGAAGCCCCAGGGCACCGCTAGGAAATAACAGTAACTGGCATGTGCCACCTAAAGCCCCAGGGCACTGCTAGACAATAACAGCAACTGGCATGTGCCGCTTGAAGCCACAGGGCACGGCTAGACAATAACAGTAACTGGCATGTGCCGCCTGAAGTCCCCGGGCACTGCTAGACAATAACAATAACTGGCATGTGTCGCCCGAAGGCCCAGGGCACTGCTAGACAATAACAGTAACTGGCATGTGCCCGCTGAAACCCCATGGCATTGCTAGACAATAACAGTAACTGGCATGTGCCGCCTGAAGGCCCAGGGCACTGCAAGACAATAACAGTATCTGGCAAGTGCCGCCTGAAACCCCAGAGCACCGCTAGACAATAACAGTAACTGGCATGTGCCACCTGAAGGCCCAGAGCACTGCTAGACAATAACAGTAACTGCATGTGCCGCCTGAAGCCCCAGGGCACCGCTAGACAATAACAGTAACTGGCATGTGCCACCTGAAGGCCCATGGCACCGCTAGACAATAACAGTAAATGGCATGTGCCACCTGAAGCCGCAGGGCACTGCTAGACAATAACAGTAACTGGCGTGTGTCGCCATGATCCCCAGGGCACTGATAGACAATAACAGTAACGGGCATGTGCCACCTAAAGGCCCAGCGCACTGCTAGACAATAACAGTAACTGGCATGTGCCACCTGAAGGCCCAGGGCACTGCTAAACAATAACAGTAACTGGCATGTGCCGCCTGAAGCCCCAGGGAACTGCTAGGAAATAACAGTACCTGGTATGTCCCACCTGACGCCCCAGGGCACTGCTAGACAATAACAGTAACTGGCATGTGCCACCTGAAGCCGCAGGGCACTGCTAGACAATAACAGTAACTGGCGTGTGTCGCCTCAAGCCCCAGGGCACTGATAGACAATAACAGTAACTGGCGTGTGTCGCCTGAAGCCCCAGGGCACTGATAGACAATAACAGTAACTGGCATGTGCCACCTGAAGGCCCAGCGCACTGCTAGACAATAACAGTAACTGGCATGTGCCACCTGAAGGCCCAGGGCACTGCTAAACAATAACAGTAACTGGTATGTGCCGCCTGAGGCCCCAGGGACCCGCTAGGAAATAACAGTAACTGGCATGTGCCACCTGACGGCCCAGGGCACTGCTAGACAATAACAGTAACTGGCATGTGCCGCCTGAAGTCCCCGGGCACAGCTAGACAATAACAGTAACTGGCATGTGCCGCCTGAAGCCCCAGGGCACTGCTAGACAATAACAGTAACTGGCATGTGTCGCATGAAGCCCCAGGGCACTAATAGACAATAACAGTAACTGGAATGTGCCGCCTGAAGCCCCAGGGCACCGCTAGGAAATAACAGTAACTGGCATGTGCCATCTGAAGCCCCAGGGCACTGCTAGACGATAACAGTAACTGGCATGTGCCACCTGAAGCTCCAGGGCACTGCTAGACAATAACAGTAACTAGCATGTGCCGCCTGAAGCCCCAGGGCACTGATAAACAATAACAGTAACTGGCATGTGTCACCTGAAGGCCCAGCGAACTGCTAGAAAATAACAGTAACTGGCATGTGCCACCTGAAGCCCCAGGGCACTGCTAGACAATAACAGTAACTGCATGTGCCGCCTGAAGCCCCAGGTCTCCGCTAGACAATAATAGTAACTGGCATGTGCCACCTGAAGGCCCATGGCACCGCTAGACAATAACAGTAACTGGCATGTGCCACCTGAAGCCGCAGGGCACTGCTAGACAATAACAGTAACTGGCGTGTGTCGCCTGAAGCCCCAGGGCACTGATAGACAATAACAGTAACTGGCATGTGCCACCTGAAGGCCCAGCGCACTCCTAGACAATAACAGTAACTGGCATGTTCCACCTGAAGGCTCAGGGCACTGCTAAACAATAACAGTAACTGGCATGTGCCGCCTGAAGCCCCAGGGAACCGCTAGGAAATAACAGTAACTGGCATGTGCCACCTGAAGCCCCAGTGCACTGCTAGACAATAACAGTAACTGGCATGTGCCACCTGAAGCCCCAGGGCACTGATAGACAATAACAGTAACTAGCATGTGCCGCCTGAAGTCCCCGGGCACAGCTAGACAATAACAGTAACTGGCATGTGCCGCCTGAAGCCCCAGGGCACTGCTAGACAATAACAGTAACTGGCATGTGTCGCCTGAAGCCCCAGGGCACTAATAGACAATAACAGTAACTGGCATGTGCCACCTGAAGCCCCAGGGCACAGCTAGACAATAACAGTAACTGGCATGTGCCACCTGAAGGCCCAGGGCACTGCTAAACAATAACAGTAACTGGAATGTGCCGCCTGAAACCCCAGGGCACCGCTAGGAAATAACAGTAACTGGCATGTGCCACCTGAAGCCCCAGGGCACTGCTAGACAATAACAGTAACTGGCATGTGCCGCCTGAAGCCCCAGGGCACTGCTAGACAATAACAGTAACTGGCATGTACCGCCTGAAGCCACAGGGCACTGCTAGACAATAACAGTAACTGGCATGTGCCACCTGAAGCCCCAGGGCACAGCTAGACAATAACAGTAACTAGCATGTGCCCCCTGAAGCCCCAGGGCACTGCTAGACAATAACAGTAACTGGCATGTGCTGCCTGAAGCCCCAGGGCACTGCTAGACAATAACAGTAACTGGCATGTGCCGCCTGAAGCCCCAGGGCACAGCTAGACAATAACAGTAACTGGCATGTGCCGCCTGAAGCCCCAGGGCACTGCTAGACAATAACAGTAATTGGCATGTGCCGCCTGAATCCCCAGGGCACCGCTAGGAAATAACAGTAACTGGCATGTGCCATCTGAAGCCCCAGGGCACCGATAGACAATAACAGTAACTGGCATGTGCCACCTGAAGGCCCAGAGCACTGCTAGACAATAACAGTAACTGGCATGTGCCACCTGAAGGCCCAGGGCACTGCTAGACAATAACAGTAACTGGCATGTGCCGCCTGAAGCCCCAGGGCACAGCTAGACAATAACAGTAACTGGCTTGTGCCGCCTGAAGCCCCAGGGCACTGCTAGACAATAACAGTAATTGGCATGTGCCGCCTGAATCCCCAGGGCACCGCTAGGAAATAACAGTAACTGGCATGTGCCATCTGAAGCCCCAGGGCACCGATAGACAATAACAGTAACTGGCATGTGCCACCTGAAGGCCCAGAGCACTGCTAGACAATAACAGTAACTGGCATGTGCCGCCTGAAGGCCCAGGGCACCGCTAGAGAATACCAGTAACTGGCATGTGTTGCCTGAAGCCCCAGGACACTGCTAGACAGTAACAGTAACTGGTATGTGCTACCTGAAGCCCCAGGGCGACGCTAGACAATAACAGTAACTGGCATGTGCTGCCTGAAGCCTCAGGGCACTGCTAGACAATAACAGTAACTGGCATGTGACACCTGAAGGCCCAGGGCACCGCTAGAGAATGACAGTATCTGGCATGTGCCGCCTGAAGGCCCAGGGCACTGCTAGACAATAACAGTAACTGGCATGTGCTGCCTGAAACCCCAGGGCACCGCTAGACAATAACAGTAACTGGCATGTGCCACCTGAAGGCCCAGGGCACTGCTAGACAATAACAGTAACTGCATGTGCCGCCTGAAGCCCCAGGGCACAGCTAGACAATAACAGTAACTGGCATGTGCCACCTGAAGGCCCATGGCACTGCTAGACAATAACAGTAACTGGCATGTGCCACCTGAATCCGCAGGGCACTGCTAGACAATAACAGTAACTGGAATTTGTGTCACCTGAAGCCACAGGGTACTGATAGACAATAACAGTAACTGGCATGTGCCACCTGAAGGCCCAGGGCACTGCTAAACAATAACAGTAACTGGCATGTGCCACCTGAAGCCCCAGGGCACTGCTAGACAATAACAGTAACTGGCATGTGCCACCTGAAGCCCCAGGGCACTGCTAGACAATAACAGTAACTGGCATGTGCCACCTGAAGGCCCAGGGCACTGCTAAACAATAACAGTAACTGGCATGTGCCGCCTGAAGCCCCAGGGCACTGCTAGGAAATAACAGTAACTGGCATGTGCCACCTGAAGCCCCAGGGCACTGCTAGACAATAACTGTAACTGGCATGTGCCACCTGAAGCCCCAGGGCACTGCTAGACAATAACAGTAACTAGCATGTGCCGCCTGAAGGCCCCGGGCACTGCTAGACAATAACAGTAACTGGCATGTGTTGCCTGAAGCCCCAGGGCACTGCTAGACAGTAACAGTAACTGGGATGTGCTACCTGAAGCCCCAGGGTGACGCTAGACAATAACAGTAACTGGCATGTGCTGCCTGAAGCCCCAGGGCACTGCTAGACAATAACAGTAACTGGCATGTGTCGCCTGAAGGCCCCGGGCACCGCTCGACAATAACAGTAACTGGCATGTGCCACCTGAAGCCCCAGGGCACTGCTAGACAATAACAGTAACTGGCATGTGCCACCTGAAGGCCCAGGGCACTGGTAGCCAATAACAGTAACTGGCATGTGCCGCCTGAAGCCCCAGGGCACTGCTAGACAATAACAGTAACTAGCATGTGCCGCCTGAAGGCCCCGGGCACCGCTCGACAATAACAGTAACTGGCATGTGCCACCTGAAGCCCCAGGGCACTGCTAGACAATAACAGTAACTGGCATGTGCCACCTGAAGGCCCAGGGCACTGGTAGCCAATAACACTAACTGGCATGTGCCGCCTGAAGCCCCAGGGCACTGCTAGACAATAACAGTAACTGGCATGCACCACCTGAAGCCCAGGGCACTGCTAGACAATAACAGTAACTGGCATGTGCCGCCTGAAGCCACATGACAGAGCTAGACAATAACAGTAACTGGCATGTGCCGTCTGAAGGCCCAGGGCACCGCTAGAGAATACCAGTAACTGGCATGTGTTGCCTGAAGCCCCAGTATACTGCTAGACAGTAACAGTAACTGGTATGTGCTACCTGAAGCCCCAGGGCGACGCTAGACAATAACAGTAACTGGCATGTGCTGCCTGAAGCCTCAGGGCACTGCTAGACAATAACAGTAACTGGCATGTGACACCTGAAGGCCCAGGGCACCGCTAGAGAATGACAGTATCTGGCATGTGCCGCCTGAAGGCCCAGGGCACTGCTAGACAATAACAGTAACTGGCATGTGCTGCCTGAAACCCCAGGGCACCGCTAGACAATAACAGTAACTGGCATGTGCCACCTGAAGGCCCAGGGCACTGCTAGACAATAACAGTAACTGCATGTGCCGCCTGAAGCCCCAGGGCACAGCTAGACAATAACAGTAACTGGCATGTGCCACCTGAAGGCCCATGGCACTGCTAGACAATAACAGTAACTGGCATGTGCCACCTGAATCCGCAGGGCACTGCTAGACAATAACAGTAACTGGAATTTGTGTCACCTGAAGCCACAGGGTACTGATAGACAATAACAGTAACTGGCATGTGCCACCTGAAGGCCCAGGGCACTGCTAAACAATAACAGTAACTGGCATGTGCCACCTGAAGCCCCAGGGCACTGCTAGACAATAACAGTAACTGGCATGTGCCACCTGAAGCCCCAGGGCACTGCTAGACAATAACAGTAACTGGCATGTGCCACCTGAAGGCCCAGGGCACTGCTAAACAATAACAGTAACTGGCATGTGCCGCCTGAAGCCCCAGGGCACTGCTAGGAAATAACAGTAACTGGCATGTGCCACCTGAAGCCCCAGGGCACTGCTAGACAATAACTGTAACTGGCATGTGCCACCTGAAGCCCCAGGGCACTGCTAGACAATAACAGTAACTAGCATGTGCCGCCTGAAGGCCCCGGGCACTGCTAGACAATAACAGTAACTGGCATGTGTTGCCTGAAGCCCCAGGGCACTGCTAGACAGTAACAGTAACTGGTATGTGCTACCTGAAGCCCCAGGGTGACGCTAGACAATAACAGTAACTGGCATGTGCTGCCTGAAGCCCCAGGGCACTGCTAGACAATAACAGTAACTGGCATGTGTCGCCTGAAGGCCCCGGGCACCGCTCGACAATAACAGTAACTGGCATGTGCCACCTGAAGCCCCAGGGCACTGCTAGACAATAACAGTAACTGGCATGTGCCACCTGAAGGCCCAGGGCACTGGTAGCCAATAACAGTAACTGGCATGTGCCGCCTGAAGCCCCAGGGCACTGCTAGACAATAACAGTAACTAGCATGTGCCGCCTGAAGGCCCCGGGCACCGCTCGACAATAACAGTAACTGGCATGTGCCACCTGAAGCCCCAGGGCACTGCTAGACAATAACAGTAACTGGCATGTGCCACCTGAAGGCCCAGGGCACTGGTAGCCAATAACACTAACTGGCATGTGCCGCCTGAAGCCCCAGGGCACTGATAGACAATAACAGTAACTGGCATGCACCACCTGAAGCCCAGGGCACTGCTAGACAATAACAGTAACTGGCATGTGCCGCCTGAAGCCACATGACAGAGCTAGACAATAACAGTAACTGGCATGTGCCGTCTGAAGCTGCAGGGCACTGCTAGACAATAACAGTAAGTGGCATGTGCCACCTGAAGGCCCAGGGTAGAGCTAGACAATAACAGTAACTGGCATGTGCCACCTGAAGGCCCAGGGCACTGCTAGACAATAACAGTAACTGGCATGTGCCGCCTGAAGTCCCAGGGCACCGCTAGACAATAACAGTAACTGGCATGTGCCACCTGAAGCCCCAGGGCACTGATAGACAATAACAGTAACTGGCATGTGCCACCTGAAGCCCCAGGGCACTGCTAGACAATAACAGTAACTGGCATGTGCCACCTGAAGTCCCAGGGCACTGCTAGACAATAACTTTAACTGGCATGTTCCACCTGAAGCCCCAGGGCACTGCTAGACAATAACAGTAACTAACATGTGCCGCCTGAAGGCCCCGGGCAGTATTGACAATAACAGTAACTGGCATGTGCCACCTGAAGCCCCAGGGCAGTGCTAGACAGTAACAGTAACTGGTATGTGCTACCTGAAGCCCCATGGTGATGCTAGACAATAACAGTAACAGGCATGTGCTGCCTGAAGCCCCAGGGCACTGCTAGACAATAACAGTAACTGGCATGTGCCACCTGAAGCCCCAGGGCACTGCTAGACAATAACAGTAACTGGCATGTGCCACCTGAAGCCCCAGGGCACTGCTAGACAATAACAGTGGCACTGCTAAACAATAACAGTAACTGGCATGTGCCACCTGAAGCCCCAGGGCACTGCTAGACAGTAACAGTAACTGGCATGTGCCACCTGAAGCCCCAGGGCATTGCTAGACAATAACAGTAACTGGCATGTCTCGCCTGAAGCCCCAGGGCACCGCTCGACAATAACAGTAACTGGCATGTGCCACCTGAAGCCCCAGGGCACTGCTAAACAATAACAGTAACTGGCATGTGTTGCCTGAAGCCCCAGGGCACTGCTAGACAGTAACAGTAACTGGTATGTGCTACCTGAAGCCCCAGGGTGACGCTAGACAATAACAGTAACTGGCATGTTCTGCCTGAAGCCCCAGGGCACTGCTAGACAATAACAGTAACTGGCATGTGTCGCCTGAAGCCCCAGGGCAGTGCTAGACAGTAACAGTAACTGGTATGTGCTACCTGAAGCCCCATGGTGATGCTAGACAATGGGCCTCATTACGACCCTGGCGGACTTCGAAAAACGATGGCGGAAATGCAATACCGCCATCGAACACCGCCCGTTGCGATTATGACCCGTCACCGTAAACTACGATGCCAACAGCGACACCGTAGTGAACGCCAACGCTAACTGCACCAAGCACGCGCACGCGCGCCTTGCAAAACCGTAATTTCTGCCATGGCGCAACGGTACGCGAATTCCGACCCTAGCGGACATCTACTTAGCGCCATCAAGCATGGCGGAAAGTACCATTCCGCCATGGTGAGAATTACGGCAACGTGAACCAACCGTAAATGGCCCTACTGAGTGCCTGTACTCCACTCCCTGCCCACATTGCACAACACCTCGCAGGCGCAATGTAGGCACACCATGCAACCAGTGAAATGTACAAGTCACCCATGCATGGCAACAAACAAATGCATGCAGGGGCTCCAAGTGCCTTGTGAGTGGCCATCCATATACGGCATGTCACCATTGCCGTACTGATGCAGCACAGGCATGTGAAGGTCCAAGTACACCAAAATGAACAGAAAGATTACATGACACAAAACAACAATAGTCCCCCATCGCTTGCCACCAGTGTAAGGCAACATTCAAAGCAGTATCCTGAGGGAGACTGCACCAGCCCTGTACCCTTGCCAGTAGACAAACCAACCATCAGCATAAGCATGTACCACACAAGTTGGCAGAGTGACTGAGCAGCCAGGCCCATCTCAAGAGGGGCCAATGGGAGCTGTAGGGCACAGATGGCACGAATACAGAAGCCATTCCAATGGACCTGACCTCAGTCTCCCCCCAAGAAACGCACGCAAACACAGGCACCTGTGACCATCCATTCTCTGATAATCCCATCATTCCACCAATCCACCTGGCTGACCGGCATCTGTTGCACAAAAGCTAATCCCCCGCCCCTGAGCATGACAACATTAAAACAGTCATAATGGCAGCCCCTATCCCTGACCTTACTGGGCATCGTAGGCAAACGCGGCCAGTACAGTACCACACAACTTCACTCAGAAGCCGGAACCCAATGCAGATCTCCTCACAATACATCGCGCCACAAATCGGAATATGCTACATTACCAGCAAAGAATAACGCTACACGGTCAATATCTGAACATGAATTTAATGCACATCCAAATCACCAAGCCCATACAGCTATTTGCACATAAACTCCCAAATAATCTCCATAACTGTGGGCTGCATCCGCAATAAATGACCAGCTTCTTCTTGTGTGACGCCCTGTTCCTTCATGGTACACAGGGGCTACATTCACGTACAAAAAGGCAACATGGAAGCGCCTAGAACCGCCGGGCCGTCCCATGAAGTAGGCACTAGTCCATCTGAAAGGATATGTTGCTCCTAGCCACTAGTACTGCGTAAGGGCATGTGGCCCATTGGCGATCGTCCCATAAGATCGTAATGGTGCTCCACTGATTAACTCGAAGCTGCAGGTGTCGACTGTAAATGCCATCTGCAGGAGTGGCGTACAGATGGCAGCAGCAGAAGGGTAGGAGATACCTGTCACCCAAATGTTAAAAAAAAGAATAGTATGGGCATCCGGACTTCATATGTATTACTCACTTCATTCAACACACTAAATCTACAACCATATGCATGCTAGCCCAATCAAAAGGATTAATTCCAGCCAAAAATCACTTGCGAATCACAACGATATGAATCGACCTCAATACACTATTACCAACGAGTGTGTGTGTGCATGCGTCTGTCAAGACAGAATCCATTAGATGGGATTAGTAACGTGCATAGACACAAGCGTTTGAAGGCGCGTCGAGACAGGGAGGGTTCAACAAGGGCAGATAGACGATGGTCCCACTATGGCAGCTTTGCATCACATAGCGCAGGGGAAGGGGATAGATTCAAAAAAGCCATGTACATGGCAAACTCTCAATTGAATCATCTGTACATGCATCCATTCATCATTCCCTCATCCCGGCATGGAAACGCCTGAATATTTACTCACATGACATTTGGAATTTCCATGGAGTCT